>NC_137232.1:1162500-1799375 GCF_949987685.1 Ammodytes marinus
TTGAATGGACTTTCTAGCTGAATTGAGGAATGAATTATGACCTTGAACTATGACCTCCAAAATGTAATCAGTTCATCTTTGAGTCAGAATCAACATTTGTGCAAAATTTGAAGAAAAACCGTGGAAGCGTTCATGAGATAATGCAGTCACAAAAGGCAATGTCACAGTGACCTTGAAATTTGAACTTTGACCTCTAAACTCTTGTGATGTCATCTCTGAGTCATACTCAACATCTGTGCAAATTTTTAAGAAAATCCGGTGAAGTCTAAAATTTGGTGTTGGAACGGGGAATCGAACCCCCAACCCTGTGTTCAGCTCAATCAGGATACTACCATGTAATGCCATGAAGGAGCTGAACATGTAAAATGTGGAATGAAGTTTATCGGATGAAAAATTACTGAGGTAACGCATCTTGAATTTTCTCCATACGCTCTCTCTCTCTCTCTGGTGTGTGTGTGTGTGTGTGTGTGTGTGTGTGTGTGTGTGTGTGTGTGTGTGTGTGTGTGTGGCTGTTGTGTGTCTGTGTGGTGTGTGTGTGTCTGTGTGGTGTGTGTGTCTGTGTGTGTGTGTGTGTGTGTGTGTGTCTGTGTGGTGTGTGTTTGTGTATGTGTGTGTGTGTCTGTGTGTGTCTGTGTGTGTGTGTGTCTGTGTGTGTCTGTGTGTGTGTGTGTGTGTGTGTGTGTGTGTGTGTGTGTGTGTCTGTGTCTGTGTGTGTGTGTGTGTGTGTGTGGTGTGTGTGTGTGTGTGTGTGTGTGTGTGAGAGTCTGTGGTGTGTGTGTGGTGTGAGTGTGTTTGTGTGTGTCTGTGTGGTGTGTGTGTGTGTCTGTGTGGTGTGAGTGTGTGTGTGTGTGTGTCTGTGTGTGTGTGTGTGTGTGTGTGTGTCTGTGTGTGTGTGTGTGTGTGTGTGTGTGTGTCCCTCTCCCTCTCCCTCTCTATGGAGCATAAGGGATTGGAGTTTGACCTACATTAGCCAATAATGTCATCGTTGAGTCAAAGGCAGGTGCACGTTCAGGGGTCACCATGGTAACAGACAGCTAATCAGTGTCAATTGTAAACAGCTGGTAATCTACACACGTACGGCCACTTGTCTCCCCAACCAGATCACACAGACAGAGGTTTTAAATGAACGCATAAGCCCAAACTGCTTCTCATATCTCGCAAACCGTTTGTCTGACAGAAAAAATGATCGTACTTTCAGAATCAGAAGATTCCAATTAATATTCAGTGTCAAATGTGTTTCTTTAATGTAAAAACTTTTGAATTGAGAGCAATTTACGTTTAGATTTCTGGTGTTCTTTTTTATTCCCTCTCTTCCACTCTGCCACACTCTAAATATCACTAAAATTGATGTTACATGCGTCAAACATGGCTGAGTAATTTGAAAACTATGCATTTTTTTTAAAAGGTTGAATTTTAACAATGAAAGACGAAAGATAGCTGAACTGTTTCTCGAAGAAATTAATTTTGTAGGATGAATTATCAGTGAGCTTGAAGTGTTAGAAATCAGTGCAAAACGCTCAGCGTTTTGCCGATTTCCCAATGCATTCTTAATACGGATTTTGGGTGTAATAAACCTTTAAATATCTCTGAAGTTATGAATTTTATGAAAAAATAGTGAATTATGGAAATGTGCTCCCGTGCAAGACGAACATGGGACACTTTGAATCGAGTTTCTACGATGAAGTATGAACGAGTAGGAGGAATCGTAATTTTGCATGAAATATTAATTTCATAAAAAGTCGAATTTATTTGAAGTTATGGATTTTATGAAAAAAATGTTCATGAGTTATTGTTGTCTGGAATGAGCTGAACATTTAGACATAAGAATGGAGTTTCTAGGATGAATTCCCAGGGAGGAGAAGAGATTTGAAACTTTTCATAATTTTGGTTTAATTGCTTATTAATTATGAAGTTATGAATTTTTTTGAAAATTTTGAATGAAAGCAATAATGTGAAAAATGGGCTGAATATGAGGATAGTTGAAGGAAGTTTGTGGAATGAAGCATGTTGAAGATATGGCCGGGCCTGAATATGGCGGAATAATAATACGGAATAATAAATACGTAGAATATCAATGCTGTGAATGCTTTCAGCATTCACACCAATAATAAATACGTAGAATATCAATGCTGTGAATGCTTTCAGCATTCACACCAATAAGTATGGTGGAGAGTAATAATTACGGGCCCTCAATACATTGAGTGCCCGTACTTAATAAGTATGGTGGAGAGTAATAATTACGGGCCCTCAATACATTGAGGGCCCGTACTTAATTAAATTCCGTTAACAATTTCTGTGTTACAAACGTTTTTTATTCCTGTGAGTTAACATGCCGTTACATAAACTATAAACTGAGATATTCCCCTTTCACTGGTCTGCCTCTATTATAGCCTGTGGCTCTCTACCCCTTTCACACCAACAGGAACCAACCTTTCTTCCCAATTCTGATGCTCGGTTTGACTTCAGTACATTGTATTGACCATGTCTAAATGCCTAAATGCATTACATTTCTGCCATGTGATTGGCTGATTAGCTTTTTGTTTTTAAAATGCAATTGAAGAGGTGTACCTAATAAAGTGGCCGGTGAGTGTATTTCTCTGTAATATAATGAATGCATTTAAATGCAGTGAGAGGAACGAAGCAGAAGAACTCTTGTCCAGCTAGCTTTATTTCCACAGACAAGGCTGAAATAGGCTATAGACTATACACAGTGCATGGGCAACTGAGGGCAGCCCCATTTCCAAATGTTTTTAAAGAAACTCAATACACACTGTGCTAGGACGTGAACGTGACGTGATCAGTTAACCTCAGATTACCTCCCAGATGAACTGATTCAATTATTAGGCTATTAACTATCCAGACCAAAACATTGTATTCCTTTTTTTGTATGATAACTTACATTTTCTTATCATGATGATTTTAATATCAAAAACACAAACTCAGATTTTTTTTTTTGTTATTTCACATATTCATCCGCGCCCTACCTGCCGGGGCGCGCCCTACAGTTTGAAAACCACTGGTATAGCAGCTTGAGCTCATCCTCCTCCCTGTAGCTTCACTGCTATCATCTTGAGGCGACGCTCCATAATCTTCAGAAAGGGAATCCTGAAATGAAAACAGTGACAGTGTATGAAATTACTATTTTCATTGTGATACATTCACTATTTGATATATTTTGAGCTAGACATAACTATCGTTGATAAAGCTGACTGGTAGCAAGCCGACGTCTCATCAATGTATCATGCAAGAAGTGATTAGTTCAACATCCATAACCCTACGTTATATTATGCTTGCCAGCAAGTATGGTTTATAAATACAATTTCCAATGAATAATAAGTTTGTCAGACGGTAAAACTGTGTAACTTTACTTACCTCGTCTTTCAACATAATGCCAGTAGACCTTGTTCAGTGTTGCGCTGTTTTGGTCTGTTGCTCAGTTTGAACTTCAACAAGTCGTCCTGTCCACGTCTACATACATTGAGTTGCTGCCATGCGATTGACTGATTAGTTATAACAATACATTTAACTGGTGTACCTTATAAAGAGGCCGGCGAGTGTATACAGTATGTCACAAAAGTGAGTACACCCCTCACATTTCTGCACATATTTTATTATATCTTTTCATTGGACAAAACTTAAGAAATGACACTTTGATACAATGTAAATAAGTCTATTTACAGCTTGTATAACAGTGTAAATTTACTGTCCCCTCAAAATAACTCGACACACAGCCATTAATGTCTAAACTTAAGGCAACAAAAGTGAGTACACCCCTGAGTGAAAATGTCCAAATTGGGCCCAAAGTGTCAATATTTTGTGTGGCCACCATTATTTTCCAGCACTGCCTTAACCCTCTTGGGCATGGAGTTCACCAGAACTTCACAGGTTGCCACTGGAACCCTCTTCCACTCATTTATGACGACATCACGGAGCTGTTGGATATTAGAGACCTTGCGCTCCTCCACCTTCCGTTTGAGGATGCCCCAAAGATGCTCAATGGGGTTTAGGTCTGGAGACATGCTTGGCCAGTCCATAACCTTTACCCTCAGCTTCTTTAGCAAGGCAGTGGTCATCTTTGAGGTGTGCTTGGGGTCGTTATCATGTTGGAATACTGCCCTGCGACCCAGTTTACGAAGGGAAGGGATCATGCTCTGCTTCAGTATGTCACAATACATGTTGGCATTCATGGTTCCCTCAATGAAGTGTAGCTCCCCAGTGCCGGCAGCACTCATGCAGCCCCAGACCATGACACTCCCACCACCATGCTTGACTATAGGCAAGACACACTTGTCTTTGTACTCCTCACCTGGTCGCCGCCACACACGCTTAACACCATCTGAACCAAATAAGTTTATCTTGGTCTCATCAGACCACAGGACATGGTTCCAGTAATACATGTCCTTAGTCTGCTTGTCTTCTGCAAACTGTTTGCGGGTTTTCTTGTGCATCATCTTTAGAAGAGGCTTCTTTCTGGGATGACAGCCATGCAGACCAATTTGATGCAGAGTGCGGCGTATGGTCTGAGCACTGACAGGTTGACCCCCCACCCCTTCAAGCCCTGCAGCAATGCTGGCAGCACTCTTGCGTCTATTTTCCAAAGCCATCCTCTGGATATGACGCTGATCACGTGCACTCAACTTCTTTGGTCGACCGTGGCGAGGGATGTTCTGAGTGGAACCTGTCCTTTTAAAGCGCTCTATGGTTTTGGCCACCGTGCTGCAGCTCAGTTTCAGAGTGTTGGCAATCTTCTTATAGCCTAGGCCATCTTTATTTAGAGCAACAATTCTTTTTTTCAGATCCTCAGAGAGTTCTTTGCCATGAGGTGCCATGTTGAACTTCCAGTGACCAGTATGAGAGAGTGAGAGCAATAACGCCAAATTTAACACACCTGCTCCCCACTCCCACCTGAGACCTTGTAACACTAACGAGTCACATGACACTGGAGAGGTGAAAATGTCCAAATTGGGCCCAATTTGGACATTTTCACTTAGGGGTGTACTCACTTTTGTTGCCTTCAGTTTAGACATTAATGTCTGTGTGTCGAGTTATTTTGATGGGACAGTACATTTACACTCTTATACAAGCTGTAAACTGACTACTTTACATTATATCAAAGTGTCATTTCTTCAGTGTTGTCCCATGAAAAGATATAATAAAATATGTGCAGAAATGTGAGGGGTGTACTCACTTTTGTGACATACTGTATTTCCCCCCCCCTTTTTTGAGCCTTTTCCTTTTTTTGCGGTTCTTTCTACGCTTTTTTTTAACCAGACATTGATCTAACATAAATTTAACAGTAAAAAATACAAAAGATGACACTTACTCAGTCATGCAAGTGCAGTTCGCTGTCAGTATACAGGGTTTTCTGCAGCGCATTATAGTTATGGCGCCCGCATAGAGAATTCACGCCACCCGCCTGAACGAGGCCTACCCATGCTGCCTGTCATCATCAGCCCGCCGCTCGGCAGAGGCCGTCATCGCTCGCCCTTCCCCGCTCATTTGTTCGCCCGTTTATCGGCCCCGCTGTTCAGCGTCTGTCTCCTGAGTTTTTCTTTTGTGTAGATGCTGGGGTTTTCATCAAAGTATATGAAGATGTCAGGCCATTCGACCATTTAGTTAGATCCTTGACCAACTGACCCCTCAATTGAGTACAGGTCAGGAAACCTCACCTCATGGCTAAGGGTTAGTTTATCAGCATAAGACAATCTGTCCTCTGCTGGCAAACCATTAAAGTAACATGAAAAGGTATTTGGATGATCCATGTTCTTATGTTTTTAATTTTATTACGGCTCTCACAATTGACACCACTACAGCAGAACTGTCACTTTCTGTAACCAGATTGTTTTCGCCCACAAAACACGTTGTTGCAGTTCACAAAAACAAAAAAAGGTCAATATCACAGGTATGTCTGTCTGCACTGATACTGGGAATGCTTTAACAGTGTGTTTTGTGTTGTGCCCCTTACAGGTGTGTCAAGAGAGGAATGTGTAGCAGGCGTCACTCTCTATGGATATTACTCATCCTGCTCGTAGTCGGCATTACCATTCAGTCCTTTGTCACCCGCCAGGCAAGGTAAAGCCACACTCAAAAAACTGATCCGTCCAAGTTCTTGCAAACATTAACTACAAACGTTTGACCAAAGTCTTTCACTTTCCATTCAGAATTAACAGAGCTGAGTATTGTTGTAATTGTACTGCCTTGTGGGACTGACATACACCATTTTACTATTGGTAAGATCAGTCCCAAAACATGGCATCTATTAATCACAACATTAGAAGAACATTTGTAACTAGAACTGCAAGCAGTTGTGAACGGGGGCCAAGCCTCCCACGCGACTCGGGATCGGACGTCGTCGTCCGCGGCGCCGGCCCCTCGCTTCACGGAATCCGGGGATGTAAAGTTTTTGAATGTGGGATGTTTGGTTTGGGAGTTATAGACCAAAAGGCAAAAAAATCGCAGAGAAAGATGCTCAAGTGTGTTTTTGGCGCCCCCTTTTGGAGCAATTTAAGGAAAAAGTAGAACCAACCTGAGAACCATAGGACAAACACAGTGGTGAAGTTTGGTGTTAATAGGATGAATCGTTTTGGATTTAGGAGCAGTTTGGTACAAGGTAGCTAATGTGCAAATCTTTAAAGCGCTACCGTTTGGTCTTCCGACGGTCGTAGAAAAATTCTTTATACAACTTTTGCTCGTGGGAGTCGGTAGAGCATAATGCTTTTGGTTTCGTCCAAATCGGGCAAAAACTGTAGGAGGTGTGTGTTTTGGTGACTGACACAGTTTTTCCGATGTAGCGAAATAAAATCCCATACGCAAATGGGCGTGGCCTATCTCAAAAGATGCAGCTGACTTGTGGGCATCTGTGGATATAAAGTGTTTGACTGTGGGATGTTTGGTGTGGAAGTTATAGCCCCAAACGCATTTTCTTTGCTTTTTGTGGTTTTGGCGCCCCCTATGGATGACATTCGCAAAACTATGTTAGATAGAAAGATGCAGCTCAATGTACCAAACAAGTGGATGTCAAGTTTTTGAATGTGCAATGTTCGGTTGGGGAGTTATAGCAAAATCAAATTGTCAACCTCTCCATTGTAAAGACACTTTTTTGAATTTTCCCGCCAAAACACGTTGAAACAGGAAGTAAAAGTGAAAAACTCATTTGTTTAATAAGTCCGGCAAACATATGAATTTCTTGGCCATATTTTTTTTTATAGACTCAGGTATGCCTCATGATAGTCTCCCTTGGGTTTCAAGAAAATCCCTTTTTTTTTTTTTTTTAAAGGGATTTTCGCAAATCTTTAAAGCGCTACCGTTTGGTCTTCCGATGGTCGTAGAAAAATTTTAAAAAATAGAAAACTTTTGCTCGTGGGAGTCGGTAGAGCATAATGCTTTTGGTTTCGTCCAAATCGGGCGAAAACTCTAGGAGGAGTATGTTTTGGTGACTGACACAGTTTTTTCGATGTAGCGAAAAATTTATATATACGCAAATGGGCGTGGCCTATCTCAAAAGATGCATCTGACTTGTGGGCATCTGTGGATATAAGGTTTTTGACTGTCGGACTTTCGGTGTAGGAGTTATAGCCCCAAATGCGTTTTCCTTTGTTGTAGCGCCACCTAGTGGCTGGCATGTCTGAATTTTTTCGTCTGCGTACCAGGCACGGACCTGGATCAGCCATGCAAGTGGCATGTCCCAACCCTTTACGGTTTGGGCTGCAGCACCACTTTTACCACTTTTTACGCATGGAAGAATAAAGAATAATCCCAGCAAAAACAATAGGGTTCCCTGTCTAGCAGGGCTATGGAACCGCGTTGCTCTGCAAAACGCGGTCCCAGGCCCTACTCGGGCTTGGCCCCCTAATAATAATCCCAGCAAAAACAATAGGGTTCCCTGCCCAGCAGGGCTATGGAGGTCCCAGGCCCTTCTCGGGCTTGGCCCCCTAATTATTTGACTATTTGTGCAATAATCATGAATCTTGGTAGGTACATAAGGGTTTTGCAAAGCATTTTAAGACTTACCCATGCCATGCAAGTGTATCTCTATCCAGAATGGAGAGAATTTCACCAATTTTGGTGCACACACTCTTGGGACTTGTTAACCAAAAACTGAAACTTCATATTGATTGGTGGATGTGACCGTGGCCTATAGCATTATGGCTTTTAACGTCTTTAAACACTTTGATTTTTCTCAGTTTTGTGAAGCCCTTGTGGCTTTAATTTAAGGTCATTAGAACCACTTGCTAACTCTGTTGAAAAAATAAAGTTTGAACCCAAATTGTTTATGAAAAATTGTTGCACATAATCCAAGGAATGTTAAAAACTAACATCATTCTTATAAAATGTGAATACACATTACAGTATGATTGATTACCCACATGTCTGTGTGTTGTGTTTTGAATGATTAAAATCACAGTTAATTAATTCAGTGTTTCCCCCAGGGCTATATGGCTAAGGCGGCCGCCTTAGCAATGCCAGCCCCCCGCCTCGACTACCAACTGGCCAAAAAAAAAATATATATATATATATACCCTCACATTTCTTCAAATATTTCATTATATCTTTTCATGGGACAACACTGAAGAATTGACACTTTGATACAATGTAAAGTACTCAGTGTCCAGCTTGTATAACAGTGTAAATTTGCTGTCCCCTCAAAATAACTCAACACACAGCCATTAAAGCTGGGGTGGAGGATTTGGGGAGAAAATGACAGTTGGGATAGAGATTTGAATCCAAATACCTCAACCGCTCCACTTGTTCTCTTTGGTCCCTCCCCTATGGTCCCTCCCTGACACGCTACACCAACAAAGTTGTGCCAAAGTGAATGGACAGTCCCAACAGCCAATAAGAACAGGGAATTGGAGCCTTGCTCTGATTGATCAAAGTGTAAAGCTCATGTTAACTTTGACCAATCAGAAATCACATACCCGGGCGCTCCGGTGGCGTAGTGGATAGAGCGTGTACCATATTGGCTCCGGCCTTCGTTGCAGTGGTCGCGGGTTCAAATCCGGCCCGTGGACCTTTACTGCAGTTCATCCCCCCTCTCTCTCTGTCTCCCCATTTCAACTCTGTACTATCTAATAAAGCTTGAAAATGCCAAAAAATAATCTTAAAAAAACAAAAATAATCACATACCCCAGCTTTAAAGCTATTCTTACCTTTGTAGAGTTTTTACACTTATTTTAAATGACTTTAAAATGGTATAAATAAGGTTTTTACACTCTAAAATGCATGGTAGACCCACCAGGAATAAAAAGAAACAATTATTTCAGTCTCATAATATTAGGTGAAAACTACAACCAATCAAATCGTTCGGACCGAACGATTTAATTGGCCGACAGACCTGTCTGTTTGCCGTCTGCTTGTGTACCGCGCATTCGTGCACGCGCGTCCTCAACGAAAGGGTTTGTTTTGATTCCACGGCAGACAGTAGCCTAGCGAGTAGCGACCATTGTAGAAAAGGTTACAGTGTTGTTATTTCTTGTTATTTCTTACAGTGTGTTAAGCTGTGTTTTGTTTAGTGTTGGGCCGTGACGTCAGTCGGCCAGAGAGCCAGTTCAGTAAGTTTCCTTTCGCTTCTCCCTCGGTGAGATGTGTGTGAGCAAGTTGCCACAGTAAGCCATCATTCGTGTTTATCTGAGTGTAAATGTGAATCACCCGTGTGTGAGTATGTACATGTAGTCCCGATCGCTGTTATAAGTTATAGTTTGTGCATGTTATTAGCGGCTGCGATTCGCGAGTCGCAACAGCTGTTCAAACGTCTCCTCACGAGCAGAGTTTAAGCCTTTGTTCTTTTTCCGCGATCTATATGCGGCTGTGCCTGTGAAAGAAGGAAAATAAAGAGCGGATAAAACCCTACTCCTCCTCTCCTAGTGTCATTATAAGCATAAGTGGTGTTCTGGCCGACATATCTGAAGTGAAACCAGTGATACAAGCAGATCAGCGCGGTACCGGTAGCCTACTACAGCCACCAGTTTCTTCAGCCACAATATAACTCACTTTGTGCACGGAGACAGTATTAACCCATTGATGACTATGGCAATCTAGGATGCATGTCCTTAATGCCTGAGGGTTTTCTGAAAAAATAGTACGAATTGTCAAGTCTACCAAAACCTTAATATCTAAGCCTGTGTAGCACATAGAAACATGAAATAAAATACATTTAAAAGTTAAGGTTCACAGGTTTTGTTTAAACATGCTCCCTTAGCGCTTACAAACCAACAAATATTTCTAAAAATCGTCAAAATTAGATGAATTAGAAAATTATTAAATATTGTTAATAAATAGATGCAATGTGTTGTGTGATTTTCGTCAGTAGTCTATAATAGACCTTGATTCTGTGCACCAAACGCCACTAACTGTTCCGTCGCCGACATAGCCGGCGTATTTTTTTTATTATTTTGTTTTATTTTTTTATTTTTTATTTTTTTGATTGACGTGATTTTCGGCAAACCACACAACTTTTGGGTGGTCACGTGGTCTTAAAAAAATCAACAAAACCCACCTCATGTGTATTTGAACCAATGACAGTGCATTATATGCTGGGAATGCCATGAAAATTAGATAAAGTAATAATGCTGCGCGATGCAGCATCAGGCAGGAGAGCCAATGTGGCATCGCGCAGCAGCCGTCATCAATGGGTTAAGCAAGTAAGTCTGCTTGTGTAGCCTAAATTAAGTTTCTTCAAAAACAAAACAAAAAAAAACGGGGATAGGAATGAGGGGGTGGGGCTGCATTGGAGGAAGGCGGGATATTATGATTGTGCTGAAATGCTCAAACTCACATCCATCCGAACTGCTTTAATGTCTAAAGTGATGGCAACAAAAGTGAGGACACCCCTAAGTGAAAATGTCCAAATTGGGCCCAAAGTGTCAGTATTTTGTGTGGCCACCATTAGGGCTGGGTGATATGACCAAAATGTCATATCCCAATATAGGTCATTTCATATCCCGATAACGATACATTTCACGATATAGCATATTTTCTGTAGGCTAAATTAACGTAATACATTTTTTATAAATGACACACTGAAATAAGGCCTTTCTCTTATTACATTTTGAATTATATACTGGACAAATAAAAAGTATTTACAGCTATTGGATTATTTTTTCCTTTTATTCAAACTCAAATTTTCAAGCATGCAACAAAGTAGAAAATGCTCATGTTATCTGACCATCCAACTTAATACTGTAGGCCTACTTACAACCTTAGTATTTTAGTCTGCAATAGCGCACTGTTCTCTACACCTTGTAATTCAGTGTATTTTTTTTCTCTCTAAAATATCATAATTTCCAATTCAGTGCAAATAGCCCGCAATGTAAATGTTTTGGGAGTCCTTCCTCCACGGCTTACTTCAGACTGTGTGGACACACTGTACGCCTGTGTGCCGGTGGTTTCTATGGCGCTGCTGCAGGTGAGGCTCCAGTCACCCTTCGTAGCGAAAATTAAAGTGAAAATTAACAACTGGGGGCTGCCACTAACGTTCATGACACTTTTGGTGTGAGCGCAGGGTAACAAGTAGCTACACTGCGTGCAAAACATTTCGGCAAATTGTATTTTTGAGGATTAATTTTATTATTGAACAACTACAGTGCTCTCGGTCAATCCAAAATGTTAAAGAACCTAAACCTGAATGTTTACGAAAGTAAAAGTGAGGTTTTGTCTTTCTTACGAGAATATATATATGTTTTGCTATTATTAGGCAACTATTAGTATACAGAATTATTCTGCAACTAAATAAAAAAACTAAAATTTTCCCATCTCACTTGTTTATTTTCATCTGTTAAAGTGAGAATAATAAAACAACTCAAAATTTACTAATAAAAAATTCTGACATGTCAAAAAAAAAAAAATCAGTGAACAATATAGCCACCCTTTTTTTCAATAACTGTCACAAGCCTTCCATTCATGGAGTCTGTCAGTTTCTTGATCTGTTGACGATAAACTTTTTGTGCAGCAGCAACCACAGCCTCCCAGGCACTGTTCCGAGAGGTGTACTGATTTCCTTCACTGTAAATATCGCGTTCAAGCAGGGCCCACAGGTTCTCAATAGGGTTTAAGTCAGGTGAGGAAGGGGGTCATGTCATTATTTTTTCATCCTTAAGGCCTTTACTGGCTAGCCATGCAATTGAGTACTTCGATGCAGTGATTGAGCATTGTCCTGCATAAAAATCATGGTCTTCTTGAAAGATGCAGACTTTTTCCTGTACCACTGCTTGAAGAAAGTATCTTCTAGAAACTGGCAGTAGGTTTGGGAGTTGATTTTGAGGCCATCTTCAACCCGAAACGGTCAAACTAGCTCATCTTTAAAGATACTAATAGTTGCCTTTAAAGATGAGCTAGTTGGACCTTTTCGGGTTTTTGGGGTCGTTATCATGTTGCAATACTGCCCTGCGGCCCAGTTCCCAAAGGGAGGGGATCATGCTCTGCTTCAGTATGTCACAGTACATGTTGGCATTCAATGAACTGTAGCTCCCCAGTGCTGGCAGCACTCATGCAGCCCCAGTCCATGACACTCCAACCACCATGCTTGACTATAGGCAAGACACACTTGTCTTTGTACTCCTCACCTGGTTGCCGCCCCACACACTTGACACCATCTGAACCAAATAAGTTTATCTTGGTCTCATCAGACCACAGGACATGGTTGCAGTAATCCATGTCAGTAGTCTGCATGTCTTCAGCAAACTGTTTGCGGGCTTTCTTGTGCATCATCTTTAGAATAGGCTTCCTTCTGGGACAACAGCCATGCAGACCAGTATGATGCAGTGTGTGGCGTATGGTCTGAGCACTGACATGCTGACCCCCCACCCCTTCAAGCCCTGCAGCAATGCTGGCAGTATTCATAGGTCTATTTTCCAAAGCCAACTTCTGGATATGACGCTGAGCATGTGCACTCAACCTTCGTAAACTGGGTCACAGGGCAGTATTGCAACATGATAACGACCCCAAACACACCTCCAAACGACCACTGCCTTGCTACAGAAGCTGAGGGTAAAGGTTATTGACTGGCCAAGCATGTCTCCAGACCTAAACCCTATTGTGCATCGTTGGGGCATCCTCAAACGGGAGGTGGAGGAGCGCAAGGTCTCGAATATCCACAAGCTCCATGATGCTGTCATGAATGGGTGGAAGAGGATTCCAGTGGCAGCCTGTGAAGCTCTGGTGAACTCCATGCCCAAGAGAGATAAGGCAGTGCTGGAAAATAATGGTGGCCACACAAAATATTGACACTTTAGGCCCAATTTGGACATTTTCACTTAGGGGTGTACTCACTTTTGTTGCCTGCAGTTTAGACATTAATGTGTGTCGAGTTATTTTGAGGGGACAGTAAATTTACACTGTTATACAAGCTGTACACTGACTACTTTACATTGTATCAAAGTGTAATTTCTTCAGTGTTTTCCCATGGAAAGATATAATGAAATATTTTAAGAAATGTGAGGGGTGTACTCACTTTTTTGAGATACTGCATACAGTGCCTTGCAAAAGTATTCATACCCCTTGAAATTTTTGACATTTAGTCACGTTATAACCACACTGTGAAACATGACAGTGGCAGCATCATGCGTTGGGGGTTCTTTTCTTCAGCAGGTACAGGGAATTGCTATTGACAGACGCTCTCCATCCAATCTGATGCTGAATCCATGTCCTTGAGCTATTTTGCAAAGAAGAATGGGAAAAAATATCAGTCTCTAGATGGGCAAAGCTGGCGGAGACATACCCCAATAGACTTGCAGCTGTTATTGCAGCGATAGGTGGTTCTACAACGTATTGACTCAGGGGGGCTGAATACTTATGCACGCCACGCTTTTCAGTTTTTTATTTAAAAAAATAAAATAAAACCATATTTCATTTTCATTCCACTTCACAATGATGCACCACTTTGTGTTGGTCTATCACATGAAATTCCAGTAGAATAAATGTACGTGTGTGGTTTTAATGTGACAAAATGTGGAAAATTCCAAGGGGTATGAATACTTTTGCAAGGCACTGTATAGTATATAAGCACTGTGTGCTTGTGCATGGTCATAACGCATAATGCGTGAAAGGCCGCGATTTGCGGTAAATAAATGCGCGCTTGTGTCTCCAAGCGTTTCTCTCTGCTCAGACTATCAGCTGCTCTGTGTATATCTGCAGCTCTGCGCGCGCGACGACTACGGCACGGAGAGTAAACGAGCAGAAGCAAGCACACACTGAACTTGTGGCGAATATAAAAGCAGCGCTGCTCTATGGGGATATTTAGCTGAACAGAAAGAAGTGCTGTGCAAAGCTAGAATAGTTTAAGACTCCACATCAACGTGGCAACACAACCTATCTGTCAGCTCAGACGCAGAGAAAAGTCTGATGAATGCATGAGAGTGATGGCCCAGACAAGTTTCAGTAAGTTTACAGAAGTGTCACACTGTTACTGTCTTTGAAATGCATTTAGTAATTTTAAGGGGAAAAGACATTGTATTATTTCAACTATTGAGTTATTTGTAAAACAGCATGCTAGTGTAGGCCAACAAGATTTATTTTTGCTGCTTTATTTTTATGTTTTAAATTGGGCTACATGTTCCAACGTGACCAATAACCTCTGTATTTGAAAAGAAATCAAGCAAGCAGGCTAATAATAACCATTAATTAATTATAGGCTATCGCATCACAGTAGGCCTATTGTCCACAATAATCGCACAACAGCCCCCCATCCAAAAAATAACTTTAAAAAGTTGAATTTGCACTTTTGATGTGTTAGTGTGTCTGCATAGTATTGCACCAAAACAGTAGAAGTTTTCATTAATTGTATTTTGTCGGCATCAGTCAGCATGTTTGCACAAAATTTGTACCTGCACATAGCAAACAAAATTGCACAACTGTAAGGTCAGTGTCTGTTGTATTTTTGTATTCAAACAAACAGTTGTCTATTTATTTAGTGCGCATTGGCATCTTTGAGCAAAATACCCCCAAAATGTTCACAGCGCCACGCATCCTGTAGGACTGGCCGGTGACCACCTTGACTAAGACATTTCCTGGGGGAAACACTGTCATTGCAACAAATGTCATCTTGAAATTCTGGGTAGTCATTTACTTTCTTTTTAGCTTTATCTGTACGTAAATCCAAATTTAAATTTGAATTCAAACTGCCAAGATTAGTCTTTTGGAAGCTTACAAAGTTCAGGGGAATAAATAATTTTACACAATGCTTTTATGACTTCTTCCAGGAATGACAGTCTGACTGGACTCCCACATCTGAGATTCACTGTCAACAAACAACCCCTGTTTCCCACACTCACCCCAAATGTCTTGGAAGGTCTCAACCATGTCTCTTCCCTGGCCGTTAAAACAAGCGTCAAGTCACTACAAACAGAAAGAACTGCAACTCTTAATCATCAGTATAAGAGATATGGAAAGCCACCGGATTATATTCTGTGGAGACAAAGGGATACAATTGTCAACACTGCTACCAGCTCTCAGATGGATGCAAGAAATGTTTCTCTTGGAAAGCTGCTTCTACCAAAACATGGAAACAGGCTGAGCCTTGGACTTCCCAGTTCTTTGGCCCTCCACCATACTAAGAAGGGTTTAACAGCTGGCACGGACCAAAGGCTTGTCAACACTCCCACACCATCCACTTTTGTTCGGGCTCCCATCAACAGTGTCCTCACTAAAGCAACCTGCCAACCAAAGTCTCACATTGTCTTCCTTAAGACACACAAAACAGCTAGCAGCACCATCTTAAACATCCTGTATCGTTATGGGGAAAGCAGGAACCTGACCTTTGCACTCCCTCTGAACAAACACAGCCAATTGTTTTACCCATTTTTCTTTGCTTCACATTTTGTGGAAGGTGTCAGCAGTAGAAGTGTGAAGGAGTTCCACATCATGTGCAACCATATGAGGTTTAAAAAATCAGAGGTATGTTTTATCAGAACATGATTTAATTTCATTCAAATTGAGAGACTGTTTACATGTCCTTGTGGACACCATATGGGTTTTAATGTAAGCTTAATGTGAAAGCGAGCTTTGGCATATTGTGATGGTCCATAGGGGCAAAGTGGTGTGACTGGGTATACTGAATGGGTCAGATATAATGGAGCAAGTGAAGGACCCAACTGTAGGAAGGCAGTAGGCCTAGGAGGTGGTGATGACGATGGTGAGGTTTAATTTAAAAAAATACAAACAGGAACTATTGCGATCTCGACTTCCAAAGTCTGATCTATAATGAAAAGCTAGTATCAAAAGTGTATTAGTTATATCCTATCAAACCCATATTAACCAACTTGTAGCACAATGCTTTAAGTACAACTGTTTTCCTCATAAAGAAATTCCCATTACTCTCATGGCTTCTGCTGAGCGGTGAACCCGGGACTCCGCGGTGAGTGCGCCGGATTCTAACCACTAGACTACCAGGGATATCTACTAAATATATAAAAATTGTTCTACTTAAACTCACCGTGTTCAGCGTTTCACTTCTTCTAAACCTATTCATCTATTTTATGAATCCTGTTTAGGTACGAAATGCAACACTTTACATTTGATTCAGATAATCATTCACCACTTTTAGGCAGAAGATATCCTTCACAAGTTATTTATTTCAATTTTATGCAGCCTATGCTTCTTAACCCCGCTTCCTAAGAACAGAACATATACAGGTCCTTCTCATATAATTAGCATATTGTGATCAAGTTCAATATTTTCTGTAATGTACTGATAAACATTAGACTTTCATATATTTTAGATTCATTACACACAACTGAAGTAGTTCAAGCCTTTTATTGTTTTAATATTGATGATTTTGGCAAAAAAGTAAAGAAAAACCAAAAATCCCTATCTCAAAAAATTTGCATATTTCATCCGACCAATAAAAGAAAAGTGTTTTTAATACAAAAAAGTCAACCTTCAAATAATTATGTTCATTTATGCACTCAATACTTGGTCGGGAATCCTTTCGCAGAAATGACTGCTTCAATGCGGCGTGGCATGGAGGCAATCAGCCTGTGGCACTGCTGAGGTGTTATGGAGGCCCAGGATGCTTCGATAGCGGCCTTAAGCTCATCCACAGTGTTGGGTCTGGTGTCTCTCAACTTCCTCTTCACAATATCCCACAGATTCTCTATGGGGTTCAGGTCAGGAGAGTTGGCAGGCCAATTGAGCACAGTAATACCATGGTCAGTAAACCATTTACCAGTGGTGTTGGCACTGTGAGCAGGTGCCAGGTCTTGTTGAAAAATGAAATCTTCATCTCCATAAAGCTTTTCAGCAGATGGAAGCATGAAGTGCTCCAAAATCTCCTGATAGCTAGCTGCATTGACCCTGCCTTTGATAAAACACAGTGGACCAACACCAGCAGCTGACATGGCACCCCAGACCATCACTGACTGTGGGTACTTGACACTGGACTTCAGGCTTTTTGGCATTTCCTTCTCCCCAGTCTTCCTCCAGACTGGCACTTTGATTTCCGAATGACATGCAAAATTTGCTTTCATCCGAAAAAAGTACTTTGGACCACTGAGCAACAGTCCAGGGGCCGGTTTCCCGAAGCCTTCTTAGAGCCTTCTTAACGCTACGTCATTCGTAACCCCTACGTAGAGTTCCTACTTAACATTTCGCCTGTTTCCCGAAACGTTCTTTGCTACGAATCTCTTTCGTACGTCATACGTTGGTAAGGTTGGTCTGGAGCGCCCTCGGAGCCTTCTTAGATCTACCGTAGGGGTGTTTCAGCTCTCGCTTGTGTCATTTAACTAATAAATCTGACTGTATTTCATATCAAACGGACACACGATGACTGTATTTAATAACAAACTGTTAAAAACGATCCAACTGTATTGTATATCACGTAGCCTATATTTAAAGTAGGCTATTTGATATTTTAGCAGAATACCATTCACAAAGTGTTCAAACTATATGAACAAGTACTTTTTAGTCATCTAACTGACTTGCATTAACTGAATGGATGCGATGTCCGTCAATATGAAAATACTTTATACGTGATATACTATAGCCTGCAGTCGGATCGTTTTTATCAGTTTGATATTTAATACAGTCATTGCTGTGTCCCTTTGATATGAAATACAGTCAGATGTATAAGTTTAATGACACAAGTGAGAGTCCCTGCGATCGCTGTGGCATCGCCAGAGATACAGACCCCCACATATCCTTCCGTTAAAGCACCATGCACCATGCGTAAAACGGACACAAGTGACATCCCTGTTGCGCATGGAACTGCCACACATTCATGAAGAAAATAATTGCTGGAAACACTCTTAATCTTAATCTCCTCCGCTGTTTCTATATTTTCTATATATTTTTTAAAATCAGTATAGGCTATGGTAATATGTTGTCTCCGGGGCTGCAGCTGGATACTATTGAGAACCTCCGAACTGTGTTCCACACGGCTCGTCTGGCTCAGCTGACAGCAGCCGGGCAGAGTTTGTCGGATCTTCCGGCTCAAAACATGTAAACGTGTGAAAAAAATTATTAATAATCAATTAAAGCTTACCTTAAAATAAGTGTGCCATGTTAATGTTTATTGTATTTAGGATTTTAGCTCATTTGGACGCTGTTTTGGCCGTCTGTTTTTATTGATATAGGCTATTGGCGATATTATATCTACTTTCAGTTTCCTTATTGACCCACCACGAAACGTGATTAGTGTTCTTAAAGATACTTAGATTATAAAACAAGAGGTCCAAAACACAGATGATGGTTAAACAAACTAATGTATGACTTTATATTACACTAGAAATGCACGGGTAGATTTGATTACGCAGCATATAAAGAGAACGCTGGCGCTTCTAGTGTTAAATACATGTTTCTGCCTTGAAGGATTTCTAGCTATCTTTTATTCGCAAAGACTGCAATACGTTTTATAATATAGCCTAGTGTTGTCATGCAGCTGCGCATGAAATGAGCAGGAAATGGAAAATCGAACTCTGAGCAATCGATTTCAGCAGTGTACGAACGACGTAAGGAGTGCTTCTCCTAAGAGACCTTTCGGGAACCACGACTACAGAGGTAAACAACTTTGGTAAGTCATAACGTAGGAGTCTTCGTAGCTCGCTAAGAGAGGACGTTATCGGGAAACCAGCCCCAGTGCTGCTTCTCTGTAGCCCAGGTCAGGCGCTTCTGCCGCTGTTTCTGGTTCAAAAGTGGCTTGACCTGGGGAATGCGGCACCTGTAGCCCATTTCCTGTACACGCCTGTGCACGGTGGCTCTGGATGTTTCTACTCCAGACTCAGTCCACTGCTTCCGCAGGTCCCCCAAGGTCTGGAATCGGCCCTTCTCCATAATCGATTTAAAGCAACAGGCCACCACCGGAGTTTACCGACTCTACACGAATACGAACCGAGAGGTAAAACAGAAGAGAGGAGAGGAGAAGAGAGGAAGATTTAACTCGGCCAAAACAAAATACCCCCCCCTCCCCCATAAATAATAAAGAACTCATAAAAGACCAACATCATAATAGTTATTTTCGTAGCACATAATTTACACCATAAGAAAATAAAATACCAACTTCACATTTAATGAAGTTACTGGGGGCAGTTAATTTCAACATCAACATAAGTGTAGCCTCATTCCACATGTAAATTGGGATATATGGGAGTGATTCTCACTCTGTTGGCGACAACCTGATTAAAATCAATATGAAAAGAACGCATGGATCAAACGAGCACTTGTTGTAGTCAATTTTCGGCGAATAGGCTATAGTGTAGTTTCACGCTAGTGACTCACGTCAGCAATACTCACCGTCGCGCAATGACGTCGGTTAGGAAAAGTGGAGTCGAATTCTTTTGAAACAGTGCTGTCTTTTCCTATGTTCGATAGGAAGCACCTTTCATCTCTCCTTAACCCCGATGACGTTTAGGGGTTAAGGTATAGGAAAGGAGGCTTATAGGTTAGGAGATTGGACTATTCGGATTGGCCCCAGGTGATTCACATTTTCTGGCTCTAGGGAAGAATGTTGCTTTGTGACTATGTTCCCCGCGGTGGAAAACACTCGTTCCGACCTCACGGATGTCCCGCATATTGCCAGGTAGCCACGTGCCAGCTGGGCGAGATGGGGGTACTTGGGGCTTCGCTGCTTCCACCAGTACAGGGGGTTTCTGCTCATTGGTGCACATCTTCAGTCGGTCTTACTGTTAAATAAATAAATAACTGTTGAATAAAATAAATTCAAAAATGTTTACTACGTTTTGTACTTTTATTTTCTCTTTTTTCGATACATAGCGAGTTTGAGTTGTTATGAAAGGCACTCGATAATTAAAACGTTTTGTATTATTTCTTATATTATAATTATTACCCGGTACGGCCGAGTTTTGGCAGTAAACATTGCCAAAGTGGTCCCCCATCGCACTAAGAGCATTCTTTTCCTTGCGGTGCTGTGGTGCCGCAGCCATGGCGTTCTCATCTTGCCCTTCCGCGCCCGTCTCCTCGCTGAGGTCTGCAAGCTCCCTCTGAACCTTCTCTCGCACTGCCTGCCACGTCTCTAGTTCCAAATGAACCAGCTGCTGAAAACGCGGCTCGAGGTAGTTGGCTGTGTTCAGTAGCAAGAATGCATCTTTGTTGGGGCCATATTACACCTTCAGATCAGTTGACATAATTTTTTTCATCTCTCTCAGTCCTGCCGTGTCATCGGTGGAGGGCATTAGTTGTGTCAGAAGCACATACTGCAGGGGAAGGACTGCTGAGGCTGTTGGGTAGTCTTCTGTTGACAGCGCCTGAGTGGCTACTTTGAATGGCTTGGGCACGTCTTTCACCCGCGGGACAAACACATATTTAATTACAAAGTTATTCTAGCGCCACTCACATTAGATAGCTAGCTGACACGCTATACTGCTAGCCAGTAAGCGCATATAGGCTAGGTGCCACTTGACGTTACACAAAACACAAACTTAGCTTAGCCTACGTTAACTAGGCTTATGTGTTATAACATTTGCAAAACAGTAATGTTAACATTAGGGATATAATATTATTAGAGCACCCAACATAATTAGCCAACGTTACTGACCTTCTCCATCAGGGTCCACTCCACACTGCTGAGCTCCAGACAGCTGAGTTTCATCTCAATTATCATTGCTGCAATAGGGGCTTGTTGATCAGCTGCCCGACAGATCATGTCGTATGTACTGTTCCAGCGAGTACTGGGGCAGTCGTTGATGAGCTGGATTGGTTTGAGACCATGGAGCTTCTGCTTGTCCTCCAAGAGTAGCTGTCTGTAGGGGAGTGCTTGAAATGCTGAGCGGCAGCCTTCAGGCGGCTGACTGCTGTTGCAACGGAACGCTCTAAAAGCCCCTGTCTCGCTGACAGGTTAATTGTGTGAGCCATGCACGGGATATCCGTGATCCTCAAGTACCTCTCTACAGCATTGACATAGTTGGTCGCATTATCAGTTGTGATGGAAGCACAGACTCCCGCTCCACTTGGTACTTTTGTAGAATACCGTCGATGCATGTAGAGACATTCGCTGCTGTGTGAGCGGTTTGAAGCTCAGATGTGTCAAGGACGACATTTCTCATCTCTCAGTCCTCATCGATGAAACGGGCTGTGACCGTAACATAGGACTCAGTAGCCAAAGAACTCCACCCATCAGTGGTCAGTCCGAGTTTTTCTCCACGCAGCATTCCCCTAATGCCATCTTTGGTTGTGTCGTACAGCTTTGTTATTTTACTACTGATGGTCCGGAAGCAGGGGATCTTGAATCTCGGCTGTAGCTCGTGGACGAAAGCTTGAAACCCGCTCCCATATAGAACGTTAATGGGCCTCACATCTTCACGAAAGAACCTTGTCAGCAAATCTGTCGCTCTTTGTTGACGGGCATAGGGAAGGCCTTGTAACGGCTGGACAGGGAGGACACAGGCGCAGAGACAGTACCAGTTTAAGAGAGTTTATTTAGAAGGAATCTGGGGTTTTGGGCCGGGCTCTGGAGTGGCTGACAGGCATGGGGGTCCAGAGGGAAGTGCCAAGGGGAGAATCCGGGGAGACGAGCAGAGGCAGGCAAGAGCAGGCAGGTAGAGGGGTCCAGGGAGGGAGAGCTGGCTGGCGAGGGCTGGAGCTGGTGGCAGGAGTCAGGCTGGGAGACTGTGGCAAAAAAAGAACAGAATTTAGCAACAAGCTAAATGCAGGCGGAACTACAAAAGGTCTAGGTGGCTGGAGAGTTACTGACTGGGTAACAGAGTTTACAATCTGGCAGTGTCTGGAAGGTAGGGCCGGGTATATGAAGAGCAGTTGATTGTTGATTGATGGCAGCTGTGAATGCTGGTAACTGACTCCAGCACACCTGACTCCAACCCTGCAACTACACCAGAACACAGACAAGGGTAAAGGGGAAAAAACAACACAAAGGCTTGAGGCCCAAGCAGGATCATGACAGGCCTTGTGAAGGTGATAGCATGGTGTCGATCCCGGCCTGCCTCGGCCCGATCCCTCCCCCTCCAGCTTGACGGGATGTAGTGTAGACAGGTGGGTTCTCAAGTTGCTGGTTGTCCCGTGGTATGTGAGTTTGGTCCTACATATTCTGCATGTTACTTTATCATTACCGGTTATTTTCCCCTGTATTTTCTTGAACCCAAAGTAGCGCCATGCTTTGCTTTTGAGATGGTCAGGAGTGTAAATTTCGATCTCCTCCTAGGGGGCTGTTGTCAGTGTTGACGCGGCCATTGTTTTGCTGTAAAATCCAAATTTGCCGCAAACCAGGACGCTCTAACACTGCCCACCTACAGGAGCTCAGATGACCAATAATAGCCTTACTAATGAGCTCGCGATTCACAACTTCACCAGGCGTAAAAAAAGCCTCGGAATCTGAATTGAAAACAACTTTCAAGCAAAGAATACAAAAAATAATGCCCATAACGGGTTCGAATATTTAGGGCTGCCTGATATTCGTTCGAATATTGATTTATTTTTTGATATTCGAATACTTAGCCCTACTAAGTATGCCTTTAAGTTATGCTTATTCAGCACCTTTATGCATTTATTAAGTGCTACTTAATGGATGAATTGTCCCCACTTTACAATAAGGGTCACAAAGAGCATTAATAAATGAACATGCAAACCTTGTGTTAACTAACGTATTTATAAATCATTCCATAATTACTTCATACCTTAATAAACATGTAAAACTACTTGTAAATGTTTAAAAAATTACAGTTGTTAACAGTTAATTGATACTTATTATATTAATCAACTGTTGGTTCATGCTTTATTAATGTATGAACTAATGTTAATAGCATATTTATAAACATTAAATAATGTAGAAATTAACACCTTACATGAACACCATTAGTAAATGATTACTAGACCAATAAGTTAACAGTTAACTTATGGTTAGTTAATGCTTATTATGGGTAACACCTTATTGTTAAGTGTTTCTTTATGTTGCCTTAGTCCTCTGAGTTTTTTGGTGAACCAGGGCTTGTGGTTTTTTAATCTTGTGTAGGTTTTGGTTGCTCGCAGAAATGTATATATGAATATAAAGTGTCAGCAAAAGTGTTGTTGTTGTGGCCTGGGCCCATAAGAGCCTCCCAGTCAGTGGACTACAAGCAGTATATAATAATGATCAGATTCATGATAACTGTTCATATTTCAAATAAGAGGAATTACCACTACCACATGTGCTAAGTAAATGTTAGTTTTACGTTGTGGAGTAGACTATGATTCTGTGTGCCTGCTGTGCATTATTTGTCATTGTTCTGATGTTGCTCAAATCTTTCTGTCAATAAAATCATTAAGATGCTGAACCTATAGAAGGTCAAATCAGGGGTAGGTCTGGGATGAGTAGCCAGAAGGATGAGGGACGAGGAGAGGAATGGATTGCAGAAAAATTAGAGCGACGCCTCAAGGGCGCTTAGTTCTACATTAAAAAATATAATAATAAAAGATCACACCAGGGGCGCCCTTAGCTCAATTGGTAGGGCGTCCCCCCCATGGGCCTCGGCCAGCAGCGGACCCGGGTTCGATTCCAGCCCACGGTCGTTCTCTGCATGTCACTCCCCTCTCTGCCCCATTTCAACTCTGTCTCTACACTATCAATAAAGCATACAAATGCCAAAAAATATCTTTAAAAAAAAAAGAAAAAAGATCACACCAGTTTCTTTGGATTTAATTAATCACTTATAAAAGTACAAACAAATGTATATTATTAATTTCAGTAACATTGATGTAGAACTCGATTCCCTCAAAATGCCTCTTAAAAATATATGTCTCCTTATGTTATGTCACAGGCGGCAAAAGTGATGCCTGAGGACACCTTCTACTTTTCTATAGTGAGGCATCCTGTGGCCTTAATGGAGTCCATCTTTAACTACTACAAGAGCATCCCAGCCTTCCGCAACACTCCCACCCTGGATTACTTTCTAGACAACATCTGGAGAAACTACAACTCATCAGTTACCAACAACCAATACGCTCACAATATCCTGGCTTTCGACTTTGGCTTTGATAACAACATTGCAGCTGATGCTGAAGAGGAGAGAGCCAGCATGGCTATTGCGTCCATTGAACAGGAATTCCACCTTATTCTTATTGCTGAATACTTTGATGAGTCTTTGATCTTGCTCAAGCATGCTCTCTGCTGGTCCTTGGAAGACATTGTTTCCTTTAAACTCAACAGTCGGAGTGACCGGACCCGTCACTCACTTTTACCAAACACTGCAGATAAAATCAAGAGATGGAATGCTTTAGACTGGAGGATCTACACGCACTTTAACACCACCTTCTGGTACAAAGTGGATAGGCTGGTTGGGCTGGAGCAGATGAAGAGGGAAGTATCTCAGTTAAGAGAGCTACAGGCCAAGCTAGCAAACATCTGCCTGAAAGATGGTGGGGCCGTCGAACCATCCCAGATAAAAGATGCCAGGTTGAAGCCGTTCCAGTATGGGGCAGCTGTCATTCAGGGCTATAACCTAAACCCAAGCCTAGACAAGCAAACCAAAACACAATGTCAGAGACTTATAACTCCAGAACTGCAGTACACAGACCACCTGTATACCAAGCAGTTCCCTGAGCTAGCTGCTAGACATAGACAAGCTACAAGGATGGTTTCTCCACAGCATCAACGCTCACACACAACAAGTAGGATGGGAATGGTCTGGACCAGGGCAGCCCATTACAGAAGAACATTCTCAAATCTCAAGAACCAAGAACCCTCAACAACTGCTCTGTTAACAATCAAAGAAGCTTACAACAAAACAAGTGTACTTTAAGTGGTAACTCATAATAAGACACTGTTAGATGTTTTACATTTACTGTATAATAATTGCAGCAGTTTTGTCTAATGCTAACTTTCTGTAATTATAAAAACTAAATGATAAAGCAGCTAGTGACCTCTAGAGGTTATGTCCATTATAAATCAACAAAATAATTTTTTTAGGATTGAACAAAAACAAAAATATATTGTTTTACTGCTATAGGCCTACCAATAGTTGAAGTGCTATGGAATTGTCTGTGTCCTAAACTGAGGCTTCTACTGAGCAGTTTATGACATGTGATTACTGTTGGAGCTATTTCAGTTTAAATATTTAATGATAACACATTTACAGCTGTGGCGCACCGGTTGTCTTTATATAGCGGTAAGCGGGCACAGGTAAGACAGGCACTGGATGGCACTGGCACATGGTTTTTTACCAGCAGAACAAGAGAGACAAAGAAGTTGAGGTGGCAAATCCCCATTTTTGCAACATTTGTTTGTTTGCTTGCATACTGGAAATTAAACCTTCAGAAACCCAAAAGCCTGGCTGGACAGTTGACTCTTTTCCCTCACTGCATAAGATTGGTCCCCCTGGTGCCTCAGTGTCTGTTTTATTACGTTGCTTATTTAGATTTCTTTATTTTCAAGTTATTGTTTTATTGAGGACAAATTGCCACTACAATTACTATTTAAGTCTTTAGTAATTTTTTTTCGTCCATATTAACATGATAACATCACACAGTTGCTGCAGATCTGGCGGCTGCACATCCATGATGTGAATCTCTGGTTCCACCACATCCCAAAGGGGCTCTATTGGGTTGAGATCTGGTGACTGTGCAGGCCATTGGAGTACAGTGAACTCACTGTCATGTTCAAGAAAGCAGTTTGAGATGATTTGAGCTTTGTGACATGGTGCATTATCCTGCTGGAACTAGCTATAAGAAGCTGGGTACACTGTGGTCATAAAGGGATGGACCATGGTTAGCAACAATACTCAGGTAGGCTGTGGCGTTTAAACAAAGATATCCCCCACACATTTACACCACCAGCAGCAGCCTGAACTGTTGATACAAGGCAGGATGGATCAATGCTTTCATGTTGTTTACGCCAAATTCTGACCCTACCATCTGAATGTCGCAACTGAAATCGAGACTCATCAGACCAGGCAAGAAACTGAAACATTTGGGCTACTTCCTGTTTAAAGGTCACATATTATGCTAAATGCACTTTTTAAATGTGTTCTAACATATCCATGGGTCCACGGTGTGCCTAGAGACTGCCAAAATATTTAAAAAAAGAACAATCTCTCCTGTTCTCACTCTCCCCCTTTCTGAAACCCCCACCCCTCCCCCCCAATATACTCCAGTCAGAATTTTCCCCTTTTCTGACCTCACAAACTGGAAAGCCAGAAGCTTCCACTGTGCAGCCCACACCCCTATTTCTTATTGGTCCACGGCCCTGACAGACAGAGGGCGAGGCGTATCTGGCTTCGCTTCCGGACAGGGGGCGGGGGCAGCTCAAAGATTGTATATTTACGAGGGGAGCTGCAGCTCTTTTTAAAAAATAGGCCATTGTGAGATTAGCTGAACATCAGCATAGTACAATAAATTATCTGAAAGTTTTTTTCAGCAAACAATTAAAGAAAAACGTATTAGGGACCACTAAGACCATATAATATGGTGTATAATAGAACCGAAAAGTGTATAATATGGGAGCTTTAATAATATGATGTAATACCACACTTAGCCAAAGAGGTAATGCTGTAACCAAATGAAATCTACTGCCTAGGGGGCAGAACAGACGTGTTGTGCGTTCAGAGATGTAGTTGGGGCATATTATTATATTGTGAAAATTTGTAAATAAATTCCAATGTGTTTGTAAAGGTGTCTATTAACACATCATAAAAAGTTGAAATTCAACTCCCCTAGGAAAATCTGTGAGAGCTGCTGAAGGGTGGGGTAGTCCATGGGCCAGACCAGATATCGGTAGCATCTGGGTGGGCAAATTCTAGCCGTGATTTTTATATCCTATACAATCCTAGAAGAGGTTTTGATGTGATATACCTTTTATATTGGTAGCTTTTTAGTGGTTATCCCCTCTTAAAGTAAAGGCTACTGTAATGGAGGAGAGACACTGCAGGTGAATAGGTAACAGTTTTAAATTATAGATATCATCATGAAACTTTGCCAGTTGATTACTCACATTAAAACACAATTTTTTTATATTACAATTTTTTCAGAAATGTTTGAATAAATATGCAAATTTGGCAATATCTAACTAATTATGCGTATTTAATTTTTAAAACTTACATGTGTCCAAAGTTTTTGCAAAACAGAATATGGATACAGCCTTTTTTTCATTTTATAAATCAAACTTTCCCAGTTATCTCAACAGCAGCTTTGTTCAATACTTACCAAGAATTACAACTTTTGAAGCACTTATCAACTAAACTTTCCATAATCATTCCTAGCACTATTCTGAAGGATATTGCAGAAGGACTTGCCCATATGTTGTTAATTGTCTGATTTATGATACATTTTCTTCTTAAAAACATGACGAAAAGGCAATACTATTTTTTGATGGTATTTTTTGATTTATAAAATAAAAAAAAATCCCTTGTGTCCACATGTAATCCCTTGTGTACACATGTAAGTTGTAAAAATGAAATAATGATTTTAACTCTGGCTATTTCCAACACCTAGTTTTGGGGGGTTAAAAAAAATACAAATGTGCGCATAATTAGTTAGATATTGCCAAATTTGCATATTTATTCAAACATTTCAGAAAAATAAGTTATATAAAAAAATCATTGTTTTGATGTAAGAAATCAACTGGCAAAGTTTCATGTTGATATTTATAAGTTAAAACTGCTACCCTATTCACCTGCAGTGTCTCTCCTCCATTACAGTAGCCTTTACTTTTAGAGGGGATAACCACTAAAAAGCTACCAATATAAAAGGTCTATCAAATCAAAACCTCTTCTAGGATTGTATAAGATATAAAAAATCACAACTACAATGTGCCCACCCAGATGCTACCGATATCTGGTCTGGCCCATGGACTATATAAACAACCGCAACCTTCAGCATCTCTCACAGATTTTCCTAGGGGAGTTGAATTTCAACTTTTTAAAGCTCCCATATTATACACTTTTCGGTTCTATTATACACCATATTATATGGTCTTAGTGGTCCCTAATAAGTTTTTCTTTAATTGTTTGCTGAAAAAAACTTTCAGATAATTTATTGTACTATGCTGATGTTCAGCTAATCTCACAATGGCCTATTTTTTAAAAAGAGCTGCAGCTCCCCTCGTAAATATACAATATTTGAGCTGCCCCCGCCCCTTGTCCGGAAGCGAAGCCAGATACACCTCGCCCTCTGTCTGTCAGGGCCGTGGACCAATAAGAAATAGGGGTGTGGGCTGCACAGTGGAAGCTTCTGGCTTTCCAGTTTGTGAGGTCAGAAAAGGGGAAAATTCTGACTGGAGTATATTGGGGGGGAGGGGTGGGGGTTTCAGAAAGGGGGAGAGTGAGAACAGGAGAGATTGTTCTTTTTTAAAATATTTTGGCAGTCTCTGGGCACACCGTGGACCCATGGATATGTTAGAACACATTTAAAAAGTGCATTTAGCATAATATGTGACCTTTAAGATGTGTTAATAGACACCTTTACAAACACATTTGTGAAGAAAGCTGGAGGGAAGAAATGTATTCCCAGATTGGCCAAAAATCTGATAATATTCCATGACTAATGGTATTCTGCATACCTTGGTTGTAATGAGTGGTTAATTGAGTTACTGTTGCCTTTCTATCATCTCAAACTCTCAGTCTGTACACTTACTTAGAAGCGGCTACGAGTAACATTTAAGCGGCTACGAGTAACATTTAAATATCTTTTAAACTGCCTCATGTTTCCTCTCATAATCATAAATTACCTTTAACAGCAAACGAGACCATCAGTGCAAAGAAAGACGTATTTATTAGGGCTGTCAAATTAACGCGTTAATTTCGATTAATTAATCACAGAAAAATGTACGAGATTAAAAAAATTTACGAAGATTAATCGCACTTCTATATTTCCCTTTGACCCGGTGCAAAAGAGGTGAGACGATAGCGGAGCTGCACCTGTATCTTGCGGACACGACCCGCACGGGATTAAAGAGTAAAGAAAGAAGCAAAGAGGGCTCTATGGATGTGTTATGGGCTGCTCCGGGCAAATAAGCATGAAGGTAGGAATACGTCTTATGTTATTCTCCGCCGTGTCTCACTTTTTGCTAGTTGCGATCGTCTAAACGGACACCAGCCCCCTCTCACTCTTCCTAGCATATGCCTGTCTTTTTTCCTTCTTTGTGTGTGTGCGCGTCATTTAGCCTGCTTGTTTTTTTGTGTTTTTTTTCGGCGCTAGTAGCCTAGTTCCTAAATGTATTTAATGTAGAAGCCTGGCTGAGGGGAAGAGACAAAAGTTACGAGAGAGAGAGAGAGAGAGAGAGAGAGAGAGAGAGAGAGAGAGAGAGAGAGAGAGAGAGAGAGAGAGAGAGAGAGAGAGAGAGAGAGAGAGAGAGAGAGAGAGAGAGACGAACGGTAGCCTATAGGCCTACAGTTGTTTATAAACAGGCATAAAAGTGTCATATAAGTATGCGATTAATTTAGATTAATTAATCAGAGCCTGTAATTAATTAGATTATTTTTTTTAATCGCTTGACAGCCCTAGTTTTTATATAGTTTTTATTACTGCGTTTGGTCTGGTCGCACACCCAGTCCGATTTTCGGTTCACGCGTGCATGCTCTATGGTCACATAGAGCATGCACATTGGTCGCAGATTTCAGTGTGGCGCAGCAACGTGATTTGAGAAGCCTATCCCTCCAGGTGAGGGAAGGGGAGCGGGAGCCTTGTTTGAGACAGTTATTTGTCGTCATAATGACTGATAACGGGGCTGAACCATCAAAGAAAAAAAAGAAAATGCAATGAAGAAAATCTAAAAGGGAGAGTGATAGGCGGGCAGGAGGGCGTTGCCAAGCAACGTATACACAATTTCACGGGAGCGAACCTAGACTGCAGTGTTCACTCCTAAATGAATGAATATAAATTACTCACCGACAGTCAATATGGATTCAGAGCAAACCGGTCAACAGCACTAGCCTTAACAGAACTCACAGAAGAAATCACTAACTCCACGGACAATAAGAAATTTGCGATCGGGACATTTATAGACTTAAAAAAAGCATTTGATACTATACATCACAACATATTAATTATAAAACTAGAACAATATGGGATCTGGGGGGTAGTTTTGAATTGGGTGAGGAGCTATTTCGAGAAAAGGCAACAATTTGTGATGATGGAGGGATATAAGTCAGAATGCTTGGACATCGTGTGTGGGGTTCCGCAGGGGTCAGTGCTGGGACCAGTGTTATTTAACTTGTATATCAATGATATTTGCAATGTATCAAAATCTCTAAAATGTATACTTTTTGCAGATGACACAAATATACTGGTTTCTGGGGAAAATTTGCAGCAACTTCTGTCCATATTGACCGCAGAGATTAGTAGACTAAAAAATTGGTTTGACAGAAATAAGTTATCTCTAAACCTAAATAAAACTAAAATTATGATATTTGGAAACTGTAAAAAATCGGAAAACATTGAGGTACAAATAGAGGGTGTAAACTTAGAAAGGGTATATGAAAACAAATTTCTAGGGGTGATCATTGTGGTAGCAGATTTTGCATATGACATATCTCTGGACTCAGATATTGGAATGCTTACTTAACCATTGTTTTATATAGACTTATAAGTGTAATTGGATATATTGCATGTGGTTTGTAACTGAAATGTAGATTACCCAACGACCACTCGGACAGCCACGCCTATGGTTAAGTTATGTACAATTAGTCTGTCTTTCGGTCGAAAAGCAATGTGCTTAAGTATCAGTCTCCTATTGTCCTATGCTCAAACTCCTCCTATGGTTAAATTATGTACAATTAGTCTGTCTTTCGATCGAAAAGCAATGTGCTTAAATATCCGTCTCTTCAACGAAACGGGGTCACTCTTGCACATACAATCTCTGTGTCTGTATTTGTGACCTCTCCGCGGAGATCCTTGCTGTATGATTAAATGAAACCTGATGCTACTATTAACGTATCACTGTTTGCTTAATTTTCCTATTACAGTTTGGCGAGCTAGCCAGGAGGAGAGACGACCCGGAGCAACACGGGGCCGACAACAGTTTTCTTGGCTGATCACCTGATTCTTTGAACTCATCTCGCACAAAAACTTCCCTTTTAAAACTCGGGAAAGAGAGGAATTCTGTTGCTCGTCCCGTGAAAACTCTGCCGTCTCCTCCTAAAAGTACCAGTAAGTGAGGGGTTGATTTTATTTAAAAAGCAAAAAACGATTGGGTTAAAAGATTTGAATTCTGAAGTTTTCTCTGTGGGAAAAGTCACATACAGCATGCCAGGGTGAAGCACTCCGTTGTGTTTCTTGCAGGGAAATATCTTTAATCCAGAGTTAACATTGACTAGTTTGTTTTGGCTCTGCATGTTGTGTGGGGGACGGGTTTAACACATTTGAGATTCCTTTCGATTGTTAAGTGGCACGCGGCTGGGTTGACGAAACAGCCTTAAAGTTTGACGGACAAACAGAGCCCATCGGTAAGGTAGGCTGTCGTATAATGTTTTCTTGTTAGGTTATAAATCGACGGATTTTGGGACATGAATTCGGCCAAGGAAGGCTTTCAGTTATATAGATATCGCCGAGGGAGGATCTTCAGAATTGTTTATCTTTTGACAGACCAAGATACTGTTGTTTTTAGCGGGGTTTTTTCATTTTGATCATAAGGCAAGGACTTTGAAATTTCATAAGTGTTTATTTGTTTTGTCTTTGTTTTATTGTATTGTTTGGTTGCAACTGTTTCTTTTTTTAATTTTGCTGTGCTTTGTGTTAACTAGACAAAACGTGCCGACCCGTGTGGAAAGGTAAGTTGGTAGTTTTGTGTGTGCTTTTCTTTGGCCTTCTTTAACATGGGAAAGGCTTCTAGCAGAAAAGCGAGGGAGAATATTCCCATCCCAGATACGCCAATTATATTGCATATGAAAGCAAACTATGGGCTTTCATCTGTGACTCAAATACATGTATGGGTTCGTTTCGGCTTCCCTGTCGGCGGTAGCTTCAGCGTCACTCAGCTAATCAACCTTAAAACATAATTGCAGGCAGAGGAAACCCGTACGGCGCACATGAAAAGTAAGAGTTGTTTTAGCGCCGACTGGCTGGCATTTTACCAATGGTTTGACGAAGCGACAAGACGGAGCAATTGGTGCCAGCCAGCGGGGGACAAAGTAACGCCATTTGTGTCTCAGGGCTTATGCTTAAAGGTCGCCCGGAGCCCCAGACAACAACGTGCTCCGGAGACAACACACGCTGCCGCAGCCGGCATGACCACGGCACAAACCACATGCGGGCCTCCGCCCTACGTCCCATTATACCCAGACCTGACACACCTCAGTGTGGTTGCGCTAAACAAGGTGGCGTCTACCTCTGTTCCCGTTCCAGTTCTGCCCTCCAAGCTACTGGACCCGGTGAGTATTGCACCATTACTTCACAGAATTTCTGAGAACGCACTTCCCTTGATGGAAGTGGCCAGGCCGGCCGAACCCGCTTTTGTTCAGCGGCCTTGGGATACTTATGTGCTTTTAGCCGCTATGTGTTATCTCCCAGCACTTAAAGATGTTGGAGAGACACGTTTTTCGGAAGCGTTACTGGTTTTCTGTGCCGAGTTCAGACCAACTACCGCTGAGTTACGACTTCTATTGATCGCTATATTGGGTAATGACTGGGCTAGGGTTTCAGCTACTTTCCCTCCAGAGCTCCAGTGCCAAACGGTTCCTGTCACCCCAGAGCATTTCTGTTTTTCAGTGCTCTAAACTCATCGCATTCTGTAGCCAATACACTTTTGCTTTTGCATGCTGGCTTTAACCTTAGAGGTTAAGCATCGTCTGTCTTTTAGCTACCATTTAATTCCCAGTTCAGATGGCTTTGCTATCCCCTTGTCTAGATTCAGCAGCCTGTCTGTCTTTGATTCCTTTTGAGTTTGGTGTTGTCGTGCCCACTTGCATATTGGTTGGTCCCGGCACACACCCATCATTGCTATTGCTAAGCCTCATTTACTACATACAAATCAACCAGATTTACAAGGCAAAATGCCTGATCACCTTTTTGGTCTTAAATAGAATAGCTTATGGATATGCCTTTCAACAACAGCTGCCCATCTTAGTAATGTTTTTGTTTACACATTTGAGAAATGTAGGATTTCATGTTTCCTCCTTTACCTATTTTCTGTGCCAGTTTTTCTTTGCTCTTTTCCATTCTCCTTTTCTACCTTTCCTTTTAAGTTTGGAGTTGTCCTGCAGAGGACAACTTGGGAATTTGTGAAAGCTATACTTTATTTTTATTAGTTTAACTGTACTATGGTCCCTATCTTCATTTATTGCCCTCTAGAGTCTTCCTATCTGATTGTTACTCACACCTAATGGTTTTGGTAACTCCCTGAGAGGATGAAAAGTACAACCTTCTCATCATTTGCTTCTTATTTTTGACTAATTGTCACTCCTGGCCAAGGTTTTATTTTTTGTCTAGTGTTTGTTTCACACGTATATTGCTGAGCTTGACTGATTGTCTCTCAGCCTGATTTACACCAAAGTTTCTCTGACAATGGGAACTTTTGCTAAACTTGATTTGTGTTCTGTGTTTTGCCTGCATATTGCTTCACAGCACATGTAAGACAGTGAGAGGGTTGTTGTTGTTGTTATAGTTTGGTTGAGTTTGAGGTGTTTTATGTGTCAGAGCACAGAGTTCTGATCTCTGGTTTTGCCAAAAAGCAGTCAGTTGGCTTGTTTTTCTCTCCTTTTCTCTCTCTGTGTTTTGTGTGGAATCTCTGGCGTCTGCCTGACCATTAGACATCTTGGTCACCTTGCTGCCAGCATTTTTTGAATGCTTGATTTTTGATTTTGTTTGGATTAACTCTGTGCACTTGGGTGTGCATTTCAGTTGATTTATTGCGTGCAGCGATCGTACAAGTTTTACTTAAACTTGTTTCTTGTTTTGCTACTAACTTCATCTTTGCTTCCAGACTCTTGTAGGTGCTGATTATTTCCCTGGAAATATGCTAATCTCATTCTATTCCCATACCTGTTTTCTTTTATGTTTCTTTTTACTGTTTCTCACATTCTGTGGTTTTCCTAAATCCTAACACAACTAACTTTGCAATTTGTTTTGTTTTATTTGCTGCACATCATCAACATGTTGCTGCAAACTTGTTGATGTTTCACCACAGTTTACATTGTTGGCCTTGCAGGTCCGATCGGTAAGTTTATTATGGTTACGTTTTGCTTGATGACTACATCCAAAAGGTAAGATCACTTTGTTTATTTGACAAGTCAACATTGTTGTTATTTATGGCTTTGACTTTCTGCTTTAAGTGTTCATTTCTGTCACTGTCACTGCCACTGTCACTGTGTCATTCCCCTGTTTTCTCTTTCTGCTCTCCACAGACTGGTGAAGGATGCACTACCACGACCAGCCACCACCCGGGGATCGGTTTGTGGTCATGGCTCCCAGACGGAGGTTCTGGCGAAACAAGCGATGGACGGGACCCTTTTATTTCCTCCTCTCCACCATGACGGCCGTAAAGGTTGCAGAACGGACCACCTGGATCCATGCCAGCCACTGCAAAGGAATCGCTGCCAGCTACAGCCCGACGGATCAAGCGGCACCAACGACCGGACAGCAGACCACCAGCATGGACCAGACGACATCAGCAGGACCAGCACCAGCAACGACAAAAAAGATGACGGGCAACCACCTCGCTACAAGGAGAGTCAGACGACCCCCACCTTCCCCACCAATGGCCGCCTAACCTGCACCACGGATGCCCCCTCCCCGGATTCACTCACACTGAACCCCCACCCCTTGCCCTGCACATTCTATTGCTTTACTGGGCGCGAGACGCCACCAGCAAACCACTGTCTGACACACACACACACACCCACACACACCAGCAAACTACAACTGCCCCCCCTGTCTGTCCCACAAAACACACACACACCCACTCAAGCAACTACACCTGCCCCACTGTCTGATACACAAGATAAACACACACACACACCCACACACACCTGAACAAATCAACTATTGCCTTTTCCGCTATGCAAAATAGATTGGCGCTGGGGCATGCCTTTTGACCTTTCCCTTTGCTATTTTCACTCAACTTTTGGTTAAATGTTTTCCTCAAAAGACGCCTATTGAGGTTTTTTCCCATTGATCAAAGTTCTCATTTTGTGTTAATCTTGGCCTGTCCTGGGTTTATATTTTTTCCTTGCGAGGTTTTTATTATTCCCTGTTATTCCTTTTGCCTTACCTTTTGACTGTTTTGGGGTTTATTTTTTTCTCCCCTAGTGTATGTTTTGCCTTACTGTGGTTTGCTATCTTTTATGTTATCATATATGATAAAAAGAGTGAAGTGTGGTAGCAGATTGTGCATATGACATATCTCTGGACTCAGATATTGGAATGCTTACTTAACCATTGTTTTATATAGACTTATAAGTGTAATTGGATATATTGCATGTGGTTTGTAACTGAAATGTAGATTACCCAACGACCACTCGGACAGCCACGCCTATGGTTAAGTTATGTACAATTAGTCTGTCTTTCGGTCGAAAAGCAATGTGCTTAAGTATCAGTCTCCTATTGTCCTATGCTCAAACTCCTCCTATGGTTAAATTATATACAATTAGTCTGTCTTTCGATCGAAAAGCAATGTGCTTAAATATCCGTCTCTTCAACGAAACGGGGTCACTCTTGCACATACAATCTCTGTGTCTGTATTTGTGACCTCTCCGCGGAGATCCTTGCTGTATGATTAAATGAAACCTGATGCTACTATTAACGTATCACTGTTTGCTTAATTTTCCTATTACAATCATTGACGACAGAATTTGCTGGAAACCTCATATAAAACACATACAAACCAAACTATCAAGAAGCATTTCAGTCCTGTCCAAAGCTAAGCACTTCCTGAATAATAAATCACTCCATATTCTTTATAACTCATTAATATTACCATATTTGTATTACTGTTCAGAAATCTGGGGAAACACATACAAAAGCTCTTTACAACCGTTGTGTATTCTTCAGAAGCGAGCCATTATAATAATCCATAATGTAACTTATCATGAACATACTAATCAACTATTCATACAGTGCAAAACTCTCAAATTTCCTGATCTGGTCGAATTCAAAACTGCCCAAACAATCTTCAAAGCCAGAAATGATATGCTAAAGAAAAACATACAGGCAATGTTTTCTGAAAGGGAGGGACGTTATAAGTTAAGGGGACAGCTGAACTTCAAGGTCCACCACACACGCACAACGAAAAAGAGCTTTTGTATCAGCATCTACGGAGTTAAATTGTGGAATAAGTGTGGAAGTACAGAAAAGCCAAAACATAAGACAGTTCAAAAACAAATATAAAGACATCATCTTCACAAAGTACAGAAATTTAGAAAAGCCTTTGTAACATGGACATATGTAGACTGTAGTTTTGTAATATACATGGTATTTGTATTTATATTTATAATATGTATATATATATAGTAACTTACAATATACATGTATAGGTATTTATAATGTAATATACATTGTTTATAGTATATATATATATATATATATATATATATAATTGTTTATAATATTTGTATGTGATTATATTGATTATTTATATATATATATATATATATATATATATATATATATATATATATATATATATATATGTATATATATATATATATGTATATGTATATATATATATATATATATGTATATATATATATATATATATGTATATATATATATATATATATGTATATGTATATATATATATATATATATATATGTATATATATATATATATATATATATGTATATATATATATATATGTATATATGTATATATATATGTATATGTATATATGTATATATATGTATATGTATATGTGTATATATATATATATATATATATATATATGTATATATATATATATATATATATATATATATATATATGTATATATATATATATGTATATATATGTATATATATATATATATATATATATATATATATATATATATGTATATATATATATATATGTATATATATATATATATATATATATATATATATATATATATGTATATATATATATATATATATGAAAAAGTTTGGGAACCCCTCTCAGCCGGCATTATAATTGACTCTGCTTTCACAAAAAAAAATATAAAAGTGGTATGTCTTTAATTTACTAGGAACAGCTAAGTACCGGGACGTTTTCCAAACAAAGGTTTTTTGAAAAGCAGTATTTGGTTGTATGAAATAAAATAAAATGTGAAAAACTGGCTGTGCAAAAATATAGGAACCCTTGTGGTTTTGTTGATTTTAATGCCTGTAACAGCATGTAAAACTGATGACTTTAAACACAAAGTTGGTTGGATTATGTTGTTAAGCCTTGAACCTCATAGAAATGTCTGTTTAATCATGAGAAAATTTATTTTAGGTGCCTAAATGCAAGTTGCACTTCTCTTTGACTCTCTGCTGAAGTGAGACAGAATGGGATCATCAAAACAGCTCCCAAAAGATCTGAAAAACAAAGATTGTTCATTGTCATGGTTTAGGGGAAGGCTACAAGAAGCTTTCCCAAAGGTTTCAATTGTCAATTTCGACTGTAGGGAAAGTTGTCAGGAAATGGAAGGACCGGCATAGTGGCAGTTAAACCCAGGCATGGCAAACCAAGAAAAAAAACAGGAGCGGCATAGGTGGAGGATTGTGAGAATGGTTGCACACAACCCACAGATCACCTCCAAAGACCTGCAAGAAAATCTGGCTGCATATTGTGTATCTGTACATCGTTCAACAATTCAGCGCAATTTGCACCAAAACATCTGCTTTTTATAAAGACCAAATAACTTAATTTTTGTCTCATCAGTCCAAAGCATTTTCTTCCAATATGAATCTGGCTTGTCTAAATGAGCTTTTGCAAACTCCATGCAACTGCATCTGTGGCGTGGGCGCAGAAAGGGCTTCCTTCTCATCACCCGGCCATACAGATGTTTTGGTGCAAATTGCACTGAATTGTAGAACCATGTACAGATACACAATCTGCAGCCAGATGTTCTTGCAGGTCTTTGGAGCTGATCTTTGGGTTGTGTGCAACCATTCTCACAATCCGCCGCATATGCCGCTCTTGTACTTTTCTTGGTCTGCTAGACCTGGGTTTAACTGCAACTGTGCCTGTGTCCTTCCATTCCCTGACAACGTTCCTTACAATAGAAATTGACAATTGAAACCTTTTGGGAAAGCTTCTTGTAGCCTTCCCCTAAACCATGACAATGAATAATCTTTGTTTTTAAGATCTTTTGGGAGCTGTTTTGATGATCGCATTCTGTCTCACTTCTGCAGAGAGTCAAAGAGAAGTGGAACTTGCATTTAGGCACCTAAAATACCTTTTATCATGATTAAACAGACCTTTATATGAGGTTCAAGGCTTAACAACATAATCCAACCAATTTTGTGTTTAAAGTCCACAGTTTTACATGCTGTTACATGCATTAAAATCAGCAAGACCACAAGGGTTCCCATATTTTTGCACAGCCAGTTTTTCACATTTTATTTAATTTCATAAAACTAAATACTGCTTTTCAAAAAATCTTTGTTTGGAAAACATCCCAGTACTTAGCTGTTCCTGGTAAATTAAAGACATACCACTTTTATCTTTTTTGTGTGAAAGCAGAGTCAATTATAATGCCGGCTGAGAGGGGTTCCCAAACTTTTTCATATGACTGTATATATATATATATATATATATATATATATATATACACACAAAATTATTCGGCATTCATGTATATATGCATTATTATATCTTTTTATTATACTGACATGTTAATAACGTAATCTATCCAAGCCAAATTGATCTGTTAGGGGTAGGACTAGAAAAGTTTTTTTACTTCCTCCTACCCGCTTTCGAGCATGTAGAAAGTGTGTCTGTTTTTTTTATTCTATTTATTTTTTGCTTTTTGTTTGTTTTTTATTTATTCATCTATTAATATTCAAACTTGTTTTTTTTTATTGCTTGCATGTTCGAAATAAAGACAATCAATCAATCAAACCAGTCTGCCGATTCTCCTCTGACCTCTGACATTAACAAGGCATTTTCATCCACACAACTGCTGCTCACTGGATATTTTTTCTTTTTTTCGGACCATTCTCTGTAAACCCTAGAGATGGTTGTGCGTGAAAGTCCCAGTAGATCAGCAGTTTCTGAATTACTCAGACCAGCCCGTCTGGCACCATCAACCATGCAACATTCAAAGTCAATTAAACCCCCTTTCTGTTGCTCGGTTTGAACTCAAACAACTTGTCCTGTTCAGATCTACATCACTAAATGCATTGAGTTGCTGCCATGTGATTGATTCTTGATTCTGCTTTACTAGTCCCCTTCTCCTCAGAATATCGGTGGGAAAAATCCATCAAGAACAAAAAGTCCAAACAAAGAGACATTGCTCAACAAAGGAAAAAAACAGGTGGACTCCTTCTTGATAAGAGATGAGAATAGCAGGACTTGACAGGAAAAAAGACACGGTTGGTAGTAAAGAAAAATTGGACCACAATAGCCATTCAACATGACTTCCCTCTGTGCCAGTAGAGGAGACTTGGCAATGCATGATGCAGACGGTAGCTGAGGCCTACTCACGCGCCGGCGCGCGCAAATCTTTATTAATATCTCCCTGAAGATATGGCTGAAAAATTAAATGAAAACATCATCTCAAACTAGAGGTGCTCCTGTTTCCAGGGAATGTTCTTGTGATACTGTCAGTCCCTTACAGGCTTAGAAAACACTGTGAGAAGCAAGACCCAGAAGCTCCCCAGCTACCACTTAGCTTGTAAATAGTGCATAGAGTATATACATAGTGTGAAAATAGTTTGTTATTATTGTTTTTATATTTACTTAATGGTTTGTTTGAAAAAAAATTTGTGATACTTCCTCTTTTATTAGTATACATCCCATGAATCATCATATGTGGTCTGAAGTCTTCATTCAGTCTAATTTGCTAATGTTTTTTGAAAGTAGAGACAACATTTCTACCATAAAGCATCTGGACCAAATTTTATATTAGTCATGTTTTGTGCACTCCCCTACTGTGTTTTGGAAAATTTCCACTGCATTTTTGAAGCTAAGGCTTAGGAGAAGCAATTTCAAGAGCCAAAACAACTCAACAGGATGACTAAAGGTTCTTCTTTCACACAAATGTCCAGGTTTTTCAAAAATCGCAATACATTTTTCAGCATTTAAGCCAATTATTTTTATACACAATGGTCTAGGACATAAGTAGACCTCAGAAAACAAAGGCCTAATGTGTTCTGAACATTTCCATATAAAACACTTTGGTATAATTTATCTTCTTGCACATTTGAAATAGGTATTTATAGAAGTATGTAAAATCGGAGAAAATACCCCTAGACCTCAGAGGGTTTTAATATCTGGTTAGCTGTGATAACAAGCTCTACATTGCTGTCCAAGGCACAAAGAATGCTGGTGGTCATTCAGTCTCCGCCGCTACACCTCGGACAGTTGTTGCTCATTCACTCTGTTGCATTTGACATAAGTTTGGTTAGAGGGTTCTAGCCGTACTTGAGGGTGTAATGATCCTTTAACCTCTTGTAGTTCATATTTCTATTCTATTCTATCAATAATGAAGTCACCAAGTGAGGCACATCTCTGATTGTTTTTTTATGAACAATAATTTACACCTTACAAAATGAAATAATTTCATAATTAATTTGAACATTGAATGTTTGCATTTTCTGTACACTGCATTGAAAGACACACAGGCTTTACAATCATGCCGATCCTTAATTGTTCAAAAGGTTGACACATTCTATACATTTACAAAATATGACAGTTATTTGGTACAAAAGAACTATCACAGGATTAATCCCTTGTGTCCACATGTCAAATTGAAAATGTTAAAGTGACATTCAACACAAAATCTTTGAGCAATAAATACTGTCAAATGAGAAGATGGTTATGTAGTGTCGTTTTTTTTTTCTTTGGCAAATAACAGAAGCTGTGGTCAGCTGGATTTCATGGCATGTACAAAAATGTTAGAAATCAGGAGACTGTAAAATTTGCTTGTTACCCCGTGTCAGCCATCAAATAGGCCTCTCAATCAAATTATAATAATACAACATGAAGAGCACATCATTCACCACCAAAAAAGTTTCAATAACATTAAAAAACATTTTTAAAAACATGTGAAATGATCTCCAGACTAAAAGTGCATGTCATCTAAATCCAGTGTGTCATTTCATACACTTGTTTAGTGGTAACATTTATTATTTAAGAACTTTATATTTTCCCTTTGGATAATTAGGTAGCCTAAAAGATTGAGTGTATTCAAAGTATTAAATAAGCGTTCAGGGACCCCCTGTATTTTGCAGATTGGATTATGCTGGCCAGGGGTCCAGCTGCAGGGAATGGTGACAGCCACTTGGGTGCATATAGGATGTGCATATAGGATGTGCAGGCTGCATCGAATTAAACCTGCAGTGTGTAGAATCTTGGGTTTTATTTCCTAGCAGATTTTGTAGAAAGTAATTATAATATCCATAAGTACATTTAATTTAGTGCATAATAGCTGAAAAAAATGTTTTGAATAATTTTTTTTCCTTTAGAAAGGGTCTCATATATGTCCATATTTCTGCACATCTTGGACCAAGGCCTAGTGCCGCCATCTTGAAAGTGTCATAGTTGGAATGTCAGGTGCATTGTTTAAAGTTTAAAATTTAGAATTGTTCTTGTCCTTGAAGGCCACTGTAGCTTCTGTTATTATTCTAAAGGGGTGGGGTTACCCAGGGAGTGTTGCATTCTAGAACTTTGTAGAACTTTCTTGATGATGTCATATTACACACTGCACCTTTAAGCTGTAAATGCACATGAACAATAGGGAAACTTAACTCAGAGTTACACTTGCTACCACATTAATTGATATAACCTACCTTTAAATTCTCAAGTCCATTGTGGTTGGTATAACATTTCCATGTCAAATATTTATATAGCCCTAACTGCAATCATAAATAAACCCTGTTATTCAATTTATTAGTGGACATTGTTTTCTTTATTTACTATCTAATAACTACATCATTTGACATGTTTGTGTTTGACCAGCAAACTTAATGTGTAGTACAGCTGGGGTTAGTAGCAAGCGGAGAGCAGTCGGAGGAGGGGGAGAGGACACCACTTTCCAGTAAGACATGAGCTGCATTCCATTAGTAGTTGCACTTCCCCTCGTTCATTTACCCTCAGCCCTTGGTATGACGTAACAGCATACGTTGCACGGAGGGAACTTGGAGCGCGGAGGGAGAGTGGGCGGGGGAGGAGCGGGGGATTTAAATGGAACCCACTTGCCCTTGTAGTCGCAATGGACCGTCAGTTACATAGGTAGTTCTGAATGCAAATAATACAGAATTATAATATTCTGCTAAAGTAGCCTATTGCAGAATGCCATTTCCATAGCATAACAAACATTGAATTTCGACACTGTAACTCAGATTATCAAGACATTGTTACTTACACATGTAAATTGTTTGCTCCGACATATTTTCTTACTTATGTTAGTTTCAACCAAAAACATTTGTTTTAAATAGTCCTATAATTGGCAGCCATTGGTGTTATAGCATCAATGTGTAAACTGCAATACATTCACTGGATTGTTCCAAAGGAAATAGGATAGCCTAATTGAGGCGTTTTGGAATATATTTATATCCAGCGGGTGGCCGCAATGTCCCTAAAAGCATACAGTCTACAGGAAAATAAAAGGAGAAGAAGAAGAAGACGAACTGCAATGCACTGTGGGTGATATCCACCTCGGAGTGACCATAGATGTTCACTTGATCACTCAGCCCTCCGAGCGTCTATCTCACAAAGTTCACTTCAGTTTCCTGACAATTGGAACGACACTTAGTATGGCGGCGGGGATTCCCCCGAGGGCAAGTGCCTAGGGAAAGTGAACGAGGGCATGTTGAACAGGTATTGGAACGCAGTACAGTACATATCAGTGTGTTAGCCACTGAGCTAACCAAAGCTAACCCCATTCAAGGAAGTGGAAAGGCTTCTGCTCTGTGCTATAGGCCCGCTGAAGTAGCAGGGTGGAGCTTAGACCTGAGTCTTCTGTTTACAAAACAATACCAACAAATGTTACTACTATGTAAAATCCAGCCAGAGAGAGGAGGACTGTGCACATAAACACACCACCATATATTTAGTGGAGCAGAAGTGATCATTGAGAGGGATATTTTTGTGTGACTCAATCATTAATTTTTTCATTAAATGTTGCAGTCTGCCGTTAAAAATAAATAGAAATGCAAAAAGTCTCTGTTTGACATTCTGCCACACATCAGCGGTCAGTGGGGGAGCTGTTGAAATCCTTTATGTTCTCCTTTACCTTTAGAGATATCAGAGGTGATTTGTGTTAAAAAATTTAGATTTTTTAATTGCAGATTTTTTACTGTGTTGAGGTAGCCTGGAAATCCAGACCCTGATATCTTGAACGATAGAGGGTCTGGCGACGATCAATAGTAATTTCCAACTCAAGGGGCGGCTCCTACTCGCGCATTTCAAATGCCACTGCACGCAGTTGGATAGCACTACAACCAATCAGAGCGATGCACAAGGCGACGTAAGCCCCTTTCGTTTAGCGAACAGCTGTTAAACTGTTAAATTAAACGTTTGCCGTGGTCGGTCGGCAAAACAGAACATTCCACTTACTTGCTAATGAAAGATTTGAGTGCCGTCTTCCAAATCGTTAAGGGTCGAGGCTAAAGCAGTCTCAAACGCACACAACATATCCGCAGCCATCTCTGATGTTTACTATCACGGCTTCGACGTCGCATGCACGTCACTGTCGTCATCCGGTTACGTCCTCCCCAGAGTACCATATAAGGGGCTCTGGCGCGCCCGCCAGATTTCTGGCTTTCTTGATAAAGCTTCAACGGAGCGTGTCCAGACCAACACGCGCAGCAAATTTAATTTGCCAGCGCCTAGTGGCAGGTCTGGGAATGCCAGGCTAGTGTTGAGGGTGAATTACTCCCAGACTTTATACACTCTCCACCATTTTGCTATGCTTTGTACTTTATACCATGGACCTATTATAAGGTTGTGGCCCGGTCGCTATTAAACATGTGCAACTCTCAGAGATAGGAGAGAAAAGAGATGGCTCACTCCTTAGCTACCTCCATCATCAACTCTTGATAATCTGTTTTTAGTCCAGCTCTACGTCGTAGAAAACAGGCGCCATGACGTTGCACCCTTACTGTGAAGCCAAGCTGAATACTGCTTCTGTTCTCCATAATGGCTGAGGCTATAGTTATTATTTCATACTAATAAGATACCTTTGCAGTGGAGTATAACTTAAGCTGACTCACCTATTTTGATGATAATAATAAGACAAATGATTTTGTGAATAATTGGTGATTTAAACTATACTATTATTTATTGTATTATACACTTGGCTGTTTGTGTTGCGGGTCTTGGGTATAATTCCATGTTGAAAGGTATTTTACAAGGAAATGAACATATTACAACTTTCAAACTCGCCCATGCAGCCGAGGATGTTACAAAAACATACAGTATTAGGGGTTCTTGCCAACCCCACATGCAGCTCCAAACATGCATTAAAACACCAGTGTGTGGGCCTCTTTAGCACACACATTTATATGGCGCTTTAATCATTTGTTCCAGATTACTGAGATCAAAACTGTGGATGCAAAAAAAAAAACATTCACTGAGAAGTGAAAATCAAAAGACAAAATGTTATAGTTTGGAAATGATGTCACATTTCCTAATAGTTCTTTCTCTTAGTGCATATGGATAAGAATGGTGACAGTCATCAGTGTTACTGATTCACTGCTGTATTTCACCTCTTTTCCCCCATTTGATCAATGGGAGACCTTTGGGATGCGTTTCGCCACCCTTAAGCCACTCCTAGTTCCAGTCTGCAGGCTCCCTCCACCTTCCTGGGCCTGCTGGATCCTGAAGGCTTCTCTCAGGTTCTGAGCTCGTTCCTCCTTGCTCTGGATCTCCTCCACTACTCGACTAGGGAACCAGCCCTTTTCCCCATCATGAAGCCTTTCACCCATCATCCAGCCTGGAATACATAATACACCAGAGATTACAGGGAACAGCATATACAGTATAGCAGCAGACCCGGGTTAGAATCCAGCCCGGGTCGTTTTCTGCATGTCATACCCCTCTCTACCCCATTTCATCTCTGTCCCATAAACACTGTCCAATAAAGCAAAAATGACTTAAAATAATATTTAAAAAACAAAAGGGAAAAACAGCATATATAGCTGATTTATGGTTTTACATACCATCGTCTGTTCTCTCTAGGAGGTTCAAAACATCAGCCATCTCAATGGAGAGTTCATCTGGCTCCTGAGACGAGTAGGACTGAATACACTGCACCTGTGGAGAGTCTGATCCGTACTGACAGGTTAGGTTCATGTCACCATGTCTGTTCACTGATGTCTTCATGTTGGGCTGACCTTCTGTCTCACCTGCTTGGTTGGCACTAGTAGACATAAAACGTGTGCGGCGGTTTGGTGTGAGAGCACACACCCATCGCAGCTTATTACTCCTGTCCACAGGATGTCAGTGATTAGTAAGTCATTTTATATAAACTGAGTTCTTGTTTGGTATCTTCATCATTCTTAGGGCGGACAATTCAGACTGCCAGGTGCTATACAAATCCATACTTTAACATTTACACATTTTACATTCAGGCTTTATCTGTGTAACCAAAGTCTAATATATTTGGTTCAACTGTACCATAGAAAAACACAATTAGTAGTGGTACAATGTATTAGATTATTTACTGGATGTTAAACTGGATGTATAGCTAAAATGTGATTGTTCTCCAGATACTCACATACTGGTTGTCTTAAGCATGTAGCTGACTGGACGATCCTCTTGGTTCTCCAGCAGTTTTAGATTAAAGACATTGGCTAGTAGCTGACCCTGGTCCTCAAGGTCTTCAGTCCTCAACATGGCCCTAGTGCATGAGTCAAGAACCTGGAACTTGTCCCCACTGACAACAAATTGACTAAATTAGCATTCCCTGTTTTTCAGTGCAAACAACCATCTGAATTGTTTTTGAATGTAAACATACACTCAGTTGCCAGTTTATTAGGTACACATAGCTAAAACTGATGCCGTTTAATAAAACTGTTGTGCAGTGAATATTAAAGAGGTATTGATTCAACTGTACGGTCACTTTGTGAGGATTTAGTTTGGAGTGCTTGGATTATATTGTTTTCATCATGTTGTCCCTGATATTTTCTATCAGTGAGGATAAGCTTAATACCAAAAACAGCCTTCTGTAATGGGATCATTCAAATCTGAATTAAAAAGTTTTAAAGGCTTGAAACTCTATGTTTGAAAACTTGACATCTTGGACAAAAGGTTTTGTACTATTGAATTAAGACTTTATAGCATGAAAAAAAGATCAAATCACTCACTCCATCCACACATTACATCCTCCAAAATGATCAAAATTTAAATTTAACTAGGTGTACCTGATCAATTGGCCACTGGATGTCAAGAGACTGACAAAACAAGCTAGTGGTCAAAACAGCAGGATTCCACAGTTACAATACCTTAACAAATGCTTACCTAGAGTTGCGCTTGGTGACCAGCAGCAGATTGTTAAAAAGAAACAAGTACACTGGTTGGTAGAGCTTACGACTCCGCATGGTCCTAGTGCTCTTAGGCCCAGCCATGAGCTGCACTTCACCCTTCTTTAGCAGCCAGCGGGAGTGAGAAATGATGGGCACCGACTACAGAGGTTAAGAAAAGGTAAAAAGATAGGGGCATTAAGTAAGGTTGAATGTTTCCAATTTTCCAATAGAACCATACCTCACATTAGTGACGTGTTTTAATTGTAATAGATGTACAGTACATTTTTACTTCATTTTCATTTAACCTTTATTTATACTCGAGAGATCAATTGAGGGGTGACCCTCATTTACAATGATGTCGAGTCAAGTATTGATCACTTGAGCTGTGTATAATCCCTATGAACATCAGAAGGCCGGGGAACCTGCATTCAATTTCAAATAAGAATAATTTCTGATCAGGTAAAACATTGGTTATTCAGCTGAATGTCCAATACATATTTCTGTCTATATTACTACATGAGTGAATTGAGTAAGCGTGGTTTGTTAACATTCAGTTAACACCCAGCCATTCAGGATCTTTTGAACTATATGGAAAACAGTTTAATCACAAAGAACCAAACATAATTTAGTGATACACCTTTGGGAGGGCACTCCAAATAACTGAGTAAACTCTGTACACTCTTCAGTGTTAAAACCCCAAAACAATGGCATATTATCAAAAGTTATCTTCAGGATGGCTACTGTCTAGGTTGGGCGGTATCCAATTCTTGATGCATTTAAATCTTCCCAAAATTCTTACCGGGTACACGGTATTACCGTCCGGTAAAAGCTATTTCTACTTCAACTGAAGCCTATTGGTTTTAGTTTCTGGCCTAACAGTAGGGGAGAACGGGGTTATATGTCACACGGGTTGGTTGTGACAATCGTTATATCTCGGAACCATAAGGCGCTGCCTGTTAAATTTTGTTATGTAAATATCCAGAATTGGGATCAGAGGTCACCTACATATAGACTGCTGAATTTGAGTTGAGAGGACTGTTTGTGTTTTTCATGTCAAATTGAAAATATTTAGCTCCTCAGTATTTTTCTTCTAGGCTTTTACACAATGGGTTTATAACAAAACACTTGTTACCCTAAAAACGTGTGAAGGGTAAGCTATAGTTTAGATTGTTGTTAGCAAGCTAATTAGTTGTCAGATGGTTGTTGGCCTTGATAATAGCAAGAAATTCCAGTTGAAAATTGGTAAGGGATCAAATACTTATTTCCTCCACTGTAGATACTGGCCCTCAGCTCCATTCAGCATGTTGCTTTCATGATGTGGAAATCATCATGTCTTTATTTGTTGCCTCCATGGCCTGCGTGAACTTGAGATCTTTAAAAAAATTGGCCTCCACTGTATTCTGTTTTCATTTATTATGAATTAGTCTTGCGCAGGCTTCCTCAACTCTGCCACATATTCACACTTGCTACTGTCCTTCCAATAACTAGAGAAGGTCAAGTACAGTATGAGGGGTTGTGGGACCCTCTTTTGGTAATGCAATCCCTGCTTTGAATGATAAGCATAGGTAGGTAGGATTGGGATGGTCGTATAGCACTATATGTAACACACACACAAACACACACACACGTGTATGTTATGGTCCTGTCACACCAAGAACGTTGTAAAGAAAGCCCGTCAGCGTCTCTACCATCTCAGACAACTAAGGGCGTATTCACACCTGCTGTGTTTAATTCACCTGAAACTAACTCAGGTGCACTTTGTTGTGCATCTTTCACACACACACACACACACACACACACACACACACACACACACACACAGAAGTGAGAGATGAGAATACAGAACTCGCACTTGGGGGCGGACCGAACAAACGCTCTGAGACCCAGCTGAAGAGGTGGTCTCGGTGCGCTTCCAAACACACTCTGTTGTGGATCATTTGTGGTGTGAATTTGTCCGGACTCGATCGGACCAAAATGCAGGAAGCACTGTGCCTTTTCCTTCTTTTACTTTTTAATAAATCGCCGTCAGCTTCACACTAAGGGTTGTTGTCGCCATTGTTAAGAACATTAGATGTGGTTTGACTAGCCTGGTCCAACCAGACCATCGTACTTCATTTCATTTGTACAGAAGGTCTGGAAGTGCTGTAATTGGCAAACGTTCACTCACTTGGAGGCGGGTGTCTGTCGAAGTTTAAAACTATTGGATCTGCCCAGTGCCACTCTGGATTAGCCAACCAATCGCATCACGTTTGGTCGTCACGTGTGTCATGAGTCGGCTTTTGATGGTGCGTTCCAGTTAGACAGGGAACTCGGAAATTTCCGACTTCACTACATATTGTAGTCTATGAATCTACCGGTACCTGGCAACAGTAACTTGTTAGAGCCTAACGTTTAGTTATTTGGACGAGAAAGGTTGTAGGCGTCCATACTTTCGCGAGCAGATGCACTGGAACACAGACAGGTCGGAACTCGGAACTACCAAGTCGGAAATCTCCTTCTTCCGAGTATAAAGGAACGCAGCATTCAACTGAAACTGGAGCGCGACTTCGACGTCATCGTTCTCAGCCACTCGCTCTGTTCGCTGATTGGACGGCTGTAGATTCTCCGGAGAATCTGGGAAATGAGCTGTACACCCAGACTGACTACTGAAGGGAAAATGAAATTTGGCCGGAAGTAGGCGGGCAGGCGGAGCCAGGCTATGGTTTGACTGGGAGCCCCGAACAAATATATTTCATTTGATAGAGAGGGAGCGTTATTTGCTGATGGCACCGAATCACTAAACACGACCGCAGTATGGAATATCTCCATGATTGTTAACACTTTGGCAGTTATCACTTCCTGCTTCCTGCTTCTCTCCACCCCAGAATGTCTGTCCAGTGAATGAATGACCTCAGATCACGTGTCGTTTTGCTTCGTTGTGCTGGTTTACTTGCAAAAAAGGCCATATGAAAGTGGACTACACCAAACAAAAAAAAATTCTAAAAATTCTATTTGGTCTGGACCAAAGTGAACTAGCGGACTTTTCTGTTGTGAAAGACAAATTTTACCTTGGATTTAAAGTCCAGTGTTTTCTCAATGCTGATAAGCTCCTCAGTCCGACTCATTTTTCGCACCCCCTCGTTGCATTCTTTCACAATCTGAGGAAGACAATATACAACATTAATAAACACCATCATATCATATTATTTCCCCTTCTCAATATCTTATATTGGGTATTTTTGGGGGGACCACAAGGGTCCGGGAAACAGTTAGAAGGAGTGTCATAAGTTACTAAACTTATAAAGTAAAGATGGGCATTCAGATTTTTTTTTTTAGCTACTGCTTGAATTTGGAGAGCACGCTAATTTGACCTTCACCACAGTTTGACTGAAACAGGGCGGCTGGCAGGAACAACTGATAGAAACTCAGCCACAAATCTGTGAGTGACAGCTAGTCAGTCATTCTTTCTGAAGCTAACAAAGCTTTAAAGCAGCAATACTACTACTATGATATGGCTTTGTGTTACTTAAAGCATATTCTAACATTGACTTAACAACTTGAGTTTGTTGTTGAGTGAAGTCATTCTCCCCTGTGTGGTCAATGAGCATGCCAACATAACAATAGTCTTATCAGGTTGACAACATTGTTATATTCGCTTTACTGCCTGGCCAAACCCAACCTGGGCCCTCTGGACTGATGCGTACCTGCTCCAGTTGCTGATGTGCTTTGATAGCATTGGCTTCCCTCTCTGAGTTTTCCTCTGCTTTTTTCAGGATGTTCTGTGTAGAGAAACAAAGTCCAATCAAAAGGCCTTCACATAAAGCTTGCTTGGCTCCAAACACAAGTGTTTAAGATTCCGATTCAGACTTTATTCATCCCTAAGGGGACAATTCATTTGGAGGGAATTTATTAAGGACATGGGAGCTGGACTAATCTACTTTGACAGGAGTTCAAAAGATATGCAAGCTATGGCCGAGCAATAAAAACATCTTGATAGTGGATTGCAATAAAATTGCCATTGATAACGATGGTTTCATTTCATTTCATTTATTGTTTATTTAGCAGGGACAGTGCACAATATACAATTGAGCCAGATTATAGCCACATGGCTAATTTTCGTCTGTAGTCCCTGGACAGGAATTGGTGTTAAGCTAAAAACAAAAAGGATTAAAATGAATAATAATACAAGAATTTGATAATACAATTAAAAGGTGCCCAATGTGCAAATATAGGCTCACAATATTGCATGACCAAGAAGGCATATCTAGTTAAAAGAATACACCAAAACAAGATGTATAATAAAGTAAACATAAAACACCAAACATGAGATAAATTACTAAAAATGTTCACATCGCTGCCCTGTTTTTAGCCATTTCTTGAGACCTGATTTAAAACTACTGAGTGTGTTGCTTTGCCTAATACCTACAGGAATACTGTTCCATAGCCCTGTTGTTTTTACAGAAAAGGCACTTTGACCAAAAGTGGTCCTTCTAAACACACTTAATGAGTCCCCTCTAGATGATGCTCTTGTGTTGTTTTCTGCTCTACTCAGACTCACAAATTTCTTAAGAGGGGGGGGAGCAAGATCATTTACAATTTTAAAAAATAAACAGCAGTTTGAAAAAGAAATAAAATTGTCCAGACTAAATAAACCATACTTCTGTATGATGGGACAGTGATGGTATAAATTAGATTTTTTGTCCAGAATTTTAAGAGCCTTTTTATAGGATTTGCGAATCAGTGACAGGGCAGTTGTATTTGCTTGGGACCAGGTGGTCAAGCAATATGAGATGTGAGTTAAAATCATTGAGTGGAAGTAAAGTTTCGCTGCCTCTGTGGTCAACTGATTCCTTATTATCTTAAAATGTACGAGGTTCATTTTAACTCGACCATTGACCTTTTTAATATGTTTTTTAAAACTTAAATGGGAGTCAACAATGACCCCTAAGTATTTAAAATCCTCTACTACCTTGAGCCTTTCTCCCTTAACAAATATGTCTGGCTCTTGAGTGGTCTTTTTGCGTATAGTGAAATACATGCAAACTGTTTTTGACGTATTAAGTGTCAAACAAGAATTATCCAACCAGTCCGCTATCTTACTCAATGCTGCATTGAGTTTGTATGCTGCGTGTTGTTTTGTTTTTGCATATGCGTATATCACTGTGTCATCAGCATACATTTGAATATTTACATCAAGACAAACTAAGGGAAGATCATTTATATACATACTGAACAATAGAGGGCCCAAAATGGAACCCTGGGGAACCCCTATTGAGCATGTATTTTCAGTGGACAGTATATCATTAATTCTGGTGCAATTCTTCCTACCTGATAGATATGATGAAAACCATTTAATTGTGTCAGTAGAGATGTTATGTGAAGACAGTTTAGAAACTAAAACATTATGGTTTACAGTGTCAAAAGCTTTTTTCAAATCCAGGAAAATTGCTCCAACTACTCCACCCTTATCTAAATTGGATTTCAATTCTTCCACAAAGTAGCAAAGAGCAGTATCTGTGGAGTGATTTGCCCTGAATCCAAATTGCATTGCATGCAGGGGAGCATGGCACAAATTAAGATGTTTGGTGAGTTGTTGTGTGACAACCCTCTCAGCTACCTTAGAAATAATAGGGAGAATACTTATAGGCCTGTAGTTTGCCACGTCAGTTGTCTCCCCGGCTTTGCAAATCGGAATTATCACTGCTTTTTTCCAAGCATCAGGAAACAGGCACTGTTTGATGGACATGTTTACAAGATGCGTAATGGGTTCGCAAAGCGCATTTGCATTATTCTTAAACGAGGAGGAATCAAAACCATAAATATCTTGGGCCTTAGACCCTTTAAGATTAGTTAAAATTTTATATATCTCTTCTTCATTTACCTCTTGAAGATTAAAAACTGGATGTTCATAGTTAAGTGTGGAGATAAGTACATTCCGATGACCAAAAGTTTTTGCTAATTGCTCAACTGACTCCTTAAAGAAGGTGTTAAAAGCCAGTGCAATTTCTCTATCATCACTTGAGATACTTCCATTAATATTTAGCTCAAGTGCATGGTTTCCTTTTGGCTGTTTTCTGGCCATTGTATTAAGGTGTTTCCATATCTGTTGGCCATTACCTCTTGCCTGGTTAATAAGGCCAATGAAATAATTTGCTTTAGATTTCCGGAGCATGCTTGTTACTTTATTCCTCAGCCCTTTAAATATCCTATAATCACTATTCAATTTACTTTTTAGGGCAGTTTTAAGTGCATGATCCCTTTTCCTCATTAGGCTCCATAACTCATCATTTAACCAAGGTAGATTAGCTTTTTTATGCCCATGTATACATTTCTTAACAAATGTATCCTTCACACCACTAATAATGCTAGAGAAGAGTGTGCACTTGTCATTTAAAGAAATGTCATCATTTTTAAAATCACACCAATCTAATAGTTTTAACTGTCCCTCGAACAAGTGCATATCCTTCCTAGGTATTTTGTATGAAATCTTTTTACTTTCATGTTTGTAAATAAACCTTTTCTTTGTCAGTTTCCGACATACCAACACTAGATTATGGTCTGAAATACCAGTAATGAAGTTATATGATACAGTGATCCTCTCTGGTCGATTGCAGAATATCAAGTCAATCTGTGTATTAGAACACTGTGTAATTCGAGTCGGCCCATTAACCATTTGGGACAGATTATGTTTACCAGTGATATCCTTAAGTTTCCTCCTGTCTGGTTAACTTTGGTTATACTGTAGCTTACCTAAGAGACACAGCAGATATAAAAACAGCCAGTCAAACTGCAGTTTTTGCATCATGCGTCAAAGTACACACACATTTCCTACTGCACACACTGGTTTGAGCTAGCAGCAGTGAGGAAAGAGGGTTAGACTTTAGTGAGTGGGAAAAGAAAAATTAATGGAACAACAGAGGGCCACGAAAGCAGCCATGTTGAAAGTGAACTGACATTATCCTCCGAAGGTGAGGAAGTTGTTGACAGAAAAAAAGATAACAGGACATCTATATATGGAAGTTTCATCTGAAAAGTGATTTAGTACAGATTAAGGCCGTGTGCAAACTATGTTGTTGGTCGGTGCATTCGTTAGCAGTGTGAGTGGAGCTGTGCCAACACAGCAACACACTGCTAAACGCTCACACTGCTCAAACCAGCGCTAAGACGTTGGACTAAACGCGTTGTTATATCGTCACACTGTCTGTACGGTGGCTGGGTTGCTTTCTTTCAGATGATTAAAGGATTAGTTGTCTTCCGAAAGCAAATGGTCAGAATCTGTGCTTCAACACTTAACATATCCAAAGCACGTAGAAGTCACAGCTTTTAGTTTGATTTTAATTATGTTTAACAAGTTACAAAGCAAACTTGAATGACCTTGAATTGTTTTATTGAGGCAGATAAAGCATGTTTGTCAGGTTGATTGTTAACATTACAATGTCATTCAATATAATTTTTTCAACAAAACAAAGTTAATAAACTATATTCTATAGTTTAACTTATTTCTTCAGGCTTCAGATTGCGTTAAATATCGATCAATATGTAAAAAAAATCACCCAGCCTTTATTCAATCTCACTTGTGAATCTTTTCATTTTGCTGGACAGTATCTACTTGTATTGACTCTGAATGAATGTTGGACAAACGGACCTGTACGAGCAGCTTGAGCCTGGTGATCCTCTGGAAAGGAAGGATGAGGAAGGAAGTGAAGGAGAGGCCTCTGACACGGGGATGCTTCTCCAGTGCTGCCATGGCCTCACGAAACGCCCCGTTCCCCTCTCTGGACAAGAAGGTACACATAATAAAAAATAGAAAAGTTAAATTAAATACAAAACAAAGCTTCATCACACGCACACACGCACACACACACACACACACACACACACACACACACACACACACACACACACACACACACAAACACACACACACAGTTGTATTAAGGGCTCATTTATTACATGTACAGTATAATACATTTCATTTAGAATTAATTGAAGATGGCAGCATGTTAGTCTTTGTTTGTCTGTGTCCTACAGTTTTTAAGTGATTTTTTACTCTAAATTTTATTCTACAATCCTTATTTTAAATGTACACTTTTGCACTTTGGATGTAACAGTACAAACTGACTTTAGGTGATTTGAAAATACTAGTTTACATTTCACACGGCTCATGTGGTCTGCTACCTGCTTGAGGCCCTGAGTGAGCTAACTACCTGCTGGAGGCCCTGAGTGAGCAAACTACCTGCTGGAGGCCCGGAGTGAGCTAACTACCTGCTGGAGGCCCGGAGTGAGCTGACTACCTGCTGGAGGCCCTGGGTGAGCCGAGGCTAGCTACCTGCTGAGTGAGCCGAGGCTAGCTACCTGCTGAGTGAGCCGATGCTAGCTACCTGCTGAGTGAGCCGATGCTAGCTACCTGCTGGGTGAGCCGATGCTAGCTACCTGCTGGGTGAGCCGATGCTAGCTACCTGCTGGGTGAGCCAATGCTAGCTGCCTGCTGAGTGAGCCAATGCTAGCTACCTGCTGAGTGAGCCGATGCTAGCTACCTGCTGGATGCCCTGAGTGAGCTGATGCTAGCTACCTGCTGGATGCCCTGAGTGAGCTGATGCTAGCTACCTGCAGTCCTAAGGGCTAATATTCTGAGCTCAAGTTGCTACCTGCTGAGAGTACAAAACTGAAGTGGTTTATGCAGGCATGCGGCATGTCCTCTCCTGACTGCTTGTTTCATCCTACCATCCTATCTGTCCTGGTTCTCACACACTACACACACGTGTGCTGGCTCTGCATGCGCCTGGTTCACTTTAGCAGTCACTGATTCCAAAATCCACATATTTGTTACATACAGTGAAAATGAAGCTAATCTTAGCCTTTCTTAGCCTGATGACTTTCATTGCCTATGTGGATATTGGGCCTTGCTCAGCAAGTGAGGCTGACAATGTACTAGTTCCTCCTCTAGACTGTTCACATAGGGATACACTCTCTGTCCCACTCAAATAGAAAGTTATTATACCTGTGCACTTATCCCTATGCTCATTTAATGAAGTGAATTTCCTCCGCCTTTTCATTCTGAAAGACTGGTTTAATATCTCTGTAAATTCACTCCCTGGTTTTGTAAGCTCTTTACATTCAAAAAATGAAAGGCCTATGTCAGGCAGGTCAACTAGGCATAGACTCATGGTCATGCTGCTGTTACTTATATCTGGAAATGTTCAGCCAAATCCTGGCCCTGATATGCCTCAGCAATGTGACACACCTGCAGACTTTAAATCTAGGTCAGGCCTTGGTATCATTCATCTTAATGTGCGGAGTTTAATCTCCAAATTGGACATGGTAAGGATTTGGGTTAATTCAACTGATGCTGATATTGTTGTTTTATCTGAAACTTGGTTAACTAAATCTGTTCATGATAAGGATATATTCATTGATGGATATAATGTTTTTCGAGCTGACCGCCCTAATAAGGGGGGTGGTGTTGCTATTTACACCAAACGAAAATTGAATGTTAATTTAGTGCTCACTGAATCCCTCAGTAAACAATTTGAGCTCCTGGCCTTAAATTTTGAAGTTACGAAAGACCATCATATCATGATAGTTGGTTGTTACAGACCTCCATCTGCAGTAGGTAATTCATTGTCCACACTGGTGAAAAGTCTGTCACAATTGCAGTATAATGAAATTGTTGTGGTTGGTGATCTTAACTGGGATTGGTTGACGCCAGTGTCTGATGCATTTAAAGCACAGTGTGATTCTTTAAATCTGAGAACTCTTTCCGATTAATAAAGAAGCTCTTAAACTTGATTATACACCTCTCCCACTCAAAGTGGTGACAGATCATCTGAGTTACCTTGGGGTATGTTTTACCAGAAATTTTAAAAACCTATTTAAATCGAACTTCCTCAAATTATTGGATCAGGCGAAGCAAATATTATCGAAGTGGTCTCCTCTGGTTTTTTCTCTCATAGGTAGAATAAATTCAATTAAAATGACATTACTCCCAAAGTTCCTATATCTATTCCAATGTCTCCCCATCTTTCTCCCCAAATCCTTTTTTCAGGCCCTTGACTCTTCAATGATAAATTATATTTGGAATGGTAAACACCCTCGGTTACGGAAAGCTTTTCTTCAAAGACCCAAACAAACAGGTGGAATGGCCCTCCCTAATTTCCAATACTATTGCTGGGCTGCTAATATCCGTTCTTTAGTGTATTGGGTGCATTTTCACCTTGACGACTCAGCCCCAGTCTGGGTAACAATGGAGTCCAGCGCTATTAGCCCATTGTCTCTATCTGCCCTCTTAAAGGCCTACTTCACCGGTTTGAATATGAAGGTGTATTGAATTCTGAGATCCTATGTAGTATAAATGTGCAATTTCTTTTTAAATTGGTTCATCCTAGCCTGAGAAAAGGCAGAAAGAGTTTTTTTTTTAACCCTATATTAATCTTACTGTGACATCACAGTAAGATAAATATAGGGTTAAAAAAAAAATTACTTTGTAAATATTACTGTGATGTCACAGTAGGAGAAATCACAGTAATATTTACAAAGTAAGGTTTTTTTTTAACCCTATATTTATCTTACTGTGATGTCACAGTAAGATTAATATAGGGTTAAAAAAACACTCTTTCTGCCTTTTCTCAGGCTAGGATGAACCAATTTCAATTTGTTTTGCACATTTATACTACATAGGATCTCAGAATTCAATACACCTTCATATTCAAACCGGTGAAGTAGGCCTTTAAGCACCGCACTTCCACTCTCTTCGGCTATTCCCAACAGTAGTCCCGTGATTAAGCACTCCCTTCGAATCTGGACCCAATTTAGGAAGAATTTTGGAATGCAGAATCTTTCACTTTTCAGCCCAATTGCAGCTAATCATTTGTTTACTCCCTCGACAGTGGATGGTGCATTCAAGATCTGGCATAAAAAAGGCTTAAAATGCATCGGTGATTTATTTATTAATGATCTATTTGCTAGTTTTTCTCAATTGACAAAACATTTTGGTAAAGTTAATTCCCCAATTCCCTTATAAACCGCCAGCCAATCATGTCGATTTGTTTCTTTCTGTAAACCCCACATTAAAAGGCTCAATTTCTGTGTTTTTCAACCTTATTTCGAAGTTGCATAGCCCCTCTTTAGCAGCTATAAGAACCCTGTGGGAGCAGGACCTAGGTTCTGCCTTCACAGATCACATGTGGGATTCAGTCCTGGATCGGATACACTCTACCTCCATGTGCGCCCGACATGCTCTTGTGCAATTTAAAGTAGTACATCGTATCCACATATCTAAAACTAAATTAGCTTGTATGTTCCCCGATGTAGACCCGACCTGTGATAGCTGTAAGAGCGCACCGGCATCACTCTTTCACATGTACTGGTTGTGTCCCACCTTGACTGAGTTCTGGACATCAGTTTTGCAAACAATTTCTGAAGTACTTCAGCATCAAATTGAGCCAAACCCTTTCACTGCAATTTTTGGCATCGCTCCCAATTCAGGCTTGCCTAAAGTGAAGCTAAAGGTACTGGCCTTCACCTCTTTACTTGCTCGTAGGGTTATCTTACTTAAATGGAAAGATCCTGCTCCTCCTTCCCACTCACATTGGATTAGAGACATTATGTCATGTATGAATCTGGAGAAAATTCGTTGCACTACTGAGGGATTTGAGACTAAATTTCATAAAATATGGCGCCCCTTCCTAAACTATTTTAAGAAACCGACCACAATAATTGAAGAGTACCCCTCCCCTCTTTTATTTGATTTTATTTATTTATTTATTTTTCACATTGATTGTTTATTTTTGTTTCTTGTAGCGTGTATTTTGTTTATGTCATTTTTAACATTGTGTATTGTTTTTTGTGCTGATTTTTTGATGCAGGATTGTTTGTAGTTGGGGGTGGGATATGGGTGGGGTGTGTTCGGGGGAAGAAAAAAGGGGAAAAAACGTAATCATTGTACTGTAATTGCTTCGCAAATCTTTTGTTGAATAAAAAAACCTTTGAAAGAAGAGACCAATAGCTCCAAACCCTCTAACAGCCGTTTTTGGCATTCAATGTGAGGGTGAGCAGCTGAAGAGTGGGAAAGCAACTGGGCCAGATAACATCCCGGCAGAAGCCCTAAAGGCAGACGTTGGTACCACGGTGAGCCTGCTGCATCCACTCTTCAAAAGGATCTGGGAAGAAGAAGAGATACCATCGGACTGGAAAGAAGGCCTTATTAGCAAGCTCCCAAAGAAAGGAGACCTGGGAAACAACAACAACTATAGAGGGATCACCCTACTCTCTGTGCCAGGAAAAGTGCTAAATAGAGTCATCCTGGACAGAATGAAGGATGCAGTTGACCACCAACTGAGGGACGAGCAAGCAGGATTTAGAAAGAATAGGTCCTGTGTCGACCAGATTGCCACTCTTCGCATTATCATAGAGCAGTCACTAGAGTGGAACTCCCCACTCTATGTCAACTTTGTCGACTACGAGAAGGCATTCGACAGTGTACATAGAGAGACTGCATGGAAGTTATTGAGACACCATGGAGTGCCCACTAAGCTAGTGAACATCATTAAAAACAGCTATTCTGGAATGACCTGTAGAGTGATACATGATGGACAGCTCACAGAACAGTTCCAGATCAAGACTGGGGTCAGACAGGGTTGTCTTCTATCCCCATTCCTGTTTTTACTAGCCATTGACTGGATCATGAGAACAACAACAGAACAAAGGAAGAACGGAATCCGATGGACATTATAGACACAACTGGATGACTTACATTTCGCAGATGACCTGGCACTACTGTCACATAGCTACCACCAGATGCAAGACAAGATCAATACACTCACAGAGACTTCCTCACAAGTAGGACTTAACATCCATAAGGGTAAAACAAAAAACATACGGATAAATACAACTAGTACCGAACCGATCACCCTTGGTGACACCATGTTAGAAGAGGTAGAGTCCTTCACCTACTTGGGGAGTATCATCAGCAGTCAGGGTGGTACAGATGCAGATGTAAAAGCTAGGATAGGTAAGGCAAGGACATCATTTCTACTTCTCAAGAACATCTGGAACTCTAGAGAGATACGGGAAACAACTAAAATCAGAATCTTTAACTCCAACGTAAAATCCGTCCTGCTCTATGGAGCAGAGACATGGAGAATCAATAAGATCACAATAAATAAAGTGCAAACCTTCAAAAACAAATGTATCAGAAGAATACTGAAAATCTACTGGCCGAACAAGATCAGCAACAACGATCTGTGGACAAGAACAAAACAACCCCCAGCAGCAGACGAAATTGGACGAAGAAGATGGAGATGGATCAGGCACACATTACGCAAACCACAACCAAGCACCACCAGACAAGCTCTGACCTGGAACCCTCAAGGGAAGAGAAGCAGAGGACGTCCTAAAAACACCTGGCGCCGGGACCTCCAGGCAGACACCAAGAGACTGGGAGGCACCAGGTCGCAGATAGAAAAGAACGCCAGTGACCGTGAACTCTGGAGGTCCCTTGTCGACGGCCTATACCCCAGTAGGGGTGTAAGGCGTAAGTAAGTAAGTAACTAAGATTATTTAATGGGCAGGCTGCTTTATTGTGCTTTACTGTGAATATGTATATGGATATGTGTATTATTCTTTTTAATTGTACTCTGGCATTCACTTGTCTGACTGTGGCTGCTAATTTAGATGTGCTTTGTTCTGTATGTTATGTGTGTTTGTATGCACTCTGTTCTTCAAACTGAAAACTACAATACAAATATTTAAAATAAATTACATTTAAACTGAATTCCGTTTGTCTTCCATTTGATTTTCATCACAGATCAGAAGAAAAACATGAAGAAATATCCATATATTCGCTAATCTCACCCGGTTGTGTTGGTTGTTGGGGATATCTTCAACAGGAGTTGCTAACGTTATGTCACAAAGGCAAAGCTAACTAAGTCAAAGTAGAAATGTTAACGACAAGGCTAATTAACGGTCTGCCACATATATTAAGAAGGGGGAACAAAGACAGCCCATGTTACTTTAAACATACTTTACACAACACAAGAGGAGTCCTGGAACCAAATGTAAGACTAGAATATGTTTGTTGACCAAACTGTGGGCCCTGCTGCTGTAAACAACAACAGTGAAATTGAAACTTTCCAGGTAGCTTTTCTAACATCAAACAGTGTTCCAGGGATAATTTTTTCCTGAAAGGAAAGTTTGTTTATTCAGTTATGCAGTAAACCTTAGAAATTGTTCACTTCTCTGACACACCTAAGTTTACATAGTGCACCTTTAATGCATCTCTAAAATGTTAGTTTCAGAACTAGTCACGGGCCTTGTGATTTTCAGAGAATAACCGCAACAGGTGTCAGAGGTTTTTCCAGTAGCTGGCATACAACCCATTCATTGTCTTGGCCTGTCCCATTCATTGTCTTGGCCTGTCCTCTGCAGTGCGTGGGAACGTCACACACTGTGGTATGTGCTTGACGAAGTGGGACATAACACATTATATTCACAAGTCAGCCACACCCTGCACATCACATTCGTCATGATCCAAAACCAAACCTGTTCTCTTCTGAAAAGAGAAGGCCTGGTTACATTCACAGACAACAGAAGATCAGCAATGCATAAGGGATGACGCCTAGTATTCCTTCTCACACTTCATCTCTCTCTAAACATGTATTGATCAGCAGTAGTCAAGCATGCCACAGTAGTATTGTTGTGTGAGAGAGGCCCTTTTATTATGCACTGCTTTCAAATGAAATGTATTTTTTCCAAATGTAAAGGTATCCCAATGTACTGCATTTTAAATAAATCACCACTAAGAAGAAATGGCTTCCTGACTTACTGTATATACAGAACCTCTCCACAATATACATTAAGGGCCAGTTTCACAGACAGGGCCTAGATTAAGCCAGGAGTAGGCCTTAATGTGGACTAGTTAAACTGGGACGTTTAAGTCACTTTCATGGATATGGCTTAAGTTTGGCTTAGTTTGTCTGAGACTATGAAGTCCTGGGGCCTATTACATAAAAGTGGAATAAAGACATCCAGGATGATTGATAAAGCCAGCCTTGACAAAGTCTAGCCTGGGCACTTTGGATTAGTCAGTTGCATAAACGCCAATCCAGGATGTAAAGGGGCTGCTTTGTCAAGCCAGGTGTAAGTAATTCTGTTAAGTGCCAGCCCACAGCTTTCAGAAGTAGACCCAAAGATCGAACACAGATTTACTGATGGAAAAATGGAAAAGACGGCCCATTTTCCCACAATGCCTTGCTAGTTTAAACCGTAAGTGAGGGGGCAGTTCATTTCATACAGGAGATGTATTCTCTGCAAACTGTTCTTGATGTCCCTGCATTGTTTAATGATAAAATAGTTGACAGTGAGCAGTCTGCAGGTGCATCAAAAAAATTGAATATCATGGAAAGTCCATTCAAAAAGTGAAACTTTCATAGATTCACTACACAAAGTGAAATATGTCAGGCCTTTTTTTGGATGATTGATTGATCATGGAATAAAAAATCCAGTATCTCAAAATATTAGAATGTTACATACAACCAATCAGAAAAAGGATTTATAATACAGAAATGTCGACCTTCTGAAAAGTATGTTTATTCTAGATTAATTTCACTTCATGTGTAATGAATTTCTAGAATATATTTAAGTTTCACTTTTTGAATTCAATTACAGAAAAAAGGAATATTTCATTGATATTGAATTTTGTTTTAGATGCACCTCGATATAGTGATAAGTACAAAGTGAATTTATTTGACCCACACTTGCAACGTCATCTGCCATCGATAATCAATTGTATAAATATAGCCTGCAATATTGAACATCAATTATTATAATTTATATCATTGCATCTTAATCTAATTATAATTAAGTTAATTATAAATGGTTCAGGTTAAATGAATAAAAAATAAGAACTATGGTAGAACTAAATGACAATGCAGTCTTGTATGTGGTACTTTAAAACAGGCTAATGAAAATAAAGCAATACACAGAACCTTGATTCCAGATCGGAGTGACAGCTGACTGAGCCAATCAGGGAACAGAATAAGCCAGGCTAAATGTAAAGGATAAATCTCCATGGTAACTTCTGTCCCTCCGCTTTTATGCAACCGGATCATGGCTAACGCAAGCCAGGATAACCGAAATATCCTAGGTTAATCCATTATCCTAGTTTTATGCAATAGGCCCCTGGAGTAAGGTAAGTAAGCCTGATTGTGAACACCTGCCCATGAGCACATGCTGCTGGTCCAACGGTGATCATAAAAACCCAGAGTGGAGCAGAAACACCATTGCTTGTGAGAAAAAACAAGGGCAGAGGCTAAAAAAATCCCATCAATAAACTTTAATGAATTTGAAAAAAATCTCTTAAAAAAATAGTTTGAAACCATCCGGTTATTGAATCTAAAAGCCATACTGCTGGGACTGAGCAAATACATAGTTGGTCCGCAATTTGCAACAAATTCAATTCTAATGAAAATGTTACTAAGAGAACAATACACTCATTTATAATTTTGACATTATATTTAATGATATCTGCACTGATAGACTCTGTAGAAAAACCCGAATCTCGCTTTAAAGAAGAGCTTGCCACAACCTTTCAACAAAGGACAAAAAAGATGACGTTGCATGAAAGTTAGCCCGAGAATTCCATGAACAGAAAATGCAATATCTGAAGGAAGAACGACATGAAAATGAAAATTCTACAGGTGGAATTGGACATGAAGTTGGAAGAGAGAGCTATGATTCAAAGATACAGTACTGAGACAATTGTGATTACTAATCAGTAAAGATATATAAGTAGAAAATAAAAGGTGTTCCTGTTGTATTTTGTCATTTTGTTATTCATTTGTGTCAGTATTTTAAATCACAACAACCACATTTGAAAACAGAATTGTTTTAGACACTCATTTTATTATGCTGAATACATCTTCAATTTAAATGCATCCATCTAATACACTCAAGCAAAGTTATTTTCAGTGCATTTTCCATATTGAAAGCGTTCTCGAAATGTAAGTTCATCAAATAAATGTTTTGGATAAGACCTATCCACAAGTAGGGGAGAATGGGGTAAGTAGGCACACTTTTTACTCTAGTGAGAATTGCTTATCACCTAAACATCTTTCAATAGTCATTCCTAAGTTAAATTGAAGCTTAAGGTGTTGGCTTGAAATGTGTACCCCTCACTTTTTCTAACTTATTGCAATGAAGAAGAAATTAATCATCAAACACATCAATCATCATTACACATTGTGACAACCAACCCCATTAAGGGGTCGGTTGTCAAACACTATGGGGTTGTTTGTCACAATGTTATCATAATGGGAATAATCTTAAAAAGAAGGCAAGAAAGTAGAAACTAAATTTGTAAGTTTAATTGCATTGTCAAGTTGACAAATAGGCCTACATAACTTAATGTAGCCTTGGCAGCTGGTCTAGTTTGGGATGCACTGGGTTGTTTTGATTTTGTTGCCCTTTTTTCTTTTGCATGCTAGCTGCCTTTTCCTGCTCTATTCTTTCCTTCTCTGGAGTGTCAGTGAGGATACAGCTTGACAATTTCTTTCGTTATTGGGTTCCTTTTCTGGCTGCAGCCTTGAGATAACATGTGACAACCAACCCCCCAAAAAATATGACGACCAACCCCAACTTGAATTTCTTGCTAGCATCAAGGCCAACAACCATCTGACAACTAATTAGCTTGCTAAAAACAATCTAAACTAGAACTGCAAGCAGTTTTTACCGGGGGCCAAGCCTCCGACGCAACTCGTCGTCAAGCGCCGTGCCTGCCGCTCACTCCACAGAACCTGTGGATGTAAAGTTTTTGACCGTGGGATGTTCGGTGTGGGAGTTATAGCCCCAAACGCGTTTTCTTTGGTGTAGCGCCACCTAGTGGCCGGCATGTCTGAATTTTTTTGTAGGCCGAGAGGCCGGGGGTCTGAACTAGTCATGCAAGTGGCATGTCCCAACCCTTTACGGTTTGGGCTGTGGACACAGTTTTAGGCGGCGAAGTATAATAATAATAATAACAATCCTTACAAAAACAATAGGGTTCCCTGCCCCGCAGGGCTTGGGAACCGCGTTGCTGTGCAAAACGCGGTCCCAGCTCCTGCTCGGGCTTGGCCCCCTAACTATAGCTTACCCTTCACACTTTGTATGGGTAACGAGTGTTTTGTTATAAAGCCATTGTGTAAAAGCCTAGAAGAAAAATACTGAGGAGCTAAATATTTTCAATTTGACATGAAAAACACAGTCGTCTCACCTCAAATTCAGCAGTCTAACTCAAAGGAATACTATGTAGGTGACCTCTGATCCCAATTCTGGATATTTACAAAATATTTACCAAAATTTCACAGACAGCGCCTTCTGGTTTCGAGATATAACGATTGTGACAACCAACCCGTGTGACAAATTACCCCGTTCTCCCCTACTCTTCTGGCTGGCCTCTGCAGTGGGAGTTGGTCTTCATTTAGATATTCCAAATAGTCCATGCTCCCTCACAAACACCACTAAACTGAAGTTAAACCTGCCTCTATGGAGGATTAATTTAAGATCAAATTTAGACCTAGAGTAGCTCTAGTCGTCCGTCTTGCAATTGCCTTTGTTTAATCCAGAATAGCTTTAATCTAGGACTATTTTAAACTGAGTCTGTGCAAGTAGCTTTGAATTAATCCAGCTCAAACAGGCATTTTAGTCTCGGACTAGGTTTAAGCCTTGTCTGTGAAACCGGCCCAATATGTATGGAAACATAGTCAACATAGCAACAGATCTATCAATGAAATAGGTACTCACAAAATCCGTCTGTAGTTCTTCTCCTGGTACACCTGGTTAATGACGTATTTGATGAAGACCCTGAAGTGTTCCACAGCATGGACATGAACAATGTCACATACATCGGAAATTAAAATGGTCTTCTCAATTCGGTGCTCAAGGTCCATCAGGAACCTGAAAATATGAAGAGATTAATAACCAGGGATATGAAGCCAAAGTCTCCTTAATTGGACAGGAGTTAAGATGTATATTAAGATGTCCAATCATAAACTGAGCTACTGATTGACCTTGTCTTACCGTTCACTGGCTTTCATGACTTCCTCGATGTTGGAGAAGAGAAAGTGCACGTCGGATTGGCTGAGAGTGTTGATCAAAGCAGGGTTACGTAGAAAGTGAGTCTCTAAAATTTCCAAACTCTTGTAGTAGGACGCTTCTGAGCTGATAAGTTCAAACATGGCCTAGATAGAAAAAACAATGTCGTTGTTAGGATGGCATTTAGATGGTGTATAATCCTGTCCTGCTGGTACAGATTTTTAAGACACAAATAAGTCTCATTGTTTTCATTTTCACAGATTTCCATTGAAAAAAATGTATCAATTTAAATACCATGTTCCAATGATAGAGCAAAGTGTCATTAGATGACCTTAGTGTGAAACTGTGCTGGTGTGATAATGGTGCTTATCTCAGCATGGAGATCCAAAGCCCTTTCTTGGATCAAGATTGAATGAAAACCAGAATAAAACTAATTCCTGCTGTCTGCTAACACACGGCCATAACTCCCACCATCAGCTGATCAGTTGTTAGTGAACACACCGTTCGTCTCAAGTGCAACAACAGATGCATTCGTACAAGAAGACCATATATCGTGGTTGGAAGCTCGGAAAAGTTAATGTGACAACTATTGGATGATTGCATCATTAATGTACAGACATTAATGACCCCCTCATTGTATTAACATGTCATGTGTCATGAGGTCAAAATTCTAGTTTGTCAAATACCTTGGATTTGGACCAAATACTTGCTCATATATCGAGATTCTCAGTAGTCTCTGCTGCACTTGCTTAGTACTTATTTGCAAATGTTAACATGCTCAAACACTCAAGCTTAGCTAGCAGTGGCTGCATAAATATCAAAAACCAAAAAAGTAGAGACATGTTGGTTGCTTAATCATTCTTACACATGTTTGAATTAATTCTTCTGAGCTGAAAATGTCATATTTCAGAATCCCTATGAAATACACTGCAATAAATCCTACCCTCATTATGAAAGTGTTGATTCAACTCTTAGGACTGGAACACACATCCTGCGTCTACCTCTGGAGCGTGTCTGCATCTGTTACTGCTGCGTCCCTCTTACTGTTTTGCGGCCACACATGCAACGTCTCAGCTGCAGCTGCAGCGCTGCTTCTAAAAGCCCTGTCTTTCTACACAGAGTTTTCATAGATAATTCCCATTAATATGAAGTTGTTTCATGTCATTTTATGACGCATATGATTATTTCTTGTCTACAGTAAGTTGTGTGCCTCATTGCCTTTCTTTCTTTTTTTCTCCACAAGTTTTATTTTAAAAGGGACAAACCGGGAAAACGTTGGATGTGTGGAGCTGTAGTGTGTTAACACGGTCGGCGGAAAAAAAGTCAGAAGCAGACGCGCAGTAGACGCAGGATGACGTTGGACACGTCTGGGTTTTTTTTCAATGTGGAGAAAAAAGAAAATAAAAAAAGGCAAAGAGGCACTAGAATTACTGTCAAAAAGAAATATTAATCATATGCGTCATAAAATGTGAATGTAAAATAAATGAAACATCTTCATATGGGAATATCTATGAAAATGTAGAAAGACAGGGCTTTTAGAAGCAGCGCTGCAGCAGCAGCAGTTGAGACGTTGCATGCGTAGTCCAAAAAAGTGAGAGACGCAGAGGTAACACAGACCCTCTTCAGAGGTAGACACAGGATGTGTGTTCCAGTCCTTAGACTAAATATAGGAAGCTTCATAAAGCAGAAACTCCAGCATGGCTCACATTTACTAAACTTCTCTGATTCATTGCAGGGCTTTTCTATCTGAGTGTGATTCATCTAGTTGGGCTAGGTTTACCTAATAAACTGAGGGTATGTTGATCCAAACTTCCACATCCACATTGCCACTCTCACTAATTCGATTATACTCATTGCACAAAGTTTTCTGGAGCAGCTTGGGTTGAATTTAGATTTCCTTAACAGTGAGTATTGAGCTGTGGAATTTAGTGAGGCTGGACCTGGGTGTTAGCCTGGCACCGCCCGTCTACCTACTTCCTCTGAATTTTCATTTCTCTTCAGTAGTCAGTCTGGGTCCGTGGTATATTCGTGTCGGTTTTCTCAGTCTGATTTTTACCAGTCCAATCAGCGAACAGAGGGAATGGCTGAGAACAATGACGTTGAGGTTGTGCGCCAGTTTCAGTTATAGTCAGAAGGAGACCAGGAAGACCATGGGGAAGGATGCGAGAGAAGCTATTCGGTCTGTTGTAGCAACTCTGCCGAATATCGATAAATTAAGGCCGGAGCAAGAACAAACTTTGCTGAGTTTTGTTGGTGGCCATGATGTTGTGGTGCTTCTCTCCACGGGGTTCGGGAAAAGTTCCGGTCCCGGCGCATGACATACGTCCCGACCAAATGATATGCGATTGGTTGGCAGATCAGACACCCGCTTCAAATGAGTTAACATTTGTCAATTGAGCTATTCCAGACCTTCTGTACAAATGAAATGAAGTATGATGGTCTGGTAGGACCAGGCTACCTGGGTGTGACAGGGGATTCTGGTCAACTTTTTCTTTTTCATATGTAACTGTTGTTGTTATTTCCTTCTTTTGTGTAAATCATTTTGTATGAACACTCATATAGTGTGACATTTAGTTTTCCTTTGATTTATAAATTACTTTTGTGCTTAGAGTACAATTTTATTTCATAATGATTCCAATTTTGTATGCACCTTGCACAATTGTGATGGCCACTAAAGATTAGCCTTGTGTGTGAATGAATGATAGCTGGAACCCTGTAAAAGCGCTTTGAGTACGAGAGAAGCGCTATATAAATCCAATACATCAGCCTTCCCTAGGGTCCAGCGGCGACTGAAAGATGAGCCCCTCATGCCTCATTAAGAATTAAAGTTTTAATTAAATAAAAAATAAGATAAAAAGATAGGGGAGTGACTTCATGGTGAGAGGACACGAAGCAGGGGGGGAGGAGACAATAAGTTATACTACCCAGTTATTTACTTTAATTTCTGATTTTATTCTCAATTACTCTTCCAAACTCTACCTGTACATCTACTCACAGAAGTTAGCCGCAGTACTTTTCCCTCCCAACAAACAAACACACACATTAGTCTATTTCTGTATTTTTTTTTCTATTTCTTTATCGTATATGTATAATGATATATATTATTATTTATTTATTTTTATTACTTGTTCTTTTTGTTGTTGTTGTTGTTGTTGTCTTGTCTCTGATAGCTTGTCTTGTCCAACACACAATGGTGTTTTTGTCATGTCTCTCAATGTTTTGTCATGTACCGCATCACTTTAAATAAATAAATAAATATGAGCCTTGAATGTATAAGTGGAATATATGTGAACCTGAATTGCTCAATTCTCAGATACTTGAATGCAGTATGCCACTCTGTATCTATCCACAGAAGCCTTGGCCCTGCGTACCTCTTGCATGATGACTTCTCTCTGAGGTAGCTGGCTGAGCAGTCCACTGGCTTGCACCACCTCCAGGTTCTGCCACAGTGAGAGGGAGCTGTTCCTGAGCTGTAGCTGGAGCACAGGGGGGGCCATGGCACTGCAGCCCACCGGAGACACACTCTCACGCTGCCGCCGCTGCTCGATCTCCTGCTGCTTGGCTGTGTCACGGTACTCCTGGTACAGGAAGGCTGAAGGGTCAAAAGAAAATGATCAGACATTTGGCACACATGTAGAATTTGGTTTGGCTTTCTGCAAATGCCCAGTTTACTAAATGGTACCCAGGGATGCAGTATTTTCAACTCATTAGTAAAGCCAAGAGAAAGGTTCTTCTTCACTGTCGAACTTTCAAAAATATAAATGCATCTGCTGTCTCATAAGAGTCATCATGAATGTATTTAGAACAATATGATGTAACAGAAGTTAGTTGTTCAACTGCTTGTTCAAAACACAGTCATAGTGGGAACTTATTGGTTAGTGACACATCAGTTCACTTTCCCATGACATGGGCTCATTATTTGGCAAACAAGCGAAAAATTCATATTAACATTATTGATACAATACATATTGTGCAGTTAGTTAAAGTTGTGTCTTTAACTCATATGAATGAATCCGCTTGTAATAAGTTAATGAATAACAATAACCTGTTACATTGTACTCATAAGTTAGCATCAGTGCTAATGGAATATAGACTATATTACCAGAGAAACATCTATCTCATTTACTGCTACAACCAACAGTAGGCTAGGCTATTTAAACTAGTAAATACAGAAGGTAACTTTTACACTAAAAATCCTCTTTTTGATCAGATATTTGTGTTGGTTGTGGAGGTGTTAGGTCCATTAACCTTATCATACATGTATCATAGCCGATTGTCCTGCTGTCAAGCTGTGTGTTCTGATTCTCAACAAATAAATGTCAAACACTGAACTGCCCTCCATTCACCACAATGTGAATAATAATAATAATAATAATAATAATAATAATAATAATAATAATAATAATAATAATAATAATAATAATAATAATAATAATAATAATAATAATGGATTGGATTTATATAGCGCTTTTCAAGGCACTCAAAGACGCTTTACAGGGTTCCAGGTTCCATTCATTCACACACAGTCATACTGGTGGTGGTAAACTACAAGAGTAGCCACAGCTGCCCTGGGACAGACTGACGGAAGCGTGGCTGCCATTCAGCGCCTACGCCTACTCCGACCACCACCTCAAACATACAGCAGTCATACACATTCACACGAGGCAAGGTGGGTGAAGTGTCTTGCCCAAGGACACAACAACCATGACACAGGTGGCAGAGCGGGGATCGAACCGCCAACCCTTGGATCATTGGCCAACCCGCTTAACCACCTGAGCCACGGTCAAATATAATATGTTCAGCACCTAGCCTATTAGATCATCTCCTGTCCTCTTATTATCACCTTACACAATACAAAAACATACACACAACACACATCTGGATTTAACACAGATTGGTCTGCATGTCGTTTGTCAAGGCTGTTGTTAGGCCATGAGTCATTGGCAGGCCGTCTATCAACACATGTCAGTGTGCTAACGCTAAGCTGTTATTCTGAAGAAAGTAAAAAGTGTGCTTGGCAAGATAAAAGCTGAAATGATTGTCCCAGTGCAAGGGCATAAACATGCATCACCCAGCATTCCAAGATATCACCAATTTTACCAACCAACCATCAACCTATGTTTGAAGCAACCGAAATTTTGACTTTTGATTTGGTGTAGCCACCATCATAAGTTAAGAGACTATCATTTTTCCAGCATTGGACTTGAAGTAGAAGAGTGTAAATATGAAATGTATCTGTAATTGGATATTTCTTTACTATAGTGTGTGTGGCAACAATTGATAAGGCAATGGTAATTTCATTTCATTTGATCTAACTTAAACTAAAAAGATTTGCAGAAAGAACAGGGAACATACGTGCATATGAAGAGGGAAGGAGAGTTTAAACAACAGAGGTGTGTTGCATAATGTCTCTCACTCATATACTGAACTGCAGGTTGCTTTGGTGGGCGTTGAACTGCACTGAGAATTACATAAACAGTGAAATGAGCAAACCCAGCCAAAGAAATGCAAGACGAGAGAAATGATGTACAACCGTGTATAGTCTCTCTTGAATAATTCACTATAGCCCTGAAGGGGAAAGCTGTCCTGAGTAAAGCTGAACTAATCCCTACAAATAAGCATTATGCTCTGTACACACTATGGTGAGACGTCAGTCAACAAGGCAGAGATATGCAGTGACTGATACAACTCAGAGCTGAATTGAGCCTCTTGTTGGCTAAATACTAACAAATACTTAAAATCTGTCTTTGGTAATGATTTGTGATTGTGTGTGTCTCAGTAATGGTCAGTGTTATGTCATCTATAACATTTTAATGCTCATGCTGCACACATTAATGTTTACCACACCACATCGCATATATATTTTTAAAATTATATTTATATAGAACATTATTCGTAATGATGTAAAGTATCCTATTCCGCTACAGTTATTACTTTAATTTTTTATTTCCATGTACAGGATTGTATTTCGTCTACATTTAATTGAACTTTATTTTGCATTCTACTTTATATTTCTATGGTGCACCTTATCTCTACACTTTGTATCTGCACTGTGTCCTTGCACTACTTTTGTGTTTATTTGTGTCTATAAGGTTGCTCTCTACACTGTGTGTGTTCCTCTTATACATTATCTTCGTTTTCTGTTGCATTGTTTAGAGGAGCTTGGGACTTAAGAATGCCATTGCTAATGACTGCTGCTGATCTTGTTGTGCATATGACAAATAAACCACGTTGAATCTTAAATCTATTCACAAATATGAGGTGAAAACGTGGGTGGAGTTTCTATGCTCCCTCCCCACTATACCAAGTCTTTGCTCACCAATGTTTTTGACGATGTTGAGGCTGTGACAGATGGTTTGGTCTCCATTACTCTGCAGCCTGGGAGGCGGAGGAAGGAAAGGAAAGAAAAGGTTCACTAGAAGTTGATACAGCAGTACGATGGTTGCATTTGAGCACGTCACAGACATACAAGGATGGATTTTCTGGCCCATCAAACCCGACAGTGAACCCAAGCACAGGAATGACTTTTTCCATCATTATTTGATTCAAATATATAATATGCCCCCCTCTGCAACAGTTCAAGGCTGACTTCTGCTAGAGCTGAGAGCCATCTCCATAAGGTAACACACCAGCGGCGGCTCGCCCATAGAGGGCGATAGAGCGACGCCCTCCTTGAGCCATACCAGCAAAAAACAAAAATATAATAACAATATTTTTTTTTTTGTATTTATAATCATAATTTATGATTTAAATACAGTTTTTACCTGCATCTAAGTCTGAATATCATTGTACAATCAGCGTCTGTGTTCTGTACCGTCACTCTTGGGCGATTTCGGGCTGGTTGAAAATCGCCCCCAGCGCTCTCGTAGACTTCAATGTAAAACCTTTTTTTTTTCAAACTGCAGGCAATGCAATCTCTACGTGTTGTCGTCATACGTACAGTAAACAATGAACCAATTACAGTGACTGATACAGTCACATGTCCGGTCTGCTGCCCAAAGCGGTCATATTCAAGACCAACATAACTTTATATCAACTCAGGCTAGGCTGGCAAGCTACTTGATCATGTCATTAAAAGGACTAGGTCCTTCCAAGATAAAATGTAACCATTAAGCAAGTATCTACCAAGATGGATTGGGGGATCGTATAAACGCGGATTTTCACGGGGCTCGTTTGAACGGCTAACGAGGCTAGCAGGATGCTAAGGAGCTAACGCTATGTCCTGCTGCCGCTGCATGATGATTATGGACTGTACAATGGCTTTTTATCCATCCTGATGGCAGCACAGACACCACATGGATAACTTCGGGTGTCACCCCTATGCATCATCTCTCAGAAAAGGTAAAACAAACATTAAACATCAATCTGCATATGGACGAGCCAGCGCCGTTCAACAGCTGATCCATAGACTGTTTACTCTGACAGCTGTTATCACCGTCCGGCATAAACCTCGCCTACCAAGTGCTGTAGACAGTAGTAACCAAAACCAATGTGATGATTAGCACTTTTAATGTTGCACATATGCTATGCCAGCATCCATTTTTGTTTAATCAGAACACAACTGTCAAGTCAATCAGATTATTGTGATTAATTGTAGAGCTGGTCTCTTCATAAGGTAACACACCAGCGGCGGCTCGCCCATAGAGGGCGATAGAGCGACGCCCTCCTTGAGCCATACCAGCAAAAAACAAAAATATAATAACAATATTTTTTTTTTGTATTTATAATCATAATTTATGATTTAAATACAGTTTTTACCTGCATCTAAGTCACAATCAGCGTCTGTGTTCTGTACCGTCACTCTTGGGCGATTTAAAAGAAGCCTATCTGAGGAGCAGTGGAGCACACTGGTAGATGACAAGTTATCTGTGATGGCCACAGCCGGATAATTAAATCATTTTAGAGCTAAAATAATTGTATTCAAGAAATTAACTAACTTCATGTCCAAAAATACTGTACAGTACAATGCTTGTCTAATGTTGCCAGAGTGGTTATGCCAGATGAACAGGAAAAACAAACTGTTAAATGCAATATGACATTGTCATATTAGCTATCTGATTTAGGTTAATTTTGGGTCATTTTACCCATCATGGCAACAATTGCCCCCCCTGAGATTATTGTCAGGAGCCGCCACTGTAACACACTAACTATAAATAAGTACCTCATGCAACCCCACTAACAAAATACTGAACTATCCTTTTGAGGTTTTTAACTAAGAATCCTTTTCCATTTCTAACATGTGACACATTCCATTTCAATGTAATATAGAGTGTGACCTGTTGGCGCTGTCCTGCCGTGATGTGCTCATGCTTTTCCCTGGTCCGTCCTGTACGCTGCAGGCTGTGCTGGTCAGCTCTGACAGCAGCTTGATGTCTCCACTGTGGATGTTGTGAGTCCGATACGTGATGTCTGGAGTCAGCTGGCTGCTCCTCCCTCCCCCCTCTCTTTTAGATTGAGCAGGTCTACTGCAGGACTCACTATTGCTTGGCAACACCGTACTTGAATGATTTTGGGTCCGTGGTGAAGGCGGAGGGCTACATTTAAAGCAAAAACATATTTTAGAGATATATCAATAACAGCCATCTTTATCTTAACTGAGCAGTTGAACTATTGGTAACACTTTACAATGAGGGTAGTCTACATTAATTAAATGGGTGTTAATACTTAGTTAATGCCTAATAAGCATTAACTAATAATTAACTACATTTGATGTGTAACACTTTATATCAATGGTGCATGAATCATCATGAGTTCATGTCTAAATGAATGCATGAATCCATGTAGTACTTCAAGAGCTATCAGTAATTCACTAGGATTAATACTATCTCATGCATGGTTAAACGCAGAAACAATACATTAATAATGCATCAGGTAAGGTATGTGATTCATCTTGATATGAGTTATGATCATGTCTGTCCAGTCACACCAATACACATGTGTTTAGTTAAAAATATTCTTCATACCTTCTGTATGTGTATTAGGATTTAAATTTGAAGGTCGATGCGGAGCGAACAAGTGCTATGTGATATTTGTATTTTGTATGATTGCTGTATATTTGTTCTTTGTATGATTACATATTGAAATAAATGTGTTGAATTCATGATGAACTAAGCATTAATTTCACATGACTTCATGATGTTTGTGGCCCATCAAATAAAGACCTGGTTCATATTATTTAAACCATTTAATATAGTTCAAAGTCACCACTATTTCAAGGTCACCACTTTATAAGTTCTGAACTTGAAATACCAGGGGCCTCATTTATCAAACTGTGCGTAGGATTTGCGTTGGAAGGTTGCTTTCGTAGGATTTAGAGCAATGCATGCGAACAGAGAGATTCGGATTTATGAAAAAGTGCCGACGCAAGTCCTACGCCTGTTTCCTTTATAAATCACAATCAATCCTAAATGTGGAGCAGCCTTTGCGGGCTCACATAACGGCCATATTTACCCATACATAGTCATTGAAACGCCCCAAATTAATATAATTTACTGACTGCATGGAGGCGGTCTCGGCGAAGCCGACTGAAAGGGAAATGGGAAAATAGACTACACACAGTGTGGATCACTGCGGCCACGCCGAAGTTCCCGTTGGGGAGGTTGCGACCAGACAAAATATAGTTTGGTGACACAGTGTGTGCGTAAAGGTGTCAGAGTTGCAGCGTGTGGTGACCTCTGTTAACGCTGCAGCGTCAGAATGTCGGGCTGTGGTGGAAATAAAAAAGAAGCGATCCGACATAAAAGTGGATGCAAAAAAGTGCATCCTCACACATCAGTGTTTGTGACACGAGTGGGGGACACTGAGACCCCCTATGAGAAACTGATTCGGGGAATTCCTCCCGGCGCAGTGGCGGTGGCGGAGGGTTAATAATAAACTTCACAGTCCCTTTCAAAACACAGTTACAACATGCTTGAACATAAAGGAAAACACATAAATAAAACGGACTAAAAGCCATGAAAAGTTAGCACAATATGTGATGTACTGTAGGCTTATGATTAATGTATGAAACTGTGCACTCCTGTCTGCCTGACAGAGGCATCAAGAACAGCGTCAGTGTAAAAGTAATATGTATTCCACTTCAATATAATCAGAATGAATTCAATAACATGCAGGTAGGTTATTCTTTAATAACTGCAGAGCATATTCCAACGTTGTTTTTTTATTTGCACTCATATATCTCCGTTTGTAGGCTATTTAAGATCCTAATTATTTTTTTTGCTGGTTTCAAACCATGGAAAATCCGTGGAGGCATTTGTTGTATTACTTGTAAGAATGGCTTCATCCGTTTTGCAAAGGAACTCCCAATATATGATAGACCTACATGGCTTATAATAGGCCTGTCTCGATTAATTTTACACAAACACATTCGTTCTCGCACTTCATACAACTGCCGACGGAGTCGCCGTTTCTCCTTTCTCCGCTTTCTGTGTGTACGCATGGGTCAGAGTTTGCGTGGAGGACCGCACATCTTCCCATCAAGTTTGCTTTTGATAAATCAAAGGTTGCATACTGGGTGGCGTACACCCTCTAATGTGCGTACACAGCGTCGATAAATGAGGCCCCAGGTCACCACTTTATTGGATGGGCCACAAACATGATTAAGTCATGAAATATTAATGCTTACTTTATCATGAATTCAACACTTGGTTTTAATAAAAATACGTGTATTGGTGTGATCAGGCATGATCATCAGTAATAACCCAGTAATAACAGTAATAACTAATCATTTGATTTCATTAAATAAATACCATTTTGTTGGTGCAGTATTTGACATTTGTCCAACCTTTCAACCTGTGCTGTAAACTATTATATATCATACATCTTCGAAAGCTGTTAAAACCAAACCACCTTTCAACAAAAATCAAACAACATAATACTCATGATGATTGTAAATTCGATTTTCTAAGGTATATTTTAATAACTGAAAAGAAAAAAAATTCACTCTGGGGAAAATTAAATCCATGGAACATTGTTTGAAGTTGGAAAGCTTCCTGGGGCCTGTTTCAGGTAGCTGGTTTTGAGGCAACTCATAGTTTGTTCGCTCTGAGTTAGTGGAAACTCTGGGTTTTCCGTTTCAGGTAGCAGGTTCAGCGCAACCGAGAGTCAGTTACTGCAGCAACATACGCCATGGGTCTAACCTGCTGTATAGGTGGTTAGACCTACCCTGAGTTTGTTTTCACTTTACGTTGCAGCTCCGACTGAAGAAAGAGTGTCACTGTCACAACGCAACTCTGTACAGTTTGAAGCAAAATCACTCCATAGAAATCTCCATCGGGATGTTTTTATAATTTCCTGATGATTTTAGGTTTGATCGATCATTTATCTGATCAGTAGCCTTGTTCTCAGCCCTGGTGACGTTCATATGCGGCCACCTTACACATCGTGAACATGTTCTACATTCAGATTAATAAACCTATTGTATTGTCAGGGTTTTTCCTGGCTCAGAATGGGCCTTTGGGGGGTCAGTACGCGACCAACTTTTTTTGGGGTCGCGACTATGTGCAACAGTAAAGGCAAACAGTTTTTGTATTTTAAGAGGGTGTGGGGTTGGGAGAGGGCAGTTTCTGTCCAGATAAAGAGCATTTCAGTCAGCCTGTCAATCACTGTGTTACCATGGAGCTCACTGACGCTTATGAAATCACAATAAACAACCTGTAGATATGAAGTCAACATACTAATAATGACTAGGCCTACCTATTTAATACTTTAATTGTTTCTAATTGATCTAAACCATGGAAATTGCAAGAAGGTAAGGCTGCTTTATTATGAAAAAATCATAATCATGATTATTTTGAGTAATCACTGTTATCACGATTATTAAAGACAGTTAATCATTGATTTAAGAACATTATACAATTAATTTAATTTTAACAAGGTTTTTTTCTAATAACACCATGACTTTGGACTTTAAACAAAGGCCTAATTGAACTGAAAACAGGGAGAATAGAAATAGGCTAAATAAGTGATTTTTTAAAAATAATTGAATAAAATAAATAGGTCAAAATAAAAATAACCAGTTGTAAATGGTGTTGATAGGGCACGTCTTTTGATAGCATTAAATGTAAGGGCATGATTTATTTATGTCAAGGAGCAGGGTGGATAGGCAGTTGCATTGTAGTGTTGACAGTTGTGGTGGCAGTAGTCAAGGAGCTTTAAACTCCTGTGTTTTTTTAGTCATTTATTGCTTGGTCATAGACCACTATGATTCTACTTAAAGTGAATAAACAAATTGGTCGGGATGTTTAGAAGTTTAGTTTAGTCGTATATGCCTTTTTTTCTCTCTCTCGTGGTCGCGTATGTTACGTGACTCGCGTGTCCGCGCGTGACATATCTTGCACATTATTTTAGTTTGTTGTGAGTCTGAAGTGTTTTCAGACAACACAATTAGTTTTACCTTTATTCAAGTCATCTAGAAGTTTTTCAAAACACCCGGCAATGCGTAACATCTCCCTCATACTCTCTGGACCAGCCGTTATAACTACCAGGTGAGGGAGGGGCCGAGCGGAGCGCATTGCAGAATGGTTTGCTGCATTTACAAGCCTGCATGCCCCGGCGTGCGGAACAATGATAGTTTGATAATGATTATTTTGTTTTCATGATTGAGGGAAGCCGTAATAGTAATCGAAAATGAAATTCAAGTTATTGCCCAGCCCCTCAAGAAGGGTGACTTAAATTGGGCTGAATTTGGAGAGGTTTTAAATAGCTATATTTATTCTCAATCTTTATCATTTTGGCGCTCCTGATTTTCCTTTGGCGCTGGATAAATCCGCTTAGGCGCGCGCCAAAACTTTCTCTATGCAGGAAAAACCCTGATTGTAAGTGTAGTAATTCCTCACAAGGGAAGCAACATTTATGTAGCGGTCACAAGTGGTTCAGATTAATTTTGCTATTAGAAATTATCTGAAGATTAATAATACCTTAATCATTTATTAAAGTTCAAGTTCGGGCACCAGCTCTCCACTTACGAGTGCAAAATAGCAAAAATGTCTCGTTTTATCGATGGTTTAAAATGAATGTTGATAGTGATCAGTGAAAATGAATCAATATTAATAAAACCTAGTTTAATTATCACTTTATAAAATCTAATAATAAATCAATTATTATTGAGCTTACAAATCTGATAATATATCCACATTACTGAAGGTTCATGAATTCTTGACGTGCAGAGGTTGACATACCACAAAATATTCACACAAATGAAAGACAGAAACTTCCAGTTACAAAAAGAAAATGCATGTAATTTATTAACAGAAAGTAAATAAAATCACCACATCTAAAATCACTAAAAACTAAGGACACATTGTGTGTGTGTCGGTGGGTGCATGTATGTGGATGCAAATTGAGTGTGTGTGTGTGTGTGTGTGTGTGTGTGTGTGTGTGTGTGTGTGTGAGTGTGGAGGTGTGAAAAACCTTTGTTCTGTGGGGGGGAGAGCTTGAGGCTTCTGTGTGTTCCCCTAAGGTTTCAGTATCAAATTCACAATACCAGAATTGTAGGCCTACAGGGCGTTTGTTGCAGTGTGAGAGGTTCTGGATCCTTTGGCATGAAAAAGGGGTTTTCAGTAGGTCTAGTCCTGTCGTGTGTGCAGTTCGGATGAACTGTTGCTTTCTGGATCTTCAGTAGCGCTGTGCTTAGTTCTTCTTAAAGGGTCTGGCCTTGGTTGGAGCTTGGTCTGTTCCCTGGTTCTTCTGGTTGAGAGGGCCTTCACGGCTGTTTGGACAGGCCGTGCTGTAGGGCTTGGATCAGGGAGAGCAGAGAACAACGGGCCTTGCCCGGGGTCCAGGAGTTTGAGAGTAGCACCAGGTCTTTCACTGTGGAGAGGCTGATTGCCGGCTCCAGAGAACTTGGTGGATTCCCCCTCCCAGTCTGGAAGTTGGGGAAGAAGAGAGCTGTACCTCCACACCGTTTGGTGGTGGGTAGAGAAGAGAAGAGAGCAACTGGCACCCCCAGTCCGTTGGGTGGTGCGTAGAGAAGAGAGTCCTCCAACCTCTCTTGGTGGAGGCGAGGAGAAGAGAGAGCAACTGTGTAGCCAGCTCAATAGCTATTATCAAAAACAGCATAAGACTTTTTGACCAATGACGGAAGAGAAAGGGGGGCACATCCTGGCTGGGCTGGCTAGGTGCGAACCCAAGACAATGGCCAGGCTTCAGGCAGAAAAAGGTGTGAAACACAGACAATGCCTCGGCTCAAGGCAGAGGAATGTTTGGGGTTTTTTGACACCAACATTCTGACAGAACCAAGTAATTCACTTTAGAGTTAAAAGTCTTAATGAATGAAATACATGTCTATATTCACTACATAAGTATCTAATTGTTTTATTTTTATTAACAGGAGTTTATAACGTCTGTGCCAATGAACAGATTTCTGTCAGGTTGAAATGTAATTCTGCGGCTGTACGCGATCGTTACTGTTCACTTGTGTGATCACAAAGTCACAGATGAGCCTCGTTAAATAGCCTTATATGAATATAGAAATAATATGATAATTTAAGCTGTGATCACTTGAGGAAAATGGATCTGGTAATAAATCAATCAGGCTCTACAATGGAAACAGTCACCTAATGTGTCTGACGTTAATGTCTTTCACTCCCCATTTAAAAGAAGCGACAGTCTGTTTACTGCACAGTAGGCTATTATAGCTTGCCTACATAATACAGCGAATATAAAACACTGTCAGCAATGCTGTGCAGCGCTAGCTTAATACTTTTGCTGCTGCTGATATGCGTAACTTAATTCTTAAAATAGACTATTGCTTCTCATACGGAAGCGATTCTCTTGACAAAAATTTTTTTCCCCGTTTTTTTTCTGATTTGACGAGGTGATTAGATCAGAGTTATGAGATAATATCCCTGTTGATTCTTCTCCATTCCATAAACCCATTCGTTAATATTTCTAACTCTAGTGGGAGGAGCGGATACGTTTTTTTTTTCTTTTTTTTTAGAAGTGGATAAGTGGGAGGATCAAGTATTTGTTTCTCCTGTTTCCATGGTGAATCATATTATCAGCGATCCATTGACGATGGCTTTTATGCACACACTCAACCCAGAGTGAACACGCTCAGAGTTGATTGACCCAACCCTGATCCACTGTTCTGAAACCGAAAACCCAGAGTTGAGCAACTCAGAGTGCAGGATTAAACTCAGAGTTTGTAAAACCAGCTACCTGAAACAGGTCCCTGATAAGTTACTGTTTCACTGTTGTTGTTTACAGCAGCAGGTCACATGGTTTTGTAACACATATGTTCTAGTATTAGCCTCGTTTGAGAAGGAGCCGTCTTGCTCAGACCTGCGCAATTATGACGTGCGTCTTACTGAGCGCACAGCAAAATGCTGCAAAAATGCTGTGCGCTCAGAAGACGCGCGTCATAATTGCGCAGGTCTGAGCATGACGGCTCCTACTCAAACGAGGCTATTATCTTTGGTTCCTGAGGTGGGCTCTATTATCCTTCAGATTGTCTTTAAAGGTGCAGTAGATAACACCCAAATATCACAGGAGGAGCCTCAGGGGAAGACCACATCCATGAAATCGATATTAAAGTGTGTGTGTGTGTGTGTGTGTGTGTGTGTGTGTGTGTGTGTGTGTGTGTGTGTGTGTGTGTGTGTGTGTATATATAAATATATACACTCACCGGCCACTTTATTAGGTACAGCAGTACATTTTCTTGTTAACACATATAACTTTTCAGCCAATCACATGTCAGCAACTCAATGCATTCAGGCATGTAGACCTGGACGGGACAACTTATTGAGGTTGAAACCGAGCAACAGAATGGGGAAGAAAGGGGTTTTAAGTGACTTTGAACATGGCAATGTTGAGGCTGCCACAAGGGCTGGTATGAGTATTTCAGAAAATGCTGATCTAATGAGATTTGCACTCTAAACCACCTCTAGGGTTTACAGAGGATGGTCCGAAAAAGAAAAAATATCCAGTGAGCAGCATTTGTGTGGACGTAAAATGCCTTGTTGAAGTCAGAGGTCAGTGGAGGATGGGCATACTGGTTCGAGATGATAGAAAGGCAACAGTAAATCAGTTACAACCAGGGTATGCAGAATACCATCTCTGAACGCAAAACACGACCAACCTTGAAGCAGATGGGCTACAGCAACAGAAGACCCCAGCGGGTGCCACTCCTGTCAGCTAAAAACAGGAAACTGAGGCTACAATTCTCAAAGGATCACCAATATTTGACAATAGAAGATTTAAAAATCATGCCTGGTCTGATGAGTCTCGATTTCTGGTGCAACATTCAGATGACAGGTTCAGAATATGGCGTAAACAACATGAAAGTATGGATCCATCCTGCCGTGCACCATCAACCATGCCATGTTCAAAGTCAACTAAACCCCCTTTCTTCCCCATTCTGATGCTTGGTTTGATTTCAGTACATTGTCTTGACCACGTCTAGAGGTATAAATGCATTAAATTGCTGCCAGGAGATTGGCTGATTAGCTTTTTGTTTTTATAAGCCATTGAACAGGTGTACCTAATAAAGTGGCAGGTGAGTGTATATATATATATATATATATATATATATATATATATATATATATATATATATATATATATATATATATATATACACACACACAATCATATGAAAAAGTTTGGGAACCCCTCTCAGCCGGCATTATAATTGACTCTGCTTTCACAAAAAAAATATAAAAGTGGTATGTCTTTAATTTACCAGGAACAGCTAAGTACTGGGATGTTTTCCAAACAAAGATTTTTTGAAAAGCAGTATTTGGTTGTATGAAATAAAATAAAATGTGAAAAACTGGCTGTGCAAAAATATGGGAACCCTTGTGGTTTTGTTGATTTTAATGCCTGTAACAGCATGTAAAACTGATGACTTTAAACACAAAGTTGGTTGGATTATGTTGTTAAGCCTTGAACCTCATAGAAATGTCTGTTTAATCATGAGAAAATTGATTTTAGGTGCCTAAATGCAAGTTCCACTCCTCTTTGACTCTCTGCAGAAGTGAGACAGAATGCGATCATCAAAACAGCTCCTGAAAAACAAAAATTGTTCATTGTCATGGTTTAGGGGAAGGCTACAAGAAGCTTTCCCAAAGGTTTCAATTGTCAATTTCGACTGTAAGGAACGTTGTCAGGAAATGGAAGGACACAGGCACAGTTGCAGTTAAACCCAGGTCTAGCAGACCAAGAAAAGTACAAGAGCGGTATATGCGGCGGATTGTGAGAATGGTTGCACACAACCCAAAGATCACCTCCAAAGCCCTGCAAGAACATCTAGCTGCAGATTGTGTATCTGTACATGGTTCTACAATTCAGTGCAATTTGCACCAAAACATCTGTATGGCCGGGTGATGAGAAGGAAGCCCTTTCTGCGCCCACGCCACAGATACAGTTGCATGGAGTATGCAAAAGCTCATTTAGACAAGCCAGCTTCATATTGGAAGAAAATGCTTTGGACTGATGAGACAAAAATTAAGTTATTTGGTCTTTATAAAAAGCAGATGTTTTGGTGCAAATTGCGCTGAATTGTTGAACGATGTACAGATGCACCATCTGCAGCCAGATGTTCTTGCAGGCTTTTGGAGGTGATCTGTGGGTTGTGTGCAACCATTCTCACAATCCTCCACCTATGCCGCTCCTGTTTTTTTCTTGGTCTGCCATGCCTGGGTTTAACTGCCACTATGCCTGTGTCCTTCCATTTCCTGACAACGTTCCCTACAGTCGAAATTGACAATTGAAACCTTTGGGAAAGCTTCTTGTAGCCTTCCCCTAAACCATGCCAATTAACAATCTTTGTTTTTCAGATCTTTTGGGAGCTGTTTTGATGATCCCATTCTGTCTCACTTCAGCAGAGAGTCAAAGAGAAGTGCAACTTGCATTTAGGCACCTAAAATACATTTTCTCATGATTAAACAGACAATTATATGAGGTTCAAGGCTTAACAACATAATCCAACCAACTTTGTGTTTAAAGTCATCAGTTTTACATGCTGTTACAGGCATTAAAATCAACAAAACCACAAGGGTACCCATATTTTTGCACAGACAGTTTTTCACATTTTATTTTATTTCATACAACCAAATACTGCTTTTCAAAAAATCTTTGTTTGGAAAACATCCCAGTACTTAACTGTTCCTGGTAAATTAAAGACATACCAAACTTTTTCATATGACTGTATATATATACAGGTCCTTCTCATATAATTAGCATATTGTGATAAAGTTCAATATTTTCTGTAATGTACTGATAAACATTAGACTTTCATATATTTTAGATTCATTACACGCAACTGAAGTAGTTCAAGCCTTTTATTGTTTTAATATTGATGATTTTGGCAAAAAAGTAAAGAAAAACCAAAAATCCCTATCTAAAAAAATTAGCATATTTCATCCGACCAATAAAAGAAAAGTATTTTTAATACAAAAAAGTCAACCTTCAAATAATTATGTTCAGTTATGCACTCAATACTTGGTCGGGAATCCTTTCGCAGAAATTACTGCTTCAATGCGGCGTGGCATGGAGGCAATCAGCCTGTGGCACTGCTGAGGTGTTATGGAGGCCCAGGATGCTTCGATAGCGGCCTTAAGCTCATCCACAGTGTTGGGTCTGGTGTCTCTCAACTTCCTCTTCACAATATCCCACAGATTCTCTATGGGGTTCAGGTCAGGAGAGTTGGCAGGCCAATTGAGCACAGTAATACCATGGTCAGTAAACCATTTACAGTACCAGTGGTTTTGGCACTGTGAGCAGGTGCCAGGTCTTGTTGAAAAATGAAATCTTCATCTCCATAAAGCTTTTCAGCAGATGGAAGCATGAAGTGCTCCAAAATCTCCTGATAGCTAGCTGCATTGACCCTGCCTTTGATCAAACACAGTGGACCAACACCAGCAGCTGACATGGCACCCCAGACCATCACTGACTGTGGGTACTTGACACTGGACTTCAGGCATTTCCTTCTCCCCAGTCTTCCTCCAGACTCTGGCACCTTGATTTCCGAATGACATGCAAAATTTGCTTTCATCCGAAAAAAGTACTTTGGACCACTGAGCAACAGTCCAGTGCTGCTTCTCTGTAGCCCAGGTCAGGCGCTTCTGCCGCTGTTTCTGGTTCAAAAGTGGCTTGACCTGGGGAATGCGGCACCTGTAGCCCATTTCCTTCACACGCCTGTGCACGGTGGCTCTGGATGTTTCTACTCCAGACTCAGTCCACTGCTTCCGCAGGTCCCCCAAGGTTTGGAATCGGCCCTTCTCCACAATCCTCCTCAGGGTCCGGTCACCTCTTCTGGTTGTGCAGCGTTTTCTGCCACACTTTTTCCTTCCCACAGACTTCCCACTGAGGTGCCTTGATACAGCACTCTGGGAACAGCCTATTCGCTCAGAAATTTCTTTCTGTGTCTTACCCTCTTGCTTGAGGGTGTCAATGATGGCCTTCTGGACAGCAGTCAGGTCGGCAGTCTTACCCATGATTGCGGTTTTGAGTAATGAACCAGGCTAGGAGTTTTTTTTTTTTTTTTTTTTTTTTTTTTTTTTATTGTTATTTTCCAGGTCCATACATTACAGTCAATAATAATACATATACTTCTCACTATGCCTTCTGTAAATGTACATTTATAACCACATAAAAGTATCAAAGGCCCATTAAGAAGTACAAAAGTGAGCAAGGACCCATTAAGGCTTTATACATACTGTATTATACACATAACAATTTTTTTTAATATAGTAAGATAAGAACAAGAACGAAATAAAATAAACAAACATGTTGGGGTAAACCTCAGTGACACATAAAGCCCTCTACAGATGGAAAATAAAAGAAAACAAACCGGACACACAAATCCACTTTAGACAAATGAAGGTCGTATTGGTGTGACATACGTTATCCATCTTTCCCATCTTTTCAAAAAAGTTTCCTGTTGCAGTCTCAAAGCAAAAGTAATCCTTTACATCTTAAAAATATCATAGATAATATCAATCCATTCCTCCACAGTAGGCTTTCCTGGTTTTAACCATCTTCTAGTAATAGCTTTTCTACTAGCAGCACTTAGGATCCGAAATAAATATTTCACATTAGAAGAGACATTTTCTGATGATAAGGCACCCAAATATAAAGACTCAAAATTAAATTGAATGTCCGTCTGAAAAATGCTTCGCACAACTTTATAAACCTCCTGCCAAAATGGAATCAATGATGTACAGGACCAAAATATGTGAAAATTATTTGCTTCGAGGCAGCCACACTGTCGCCAGCATGCCGAAGAATTTGTGTAGTGCTTCTTTTGAGCTGGTGTAATGAAAAACCTTATAAGGGTTTTCCAGCAAAACTCTCGCCATACAGTTGAGCTGGAAGTTTTCCACTGTGTCTCACATAAGTTTTCCCAATCTTCTTCCTTTATAACAATGTTTCCTTCCTGTTCCCATTTTTGTTTTACATACAGTGAACTACATTTTGTTTGTTGTAACCCCTTGTAGATTCTTGAGATAAGTTTCTGGTTAGAGCCAGCAGAATAAGCATCAATAAACACTTTTAACAGAATATTATCCCAGCCTACTTGTGTACAACCCTTCTGTATTTGGTTAATATAATGCCGGACCTGAAGGAATCTGTAAAAATCATCCTTATCCAAGCCAAACTGCCTCTTCAGGTTTTGAAAACTATTCATAGTCCCCTTGTGCAAAAATGTGCAATATGCTGTTAAACCTTGCAAACTCCATCTCTTAAATCTGGCGTCCCATCTTTTAGGCAAAAAATCTGGATCAAATGCGCACCATCTCAAGACCTTTACCGAATCCTTCAGGTTATTTTGAGCAATTACCTTGTTCCACATCTTAAGTGACAAACATATCCATGGGTTCCCCAATTCCTTTAAATTGTTCAATAAGCCCTTATCCCCAATTGCAGCTTGGATTGGGAATCCATCTGATATAGCAACTTCAATCTCCTTCCATCTAGCACAGTATTCCGGGTTGCACCAGCATATTAATGGCCGCAATTGAGCAGCAGTATAGTAATCTTTTAAGCATGGGAGAGCGACTCCGCCCTTGTTTTTTGCCAATTGTAAACTCTGGTATCTGATTCTTGGTATTCGTCCCTGCCAAATGAACCTAGAAATATGCTTGTCCCACTCCTGAAATTGTTGGTCAGGTATATCTAGTGGAAGTGATTGAAAGAGGTACAACAATTTAGGCAAAATAACCATTTTGACAGATTCCACACGTGATCCGAAATTAAGAAAAGGTATAAGGTCCCATCTCCTTATGTCCTCTCTAATCTTTTTGTTCAGGGGGAGATAGTTAAGTGAGAACAATTTTGTCAAATCTATTGGAATGTTCACCCCCAAGTATCTAATAAAATCCGAATCCCATTTCAAATTATACTTATTTTTCACATTTACAGAGGGGTTATAATTAAAACTGAGAATTTGTGTTTTTGGAACATTCAGCTTATATCCAGAAAAGGATCCATATTGTTCCAAGAGTTCAAATAACCGTGATAGAGATTGCTCTGGGTCGGTTAAATGCACCAATACATCATCAGCGAATAACGAAATAATTTCTTCTCCCCCATTCATAGTGATTCCTTTAATATTGTCATCCTGAATGATCCATTGGCTCAGGGGCTCGATAAAGATTGCAAACAAGAGGGGGCTAATTCGGCAGCCCTGTCTTGTTCCTCGTTCTAATGGAAAGGGGCTGGATACAGCCCCGTTTATTTTAATTCTCGCCCTTGGGCTATCGTAGAGAGCTCGTATTGTTTTAATAAAGGTACTATGGAATCCAAATTTGTCCAAAACTCTATACAAAAAAGACCAATTTACACAATCAAAAGCTTTTCCTGCATCTAGCCCCATACTGCTTCTAAATTATATTCCGTTATATGGTTAATTACATGTAATGTCCTTCTGATACTATCCTGAGTCTGTCTTCACGAATAAATCCCGTCTGGTCAAGGCTAATAATTTGTGGCAACAATCCCTCTGTTCGTTTGGTTAGTATATGGGTAAAGATTTTATAATCCTGGTTCAACACACTTACTGGTCTAAAATGACCACATTCAGACATATCCTTCCCTTCCTTCGGAATTAAAGATATTACCGCCTCCCTCCAAGAGGGTGGTATACTGTTCTCTTTAAGAACCCAGTTAAAGGTGGACTGCAACACAGGAAGCAAAGAAACCTCCATGACTCTGTACCATTCGGAAGGAAACCCGTCTGGACCTGGAGCCTTATTTGGTTTAAGATGTGATATGGCTGAACAAATTTCTTTCTCTGTTATTTTAGCTACAAGATTCCTACTTTGTTCATCATTCAATTTAGGCAGATTAATCTTCTGAAAGAAATCTTCCATTTTCTCTCCGTCAATTTGAGGTTGGGAGTATAGTTTTTTATAGTATTTCTCAAAACAATCTTGTATTTCTTTTAATTTGTAATGTATGGAATTAGTAATAGGATTTTTTATTTTATGAATTGAATTCTCTGCTTGCTGTTTTTTCAGCCTATAAGCTAATAATTTACTGGCTTTGCCGCCCCCTTCATAATATTTCTGTTTCGTAAAAATTAACTTTTTTTGTATGTCTTTTGTATAAATCTCATTTATTTCATTCTTTTTCTTCTTCTTTTATCATTTGTGTCTTTGTGATTTTGTTCTAATTGTTTTAATTCCGCTTCCAACTGAACTAACTCTTTTTGCCTCACTCTCTTTAGGTGAGCACTATATCCAATTATTTTCCCCCGAAGCACAGCTTTACATGCATCCCATAATATTGGAGGGGAAACTTCACCATTATCGTTCTGTTCCAAGTATTCAGCAACATCCTTCTTAATTTGTTCCTTCATCTGGTTAAGTACATGAGTGTTTAACCTCCATAAGGTGTCTCTCCGGTACTGTTCAAGATTTAACTTTAAATAAATGGGGCTATGGTCTGAAAGGTCCATGCTCCCCACGTTGCAGTCACCAACCCTGTATAGATCTTTAGCAAAAGTAAGAAAATAATCAATCCTCGAATACGCCAAGTGTGGATTTAAAGTGTAGTCTCTTTTTGAAGGATTACATCTCTCCAGATATCAATTAAACCGATTTCTTTCATAGCCATATTGATTTTTTTGTTTATCAATTTGGGCTGGGATGTATGTGTATTTGAGGAGTCCAGTTTAGGATTTAATCTAATGTTGAGATCTCCCCCGCAGATTAGAACCCCATGGGTCTCCGCTGTTATCAAATCAAATATCAGTTTAAAAAACTTCCAGTCAGAATTAGGAGGAGCGTAAATATTTAATAGAGTGACCAATGAGCCCCCTAAATTTCCCCTCACAAAAATAAATCTTCCCTCTTTTTTTCAAAAATGGGTTCAAAACTAGTCTTGTTGGAAATCAATATTGCCACCCCCCTTCTATGCCCAGCAGTATAAGATGATGAGTACTGATGTTTGAAGCCCAATCGTTTTAATTTAGCATGTTCTGTATCAGAAAGATGTGTTTCCTGTAAAAACGCCACCTCGATTCTCTCTCTTTTTAGTTTAGTTAAAATCTTACTTCTCTTAATGGGATTGACTAGGCCATTCACATTATAAGTTGCTATTTTAACTGGTTGCATTCAGTGTACAAGAAAGGTAAAAAAAGATAAATGAAATGAACCAAAAACACACCTCCATAAGTGTCCATATGTAACATAAAGAATCACATGTTTCACCCCACAAGCTGCAAGGAACAGCAGCAAAAAACAGCAGCAAAAACTGCCACAACACACGAAACACAATAAGAACAATAAAGGCAGAAAATAAGACTTCCAACTGTGGGGTCTTAATATTGACCCTGGTGAAGCCCTGATGGTAAGAGGGCTCTGAGGTAAAGCCTCCCCCCTATCAGGTGGGAGAGGGCCTGCATGCATGATGTCTCTGTCCTGGCAACATATAAAGAAAAATCCCCCCGACGTTGACGTTATAATCGTAGTTGTTTAGCCCATACAATGCTTCTTTAATAAGCAAGACGTGTTAACAGACATAGTTCGTCCCTCTGCTGGGAGTCCCCGGAGAAAAAAAAAAGGAAGGAAAATATCCACTCACCGGTCACACCTGTTATATTCTGAGCAAACTCGCACACAGCAATTGTCAGTTAACTTACAGTCACCCTGAGTCCTGGCGTCTAAAAGCCTGTAGTTTTTCCATAAAGTCCGAAGTCTTGCCAGCTCTGTCCCGGTTCCCTATTCTCTTAACGGTGCGCCACGTGAACCGCTGGATCCGCTCCAAAAGCGAGTCCGGGTGTTTAATCACCGACACCGGTAGCCCCCTCTTCGCCATATCCTCCGTCGCCTCCTCCGCCGAGCCGTACATCACAACTCCCTCCTGGTAGAAGACTCTGAACCTGGCGGGGAACGGCGTCTGAAATCGGATTTTCTTCTCCTTCAATACCGCTTTCGCTTCGGCGTATTCCCTTCGCTTTTTCAAGACATCAGGGGCCTCATTTATAACGGTGTGCGTAGAAACCTTCCCAAAACATTGCGTTCGCACAAAACCAAGAATGTGCTGCGCAAAAAAAAAGTTGAGATTTATAAAACTGTGCTGCGCACAGTTGCACGCAATCTTCCCTTTATAATTACCCACCTGCGGTGATTTGTGCGCGGACGATCTCCGCCCGGTGTCATCCCACTACACCTCCCAGTTTCATCCCACAATCTACCATACATGGCGAATGCTAAATAGCTCCTGAATATGATGACGCACTTAATAAGCACAGCATTTTGACTGACATGAGGAAAAAAGGGAGGTAACCGGCCACAAAGAAAGCGACTGGGAAGGAAGAAAGCCCGTGCCATGCGTCTCTGTAACTGCCTCAAAAACACAAACACACACGCGCGCGCTGATCACATATCATGATTGGCACAGTCGTTATAGTCTTTGTTAAGATGTTTTGCCCAACTTTGTACTGTATGAAATATCACGTATTAGCGAAACTAATGTGTTGTGAGAAGTGAAATAATGCATTAGCCTATAGTATATTCCAAAGCATTGTTTCCCTTCCATAGATCAACACATTTCCAACAACGTCAGATTATAGGCTAGTTTAAACTTCGAGGGTTAGTTGTTATGGGAAAGAGATGCATAAAATAATTTGCTAAATTCATAACATGATTTTATCTAACGAAATATATAGTTTTAATTAATATGGTTGGCCTTAACTTTGTACAAAACTACTTTTTACACACAGCCTAAAATATAGACTATTTGCTCTCCCGCTGGCCACTCAGGGACACACCTTCCGACGTATATGATATTATTACAGAGTAGAACTATAAGATTCAATTTCAAAATATAATCAAAATATGTATAGACCTACTTGATAAGTAAATCAACCTACACCATTACTGCATGCCATAGACAACAGTAGCCTATATTCGCAACAATAGGTACGCACATAATTGATGAAATATATTGGGTGCCAAGGATATGTGTGTTTTTCCGATGACAGAGCTTTATTTCGTGGTGTTGCCATTGAGTGTCGCTGATTCCCCGAGTCAGCAAAACCTTGCGTGAGCTCTACGCATGGTCAAAAGTTTGCGTGGGAATACGCACACTTCTACGCAAAGAATTATTTTATAAATACCACCGTTTTGCCACCGCACATTTGACCGCACATTTCTGCCGTCTACGCAAGGTTTTTGTGCGTAGAAAGCTTTATAAATGAGGCCCCAGGCGCGTAGTCATGATCCAGATTTACTCTTTTTCCGAGGTGTTGAAATCCTCGCTTTTGCCAGGCCGTTCACAGCAGCTCTTCTTTCATCCTGTAGCTTGACATCTTGACAACGATGGACCTCGGCGGGGCTTCCCCGGGCGGCTTCGGCATCAAGGCGCGGTGAGCCCTTTCCACTCGTAGTTCAAATGCGGCCAGGGGCTCCAGTCCCTCCCGCAGCAAGTGCTCCACATACATCACCATCGACGGGGAATTTTCCTCCGCTCCCTCTTTAACGCCGTGGATTCTGATATTCTCCCGTCTGGAGCGGCCCTCCAAATCCGTTAGCTTAGCATCCCGGTGTATCTGAAGGTGTAGCAGCTCCTGCACGGTATCCTCCGCCACTTGTAACCGTGTTTCAGTCGCATCAATCCTTATCTCCGCCTCTTCGATCCTAGTATTGGTTTTGTTAATTTCTTCCCGAATCTCTTTCAGCTGCTGACGGTTGTCTTTTCTGAATTCTCTCAGCTCTTTGAGTATGAGGCCAAGGTCCCCGGTATCTTTTTGACCCACTTCGAGGTGTTTACGCGTGTCTTCTTCATCCTCCATTACGCTGCTAGGCGAGGGAGTTTGGCTACCTCCGTCGCTGTCGAATAAATCCGCCTGCATTGACTTTTTATTTTTCCCTTTAGGCATTCTCAAGCCCCACTAACTTAAATCAAACTGTAAACAATTTTTTTTCCAATATTCGGGTTGAAGTGGGTAAATTTGACTCAAATTGTTGGGGGCATGCTCTCTAAACTGCCATCGCCTGGCTCGTCAAACCGGAAGAGGGGCTGGGAGTTTTCAAAAGCCTCAGGAATCTTTTGCAGGTGTTTAGAGTTAATTAGTTGATTCAGATGATTAGGTTAAGAGCTCGTTTAGAGTACCTTTTCATGATATGCTAATTTTTTGAGATAGGAATTTGGGGTTTTCATGAGCTGTATGCCAAAATCATCAGTATTAAAACAACAAAAGACCTGAAATATTTCAGTTAGTGTGCAATGAATCTAAAATATATGAAAGTTCAATTATTATCATTACATTATGGAAAATAATCAACTTTATCACAATATGCTAATTATATGAGAAGGACCTGTATATATATGTATGTGTGTGTACAGTACGTATATGTCTTATGGGTCAAACTGAACACATTCAATGACAATGAATTAACCTTCAGAAGACTGCATAGGCTTGTGTGCTTATCACAGATATGATAAGCCATGTAGAGTACCAAGTCTGAATTATATTAGTGCAGTGTTTAAACAAGCACTGTATGTGTGTGTTTGTTTTTCTGGGTGTGTTCAGTGTTCAGTGGTAGGGTTGGGCAGTGGAGGCATGCACACTCACCGTCTAGCCCCAGGCAACATGGGTGATTTGTGGGGTAAGAGAGCGTTAGAGGAGGACACTCCTGCTCTGGTGGATGGACTGTGGTCTGAAGAAGGCCTGGGCGAATCTAAAGGGGCAAATGAAAAGGAGAACATGTTTTTACAATCAGGTACAGGTTAGGACGGACACGGACACGGACACACACACACACACGGACACACACACACACACACACACACACACACACACACACACACACACACACACACACACACACACACACACACACACACACACACACACACACACACACACACACACACACACACACACACACACACACACACACACACACACACACACACACACACACACACACACACACGCAAACAATTTTGGTTGATGGTTAAAACATAATGCTGTCGGCCAGTTGCCTCTGTGCAGTGTGTAACTGCATGAACAGATGAAAATTGATTTGACTTGGCATACTGAATCCACTCACCAGCCATCAAAAGCAAGCAAACAAACAAAAAAATGCCTTGGTCCAAAAAGCTATTTACATTTTTTTTATGAAGCAAATCAGTTAGGAATCACAGCGGGAACAACATTCCATTTCACATTATTTGACATCAACAGTTGTAGAAAATGGTTTATTACTTGCTATAATTTATCACTTTACATACTCAGCTTACTGGCAAGTCTACAGGTCTTTAAATATTTATTTTGTTTCCCTGTGATCCAGATAAATAAAATGAAGCATTCAACATGTACTATCAGCTGACAAATTGCCAGTGATATTTTTCACTCAGCCACAATCTGCTAGTGGTTGCCGCACATTACTGTGGCAACCGCAGTGTGTGTGGATGTTTGCTATAATATTCCAGTGTTTAACATTGACTGGTGCATTTCCACCTCTGACAGATAAAAACAGTATTCAGATCCATAATGAAGCCCTGAGAAAAGATGAGAAAATAGAAGCGGTGAGTAGCTTCAAAATAAAGCATTTTGTGATACATTAAATTATGATTATGATAAAATATATATTAAAACTAAAATAAAGTTGGATGAAGTGAAGAGGTATACGTTATATCCAATGCTGTCAAAGAGCCATCATTGGTGTTTTTAGGTTATTCAGGGGTATCAGCATAGCATTTAAAATGCAGTGACTTGTTCACACTTTTCCTGGTTAGGGCAGAAGCATAGTGTGGTTTACTTTGTTAAGGTTAGGGGGCCTTTGTTGTCATGGCTTAAACAATAATAACTTGGTTAAAGTTAAGGAATAACCACAGTCATGGATGTTAATGTTGGTCATTTAAACAGGAAATGAACAATGATCGCCCATGTTATAGTGCCATATAGTGCCATGTTCTTGACCATCTCACACCTACTCCGAGCTATTTCACTTGATTGGTTTATGTCTGTTTTCTGTCTCCTATAGGTTCATCCTCGTGGTGGCACACTATATTGTATATTGTTATTGTATCATCATAACACACACTCATCTCTTAAATGCTCATTCTCTTTCCTATTGTTCATTTTTTAAATGTCTCTTTATTCTTTCATTCCTTTCATTTCTCAGAGCGTTGAACAGCATATTACAGTCTTCATCATGCTAAGTTGCCAGGGAAAGTCTTAATAATAATTTCAAACTCCCTGTAGATAAATAAAGCACAGTATTATGTACTGGTTCCCAACAGCAGGGCAGAGAAGCATGCCATGGAATGAATAATAAATACACAACTGTACAGGAAGTTTGAGCAGTTATTACCATAGTAATAAAGGAAAGTCAAGGTCCTGTGCAAAATAAGTACAAAGTACAATATTTTCCTTTGAGCTATCGTTGAGAGGAACTACAAACACACAAGTATTCAAAGTAGAAATGTAAGATATTAAGGAAGGAACTGTTTTTATTTGGACTCTTTATTTTTTTATATCATATATTTTGTGTTTCACTATAAGGTTATCAAAGCCTAAAAAGTTTGATTTCAAGTCTTAATGCGAAGCCAATCAATGCTGAAAATTAAACACAGTGAAAAAGAGAAAATGCAGCTTGTGCTGTGTTTGTCAGGCCACCCCAGGATTTGATTTGAATCCCTTTCATAAGAATAAGCCCCACTTACATAGTCTGTTTCACTCACAAATATCTAACATCACAATATCACAAACACAGTAAAGTTACAAAATTCTTGTCAAAGGACCAACACAAGTGTCATTTCTGCCAAATTGTTAGAGCATTAAGGGTTTGTGGCGGGAATAGCATCAGATACCTTCTGCTATATCATTGCAATGATCAAATCAACAAGAGACATTTAATGACATCTGAATGTTGGCATTTCAACATATGTCAAAACAATTCTCAAATGAAAATGAAAGAAGAAACATTTTTGCAAACCAGTCAGTGAACTGACGAGTCATGATAGTGACGGTGTGTTATATTTAATGTATCTCGTCTTGAATTTATTTAAGTTGTGGATTTTAGTTTTTGTTCATTTCTGTCTAGTTTTAAACTCCAAATGCATTCATATGAACTGCTTAATAAGTATGTCTCCAGTGGGAAAAGGCTACTATTCCTGACTCCAACCACTGTTCTGGACTGCTTGTAAAATTGTTAATAGAGAAAATTCTAAATACTATCAAATCTGAATGACAAACAAATAATTTGACCAAAAGCACTGTTTGGTACAGTACAGGCCAAGGGTTCCCTCATAATGAAGAGGTAGATCTTCATGTGTGGTGGCCACATTGTACTGTGATGACTTCTGCATTTATCGGACATGTTATCAAAGCAAATACCATTTGATCATGATATGACAAAGACATCTATGCCTCTTCATATTATCAATACAGGATAGCTGATGGCTGCTGATAAGATAAGGAGAGTTAACCACCATGGTGTTCCAATCAGGGAAGTGCTTTTGAAAACACATATTACTGTTTCTGGCTATTTGTCAGCCTGCATTTTTTCTTTGTTTATATTATCTAAATGCAATTTCTAATGTCTAATCTTGATGTATTGTGTGCCCCTGTAAAGCACTTTGAATTGCCTTGTGTCTGAATTGTGCTATAGAAATAAACTCACCTTGCCTTATTCCAGCTCATCGGTGACCAGCTGACTAGAATTTGTTACTACTTTATTGACACTTTCATTGGTAAAAGTGACTTGTTAAGTTATGTATTAAGTAATCACTTTGATCCCTTCAGGTCGGGCAAAGTCTAAGCTCAAACACTTGATTGCATTTGCTGTGGCTTTATATGGTGCATTCCTATAGAGAATAATCATAATTTTATATAGTATAAAAACACAGCACATTATGGTTAAATGAATTCACTGTTAATTCTATTGTTCAGTAACTGTGATTCTCTTCAAGACTCTTGAGTATTGATCTGTCAATGCAAAGCAGGTTGACAACTAAACTCTCCCAATAACAACTTTGTAAATCATTTATAAAAATTAATCTCCTCAGGGTGACTGAGTGGTGTATTTGACTGTTTAATTTAAACACAGTTTGAATCTGTCTTTAGCTCGAAGTCATGGGGCCGTGCAGGTGACCTGTAGAAAGCACACGTATAATTACTCCCACTATCGTACTGTTCAAAGAGAACTTGTTTCTCAGGTTGTAGTCATTACAGATATCTACTTTGTGGTAGGACTACCAAGCCTTTGTTCCACTTTCTACAAATAACATCAACTGTCAATATATAGTATGTCCCAAGACTCCATGACTAAGGCAGAGACAGAACTAAATTTCCTAAAATGCTGCTACATGCGTGATGCTCTCCAATGAGGTCTGTCGGACAGTGTTCACTTTGGATTCATTTGAATAAACAGGTTGGAATAAGGCAAAAAAAAATCAAACCCGTTGTCAATGTAAATGAAGCATAGATCAGCTGATATCTTACTGTCAGACTGTTCTGAGACCAGCCTCTTCTTCCTCATTGAGCGGTAGAAGCGAGAGTTCCTGCGGATGTTGTCTCTGCTGAAACCCACTTTGGATTCATCTTCCTCCTCCTCCTCTTCGTGGCTGTGTGGAACCACGGGGGAAGCTGGGGGCTTCTCAGGGCTTTCCTGTGACTTCTGCCCCCACTTGCCCCTGAAGAGGGCAGTCACAGACATTCTGCTGATGGTTCAACAACAACAAAATTCACTTGGGAGAATTCAAGATTTCTGAAGTAACTGGTTGGGAAAGAATAATCATAATCAGCCAGAATCCAGAAGCAAATCCATTTCTTTAAAAAACAAAATCAAAAGTTCATATAAATCCCAAGAAAGAGTAAACAAAACAACAACAACAACTCAGTGCTGATACATTGTTGGTTGTTGGCCCTTTTGTCGTCCCTGTCAGAGTGTTGTTAGCGACGCGGGCAGCCTGTGAAACCTGTGCGTTGCTTACTTCTGCCAAAGCTGTAATAATTGCCTCTCTCTCTCTCCCTCTCCCCTTCTGTCTCTCTCTTCCTCTCTCTCTCTCTCCCTCTCCCCCTCTCTCTCTGTCTCTTCCTCTCTCTCCCTCTCCCTCTCTGTCTCTCTCTCTCGCTCTCTCTCTCTCTACACTACCCTGTTACGTGCAGTACATTCCTCAACTCAACCTGGTCTTACCAGCTTTAAAACTCACTGTGTTGTGGAACCTGAAAAGCCACCCACTAACAACCTACTGTGTGTGTCACTTCTCTGTTTTCAGACTCTCTCAGATCCCTCAACATGTCTTCCTATTTAGGTTCAAGTTAAATGCTTTGGTATAAAGCAACGAACAAATTCTAAAGAATAAAGTATGTATTTTGCAGGTGATATAATATACTTTCACTTGTGTAACTACTCAAAGTAATGTGAGCAATGTTGAGCCCAGGGCCCCATACAATAGTTTTATCTCTAGTCAGCTGACAGGGAGAGTTTAAAGTTCACTTTCTCAACACAGCAATAAGCCTGCCTGGGCCCTGCCTCTCAACACACTGATCTCAAATCAGCCACCAGGCAAAATGATCGTCTAAGAAACTAAGAAACAGCGAGTTGTTGGCCAGTGAAACAGTGATGGTTTTTCTGTCCAGATAAAGCTGTTAATTTGTTCAAGTTTGTAGGACTTGAAGGTAAATAACTAACAAACATGCAATATTTACTTTACCCAGCAGGTGGCACTGTCACCATTGCTGAATACTAGTTTGTGGGACTCCTCAGGCCTTTAGTTTCATTATCCATATGCATTTTGGTAAGGATCAGGCAGGGTATAGTGGAGTTCTACCAACTTCCTGTTTTTTGGTGAAGATTGCACCACATAGGATTTTTTTTTGTGAGTACGGGGAAGATAAAGTTGCCTAAACAATTGTGTGTGTCTAAGGGTGTATTCACACATGCCGTATTTAGTTCGGTTGAAACAAACTCAGGTACACTTCCGCCTTCGGTGCGCATCTTTCAGGCAGGTGTGAATACAGCAATCGCACTCGGGGGCGGACCAAACAAGCGCTCTGAGACCCAGCTGAAGAGGTAGTCTCGGTGCGTTTTCAAACGCACTCTGATGCAGTTCGTTTGTGGTGTGAATTTGTCCGGTCACGATCCGACCCAAATGCAGGAAGCATTATTTTTTAATAAATTGCCGTCAGCTTCATATTATGGGAAAGTGTTGTTGTCGCCATTGTTAGGACGATAAGTTGTGGTTTGACCGGGAGCCCAGAACAATATATTACATTTGATCAAGAGGACGCGTAAAAATGCTGAATGTGTTCAGTGATCAGATGAAGGAGAGGGGAGTGTCTCCCGCACAGTGTCAACAGGTTCACGCTGCGCAGGAAGTGTGTGTTTTTATTTTGCTTCCCATGTACGGGACCGTCAATACTATCCCCGTGTCAGTTTGGAGCTGAACTGCGCCGAACTGACACCCAGCTGATACACAGCTTAATCAGCTGAGTGTCGGCATGAGCCTATTCTTCTCACGAGCCGCACGTCCAGCAGCAAAAATACAGTAAAAATTATGTTTTCACATAACGTGGCATTGTCATAGGGCTACATATTATAACCATATGAAACAAAAATAATTAGATTTTTTTCTTCTTTATTTATTGGCTAGAAGTAGGCCTTTTTATTATTTTTAACCCCATATTATATCAATGATATATTTCGCAGTTTTTACTTCGTTCTTCCTGCTTCTCTACACCCCTGAATGTCTGTCCAATGAATGAATGACCTCAGATCACATGTGGTTTTGCTTCGTAATGCTGGTTCACTTACAAAAGGGGCAACATGAAAGTGGACCACATCAAACAAAAAAAATCTAAACTCTATTTGGTCTGGACCAAAGCAAACGAACTAGCGGACTTTCCCTGTGTGAATACACCCTAAGTCTAAATTGTATGAGTTAAAACATTTTTAAACATCACCTGTAAAAATGTGTGAGTTTTTTTTTGTGTTTCCTGTGATGTGTATACCATTTTGTTAACCTTAGTGTTACATAGCCCGAGTTAGGATTAATGAAAGGTTTCATGAGGTCCGTTTTTTTATATGTTTTGGCGAATAATGTGCCGCTGCTGCAACACGGTTGGTCCGAATGAAACAAGCTTTATGGCATATCATCTTCAAAAGACTTCCCCTATCATTTTTGTTTTGCACACAAAGTTGTTATAACTCCACTAGTGGAGCTTTGGTGGATTTCATCTTCCATGTCTGAGGACTTCCCCTATCATTTTCATTTATCAAAATATATTATTAATAATAATAATAATAATAATAATAATAATAATAATAATAATAATAATAATACACTTTATTGGTAAAGCACCTTTAATTCAAGAAATCCAGCTGTACTTTACAATATAGAAATTACATGCCTGCATTGCAAGATTGTTTACATTCAAATAGAAATGGAATGAAAGTGAAATAGAGATGGTATATCGTAAAAAGTAATATTAGGCTAAGCAACACATTATATGTTATGTACAGTATTTTCTTACACACAATTATTATTTACACTTTATTCTTGTATTTAATGTTTTAAAAATTATTAAATGTTTTTTGCTGTTTTTACATTGGTCTATTTATTTATTTAGTTATTTATATATTACTACTGGGGTGTTCTACGTACCACAGGAAGTTAATAAGTACCGGCTGATAGCTTTCAAAATAAAAGCCTGCCTAGCCATAAACAGGAAATAAGATAATCAGAGCTTAAAACGGGTAACAATGCTTAAAGTTGTAATCTGAGACATTTGAGTTACGTTGTTGTTTCTAGTTAGCCTGGTCCAACCAGACCATCGTACTTCATTTCATTTGTACAGAAGGTCTGGAAGTGCTGTAATTGGCAAACGTTCACTCACTTGGAGGCGGGTGTCTGTCCAAGTTTAAAACTATTGGATCTGCCCAGTGCCACTCTGGATTAGCCAACCAATCGCATCACGTTTGGTCGTCACGTGTGTCATGAGCCGGCTTTTGACGGTGCGTACCAGTTGGACAGGGAACTCGAAAATTTCCGACTTCACTACATATTGTAGTCTATGAATCTACCGGTACCTGGCAACGGTAACTTGCCAGAGCCTAACGTTTAGTTATTTGGATGAGAAAGGTTGTAGGCGTCCATACTTTCGCGAGCAGATGCACTGGAACACAGACAGGTCGGAACTCGGAACTACCAAGTCGGAAATCTCCTTCTTCCGAGTATAAAGGAACGCAGCATTCAACTGAAACTGGAGCGCGACTTCGACGTCATCGTTCTCAGCCACTCGCTCTGTTCGCTGATTGGACGGCTGTAGATTCTCCGGCTAAAGCTGGGAAATGCACTGTACACCCAGACTGACTACTGAAGGGAAAATTAAATTTGGCCGGAAGTAGGCGGGCGGGCGGAGCCCGGCTAGTTTCTAGTGGCCGTAAATGTAAATGCAGGCGCTTCTGGAAAAGGCATGCCTGCTGCGTTTGATTGTACGCATAATATCGGGAACTTCAGACATGGCCACGGCTGGACTGACCATCTGGCATACCGGGCAAATGCCCGGTGGGCCGGCAGCCTTTTGGGCCGGTGAGGTAAAAAAAAAAATATATATATATTATATTATTAATAATAATTATATTTCTGGGCCCGGCCCGGCCCGGCCAGGACAGGCCGAGTCACACAGCCGAGGGCCGTGCGGGCTGCCTGTCTGTGTCAACTTAACCTGAAAAAGGCCCGTTACTCATCATGATTGGCTATCCTGGGCTGAGCTGCCGCCTGGCCCAGTCACACACACACCGGAGGGCCGGGGTCCCGCCTCCCTTGGGCGTGCGGGCTGCCTGTCAGTGTCAACTTTACCTGAAAGGCCCGTTACTCATCATCATGATACCTGCTGGCCCAATCAAACACACACCGGAGGGCCGACGTCCCGCCCCTAGGGCCGCGGCTGTCGATCTGTTAATCAGTCACGTCACTAAAGAACAGAAAAAAAATCAAAAAATGGAGAAGAAGCGTAAAGGAGGCGCGGAGAAACTCCGAGACAAAAAAAGAGAAGCCCTAGAGGCAAACGCTGCACAGTGTGCGAAAATATCGCACATGTTTTATGCCGCTACAGCTGGAGCTGGCCCATCATCAGATTCAGCACCGCCACCGACTACGGTGGAAATTGCAGCGGCAGAGCCAGCGCAAGATGCCGGCGGCGGGGACGAAGAGGGGCCGAGGCCAAGAGCAGAGATAGGCAGCGGCGGCGCTGACCAGGGCTCAGGCGATGAGATTGACAGCCTCTTACTGCTCAGCGGGACAGTTGCTGCTGGATTAGTGGTAAGTAGTTGAAAACTAAGTTATGTTGATTCAAATGTTTGTGTAGCGGGACTTCCAGGTTACAGAGCATGGAGTAGGTGCGATCGCTTTCTAGCTCCCACTAACTATTTCAGACCTAACTCAGTGTTTCCCACAGAATTTTTTGAAAGTGTGGGGGGGACGGACCCCGACCCCCCCTAGGAGGGTCCGGGGGGTATGCTCCCCCGGAAGAAAATGTTGTACCTTTTAAATGTTAAATGCATCAATCTGGTGTACTTTGAGGAACATTATTCCTATATAAATGGTGATTAAGATGGAGTTTAACACACTTATCAATGGTTAATGAATAAATAATTTTCTATGATACACATTTGAGCCATCAAAAAAATTAAGCAAAGGTGGTGGTTACCTGTGGTTCAAAAGAGTGAACACAAGCGCCCTTTTGTTTTATTAGATTGTTGAATTACTAGTACTCAAATAACTGTGGCTACAATCACAAAGGATAGCTCAAAATATTCTTTCCAGCAGAGGGTGCTCTGCTGGAAAGGCAGCAGGCGCGCAAATTACCCACTCCCGACTCGGGGAGGTAGTGACGAAAAATAACAATACAGGGCTCTTTCGAGGCCCTGTAATTGGAATGAATACACGTTAAATCCTTTAACGAGGATCCATTGGAGGGCAAGTCTGGTGCCAGCAGCCGCGGTAATTCCAGCTCCAATAGCGTATCTTAAAGTTGCTGCAGTTAAAAAGCTCGTAGTTGGATCTCGGGATCGAGCTGACGGTCCGCCGCGAGGCGAGCTACCGTCTGTCCCAGCCCCTGCCTCTCGGCGCCCCCTCGATGCTCTTAACTGAGTGTCCCGCGGGGTCCGAAGCGTTTACTTTGAAAAAATGAGAGTGTTCAAAGGCAATACAGTCAAAGCGCGTGTTGACACCGCAGGGGGAGGGGCTGATTGACTCGGGGAGATTGAAGCCTCGATCCCTCAAGCGGCGCTTTGATAATACAGTACGTCCATGATTGAAGGAAATATTGTTTCTTGAGATCACAGCGCGAATCACACGTTAAAGATTTTTATGCGCAAATGCTATTGTTTCCAAGTGAAACTCGCGCATTGCAAATGAAATGTATACATGTAGCCTATATTTTTTAAATAGTAAAATATACATATATAAAAAAAAATAAAAAATGAAAGTGTGGCGGGGCAAAATGAAAGTGTGGCGGCCCGCCACGGAATGATACATTAGTGGGAAACACTGCCTAACTGATTAAACCCTATTTTCATCGATTTTTTTTTGTGCTTGTGTTGCTGGTAACGCTGGCACTGTTTTGGAGAAATGCCTAGAGCAGTGGTGTCAAACATACGGCCCGCGGGCCGGATGCGGCCCGCGAGATGATTTAATCCGGCCCGTGACTTGTAGAGCACACATTTATGAGCATTTCAAAAAAAAAAGTAAGTCTCTAGCCCATTCCTGTGAGGAGATATGAATTTTTAAAGAAATAACCAAAATGCTCACTCCAGCCGCTAGGGGGCAGCCTAAATAAAAAAAAAGCACATTTTAGCAACGTGGGAAATGGTAAATGGCAATCTTGCTTCACCGCTATTAATGTTTCCTCCAGTGCTTTATGGCAAAGTAAAAACCAAAAAAATAAAAAATAAATAAAACAATTTTTATTTTTAGTGCTGAACAATTAATGTACTAGCAAGCGCGATGTGTCCGCGGCTCTGCACGTGCGAAACGAGCAGGAGCATGCTAGTGTAGGCCTACAAGATTTATTTCCTAATTTTCCATGCTGCTTTATTTTTATGTTTTAAATTGGGAAAAACGAATTCCAAAACAACCAATAACCTCTGTATTTAAAAATAAATCAAAACAGTAGAAGTTGCACTTTTATTAAATTTTATTTTGTACTGTCTGCATGTTTGCACAAAATGTGTACCTTGTAGTGATCTTACATAATTCACCTATGGAACTGAAGTTCCGGGGTTCCGGGGGGACTGTTATGACTGGGGGAATTTCCTGTTTTGTGTTGTTGGCATGTGGAGACTAGCAGGAGTTGACATGTCTGCTCCGTTGTTGTTACTCGACAAGTGTCTTAATGTCATTAAAGCAGTTAGCTCCGTCTTTTGACACTCCGCCTCCGACTCCCGTCTTTACACGCCACATTGGTGACCCTGACGTCAGTCCCGCTGAAGATTCCGAGACTGATTTGAATATCGATCGCAACAGCATGACGCATTGACCTTCTCCTCGTTCGCACGTGTCTGCGATGAGGGGACATACGACGGCCTTTCTAGCTCGCTCTCTGAGGGTGACAGGTACCAGCGGCTGCTCAGAGAGTTCTCTAGCCTGCTGCAACCAACCTTCTCGTCCACGTCGACGAAACACGGTGTGGAGCACCATATTGAGACGAAAGGGCCCCCCGTCCATGCCAGGGCCCGACGGCTCGCTCCGGAGAGACTGGCGGTTGCTAAGGCTGAATTCGCCAACATGGAGCGCCTGGGCATCGTTCGCCGTTCCGACAGTCCGTGGTCCTCGCCACTCCACATGGTTCCGAAGCAGGATGGCCTAGATGACGCCACCACGCCCGACCGTTACCAGCGCTCCCGTAACCGACGCTCCCGTTACCAGCGCTCCTGTAACCAACGCTCCCGTTACCAGCGCTCCTGTAACCAACGCTCCCGTTACCAGCGCTCCTGTAACCAACGCTCCCGTTACCAGCGCTCCTGTAACCAACGCTCCTGTTACCAGCGCTCCTGTAACCAACGCTCCTGTTACCAGCGCTCCTGTAACCAACGCTCCTGTTACCAGCGCTCCTGTAACCAACGCTCCTGTAACCATCGGTGCCACAGTCGCTACGACCGCAACTGATGTTGGTCCTGCCGCACCCACCACGCCCCTCTCCTCTTCGGCCCCTGCCACTCGTTCTAGTCGCGGCCGGGCCAGCGTGCCTTTCCGGCGCGGGGACTTTGACTATGGGTGAATTCTGGGGGGGCTTGTGTAGTGATCTTACATAATTCACCTATGGAACTGAAGTTCCGGGGTTCCGGGGGGACTGTTATGACTGGGGGAATTTCCTGTTTTGTGTTGTTGGCATGTGGAGACTAGCAGGAGTTGACATGTCTGCTCCGTTGTTGTTACTCGACAAGTGTCTTAATGTCATTAAAGCAGTTAGCTCCGTCTTTTGACACTCCGCCTCCGACTCCCGTCTTTACACGCCACAACCTGTACATATAGTAAACAAAATTGGACAACTGTAACGTCAGTGCCTGTTGTATTTGTGTATTCAAATAAACAGTTGTTTATTTCATTAGTGCGTATTGGCATCTTTGAGCAAAATACCCCCCAAATTTTTGCTGCGGCGCCCAGCGCCGCACCTCCTATTCCCATGGCCAGCAGCAACCTTTACTAAGACATTTCCTGGGGGGTACAGAGATCCCTTGTGATCCGTGATAATGTAGGTTACAAATGTAGACTGAGTGATAAAGCATATTACTGAAAAACAAAGCTAGAGATTTGGAGTTGATGTACGTTATTTTGCCATTATTGTACTGGTCCGGCCCACTTGAGATCAGAGAGGCTGTATGTGGCCCTCGAACCAAAATGAGTTTGACACCCCTGGCCTAGAGGAAAGAAAAATGCAAAAAGAGATTCGGCAGAGTCAGATATGTCCTCGGACAGCGTGGTTAGCATTGATGTTAATGCTAGCTCAATGGCTTCCATTCCGGACCTGCTTGAGCAGCATAGAGCATCCATAGCCGCTGAGTTCAAGTCATCGTTCGCCAGCATGGACACTAAGCTGGACAACATCCAGGCCGTGGTCTCAGGCCAGGGGAAACGTATAACCGATCTCGAGGAGAATGCAGAAACTGTTTGCGGACGCCTGGAGCAACTTGAGGCTACGTGCTCCTCACTGCAGGAAGATAACAAGTTGCTGAAATCTAAACTATTGGATTTGGAAGGGAGAAGCAGGAGACAGAATGTACGTATTGTGGGCTTACCAGAGTCACTTGAGGGCGCTCGCCCCACCGCCTTTTTCTCCGAGCTTCTCGTCAAGGTTTTTGGTAATCAAACTCTCCCTTCTTCCCCGGAGCTGGACAGAGCTCACCGCACTCTGGCACCCAAACCGGGCCCGCGTGAGAGACCGCGGCCCGTCATCATCCGCTTCCACCGATACCAGACTAAAGACTTCATCATGAGAGAGGCACGTAAACCGGGGCGAGCTGGAATACCACGGCCACAAGCTCCGGTTCTACGAGGATTACAGCGCGGAGGTCGTGAAGCAGCGGGCTGAATACTAGGGGGCCATGGCTGAGCTTTATCAGCGCGGTCTCCGTCCCTCTCTCCTCTTCCCTGCGAGGCTTCGCATTACTCTCCAGAGCGGCGAGAGAAGGTGGTTGCGGTCCGTCTCTGAAGCATCTAACTACATATCTACATTGGGTGTGAGTCCGTAGTAAATACGATTGCCTGCTGTGAGTATACAAATTTGGACAAATGCTCTTTTCATATCCCCAGCCAAACTCTCAGACTGATGGTACTACACGCATTTTTTCTCCCTTTTTTAAAATGAGTAAATCAGCTGGGTGAGCGTGACATTTTTGTTGCTTGTCATTTTGACGTATTGTCTAGCTCAATCGCTTTTTTTATTTGTATCTCTATTTTAAAACGGCTGGATAAGCGTGTCTGTTCTTTTTTTTGCCATTTGGACAGCTTGTCTAACTCACGCCTTGTTCTTTTTTTTGGTATTTCGAATCTGTTAGGTGAGCATGGTATTTCTGTTTAGTGTGTTGTCATTTTGACAGTTTGCTGGATTGTTCATAGTGTTACTAGCTGTTATGGGGTGAATTGTACAATACCTATGTGGGAAGCTAGCACAGGTCAGGAAGTTAAGGCTTGGAATGTTTGTTGTGAGACTAGTAAGGGTCTTTTGGGGTTTGCTGTTTAGAGCAATAAATGGGGTGGGTTCTGGGTGGGATGGGGTGGTGTTAACTGGGGGTTTAGCTGATAAGTCATCACCTGCTGTGTTTTCAGTTATTTGTGTTTTCCTTTTTTTTGTGTGTTTTTCTTTCCCTCTGTATTTTGCTACTCTTTTTCTTATCGGAGCAACTCTTTTTATTCTCACTATAATTGAGCAAGATGAAGGGCAATCTTAATTTAATTAGTTGGAATGTCAAGGGGCTAAATCACCAAGTGAAAAGGGGTAAGGTCTTAACCCACCTAAAACGGCTCAGGGCTGGAATAGTTTTCCTTCAAGAAACCCACTTACATGACTCTGACCATGGGCGATTAAGTAAATGCTGGCGTGGACAATTTTTTCATTCTAATTTCAGGGGTAAGGCTAGGGGCACAGCTATCCTTATTGATAGTAATATTCCTTTTGAGTCCTCAAACATTATATCAGATAAAAATGGACGTTTTATTATTGTTTCAGGCAAACTTTACAATAAGTCAGTCATCTTGGCCAACGTCTACGCGCCTAACGTCGATGATGTAGAATTCTTTAAGAGATTTTTTTCTCAACTCCCTGATCTCAATTCCCATTCTCTTATTCTTGGTGGGGATTTTAATTGTTATCTAGATCCAGTCTTAGATCGCTCTTCCCCCAAACCTGCCACTCTTAGCAGATCTGCAGACAGAACTCAACCTTCTTTCCTCTCGTCAAGTTGCTGACCAGTTGCTTAGGAGCAGAAGTACTTTTTACAAGCATGGTGACAAGATTGGTAAACTCCTGGCCAATTAACTGCGCGGATTTAGAGCGAAGCAACTCATCCCTGGAATATGGACAGACAGTGGGTGTACAACATCAGATCAGAAATTGATAAACGAAAAGTTCAAAACATTCTATTCAATTTTGTATAGTTCTGATTGTACAGTAGACGTAACGGTGATGGAAACCTTTTTCAGTAACCTGAACATGCCTTCCCTTTCTCAAGACCTGAGACATAGCCTTGAGGCACCTATTACTCAGAAGGAAATTATTGCAGCAATAACATCTATGCAATCAGGCAAATCTCCTGGTCCAGACGGACTTCCATCTGACTTTTTTAAGAAATTTTCAGCCGAATTGTCGTCTTTTTTATGTTCAGTATTCTCAGACTCATTTGACTCAGGTAAACTCCCGCCTTCGTTCTACCAGGCCTGTATTTCCCTGTTGTTAAAAAAGGATAAAGATCCTCTAGATCAGTGGTGTCAAACATACGGCCCGCGGGCCGGATCCGGCCCGCGAGATGATTTAATCCGGCCCGCGACTTGTAGAGCACACATTTATGAGCATTTCAAAAAAAAAAGTAAGTCTCTAGCCCATTCCTGTGAGGAGATATGAATTTTTAAAGAAATAACCAAAATGCTCACTCCAGCCGCTAGGGGGCAGCCAAAATTTTAAAAAGCACATTTTAGCAACGTGGGAAATGGTAAATGGCAATCTTGCTTCACCGCTATTAATGTTTCCTCCAGTGCTTTATGGCAAAGTAAAAACCAAAAAAAAAATATATATATATATTTTTAGTGCTGAACAATTAATGTACTAGCAAGCGCGATGTGTCCGCGGCTCTGCACGCGCGAAACGAGCAGGAGCATGCTAGTGTAGGCCTACAAGATTTATTTCCTAATTTTCCAAGCTGCTTTATTTTTATGTTTTAAATTGGGAAAAACGAATTCCAAAACAACCAATAACCTCTGTATTTAAAAATGAATTAAATTAATTTAATTTTGTACTGTCTGCATGTTTGCACAAAATGTGTCCCTGTACATATAGTAAACAAAATTGGACAACTGTAACGTCAGTGCCTGTTGTATTTGTGTATTCAAATAAACAGTTGTTTATTTCATTAGTGCGTATATTGGCATCTTTGAGCAAAATACCCCCAAAATTTTTGCTGCGGCGCCCAGCGCCGCACCTCCTATTCCCATGGCCGGCAGCAACCTTTACTAAGACATTTCCTGGGGGGTACAGAGATCCCTTGTGATCCATGATAATGTAGGTTACAAATGTAGGCTGAGTGATAAAGCATATTACTGAAAAACAAAGCTAGAGATTTGGAGTTGACATATGTACGTTATTTTGCCATTATTTTACTGGTCCGGCCCACTTGAGATCAGAGAGGCTGTATGTGGCCCTCGAACCAAAATGAGTTTGACACCCCTGCTCTAGATTGTGCATCATACCGACCAATTTCACTATTAAATACAGATGTGAAGATACTTGCTAAAATTCTCGCCCACAGATTGGAGGATGTTCTCCCCTCTATCATATCCCCCGACCAAACTGGGTTTATAAAGGGACGCCAATCATTTTATAATATCCGCCGGCTAATGAACATTTTATATTCCCCCAGAAATATTGAATCAGAATGCCTCGCTTCTATGGATGCTGAAAAAGCATTTGATAGAGTAGAATGGAATTATTTGTTTTTCACCCTTGAAAAATTCGGTTTGGGTCCTGTTTTCACTTCTTGGGTTAAATTATTATATGCATGCCCTTCTGCCTCAGTATTAACAAACAGCCGTTACTCAAGTAGTTTTGATCTGCACCGTGGGACCGGGCAGGGTTGTCCTTTGAGCCCGCTCCTTTTTGCTATTGCAATCGAACCACTTGCGATTGCCATTCGCGGTAACAAACAGATTCAGGGGATATGGAGAGGAGGAATTGAACATAAGGTATCAGTATACGCCGATGACTTACTTTTGTTTGTCGCCAAGCCAGCCACCTCTTTACCAGAGGCACTCTCTGTGTTGGAGGTCTTTAGTCAGTTTTCTGGCTATAAACTTAACTTGAGTAAGAGCGAACTCTTTCCGATTAATGAAGAAGCTCTTAAACTTGATTACACAGCTCTCCCACTCAAAGTGGTGACAGATCATCTGAGTTACCTTGGGGTATGTTTTACCAGAAATTTTAAAAACCTATTTAAATCGAACTTCCTCAAATTATTGGATCAGGCAAAGCAAATATTATCGAAGTGGTCTCCTCTGGCTTTCTCTCTTATAGGTAGAATAAATTCAATTAAAATGACATTACTCCCAAAGTTCCTATATCTATTCCAATGTCTCCCCATCTTTCTCCCCAAATCCTTTTTTCAGGCCCTTGACTCTTTAATGATAAATTATATTTGGAATGGTAAACACCCTCGGTTACAGAAAGCTTTTCTTCAAAGACCCAAACAAACAGGTGGAATGGCCCTCCCTAATTTCCAATACTATTACTGGGCTGCTAATATCCGTTCTTTAGTGTATTGGGTGCATTTTCACCTTGACGACTCAGCCCCAGTCTGGGTAACAATGGAGTCCAGCGCTATTAGCCCATTGTCTCTATCTGCCCTCTTAAGCGCCGCACTTCCACTCTCTTCAGCTATTCCCAACAGTAGTCCCGTGAATAAGCACTCCCTTCGAATCTGGACCCAATTTAGGAAGAATTTTGGAATGCAGAATCTTTCACTTTTCAGCCCAATTGCAGCTAATCATTTGTTTACTCCCTCGACGGTGGATGGTGCATTCAAGATCTGGCATAAAAAAGGCTTAAAATGCATCGGTGATTTATTTATTAATGATCTATTTGCTAGTTTTTCTCAATTGACAAAACATTTTGGTATCGAAAAGACAATTTTTTTCCGATTTCTGCAAATCAGGCATTTTAGTTCCCCAAGTTAATTCCCCAATTCCCTTATAAACCGCTAGCCAATCATGTCGATTTGTTTCTTTCTGTAAACCCCACATTAAAAGGCTCAATTTATGTGTTTTTCAACCTTATTTCGAAGTTGCATAGCCCCTCATTAGCAGCTATAAGAACCCTGTGGGAGCAGGACCTAGGTTCTGCCTTCACAGATCACATGTGGGATTCAGTCCTGGATCGGATACACTCTACCTCCATGTGCGCCCGACATGCTCTTGTGCAATTTAAAGTAGTACATCGTATCCACATATCTAAAACTAAATTAGCTCGTATGTTCCCCGATGTAGACCCGACCTGTGATAGCTGTAAGAGCGCACCGGCATCACTCTTTCACATGTGCTGGTTGTGTCCCACCTTGACTGAGTTCTGGACATCAGTTTTTCAAACAATTTCTGTACTTCAGCATCAAATTGAACCGAACCCTTTCACTGCAATTTTTGGCATTGCTCCAAATCCGGGCTTGCCTAAAGTGAAGCTGAAGGTACTGGCCTTCACCTCATTAAATGCTCGTAGGGTTATCTTACTCAAGTGGAAAGATCCTGCTCCTCCTTCCCACTCACATTGGATTAGAGACATTATGTCATGTATGAATTTAGAGAAAATACGTTATACTACCCAGGGATCCGAGAATACATTTGACAGAATTTGGCGCCCCTTCCTAAATTATTTAAAAAAACAACAATAGAAGAGTAGCTACCTCTTCCCCTCTTTTATTTGATTTAATTTTATTTATTTATGTTTTTTTTGTTTTTCATATTGATTGTTTATTTTTGTTTCCTGTAGCGTGTATTTCGTTTCTGTCATTTTTAACATTGTGTATTGTTTGTTTTTTGTGCTGATTTTGTGATGCAGGATTGTTTGTGGTTGGGTGTGGGGGTGGGATATGGGCGGGGTGTGTTCGGGGGAAGAAAAAAGGGGAAAAAACGTAATCATTGTACTGTAATTGCTTTGCAAATCTTTTATTGAATAAAAAAACCTTTGAAAGAAAGAAAATGTTTGTGTAGCTAGCTTGCTTAATTATAACACAGCATGTTTGCTAATGCTAGCTGCCTGAATTATAACGTCATCATGGTGTATCGAGCCAGGTCAAAGTGGCTATTTTAGCTAACACAACAATTAGCCTACTAAACATTTGCTAGCTCTCTTGTGTTTTCTTTGAAGAGTTAAAAAGCTTTGTTGTTGGTGTACTTATTTTGCATCATTAAAGTGAGGAAGCTGTCAATGTTTTATTTGCTTTATTAATTTATTAGGCTAAGACCATATGGGTAAACAGCTCTTTTGGGACATAAAAAAAATCGATAAAACGTATTTGTGAGACAGCTGTCCTATGCTAAATGAGATCAAATAAATGTAGACAAACATCGGGGGGGAAAATGATTTTTTGTATATAATTTAAATGCAATTTAAAAACACAGACTGTAATTTGACCTGAACATTAAACATTTATTAATATATTTCAAAGTCAACAGTAAATTCAGAAAGGTATATTCACTCAAATATGCAACTTAAAGTAGACAAATTCTACTATCACAACACTTAAAGTGTTTGAGGCATTATGCTTAGTCGTTTGAAAATATAAAGAAAATTAGACTACCACATAATTGTACATAGCCTACTTTCTACAAGCTGTTGAGTAAAGTGTTACTTAGTTATGTGTTTATGATAAGTATGTATGTATGTATTTGATTTGTACTTGCTCCTAGATATTTTATGTCAAAGCACTTTGTAAACCATTGTTTTTAAAGGTGCTAAATAAATAAAGATATTATTATTATTATTATTATTATTATTAAAAATAATAATAATGTTTATTTTACTAGTCCTGCTTTCTAGACCATCATGTACTTACAATAATACACATTAAGTACACCATTTATTTTGTGAACTTTTTTTCACATTGGTTTAATTGAGTAAAACAACAATGTGTGCATGTTGCCTATATAACTATATTTGAATGCATCTTTCCACCTCATTAACTGATACATCCTTTAAACCTAAATAAATTGTGTGTCTCATTTATGAAACAGGTTGAGCCACCATCTACAGAGGAGGAGTCGGACGAGAGAGAGAGCAAGGAGCAGGATGTCGATTATTTTGTCCGTCCTGAGCCTTCCATTTTAGAGGCATTTTTGGATCACCACCCACAACAAAATACTAGCAATTTAGTTGTGCAAAAGGTATTCAATTGTAAAGATGGCACCAGCAGGAAGTGGCTCACATACTGCACACAACGACACACATTGTTCTGTTTTGTCTGTCTGGCATTTGGGAAGACGACTGATGCCAGCATTTTCACTACTGGAATGTCAGATTGGAGACATATACATCAACGTACAGAGGAGCATGAGAAGAGCACCGCACACAAAACCTGTGCTGAAGCATATTTTTTAAAGTGCTCAAAAAAGGACGTGAAGAGCAGGTTTGCAGGCAGCCAGATGTCTGCTCATAGGGAACAGGTGAAGAAGAGACGGCAGGTTTTGGAGCGTGTTGTAGAGGTGGTTAAAGTGCTTGGGAAAAGGCTTGGGGACAATGACGCACAACACCATTGACCATGGTAACTTTTTAGAGTTAATCCTGTTATTGGGAAAGTATGATGTTTGCTTAAGGGAGCATCTTGATGACTGCATAGACAAAAGCAAAACATTGCACCAATCCAGTGGAACAAGAGGAAGAGGGTCTCTCATCACCCTACTCTCCAAAACAACAGCAAACTCTGTTATAGATACAGTTGGGCATCTCATTCAAGAGACCATTGCCGGGGATGTCTAGAAAGCAGGAATGTTTTCTGTTCAACTGGACACAACACAGGTCATGATCAGTGTTCTGTTATATTAAGGTATGTGACTGATGCTGGGCGGGAAAGGCTTGTCGCTGTTTTGAGGTGCCAAGCATCCACTGGGCAATACTTTGTGGACCTGCTCTCAGGACTCCTTGAGCGTCTGAAACTAGACAAGAACATGTGTATTGCAAATGCAACAGATGGGGCATCCAATATGCAGGGCCAGTACAAAGGTTTTTCAGCACTGATGACCTCCCAGTCTCCTGGCCATGTGCATGTGTGGTGCTATGCACATGTACTGAATCTTGTACTGGCTGAAACAACCCAAACCAACATCGAAAGTGGGTCGCTGTTCCATCTCCTGGATTGATGTTCATCAAGGACTCCTACCACAGGGTTATTCTTTGGGAGAATCAAACTCAAGACAAGAGCCACAGACGCCTCTCTCCAATTGGTGAGTCACGGTGGTGGGCCAAGCACAATGCTCTTGAAAAAATATTTGGACATTTTAGTAAACCTGACAATGGCCTCTTCATCGATGCTGTGCTCACACTGGAAGCAATCGAACACCAAGCCAAAGAAAAGCCATCTGTTCGTGCAAGAGCCCGAGGCTTTAAAGAGGGTCTCCTCAAATATGAGACCATTTTAACCGCACAAGTATTCCTTAGAGTCTTTGAGCAAACCTCTCCACTTTCTAAGTACCTGCAGACAAAAGGAATGGACATCCTTTCTGCCCATCGTATGGTCACTGCCACACAAGATAGCCTCAAAGGCATTACAAGAGATTTCACAACCGTGAAGGCAGCTGCAGACACATTTGTCAAATGGACAAATGAAAAACTTGAGCGGGAGGAAGAAACCGTCATTGAAGTGGAGGCTGTACTGCCTAAAAAAAGGGTGAAAAAAAAGGCATGGCTGGAGAAATCGGAAATTTCCGACTTCACTACATATTGTAGTCTATGGATCTACCGGTACCTGGCAACGGTAACTTGCTAGAGCCTAACGTTTAGTTATTTGGATGAGAAAGGTTGTAGGCGTCCATACTTTCCCGAGCAGATGCACTGGAACACAGACAGGTCGGAACTCGGAACTAACAGGTCGGAAGTTTCCGAGTTCCGAGCGTAAGGGAACGCAGCATTCAACTGAAACTGGAACGCGACTTCGACCCTCATCGTTCTCAGCCACTTCTTCTGTTCGCTGATTGGATACTCAGAAATCTGTTCGGAAAAATCTCACTAATACGCCCCACCACCAGACTGACTACTGAAGGGAAAATGAAATTTGGGCGTAAGTAGGTAGGCGGGCAGAGCCAGGCTAACAGTGAACAGTCTTCAGGCAGAACTACAAACTTTTGCAGGACAGTGGGATATGCTTAAGGCATCACATGTGGATGAATATGAGACCAGGACAGTGGAAGATGGATCTGCAGCACAGGAAGAAGACACAACCATTGTGACTACAAGCTGTTCCTCCTGCAAAAACTGCCCACTCTGCTGCTATCAAGTCCTCAGACGATTCAACATGCTGGCAGATACGTATCATCTCCTTGGGATTGCGTACAAGTACCTGCTGACCCTTTCCCTGACTCAGGTGGCCTGTGAAAGAACATTTTCAACACTCAAATTCATAAAAAGCAGACTTCGGAGCAGCCTGTCGGCAAACAAGCTGGAGATGTTCATGATGATGGCCACAGAGAAAGACATCCTTATGGTATTGGACTCGGACATTGTCATTGACAGGGTAGCTACGAAGAGTGAGCTATTGAGAAAGCTTCTCTTGTAGCGTGTTCAGGTAAAATAATACAATTATTATGAAAATATTCTTTTTGCCAGCTTTTTTCTCTTCCAATCTTAACCTCTTATCCTCTCTTACAGGAAGCCCTCACACCTGTTATTAAAAGCCTGCAGCAGCCTTTTCCGCAAAGTAAGTACGCAATACAATATATGATGTAACTATTTCTCAAGTCTTTTGTCTGGTGGGGAGTTTGATATTTTGATTAAGTGACTTTTCCCTAGAATATATTCTAATATCAATGTCATTTCATTGTTTTAACATTTATCAATGATCATGTTTCATCCCTCTCCCACCTTTTAGGTTCCCCTCATGCCTTGTCACCCGTTGTTTAGGAGATTCACAGGGCCAAGCAGTCTTTTAAGCGAGTATAAAATCGTCCAAACTTAATTAGGTTTTACTGCTTATATTATTGTCTCATGTCATGTCTCATGTCCTATCTTTTTCACACATACAGGATGCACTCAGATCCACTTCAACTAGGTAAGTACTGTGCACAATATTTACTTCATTACAGATACAGTACTACTAATGTGATCATATAATTCCATTCAACCATCATTCTAACCTTTCTCTATCTGTCCCAGCTCACTCTTTTAAAGGTTGCCTTGTTTGACAACATCTTTTGTCTGGTGTGGAGTTTGGAGTGAGTGACATTTTCAATTGGTGAGTAATATATAATCCATAAAAATCTCATCCATCTCTCGTCTCAAAGTGCAATTTGTCACTGATCTCAATCTCTCTTTCTCTCTCTCACACACAGCAAATACTACTACTACTGGTGTGTGTGTGTGTGTGTGTGTGTGTTTTGTAAATATTATTGTATTATACACTTGTTCAAAATAAAAACATTTTAATTTAATTCAATGGAACAGTCATCGTTAAGGGACTGTGATAAATGTGTTCTGGTGGATGGTCGATTAATTGTGGTGGGCCGGTCTGGTTACAAAATGCCAGGGCCGAATTTTTGTCCCAGTCCAGCCCTGCACACAGTGTGCAGAATGACCCTTTCATACATTTTTAAAATGTTGGACCTAGGACCATGTTTTATGCAAACCATTAGTCAGGGAATATTATCAGATTTGCCAATCTGGGAATAAATTCCTTACCTCTAACTTCACCAACGTGTTTGTAAAGGTGTCTATTAACACATCTTAATAAGTTGAAATTCAATTATTTTATATTGGTAGCTTTTTAGTGGTTATTCCCTCTTAAAGTAAAGGCTACTATGACACTGCAGGTGAATAGAGTAATATTTTTTACTTATAGATATCAACATGAAACGTTGCCAGTTGATTACTCACATTAAAACAATAATATGTCATATTACAATTTTTTCTGAAATGTTTGAATAAATATGCAAATTTAGCAATATCTAACTAATTATGCATACAATTGCATCTTTTTAAAATCCCAAAACTAGGTGTTGGAAATAGCCAGAGATAAAATCACTATTTCATTATTACAACTTGCATGTGTCTAAAGATTTAACAAAACAGAATATGGATACAGCCTTTTTTTCATTTTAAAAATCAAAAAATACTATCAAAAAATTGTGTCGCCTTTTCGTCATGTTTTTAAGAAGAAAATGTATCATAAATCAGACAATTAACAACATATGAACAAATCCTTGTATAATAATATTCGGGATAGTGCCAGGAATGATTGTGGAAAGTTTAGTTGATATAAGTGCTTCGGAATTTGTGATTCTTGGTATAGAAGTGTTGGAAAAAAAACTACAGTTGAGAAAGTTTGATTTATAAAATGAAAAAAAGGCTGTATCCATATTCTGTTTTGAAAAATCGTTGGGCACATATAAGTTGTAATAATGAAATAATGATTTTAACTCAGGCTATTTCCAACACTTAGTTCTGTTTTTTTAGTTTTTAAATGCAAATGTGTGAAAAATTTGTTAGATATTACCACATTCGCATATTTATTCAAACATTTCTGATTTTTTTTTAATGTTAAAGGTGAAGTAAGCGGTTTATTTATGTTAATACTGTATAAGTGTTAACTCGCTCTTTATTCATACATTGATCACTTACATATTGTGCGCGTTTCATACACTGCATTCCAAATTATTATGCAAATTGGAATTAAGTGTCATAAACATTACATTTTTTGTATTTAATTTAAACTCATGGATGGTATTGTGTCTCAGGGCGCTTTGGATCATTGAAATCAATCTCAGACACCTGTGATTATCAGTTTGCTAAGTAAGCCCAATCAAAGGAAATCTACTTAACAAGGACGTTCCACATGATTAAGCAGGCCACATGTTTCAAGCAATATGGGAAAGAAAAAGGATCTCTCTGCTGCCTAAAAGCGTCAAATAGTGCAATACCTTGGACAAGGTATGAAAACATTAGATATTTCACAAAAACTTAAGCGTGATCATCATACTGTGAAGAGATTTGTGGCTGATTCAGAGCATAGACGGGTTCGTTCGGATAAAGGTAATATGAGGAAGGTTTCTGCCAGACAAATTCATCGGAATAGGAGAGCAGCTGCTAAAATGCCATCACAAAGCAGCAGACAGGTATTTGAAGCTTCTGGTGCCTCTGGAGTCCCGTGAACCTCAAGGTGTAGGATCCAGAAGTTTGCAGTTGTGCATAAACCTATTATTCAGCCACCCCTAAACAATGATCACAAGCTGAAACAGTTGCAATGGGCTCAGGAGTACATGAAGACTCATTTTCAAACAGTCTTGTTTACTGACGAGTGCCGTGCAACCCTGGATGGTCGGATGGATGGAGTAGTGGATGGTTGGTGAATGGCCACAATGTCCCAACAAGGCTGCGACGGCAGACAGGAGGTGGCGGAGTCATGTTCTGGGCCGGAATCATGGGGAGAGAACTGGTTGGCACCTTCAGGGTCCCTGACGGTGTGAAAATGACCTCGGCAAAGTATGTAGAGTGTCTGACTCACCACTTTCTTTCGTGGTACAAAAAGAAGGACAATGCCTTCCGTAGTAAAATCATCTTCATGCATGACACTGCACCATCTCATGCTGCAAAGAATACCTCTGTGTCACTGGCTGCTTTGGGCATAAAAGGAGAGAAACTCATGGTGTGGCCTCTCACATGTTTTGCCTGAGGAAAATCCTCAGGCAAAACATCTATGAGGTTGGGAGGCAGTTCACATCAAAACAGCAGCTATGGGAGGCTAGTCTGGCATCTTGCAAAGATATTCAAGCAGAAACTCTCCAAGAACTCACAAGTTCAATGGATACAAGAATTGTGAAGGTGATATCAAAGAAGGGGTCCTATGTTAACTTGTAACTTGGCCTGTTAAGATGTATTTGATTGAAATAGCTTTTGATTTCACTAAATGTGACCTCCTAATGCTGCAAATTCAACAAATGACCATTTTTATTTGTTTACAACCTATAAAATGTTTTGAAACATTTGGAGTTTTTTATTTTTGAAAAAAATACTTTTATTATTGGGAGGTTTGTTCAATAAAATTCGAAATATACTCTAACGGTTGATGACTTGAAAATTATACTGACTGTGATTTGCATCGACTATTTAGGAAAATCTGGGAAAATCGAATTTGCCTTATATTTTGGAATGCAGTGTAAAGCCGATCTCTCAGTCAGCTGCTTTGCATGTAATCGGCAAATAAACTTATTGGAGTATCCCGAAATTTGTATCCAATCAGAAGAGAGAACGCTACCAACCGCCATTCGTTTCACTCATATATAGTATATACACTCCATGGTCTCACTGCCGGTGCACGCCAGAGCAACAGATGGGTGAATGTTTATGCGCCTACAATGGTGGAACTGGTAAAAATCCTTCCCAATGTCTGTTTTGATGGTTTTTATCATGTTTTATCACACTTATGTATATACACTCACCGGCCACTTTATTAGGTACACCTGTTCAATGGCTTATAAAAACAAAAAGCTAATCAGCCAATCACATGGCAGCAATATAATGCATTTAGACGTGGACAAGACAATGCACTGAAATCAAACCGAGCATCAGAATGGGGAAGAAAGGGGGTTTAGGTGACTTTGAACATTGCATGGTTGATGGTGCACGGCAGGATGGATCCATACTTTCATGTTGTTTACGCCAAATTCTGAACCTGCCATCTCAATGTCGCAACTGAAATCCAGACTAATCAGATCAGGCATGATTTTTCAATCTTCTATTGTCCAATATTGGGGATCCTGTGAGAATTGTAGCCTCATTTTCCTGTTTTTAGCTGACAGGAGTGGCACCCGGTGGGGTCTTCTGTTGCTGTAGCCCATCTGCTTCATGGTTGGTCGTGTTTTGTGTTCAGAGATGGTATTCTGCATACCCTGGTTGTAACGAGTGGTTATTTGAGTTACTGGTGCCTTTCTATCATCTTGAACCAGTCTGCCCATCCTCCACTGATCTCTGACTTCAACAAGGCATTTTATGTCCACACAAATGCCGCTCACTGGATATTTTTTCTTTTTCAGACCATTCTCTGTAAACCCTAGAGGTGGTTTAGAGTGAAAATCCCAGTAGATCAGCAGTTTCTGAAATACTCATACCAGCCCTCCTGGCACCCTCAACATTGCCATGTTCAAAGTCACTTAAAACCCCTTCGTTACCCATTCTGTTGCTCGGTTTCAACCTCAATAAGTTGTCCTGTCCAGGTCTACATGCCTAAATGCATTGAGTTGCTGACATGTGATTGGCTGATTAGTTATACCGTGTTAACAAGAAAATGAACCGCTGTACCTAATAAAGTGGCCGGTGAGTGTATATCAATGGCACAATTTACCCCATGGTATTAGCCTCGTTTGAGAAGGAGCCGTCTTGCTAAGACCTGTGCAGTTATGACGCTCGTCTTGCTGAGCGCACAGCATTATGGTTAGACTTTTTGTCCGACTTGCACCTGTGGCTGGCTGCGGCTCGGCTGCATGAGACTTTGAAGTCCCGCGGGATCGAGACGGACACAGACACTGGCCCTGCGGGTTCCGAATCGCATACTTTCTACTACATAGTATGTAGAAAAAAGATTTAGGATGTCCCGATTCTTGTGGTCAGATTTAGGATGGTTAGAAGTACCCGGATGTCCTACTTCATCCGGCCAAGATTGTTAGTGTTGAAAACTGCATCCTATTTGGGCGATTCTGACCCACAATCCGGTGCGCACGTGAAGTGTAATAGTATGCCTACTGCATCCTAACTATATTATTTTTATCGTCGGATGTAGTATGTAGAATAGAAAAAAGAAAGAGTATGCGATTCGTAACGCAGGGTGGAGCAAGTCGCTGCAGTTTCTCCCCACGGGCTGCGGGAGCGAAATGTTTGATGGGAAACGTCTTGCCGACAGGCGGAGCTGAGCGCTAATTGGGAGTTTAAACCCCGTGCCTTTGATGCATTTCCCCAATTGGTTACACAAAAGTCTGACATCACTGCTCAAAATTAAATTACGATCCATTCTTTTTAATTTTAATGTATATCATTAGGCCTACAGTGTATGCATTTAACTAGAAATATATTTAATCGGAGTTAAACCTCCACTGATCTGAACCCTTGACAGAGAAATAATTTGGAAAGCAATAATTAGCATGCAGGTTTAATTCTGCTGTATACATTTATTAAGTGAACACAAACTTGAGTCACATTAATTTGTGGTGAAGTGATATCTTTATACCATTAAGATTAAATCATAGCCTTATTTCCAGTGATCTAAATGGTCTGGGAATTGTATGTTACATGTTACACATCATAATAAAGTTCATCATAGCCATCTCTACAGTAATAATAAGGGATATTTTATTAGACCTTTAGGCCGATCATATTCGTTATGTGAAGGGAGAAATACTAAACCTCCTTTATTTGGATTTGTAAATTATTTTTTATCACTTAAAAGTAAGTTTTCTAGTAAAATAACAAGAAAGACAAAGGTGTGTGGGGAATGGGGATATATCTTGTTTTGAAAATGTCCCTCGCTTTTGTGTTCTGCTTCTAATCGGTTGTAGTAGGCTATGTGTAGGTCTTCTACGAATATATTTCTAATAGGCCTTCAAAATAATACTAGAAAACGAACTGCATCCACAACAAGGACGCTACTTCCGACGGCACATGCAAGTCGAGCCGACCTGGAGCTGTCCGGCTTCAGTCAGGCTTTTTCATCACTCCCCCGACTGCACTCGGCTACTCTTGTCTACTTTCCAGACGAGCCACAACTGGGGTCGAACGAGCCTATTCTCTCTTGTGGCACAACTTACACCACACCGGGGGCAAGTTGTGCCACAAGACAACTTTTTTTCCAAAAGCTATATTTCTGAAACAGTTTATTTCAGATCCAAATTTATTGTTGCCAGGGATTCACACCACCCTGAAATATACAGTGCTGCTTGAACGTTTGTGAACCCCTTGAGCCTTTTGGAATTTTATTTATGTTAACCATTATTAATACATTTTTATCAATACCAGTATTTTTTATATGAAATAATAGATGTTTGTTTATCAATTCAACATTTTCCTTTTCCAGAAATCAATTGTTAAAACAGATAAAACAAATTATTTGACAACTGTTGTATGTGCAAAAGTTTGTGAACCCTGAGCTGCATTGCTTAAATCGGGCAGGTATACACAATCAGATGGGCCAAATTGAAAGATGAAATGGACCAATGTAGTGAGAGATCTTTAGGGAAGAAATTGGGTGGTACTAGATAAAACAGGGATCAAACCAGGTCAGTTTAGGCCCACCAAAGTGAACCCATACAGGTCAGACATGCTAAAAGGGAAAAAAAATCTCAGGATCTCAAGAATAGAGTTGTGATGCTGCACATTTGTCTGGGGACAGCTTCGAGATGAAAACGAAACTGAACTATTGCCTGGCTGGGTTGAATTTGAGTTGGAGCAGCAAAATATAGCCTAAATTCATAAATATTGTTAATGAATAGATGCAATGTGTTGTGTGATTTTCGTCAGTAATCTATAGTAGACCTTGATTCTGCGCACCAAACGCCACTAACTGTTCTGTAATACACAATCGCGGACACAGCCGGCGTATTTTTTTTATTTAATTTTTTTAATTGACGTGATTTTCGGCAAACCACACAACTTTTGGGTGGTCACGTGGTCTTAAAAAATTAACAAAACCCACCTCATGTGTATTTGAACCACTGGCGGTGCATTTTATGCCGCGCACGCCATGAAAATGAGATAAAGTAACAATGCTGCGCTACGCAGCAGCCGGCAGGAGATACAATGTGGCGTCGCGCAGCAGCCGTCATCGATGGGCTAAAAACATATCAAAAATTAAAGGGCTTATGTCTCAGCAAGATTTAGAAAAACTTGTCCATGCATTTATCTTTAGTAGACTTGACTACTGTAACAGTGTCCTTCCAAAAAAATCTATCCGACAGCTTCATCTTAGATTTTTTCTGTATGGGTTCACTTTGGTGGGCCTAAACTGACCTGGTTTTATCTTTGTTTTAACTAGTGCCGCCCAATTTCTTCCCTAAAGATTTCTCATTACATTGGTCTATTTCATCAATTTGGCCCACCTGATTGTGTTTACCTGCTCAATTTAAGCAATGCAGCTCAGGGTTCACAAACTTTTGCACATACAACAGTTGTCAAATAATTAGTTTTAACAATTGATTTCTGGAAAAGAAAAATGTTGAATTGATAAACAAACATCTGTTATTTCATATAAAAATACTGGTATTGATAAAAATGAATTAATAATGGTTCAAATAAATACAATTCCAAAAGGCTCAAGGGGTTCACAAACTTTCAAGCAGCACTGTATGTACATATTTGAGTTGGAGACTTTACTGTCAAGGCCTCACTTTAAAGTCACTTTGAGTAAAAAGTGGCACATCTCACCCCACTCCCCTACATAGTTTCCAGTAAGAAATAATATTCTGAATCATTCAAAGAAATGAAACACATATTACAGAACCATTGTTGAAATAGTTCCTATATAAGTCGTTACAAACACTTTTACCGATTGTGTAGCACAACGTAGTAGAACATGTTGCCCCTAACCATGACTGCCGCTATTTGAAAGTAGTATACCTTGAGTACAGGGACCTCTGGTGGTAAGGTGATTTCTACAAGACAGCAGCTCAAAGGCAGCCATGCATCAAACCACAGCTTCTGAGAATATTGCAATCAGCTATACAGACTTTCTACTGTAAACAGCTTTAAATATGTCTTGAAACTAATTTAAAAATATGTTCATAAAATGTTGATACAGTATAGAATCGACACATTTTATTTTAGCAAACTGGCCTTTTATGTGGCTTACGGAGAGTGATTGCTTTAAGTCAGGGGTGTCAAACTCATTTTGGTTCGAGGGCCACATACAGCCTCTCTGATCTCAAGTGGGCCGGACCAGTACAATAATGGCAAAATAACGTACATCAACTCCAAATCTCTAGCTTTGTTTTTCAGTAATATGCTTTATCACTCAGTCTACATTTGTAACCTACATTATCACGGATCACAAGGGATCTCTGTACCCCCCAGGAAATGTCTTAGTAAAGGTTGCTGCTGGCCATGGGAATAGGAGGTGCGGCGCTGGGCGCCGCAGCAAAAATTTGGGGGGTATTTTGCTCAAAGATGCCAATACGCACTAATGAAATAAACAACTGTTTATTTGAATACACAAATACAACAGGCACTGACGTTACAGTTGTCCAATTTTGTTTACTATATGTACAGGTACACATTTTGTGCAAACATGCAGACAGTACAAAATAAAATTTAATAAAAGTGCAACTTCTACTGTTTTGATTTATTTTTAAATACAGAGGTTATTGGTTGTTTTGGAATTCGTTTTTCCCAATTTAAAACATAAAAATAAAGCAGCATGGAAAATTAGGAAATAAATCTTGTAGGCCTACACTAGCATGCTCCTGCTCGTTTCGCACGTGCAGAGCCGCGGACACATCGCGCTTGCTAGTACATTAATTGTTCAGCACTAAAAATAAAAATTGTTTTATTTATTTTTTATTTTTTTGGTTTTTACTTTGCCATAAAGCACTGGAGGAAACATTAATAGCGGTGAAGCAAGATTGCCATTTACCATTTCCCACGTTGCTAAAATGTGCTTTTTTTTTATTTAGGCTGCCCCCTAGCGGCTGGAGTGAGCATTTTGGTTATTTCTTTAAAAATTCATATCTCCTCACAGGAATGGGCTAGAGACTTACTTTTTTTTTTGAAATGCTCATAAATGTGTGCTCTACAAGTCACGGGCCGGATTAAATCATCTCGCGGGCCGCATCCGGCCCGCGGGCCGTATGTTTGACACCACTGCTTTAAGTCATTGAACTTTATGTTGCGATACATGGCCTAGACAACATTGACACCTCATTCTCTCCATGCGTGATAGTGTAAGGTGTTGTTGACACCATGGTAACTTGTCTGTTGCTGTAGCAGCTTCCACTCCTCTGCTGTCAGGCTATGAATACAGCCGCAGGGATTTGATTTGGGTGAGGGCTCCAGTTCACCATCACAGGTATTTGATTGAGTTGCTCTAAGACCAGTCAAGTTCTTCTATACTAAAAAAAAAATGGGAAAAGCTATTATATATGGACCAGTCTTTGTTTAATTAACCTGGATTGCTTTTAATTGTACAGCAGTATATCTTTGCTCATTCAGATGTCTGTTAACACACTGAATGTCAAACAAAGACCGCCTTCACACAGACCGCCACTCTTTCCAAGTGATATCGTTTAAGGGTGAAAAAACATCAAAATGTTTTTGTGTTGTCACATACTCCAATAGGCCAAGTCACAGAGGAACCTTGATCACGAGCAGGCCGACTGAGCCAGTGAAGACACAGAGGAGCGTGGTGATCAAGAACATCCATACAGACCAGGGCAAACATCTGACCTTCACCATAGGGGATCGTCTCAGATGGACAGTATTGACTTTTCTCTGTGGGACTCAGCATGGACAGTCCACAATCATGTTTTATTGTTTTCTTTTATTTAGACAAACCCAAATAAAAGGCACATAAACATTGCGCATAATGTTTCCATCATTATTTCAATGGACATACATTTAAAAAAAAATTAGGAATGTTTTACCTTTCTGCTAATCAGAAAGCCTAGCCTTCGTATATACAAAAAATTACCATTGTTAATGTTCTAATACAAAAAGATTTATAAAAGTTTTTCTCTTGCATGTGTCATATCTAACATGTCCTCTGAACTAAATGGTTTGTACAAAGATATACATTCATTTGCCTTCACATCTGCCAAATTCAGCATACAAACTTCACAGAAAAGAAAAAAATAGAAATTATCTTCCAAAACATCACTTAGCCAAATAAATGGTTTGTTTTTTTCACATTAGGTTGGACTCAAGTTCAAAACTGTAAGCACATGGTTATTTACCACTGACACATTTCTATGAGCTTGACTCAAGTAAAGATCTTATGTCATGTTTCAATGTTGTTCCTGAAGTATAATAGAACTTCACAATCATCGGGCTTTAAAAATAAAAAGCTAATAAAAAGACAGTTTGGTTGCCAGACTCATGTTGCCCTAGGCGATCCCAACTGATAAAGGCTTCCTTCACTAAACTATCCCATCACACAGCACATCTAGAGGAAAACGTGCCAACGTGTGGAAAAGTCTTGCAAAGTATTTCAGGCACGCTTGTTTACAGCCACTGGAGAAGGACAAATGACACAAAACACCTCCTTCATCCTAATGTTTTTAGTGTTTTGTTTTCATAAAAAAATCACTAACTTTCTAAAAATGCTTGTTGAACTCAAACCTACAAGCTCAGCCATACACATGCAACATTGAAAAGAAAAATAAAGAAAGATGAATCTATGTCCAAGATCATAATGCCATTCCAAATGAGAGCATTTCCCATGAGAGGACAGTGTTGGCAAGCATACAATAAAATTAATGGGCCAAACGTGCTGCCAGAAAGCAGTTGTAGCCAGCTTTACTCAATCATTGTGTCATTCCAGCCAAATAATACAACCCTCTACTCTGTAGTGTGCATAACCTAGTGTGCGGCGAGAGTGCAACAGAGCTCCTGCACTGAACAAAACCCTCAGCTACAAAAAGGCTTCACATCTAAAAAAAATAATAATAATTCCCTTGCATTCCCTAGGACACACACACAGCTAGGGAACTGTGGGACAGTATGCAAGCCTGGTGCAGGGACTGAGGCTGAGATAAAAATAAATAAAAAAAAGACATAAAAACATGTTCAGCGGGATTGCAGCTGTTGGAGATGTTACTCCCGTTTTTCTGAAAATGTGCTCGCTGTCCTCTTATTGGAAAAGGGGTTAAGTGCATTTTAAAACATTGTAATACTATGTTGTGTTTATATGTTAGCTGGCTTACAATTAAAGCCTTATTATGCTTAAAATGAAGTGGTAATCATTGTCAGCCTCTTTCTGATACTAAATTCACTCGAATTAGTCCATGGGCACAGTACCAAAATGTCAATATCTACCAATATTGGTACTATCTGGGTGGGCAAATTCTAGTTGTGATTTTTGATATCCTATTTTGGTACCATAGAAGAGGTTTTGATGTGATAGACCTTTTATATTGGTAGCTTTTTAGTGGTTATCCCCTCTTAAATTAAAGGCTACTGTAATGGAGGAGAGACACTGCAGGTGAATAGAGTAACATTTTTAACTTTTAGATATTATGAAACTTTGCCAGTTGATTATTTACATTAAAACAATTCTTTTTATGACGTTTTCTTCAGAAATGTTTGAATACATACAGTGCTGTTTGAAAGTTTGTGAACCCCTTTGAGCATTTTGGAATTGTATTGTGTTTAATAGAGCTGCAACGATTAATCGACGAATCGATTGTTAATCGATTAAAATAATCGGCAACTATTTTGATAATCGATAAATCGTTTAGAGTAATTTTTTAATAAAACATTTCCGAATTCTCTGATTTCAGCTTCTCAAATGTGAATATTTTCTGGTTTCTTTAATCCTATTATGACAGTAAACTGAAATATCTGTGTGTTTTGGACATAATACATTTGAGGACGTCAACATGGGCTTTGGAAAATGTATCAACATTTTTCACCATTTTCTGACATTTTACAGACCAAAACACTAATCGATTAATAATCGACAGATTAATCGATTATCAAAATAATCGTTAGTTGCAGCCCCAGTGTTTAACCATTATTAATTAATTTTTATCAATACCAGTATTTTTTATATGAAATAACAGATTTGTCTATCAATTCAAAATTTTTCTTTTCCAGAATTCAATTGTTAAAACAGATAAAACAAATTATTTGCCAACTGTTGTATCTGCAAAAGTGCACCCTGAGCTGCATTGCTTAAATCGAGCAGGTAAAAACAATCAGGTGGGCCAAATTGATTGATGAAATGGACCAATGTAATGAGAGATCTTTAGGGAAGAAATTGGGTGGCACTAGATAAAACAGATCAAACCAGGTCAGTTTAGGCTCACCTAAGTGAACCCATACAGGTCAGACATGCCAAAAGGGAAAACAATCTCAGAGGATCTCAGGAATAGAGTTGTGATGCTGCACATTTGTCTGGGGACAGCTATAAATTAATTAAAAAAAAGTTTGAGCTCCATCGGTCCACCGTGAGGCAGATAATCTACAAATGGAGAGCTTTAAGAGTGACTGAACATCTGCCTAGAAGTAGACTTCCTTCAAAAATATCCACAAGCACCACAAAAAAAGGGATTTTCAGTTAAAAGCCAACCCAAACATTACATCTAGTGATTTGCAGACCTCTCTTGCAGCATCTGGGACAGATGTGCATGGTTCCACAATAAGGAGAACACACAGTCAACATGGCTTTCATGGGAGGGTTGCTGACGAAGCCTCTGCTCTCAAAAAAGAACAAAACTGCTTGTCACAACTTTGCCAGAGAGCACCTGGAGATACCTGAAGAATTATTCTGTGGACAGATCAGTCCAAAATTGAACTGTTTGGTCATAACCAAAACCACCATGTTTGGGCAAAAACGCAACTCTGCCTACCACCAAGAGAACCTTCTCCCAAGTGAAGAACGGTGGTGGCAAGTGGTCTGCAAATCTCCAGATGTAATGTTTGGGTGGGCTTTTACCTGAAAAATCACTTTTCTTGTGGCGCTTGAGGATATTTTTGAAGGAAGTCCACTTCTAGGCAGATGTAAAGTCATTCTTAAAGCTCTCCATTTGTAGATGATTTGCCTCACGGTGGACCGATGGAGCTCAAACTTTTTTATATGAATTTATAGCTGTCCCCAGACAAATGTGCAACATCATAACTATTCCTGAGATCCTCTGAGATTTTTTTCTCCTTTTAGCATGTCTGACCTGTATGGGTTCACTTTGGTGAGTCTAAACTGACTTGGTTTTTTCTTTGTTTTACCTTGTGCCACCCAATTTCTTCCCTAAAGATCTCTCATTAAATTTTTCTATTTCATCAATCAGTTTGACCCACCTGATTGTTTTTACCTGCTCGATTTAAGCAATGCAGCTTAGGGTTCACAAACTTTTGCAGATACAACAGTTGGCAAATAATTAGTTTTATCTATTTTTTTTTTCTTTTTTCTCAAGGTTTATTTATTGGTATTTTTGACGTTTTACAGAATGCAATGCAGATACAATTAGATTCATACAATTATAACCCCCCCCCCCCCCCAACTTGCTCCAACAGAGCCCCACCCCTTTAACAGTAACACTGTACCATCCTATAACAATAGCATTCAGGGATCACATTTGATAAGTAAAAAGACAAAATCAAAACAAAACCAGAAATACATGCAAACAGTTAAATAACAGTCTAAGGGGAAAATACAAAAAATAAATACAGATTGAAATTAAAATTACACCTCAGTAAATCAGCTACAATAGAGAAGGAAATGAGGTCAGCAGCACTAAACTCCCATATTAGCATAATCTATCCTCTCCACATAGGTCAAAAAAGGTTTCCATATAGCATTACATTTCTGAGCACACCCTCTAGTAGAGTAACAAATCTTCTCTAACACTAAGTGATGCATCATATCTTTAATCCACATTTTAAAGGTTGGGGAGAACTTCTCTTTCCACTTGAGGAGTATAAGTCGTCTGGCCAAGAGAGATGCAAAAGCTATAACTTTTCTTGCTTGGGACGTAAGATGTATATCCTGTGGAGTAACTCCAAATACTGCGATGATAGCAGAAGGTTCTATATGTACTTCTAAAACATCTGAAAAGGTTTTAAATATCAATTGCCAAACATTATTAAGTTTCGGACAGGACCAGAACATGTGTGAAAGCGTAGCCGGCACTTGCTTGCATCGGTCAGATATGGGATCGATAGGTGTGAACTTTGCCAGCTTTACTTTTGACCAGTGGAGGCGATGTAAGACCTTGAACTGGATGACTGTGTGACGTAAACAAATAGAAGAAGAATGTATCCTATCTATGGCCTTCTTCCAAACTTCATCAGAAAGCACTGTCCCCAAATCTCCCTCCCACCGATTCCTTACTGATGTCAAGGGTTCCAGATTTTGTGAGTTTAATAAAGAGTAAACTGTCCCAATGGTCCCTTTGGAACATGGGTCAAGTTTCAGAATGGATTCTAAAAGAGAGTTGGGTGGTTGTGATGAAAAAAGAGAGTATGATGCCGATATGAAGCTAAGGAGCTGTAAAAATCTAAAAAAATGTGAGCGGGGAATATTATATTTTAGCATTAACTGACCAAAGGATATGAAAGTATTATCTACAAAAATATCCTCTATTGTATTTACTCCTCTTCTCTCCCATTCATGGAAAGCTCCGTCTATAACTGATGGTACAAAAAGGTGATTTCTCGCAATAGGGGCACAAATCGAGAAGTGTTTGAGAGAAAATAATCTCCTAAACTGTTTCCAGATCTTTAAAGAGTGTTTCCCAATTGGGTTTGAGGAAAATCTGGATATAGGATCTGGTAGGGGAAGTCTTGAACAGAGCAGGGAGTACAAGGAAGTTGAACAAGATAAATTCTCCAATTGTAGCCACGCAGGGGCATTATCATTAGATGGAGATTGCTTCCAATATAACAATGTCCTAATGTTGGCAGCCCAATAAAAAAACTGAAAATTAGGAAGAGATAATCCCCCTTGCTGACGATGCCGTTGTAACATGCTTTTCCTTATTCAAGGGTTTTTCTTGTTCCAAATAAATGCAGATATCAATTTGTCAATTGACAAAATATGATTTAGATATAAATATAGGAATACACTGAAATGCATACAAACATTTGGGTAGCACATTCATTTTGATTGTATTAATCCTGCAATGACAAAGGTAATAGACTCCAGCGTTCCAGATCTAATTTAAGATTAGAAAGTAATGGTGAGAAATTAGCTTTAAAGATGTCTTTAACTGTGTGTGTTATCCAGATTCCTAAATATTTAAATTTTTGCACACTTATTTTTAGTGGAAATGAGTCTAAATTAATTTGCTTAGCTGCAGTATTCACTGGCATTATCTCACTTTTTTGTAAGTTTATTTTGTAACCTGATATTTTGCCGAATTCTTTGAGGAGATCAAGTGTTATTGGAAGGCTAGTTAAAGGGTGGGACAGATATAAAAGCATGTCATCAGCATAAAGAGACAACTTGCTCTCCGAGCCGTTTCTCTGTATTCCCTTTATATCAGCTTCATTGCGAAGGGCGATTGCTAATGGCTCGACTGCAAGAGCGAACAAAAGGGGTGACAAGGGGCAACCCTGTCGGGTGCCACGGTGGAGAGGAAAATAGGAGGAGAGATTATTGTTTGTTCGGACAGCAGCTAATGGAGAGGAGTAAAGCAACCTTATCCAAGAGACAAATTTCTCACCAAACCCAAATCGTTTGAGGGTGTAAAAAAGGTAATCCCACTCCACCCAATCGAAAGCCTTCTCGGCGTCGAGTGATATCAGTATTTCTGGAATGTCAGGTGAAGCGGGATCATAAAGTATATTGAACAGGCGTCTAATATTAAAGAAAGAATTCCGTCCTTTAATAAAGCCTGTTTGATCATCAGACACAATTGAGGGCAAGATTGTTTCTAAACGACGGGCTAGCATTTTGGAAATAATTTTACTATCCACATTTAAGAGTGAGATAGGGCGAAATGAGCCACATTCTAGTGGATTTTTATCTTTTTTAGGAATGAGGGAAATTACTGCTTGGCGCATAGAATGAGGAAGGGAGCCTGTGGCAAGTGACTCTTCAAATACAGATAGCAAGACCGGGGCAAGTTTGTTGGTAAACTTCTTAAAAAATTCACTTGGGAATCCATCAGGTCCTGGGGATTTTCCATCTTGCATGGACTTGATTGCACTAGTAAGTTCCTCTATGGAAAATGGTTCATCTAGATCGAATGCAGTCTCATCATTAATTGTAGGGACATTTATTTTCCCAAAAAATGAGTCAAACAGAGTGTGGTTCCCAAGGGTTTCTGTAGCATATAACTTTGAGTAAAATTTACGAAAACATGAGTTCATTTCTGAATGATCTGTATGCCTAGTGCTCAATTCATCATTTATCTCAGGTATAGTTCGATCTGCAGTTTTTTGACGGAGCTGATGGGCGAGGATTTTTCCAGCCTTTTCGCCAAATTTGTATGTTCTACTTTGTGTTTTATTAATAAGGTTTTCGATGCGTCTGGTTGACAATAAATTGAACTCTGTTTGAAGCGCCAATCGTAATTTAAGTAAATCATTAGCTGGGGTAAGAGCTATTGTTGCGTCCAGATCAAGAATTTAATTTGTTAGTTGTTCAAGTCTTGCATTGCGACATTTTCTTTGCCGTGCACTGTATGATATTATCTGTCCCCTGATGTATGCCTTCATTGTTTCCCACAATAATGAAGCGGATATTCCTGGAGTCTGATTATGCTCGAGGAATATAGTTATTTCAGAGGAGATAAATTTAATAAAATCTTCGTCTGAAAGTAATAACGAATTGAGACGGTAGTTGGCATGAGAGACCGGTATGTGTAGAGTCATCAACAGGGGGGGCGTGGTCAGAGATAACTATTGCTTCATATTCACATTTAGTCATTAATGGAAGAAGCTTCTTATCCAAGAAGAAGTAATCTATGCGTGAGTACGTCCCGTGCACTGGTGAGAAGAAAGAGTAACCTCTAGATGTGGGATTTTGAAAGCGCCAGGCATCAGATATACCGTTTGTGTCAAGAAATAATTGTATTTGTAGAGCTGTATTGGATGTGGTTATAATTCTGGATGAACTGCGGTCTAGGGCAGGTGATAGCGCGCAATTCATATCCCCTCCAAGTATAAGATTGTGCGTATCCATGTTAGGGAGTAGAGCGAAAAAGGTTTTGAAAAAAGAGCTGTCTTCCCAATGTGGGGCATAAACATTAGCCAAGATAACTGGTGTATTATATAGTCTGCCTACTACAATTATATAATGCCCTGAGGAATCTGTTTCAACCTTTGACATAACAAATGGAATGTTCTTATTAATAAGGATGGCCGCTCCTCTGGACTTTGAGTGAAAATTTGAATGGGATGAAGTCGAAAATGATCAAAAGTTTTAAGATGTGTCTCCTGTAGGTATGTTATCCCCACGTTTAGTTTATTCAAATGAGACATTACTTTCTTTCGTTTGACTGGATGATTTAAAGACTTTACATTCCAACTTATAAAGGTAACATCACAACTAGCTGATCCTCTAGAAGTGTCTGTGTTAGCCATGATCACATTTGAGAGAAGAGAAGATTGGTGTAATGAAAGTTTTGCATTTCCCAAAGTGCTGAAAATATCCCTGACGAATAACAGTAAGATAAAAAAAAAACATACAGTTGACTAAGTCAGGTACAGTGAATCCCCACCCCTCACCTAACCGAACAAGGTGACTCCCAACCCCCTCGCAGAAGCATCTACACATTTAAGTGCTTGTAGAAGGATGCGCTAGTTACTTGAAAGGCAGAACTCTGCTAAAACTTATATAGAACTTAGATTAGCATAAGGCACATTGAACATTACATATATCAAAATGTTCTCAACCCAAAGGCATAGAGTAAATGGACAGTAAAATAATCATTCAAATAAATAAAATAAAAAAGGGAGAAAAAATAAAATAAAAATAGAATATTTATTTAAAAAAAATAGAATAATAAAATAGAGATAAAATAAATTAAAAAAGTTCACTGTCTGCCATCTCAGTATCAGGATCTCGGGTTCATAAATGTATAATAAAATTTTGATAAGAATAAAAAAATTTAAAAAATAAGAAAAAATAAGGGAAGACAGCGTTGCATGGTAGGTTAAATACCATGAGAGAAAAAGTAAATAAGAAAGCAAAATATGGCTGTAAAGGAGTATCAGCAATAATATGGCTGTAAAGGAGTATCAGCAATAACCATGTGTCTCCTTTTTTACACGACAAACAGCTGAGTGATTTTAGAAGGTCCTGACAGAGTCAGAGATGAAATAAAAAAACAAATAAATGTAGGAATAGGTCTACTAGAACACACTGCAATATCCTGTTCAGCATATTGATATCTCTTGTCAATTGTAAACACAAGACATGACTAAATGGGACCTTTTTTAAACAGAGTTTGTTTTTTCTGTGCTCTCCACACGTATTCATTCATCTGGCCTAAGTAATTATTCTTCGGAGCTATACAGTCTTTCAATCAAAACGATGTGTTCAGATAATAAAGTGGACAGCACCAACCTTTTACTGTGATGGAGGATAAAGTCACGTCAATAAAGCCATGGTTTACCAGCCTTATGTAGATCCATGAAGGATTTTGGTTTTCACGTAGGTCATGGCATCTTCTGGGCTTTGAAACTGTCTCTCAGTTCCATTATGTGTGATCCGGAGCCGTGCTGGATAGGAAAGGCCATACCTGATACCATCTTGCCCACGGAGCAGCCTCTTCACTTCGTTGAAAGCCGATCTGGCCTGTGCGACACTCGGGGGTAGTCCGAGAAAATGGAGATGGCAGTCCCTTTAAACTTGAGTGGTCCGGATTCCCTGGCACGGCGCAGAATGTCAACACAGTCTTGGTGGTAGTGTAGTTTTGCCACGATGACTCGGGGTTTGCCGTCAGGTTTCCTTGCCTGCAGTCCTCTGTGCGATCTGTCTATCAAGACGTCTTTATCCATCTTTAAAGCTTCTTTTAGCAGTTTAGAGACCGCCGCTGGTGTGCTGGAGAGTGGGGTCTCTGGGACGTTTAGTATCCGAATGTTGTCCCGTCTCATTCGCCCCTCCATGTCGAGGCATTTCTCCCGTGTGTTGATAACCTCTGTCTCGAGTCTTCCCACTCTAGTTAGAAGTGAAGTCACGTCATCGGAGCATGAAGACAGCCCGCGTTCCATGTCGGATAGAGTTGTTTTCATCGTGTCCACCTCGGAGCGAATTGCAGAAGTGTTGTTAGCCACCTCCGCCTTCACTGCATGTAGCTCGGATTTGACGGATTCAAATTCCTCAGACAGGACGGACTTTAACTCCGTCCTAAGCAGGATAGCGATGTCCTTCTTCAGTGCCGTGAGGATTTCAGCTTTCATATCCGCGGACTCCATTTGGCTAGCTGGCCGAGGCGAGTTAGCGCTGATGCTAGCGGATGTTGAAACACTCGTACTCGGGGCTTCAGGCCCAGCTGTTGGGGATTCTCCGGGGAATTTGTACTTGTCGAATTTCAAACGCAAACTGTTGGCCATTGGCGTCACGCTTTCAAGTTTTAACTCAACTAAAATGAGAACAATAAACTTATAATAGTATTTTGTCGCCTTTTGAGGGTATAAAGTGCCAAATAAAACTTTTAAATTCAAGTTTCAGCAGAGCATGTCGTTTTGCTGCCTACTCCATGCTCGCTCACTAGCCAACCTCTGTTTTATCTCTTTTATCAATTGATTTCTGGAAAAGAAAAATTTTGAATTGATAAACAAACATCTGTTATTTCATATAAAAAATACTAGTATTGATAAAAATTAATTAATAATGGTTAAAAACAATACAATTCCAAAATGCTCAAGGGGTTCACAAACTTTCAAACAGCACTGTATGCAAAGTAGGCAATATCTAACTAATAATGCGCACCTTTTCAATTAAAAAACAAAAACAAAACTAGGTGTTGGAAATAGTTAAAAATTATTATTTCATTTCATCAACTTATGTGTCTAAAGATTTATCAAAACAGAATATGGATACAGCCTTCTTTACATTTTATAAATCAAAAAATACTATCAAAAAATAGTGATAACTTTTGGCATGTTTTAAAGAAGAAAATGTATCTGAAGCACTAAACTTTCCATAATCATTCCTAGCACAATTCTGAAGGTTATTACAGAAGGACTTGTTCATATGTTGGTTATTGTCTGATTTATGATACATTTTCTTCTTAAAAACATGCCGTAAAAGGCAACACTATTTTTTGAAAGTATTTTTTGATTTATAAAATGAAAAAAGGCTGTACCCATATTCTGTTTTGTTAAATCTTTGGACACATGTTATGCTCGGTTTACACTAGAGGACTTTTAAAAGACTTTGAAAAGACTGAAGACTGAAACCCTCTTACAGACAATCAACTCACTCACACCTGAAGACAAGTAGTCATTAGTTTTCAGTCACAGAGTGAGATTTTGAAAAGACAGGGGGTCTCATATTGCAAGACTACAACTAGATTCCTTATGAGATTAATATTATTTCCGCAAACGCGATAGTGATTATTTAATAAAAAAAAAGTTAATTCAATATTCCGAGCGGGGGACTTCCTTTAGTTATTTGACCATCTTTATTTGCTGATCTCGTCCCCCAATAACTTTAACTCCTAACCCTGTATTTTTTTTTGGGCATTTTTATGCTTTATTGATAGTGTAGAGACAGAGTTGAAATGGGGCAGAGAGGGGAGTGCCATGCAGAGAACAACTGCGGGCTGGAATCGAACCCGGGTCCACTGCTGGCCGAGGCCCATGGGGGGGGACGCCCTACCAACTGAGCTAAAGGCGCCCCCTTAACCCTGTATTTGACGGTAAAGTGTTAAGGTTGCACGGCTGTCAACCTGGTTCTCCAGCCGAGGCTTCAAGGAAAAAGTGTCCGAAATAAGTGCCTGCACAGGCGGACACAGGTCGCGACTAATGCCGCTCCTCCTGCGTAGTGCTTGGTGCATGCGAGAGTGTGACGGTGTTTACGTCATTTCGCTTGAGCCAACCCCTTAAAACAAACGATAATATCAAACATGTTTGATAATGTCGGAACGTCAAGACGGGAAGAAGACTGGCTGAAATCGGGTCGGATGACCACCTTACACCAAACGACTGAGATTACGGGCGCGCGCCACAACTCCAGCACGACTTCTGTGATTCCAGTTCGACATTGGAAGATTGTCTGCGACTGTCAAATCGTGTGAAAAGTCGTGTAGTGTAAGCCCTTAAGTTGTAAAAATGAAACAATGATTTTATCTCTGGCTATTTACAACATATAGTTTGGGGTTTAAAAAAAAAATTAAATGTACGCATAATTAGTTAGGTATTGCCACATTTGCATATTTATTCAAACATTTCAGATTTTTTTTTAATATAAAACATAATTGTTTTAATGTGAGTAATCAACAGTTTCTTGATGATCTCTATAAACATGTAACTCTATTCACCTGCAGTGTCTCTCCTCCATTACAGTAGCCTTTACTTTAAGAGGGGATAACCACTTAAAAGCTACCAATATAAAAGGTCTATCACATCAAAACCTCTTCTAGGATTGTATAGGATATAAAAATTCTAGAACTAGAATTTGCCCACCCAGCCATACATATGGTGACAGACCCTTAGCAGATTTTGGTCTGCCATGTTTAGATATGCTCTTGCGTCAAGGTGAAAATTATTTTAATTTCATTCAGCTGATGGTACAATGTATCCAATAAGATCACTGCACATTTAGGATTCATAGAAATTTAGACCTGATCCAGACCCAGGATTGATGGAGCAGAAAGCTACGTTCCAGTCCAAAGGACTGGCAAGAATGCAACACATTCTATGCCCTGGTATTTGTCTTACTACTACAACTAATAAAACGAGTTGACTGGAGATCGTTTCAATGACCCTGCAAATGTCTCCTAAAGCCATTTAGCCAGAGTTCTCTGTTTGAATTAGGAGTCTTGTATTGTGTTGTTGCAGTAATTGTTCAGACTGGCCTCCATGATGCTCGAATAAATAAAGTAATTTGCTGTGATGACTGCACATGGAAACCGTATTACACTCATTTATGCCAATACCCACACAGAGACAGGTGTGGGAATGTTACTTGTAGGGACTCGGTCTCAAATTGACATTCCTTTTTTGTCACTAGGTGTAGTATTATGTTGCTAAGTAACATGGATAATGCTACTCCCTCCAGTCATATTGCTGAAAGGAACTGAAGTGACAGCCTGGCATTGCTAACAGTGCAGCAGTTTTAGCAATGACAGGCTGTAACTAGACAGATCCATGCCGTTCACTAATAAAAACTCAAATCACTTCATAGGCTGAGATGTTCCTTCAATGAGAGGTATTTACTCTAAAAGAATTATACGGCTTGATCATGCACTGGCAAGTGGGTCTTTGTTTTCACTGCGTTGCTAGTTTGACAATCTCAATACACAACTTAATTTAAAAACAATTGCTCTTAAGGAATGAATAAAGCATCCATCCATCCATCCATCCATCATGTTCTTTTCAATGGTAAACGGTATTTAGAAGGATAAATTGATCGTTGTAGGCCTTTAATGGGATTTGTTAATAGAAAATTGACATCAGCCTTATCCTTTTATTGGTCTCTGCTCATTTCTTACATCCTCTCCGGGCTGGACAGCCACCCCAGTGGTGTAATACTTCTTCCTAGCCTGTGTTAAGTAGTGAGAGCTCCTCTCTCCCACAGGTAAAAGGCAATTCAATAGTGTTTTGTATTTACAGATAAAATGGTCAGTGTGTAAAAGATTATTCTCAGTAACATTCCTGAGTTTGACTGACCGTGATGGGATCCTATACCTGCTACAGTAAACTATTAACCCAACTGAACACAACACAAATGATAACTTTGGGATTCCAAGGGCTCCAATAACATCCACAATAATCAAGATTTTAAAGATCTCCTATTATACTACTTTTCTGGTCTTAATTTCTCATTAAAGAGGCCCTATTATGCTTTTTCAACTTTTATGTTGAAAAAGCATAATGTCCATGTTTACATTGTGTCAAATAATGACTTGCATTTAGACGTATTCCCTGCTGACCGTCTGGGGTGGCTGGGCAGAGCGCTAAACACTAGGGCAGCCGGTTGCGATTCACTTGTTCAAATTTCCGGGATTTATTACGTAGAAAATAAGGATTATTCCGTGTATGGTAATGCTGCAACGTGCTCAGGCACACTCCGGCCATGCCCCCACCTGCCTGCTCAAATCTGCCCTTGTGCCGCTGAAAGTGTTCCGGAACCAATCACAACGGAGTGGGGTTGGCAGGAGGGGGGCGGAGAAGCACAAAGCCCAGTGTTGACTTTGACATTCAGAGAATGCTGAAATCGCCCAGATGAGAGGAAGAGCTTCCCTAAAATCTACATGGTTTTTTGTGCTGTGATTCGTGTCAGGTTGCTCTATAGGAGTCATTAATGAGAAATTAAGACCAGAAAAGTAGTATAATAGGAGATCTTTAATGACTCCTATATAGCAACCTGACACGAATCACAGCACACAAAACCATGTAGATTTTCGGGAAGCTCTTCCTCTCATCTGGGCGCTTTCAGCATTCACAGTCAACACCGGGCTTCGTCCTTCTCCGCCCCCTTGCCCCCCTCCTGCCAACCCCACTCGTTGTGATTGGTTACCTACCGGAAGAATTTCAGCGGCACGCGGGCAGATTCGACTAGGCAGGTGGGGGCATGGCAGGAGCGTGCCTGAGCACGTTGCAGCATTACCATACATGGAAAATCCGGATTGATCTACGTAGATAAATCCCGGAAATTTGAACACGTGAATCACGACCGGCGTTCCTAGTGTTTAGCGCTCTGCACAGCCACCCCAGACCGTCAGCAGGGAATACGTCTAAATGCATGCAAGTCATTATTTGATACTTTAGTATGGTTAAACATGACTATAAATCATTATAACAATGTTTATAGGTCATAAAAGTTGAAAAAGCATAATAGGTGCTCTTTAAATCATTTGACCTTTGATAATACTGCCATTTTGAGGGCAAAACCAAGGGGACTTGTTTTTTCTACTACAAATTACCTCTTTGCTGTACCTTCATCTGTACTGACATAAATACATACAAAAGTCCTAAACAGATATCTTGGATAAAGTTTTATATCCAGCAGTGAGCTGGTTTCCAGCTATTTTAAAAAAGAGACATGGATGTGTTGTTGATCCATTGATCTAAACTGCCTTAACCAAATCCACAATCACCTTCCCCCAAAATAGAAGCTCTGCTTGTACTTGAAACTTTAAAAAGACAAACTATCAAATACTGATAAGTCCACTAAAATAACATGAAACAAAATGTAACGTAAGAGGAAGCATTTAAGAAAGTCCAGCAAGACACTTCCAATGAAAAAGTTGTTCAACAATGCCTGAGGCTAACCCATGTTTGAAGTCAGATGCCTGGTTCACCTCTCCACAGCATACAGTATAACTCGTTTAATGTCAACACTGCTGCAATGAGCTGGCTCACTCTTAACTATCTGTTATGGTAAAACAAACTACTTAAGTTTTAATCAACGGGTAAGCAAGGTATAAATACAAACAATATAGGTGAACATGTGGCAGCTGATATTGTAATAACTGCCCAATCATTTGAAACCATGTCATAGTGGAAGAAAACCGTCTTAGTTTGAAAGTGTAATGACACCTGTTGATGTGATGCACTTCCAGTTCATTATATTAATATTAAATTCTTGCAATAATACCTTGGGTACTGAGATAGAGGCATAACTTCAATCGTACTGGGTATGTTTGCTTTCAGTTTAAAATAGTTCAATGAGGATCATTTGACAATAAAGGCTAGTTTGTAAGAAGAGGAATGCATGAGGTGGAAGGAGGCGCTCTTTTCATTACTATGGGTAATGGGTAAGTAGGAATTTTGTGTCACACTAGGGTCTTTATGAAGTTCAAAGGTTTTGCATTATCTTGTAAAATATAGCATTCAGTGGAAAATACTATACTTAAATCTTTGGCATAAAAGGGTCATTATTTACACAGAACTTAAGCAGACAGTGGTTACACATATGACCACCTGTTATCATATGATCAGGTTGCCATATTTAGATTACAAGACTTCTTTCACAACTGAGCAACCCTCATCCACTGATGAAAGTGTTAGCTACAAGAATGATTTGATGATGCACTAATGCGCTAAACTAATAATATTTTAATATTCGTTTAACCGGTTGCCATTTCAACAGTTGACACCGCGGTACCTCTCTCTCTCTAAGTAAGGCAAACAATTTAACTTCTATCATGATTAGGGGTATTAACATTATTTATCACCTTTTCAAGTTCAATACACTATCAAACCATTCAGAAGTTCCATTTGACTAGGATTTGACAGGCTCACTGTAAGGCAGTTAAAACAGTATTGGCACTTACATGGGACCAAACAATCTCTACCAAGGAGGAGAGGAAGGCAGAACTTGGGATAGAAAAGGCATGCTCTCCATGGATCTCATGGAAATGTTGAGTGGGCTGGTTATATTCATAGCCACTGGGTGGGCCATATTCATGTGTGTTGTGGTAGGGATGTTGACGGAGGCCAAGTTGACGGGGCCGGTGATGGTGACAGGGTGCTGCAGGTTGAGCTGTGACGTGATGTTGACTGTGTTGGTGGCGATATTCATCTGAGCAGCGATGGTGACTGGATGGCTGGCAATGCCCCCACGGTTCAAGGCTGAGCTGATAGCTGCAGAGTTGGTGACTGGCGTAGTACTGCCCGAGTTATTGTGCACGTTATTGGCATCTGTGGTAACAAAAAGAGAAGAGTAAATTTAGGGCTGGTCAAGCTTGTAAAAACATACTCCCCCCTCCAAAACAGGGAAAGACAACAGCCTTCTATGCTCCTTGGCTGGTGTCACTGAAAAGATGTCAATATGTTATTCATACATTATGTCAACTATGGTAATATTTTTGAAGAAACCTACCTTTGTGAGAGTTGTCAATTAGGACTTGGAAGGAGTTATTTAAAATCTCTCCTACCGTCAACTCACCTGAGGGGTAAATTCAAAAAGCAGGATCAATAGACTAACCAGCTAACTGGCCATTTCTGAATTTGAAAACTTTCATTTTAAACAGTAAAACATTATGGAGGACATCTTGAGCTCTGTATATTTCTAAGGCTGGATACACTCTACACTGCAGGACTGCCAATTTGACCATCACAGGGTCACATTAACTTGTCTCACAGAGGTCTGGCTGTTTGCTCTGTAATTTCTGAGCCAATATCAAACAGTTTTGGTATTATATTTGGTAGTTTTATAGAGTAGGTGGCTGAACAGGCCAATTTATCATTCTTGTTTATAGTCGAGGCAGAAATAGCAGTTATGTGATACAAGATGACCTCTGATGATAGGCCAGCTAGTGTGCATCTAGCTTAAGTGTTATGGTCCAGTGTGTGGTTCATTTAAATGTTCTACTGATCCTGCTTCATGAAATCTAACCTTACATGAGCACAACTCTATCTTTAAAACAGAAGAACCATGATTATAAAAATCCTCAGAGAAGATGCTTGCTTCTGTACTTGGGTGACATGGTATATGAAGAAAAACTGGCCACGTATGTTTTGCAGGTTATAACTGAGTGTTTGGAATTTTTGCTACTTGCTACTGTATTACCTTTTCGTGGCCCTGAGTGGTTCCACTGCCAGTCACTTATGCCTATTCAAAAATACAGACACATATTTGGTTACAAGAACACAGGGCAGTAGAGCTATCATTTGGGAGTCAGCTTTAACATTTAGTAGGGGTGTAACGATCCATCGATGTAGATCGATCCATCGATTGATTTGCGAACGATCCAACTGCATCGATGTAACATCGATGCAAATTGATGTAGTATATGCTTTTATTTTGACAATGTCCTTGCCCGGGTGTTTGTGACACTATTTCCGCCAGACCGTACCAGGCTTTTCTCGTTTGTGTATAATTATCAAAGTTCATTTCGGACACTAAAATCCATCGGTAACAGACCTGTCGGTGTTTGCACCATGGGGAGCTAGCGGTGCAGTTCGGCTGTTATTATCCCCGCGGGCTGTCCAGCACAGAGCTGTCTGGCTTGCAGTGTAAAGTCTGATTTATAGTTGTGCGGCTTTGCGCCTCTGCGTTCTCTGCTGGGTAGCACGGACACCGAACGTTCTCATGAACCGTTGGTAGTAGTTTCGCCCGTGTCGCAGATTGCACACTGTACTTTTGATGTAAATCGGCGAAATCCGTTGCTAAACAAATGAAAACTGGAAGATTGAGTTTGATGATAATGAGGAAGAGCTTGTGTGCTGTTAAAATCCCTCCTTGTTGCTTTGATGCCCAATCAAACCTCTGCGGCGTCTGCGGCATCTGGCGCATAGTAAAAATGTTCAGTTGGTACGCGACGCGGCTCTGAGGCCACCGCACAGGCTCTCTGCGGCTCCGCGGAGGCTCTGCGCACGCGGTACCGCACAAGTATAATTCAGGCTTAAAGTTCCAAGAATGCGCAGCTCGGCGAGTAGAGTCTAGCTGCAGCCCCGGAGAACAATATTGAGTCGGGGCGGGAGTACTGAGTCGGGGCGGGAGTACTGTGTCGGGGCGGGAGTACTGTGTCGGGGCTAGTAGCCTATCGGTCTGCGGTCTTTTTTATTGTTTGACGTGACCTTCTCAAGATGGCCGCCGAGGTGTTCCGTTAGCCGAGTGGAGCTAGTGCCGTGGCTAATCTAATGTTCCGCCCCGACACAGTACTCCCGCCCCGACTTAGTATTGTTCTCCGGGGCTGCAGCTGGATACTATTGAGCTCGGCTGCTCTTTCAGCGGCGAGAAGCTCCTGCGCTCCCCGGGGCGGTCACCCTCTCCACGGGGTGAATTTACGAGCTACCGCAGCCTCAGCCTCAGATAGCTCTATTAGGCTAATGAGCTAAGCTAGCGAGGAATCCACCAATTCAGTCCTGTGCCCTGAAACCCCACACGGCCCAAAACTACTCAAATGTCACTCCAAGCATTGTTTACTGCCGCTACACCTTAAGATATGAATAATAGTAAGAGATTGAAATATATTAATCTTATGAAAGATATTAATCTTATGAAGGATATTAATCTTTCAATCAAATCATTAAAGCTAATATTTTTTTTGCTGTATTTTACATATATAGAGGTATTTTATAAGGAAGTCCCCTTGACATTAAATACGATGTCATCAAAAAGAGGGAAATGGCCGAGGTAGCAGCTTAAGTCTGTTAATTTTAAGATCTTTAGTGTTCAGAATGCATAACAATGGATGAAAATTATACAAACGATTAAGAAGGCTATTCTATTATCAACATGTATTGTTGTTAGATAACGAGATAGGCCATCTTGTGTTAAATGGGCATATAATATCGTCTCATATCGATCACAGGTCCCTGAATCGAAATCGTATCGCAGCAGATTTTAGATATCGGCAAATATCATATCGTTGTCTAATGAATCGATGTAATATCGTATCGTGATGAAAGCAGCGATTTACACCCCTAAGTCAGTTAGCATGGTCAAGTCCTGTGCACGTGGGATCCAGTTGCAGAGTGGCAGAGATCAGCTTCAACATAAAAAGAACGTTTCCTGTCTGGGTCTTTTATTCTGCAGTATTTCCATTAAAATGCATAATATCGGCGATGGTATAATAGAGCAGAAGTCATCTATTGTTCATTATTGTAGAGTCTATTTAAAGGTGAAGTAAGTGGTTTATTTATATTAATAAAAGTGTTAAATCGCTCTTTATTCATACAGTAATCACTTACACCAGGGGTTTTCAAAGTGTGAGAGAGTGAGCCCCCCCTCAGAGAACAAATGTCAGCGGAGCCCCCCCCCCCAATTTTTTTTCTAAATCCCTGTTTTGAAAGATCTTTTAATTATTTTACAAATTTAAACATATTTTTGAAACATTCTAAAAAAATGTTTAATACATTTTAACATCTAAATCCAGTGTTTTAATCCTGCTTCCTTTAAGCATGGATAGTAGTGACTGAGTGTGCAGCGGAGTGAGAAAGAGTTAAATGTCATTCACACATCCAGTGTTTTTTTGCTAGTGCCTCCAATGTCCTGCTGGAGGAAAATAGTAGCCAGTGGAGAACCAGACCCTCCTAGCGGGGTCCGGGGGTATGCCCCCCCCCCCGGGAGATATTTTTTCACATTTTTAAAGTGAAATGCATGAATCTGGTGCATTTTGAGAGGAAAATTAAGAGGCTAAATATGAGGAATTTTGTGTGAACAAATAATTTGGAGACACTGGGTCTGATGAATTAGAAGCTATTGAAGAAAGACATGAATTTTCCATAAAAATATTAATTTAAAATAAAAAGAAATTGTGCAGGGTCCTCTGGGTTGGGCTTGGCGGTCTTTTTCTTTAACAAGATCTATTTCTCTGTAATATAATGAATGCATTTAAATGCAGTAAGAGGAACGAAGCAGAAGAACTCTTGTCCAGCTATGCCGTGATCTTAATATAAACACACAAACTCAAAAAAAAAAAATATATATATATTTTTTTGATTTTTTTTTTTCACATATTCATCCGCGCCCCCCCTGCCATAACCCCGCGCCCCCCCCCCACAGTTTGAAAACCACTGACTTACACGATGTGCGCATTTCATATCTCAAAATCCTTCCCAATGTCTGTTTTGATGGTTTTTATCATGTTTTATCCTATATGTCCATGGTTTTATCACACTTATGGATCTGAGATGATGCTAGATAACTTGCTGCTCGAAGACCGCAGTGCATTAATGTGGTGACGTAGGGACGAGCGAGGGGACTGCTAATTGCAGTAACTGACAGGAAGTTAGCTAAAACAACCATTCCGCTTACAGCTCCTTTAAGCAAATTGTCCATTTCAACAAGAAACGTGGAGCAGGAGAGACACATTGTGCCTATGGTAGATTGACATGAGATATTGAAAAGGTTTACAATCCTGCTCTAGGAGGCTCTGTGATACTTTGTTTATTTACCATCATTTCTAATAACTTCCTCAAAAAAAGGCTTTATCAGTGTGCTTCTGAGACCCCAAAAATAAATGACATAGACGGCGCTATTGCTGGCGGTATAGAAGAACATTTGGAACATTAGAAAACAAGATTCTGCAGCACACCAGGACTGTCTGGGAAACTGTTCTGGCGTCCCCGAGCACGCAACAACTCAAGTGTGAGCACAACTGCAACAAGACATGGAAGGCATTTCTTTATTCAGCCCTTCTCACCCTTTACCCATATGCACATCACACTGATCAGGAGAGCAGGCAAAAGGGTCTCCTTTATTGAAAAATATTCTAAAAATTCATAAAAGTAGGCACACGTTTACTTCTCCAACAACTTATTGCACATAAGATGACGGAAGTGTACTCTTCTTCACCCGGACGGACAACCTGAAAACATAATGCCTTTGGCTATTGCCGAAGTGGGGGAATAAACAAATTCTAAGGGAAACCCTCACAGTTCAATCTTGTTTAATGTTAAGGTATTAAACTGAAAAGGTGAGCAAAGGAGTATTGAGATTTCAGATTAGTAAAGGAGACATGTGGCCTACCTTTATTGTTACATTGGTTGCTGAAGCTGGCTTGGCCGTGCGTCTTGAGGTGACTTGTGATGTAGGCAGCACTAAGCATTTTGCCACAGATGTTGCAGGTCACTTTGCCTTCATGCCTGATCATGTGGGAGCGCAGTCTGTCTTTGGTTGCGAAGGCAGAGGTACAGGCCTGGAACAGAAATACATTATTTTCCTCCTTTTAACACCTGGGGAATCGAACCATCTCATTGGAAATAGTACATGAGCAAAAGCGCAAATGTAAGCCCCTTGCTTGGAACATTTTAAAGACTATAAAATGCTTTGATATGTACAACAGCCAAAAGACTAGAGTAGCTGCGCTTAAATGTGTTGATAGGTAAGCGAAGCCTGAGCTTGAAATCTGTTCACGAGTGACCCACACATTAATGCATTAAAAACTTGTTCATTTAACCGATAAGAACTGTAAAACTGCTACAAACCAACTGATTGTCTGCAGCTAATGTTATATAATTCCATCCGGCCTTAAAGGTACGAACACACTGCACTCCGCGGCGGTTGGCCGCTCGAATCGCAGGTTCCGCGCTGCTTGATCATATTGGGTCATATTGTGTCCGCCGCCCGACCAGAGTAGCCTTCTCCTACTCTGGGGATATGCTGGCGCTGGTGCTAACCGGTGCTGAGAGCACCAGTCTGCTGTGCTGATGGTGCTTTACCCAAGCTAACCGGTGCTAACTTGGTTCATAAAGCAAAACTGATAGCTGTACACAGCAGGCAACAGACACATATGCTATTCACAGAACTTATGGGAGGAAACTGTGACTATTATGTTGTCATCCATCTTAATTTCCTCTGTCAGTCGTCCCGAAGCGAGTGACGTCGGGAGGAGCTCAACGCTGATTGGCTATCGCGGCGCGGCCGGCGACAAAAAGTTCAATATTTTCAACTTCTGCGTGAACCGCTCGCCGCTGGCCGCCCATTCGCGCAGCGGGGCGCAAAATACATTGACTTTCTATGTAAACTCGCCGCGCGGCGGTGTGCAGTGTGTTCGCACCTTAAGAGTGCTCAATGATGTTGTTCATTATGCATCAATAATAAGTCTAAACTTGAAGAAAATATGAAAGCAATATGCAGAAAGAAGACAGTCATGTCTCTTACCGTTACTTGGCACTTAAATGGTCTCTCTGAGGAATGGACATGCTTGACGTGACAGCTTAGGTGATCAGGTCTGCAGGGGGAGTTGAAGAGAAAAAAATTATAAATCACTCAGCTTTACTATAAATGCATAATTTCTTTCACACAACAGATTAAAGATGTAAATAAATCAATATCAGCGATGGTAGTATGTTCGACCATGGTTAACACTAGAACCTCCGCACTGTGTTCCACACCGCAGCTCGTCCGGATCAATTGACAGCAGAGTGCTGTCAGATGAGACGGACAGAGAGCGTTGAAGGGATCCTCCGCCTCAAAACATGTCAACATGTGGAAAAATTAATGAATAATCAATTTAAGCTTACCTTAAAATAAGTGTGCAATGTTACTGTTTATTGAATTTAGGATTTTAGCTAATTTTGACCGTCTGTTTTCATTGATATAGGCAATATTATATCTATTTTCAGTTTCATTACTGACCCACCACGAAACGTGATTAGCAGGGCTGGCCCGAATTATTCGAATATCCGAGTATTCGTTTGTTAAATTAGTATTCGGAGCTCAATTCAGTATTCGGGATATTCGTTTTATTTTTTAACTTTTTTTTTCAATTTTATTTTTTGCAAAAGTACCTCAAACTGCAACATATTTAGTCAGAACATAATAATTATATACACAAGTTAAACAACAATTGTAAAATACACATTAGACGTTAATTTAATATATGATCAAATAATTTGAACTTTGCCCTAGTTGGCCGCTGTCATGGTCGCTGTCCTTTCAGAACGCAACCGGTGATATCAGCTCTAGGCTACGTGATGTTACCAGAGCGAGGCAAACTAAAAGCGGCACCAAGCGCAGTAGGGAGAGAGATATGGAGGAAGAATAGAGTATGTGTTCCTCTTAACTCTATACCACAACATTAGCGCAATTTTGGAAGGAAAAGTAGCCTAATGCTTGGCGTAATGCTAACGTTAGCTTACCTTAGCTGTTTGTTTACGTTCCTAATGCAGCGCTGCTATCGCCCATCATCAACAGTGACTTGCTTGCTTCATGGGAATACGCGGTCAATAATGGATATATTATGGACACAAAAGACTATCAATATTGGATATTTGTATGGATTTACAGTGGTTGACACTAACGGTTGCCCGCTTGCCCGGGGCAACTGAAAATAATGTTTGGGCAAGTTGAGATTGCTTCTTGGTTGCCCAGACGGGAAAGTGGATTTTAGAGGGTTTGTCTGTAGTCTAGGCTATGTATTCATGTGTTTTACAGTCTGCAAAAAAAAAAATTCCAGCTAACTCACAAAATAGATCGGCTATATTCGCAATTGAGCAGCAGCATCACGGTCGCTCTTTCGCACTCGATCTCTCTATCTCTATCTCTCTCTCACACACACACACACACACACAAACACACACACTACACACACACAAACACACACACTACACACTACACACAGCCTGTGTGCACGCAGTTTCGCTGTCTACGTTCCGAAAGCTGGCTCTATCCTACGGACCTGGTTCCGCTATATTCAAAACCCAGAAATTAATAACGTTTGAGCTTATCGATACCGCTATGGAGTCCAGTAGGCTAGGTCACATTATATGATTTTAAATATCGAGTCGGGTCATCTTCATCTAAGGCCTACTTCAGCGTATTATTCCATCACTGGACCGCATCATGGACTGTAAAAGTGTTCTACCTCTTCGACTGTCTTGAAGAAACTCCTTCCACCCGCTCCGTCTCCAAAAAAAAAAAAAAACTCTTGTCTGCTGAGCCGCTGCCGCTGCAGACGGGCTCCGCACCGTCTCATCATTCATTCAATGCAGCGGTGATCAACAAACGAGAGACTGTAGCAAGTGACAAGTCCCGCAGTTAAAAAATCGGATAGTTTTTAAATCCATATTAAAATCTGCAGGATAAGACCTAGTTAGCTAAAAAAAATCGCAAACGGTTCAAATGTGATGTGTTCAGGTCGGCTCAGTAAAATGATTATTAGGCAAAGGTCAATAAAATGACATCATGATGTGTTCAAATGTAACATCAAGAAAATAAGAAATTTGAGTTTTTCGCGGGAAGCTTGAATAATAGCCTACAGTTTGGGTAAAAAACTTGTTTTCCCAGCAATATAAACTAAATAGTAGGCCTAAATATGGAATTATGACCTGCTTAAAGTCCTATCCTGAGCTCTGCTCATCTTTAAGCAATTAAAGCAATAATACCAGTTCTCTTTAAACAAAATAATAGAAAGGTATCGATAAAGATTTGGATTGTGGAGTCTTTATAATGGTATCAATATGAATAGAAATTAATGATCCCCCTCCTTACTTACAGTATAACTGGGCAATAGCTTTAACATGGTGGACTTTAATAATTTTATGGCACACGATCACTTTTTGGCACAATGTGACCGTTTTAAATAAGTAAAATTTTTCTGTGGAAGCTAACATTCAGCTTGACTCTGAGCTAGACTGAGTTTTCTGAGTCCCTGGGCCAAGTGCATGGCAAAAAGAGGCCCCTTCACGATGCTGCAGCAGGACCAAGCGCTTGGTGTAGTGTGTGATGTCATGATATCTAGGCTTATATGAATTGTTGTTCATTTTATGTGGTCAGGATGAGACAAGTAAGCAGTGTTTGCATTTAAGAGATAAGAGATCGCTAAAATGTATAATTCAATTATTATCAAGTATTGTTCTTAAAAGAAGTCTGAAGAACTTTGTTGAACAAGCTTTTCTTCATGATCTTTATCATTTTAACTGGGATTGCATTTTACTAATTGATGATTTAAATATTGCATGGGAATACTTTTATGGCAGTTTTAGTTATTTTATGGACAAACATGCTCCTCTTCGTCGGTTCAGGGTGAAGGGACGAGAGAGCCCCTGGTTCATTGCTGAACTTACGGGTCTCTTACACAAGAGAAATCAGCTCTGGGCCAATGCAAGGAAGTCGGGGCTAGAGGCGGACTGGCTACTTTTTCGGCAGGCACGTAACAGCTGCACCGGCGCTATTAGGGCAGCTAAACGAGAGTACTATTTATCACAGACCACAGACAACTTAAACGACCCCAGGAAATTTTGGCATACCATAAAATCTCTTTCAGCCAATATTTGCTCTTCAGAGCTGCCTCCCACTATTGTTGTTGACTCCATCCCTATATCTGACAAATCTGAGATGCTAAACTGTTTTAACAAACATTTTATAGCCTCCAGCTCCTTGTTTGAGTCCTCTCGTGATGTTAACTCACCTACTCAGTCCTTTGCCAGCCCTGCCACAGGTAGCCAGGGTTTCTCTTTCACCCCCTTCTCTGTTAAAGAGGTTCTTACGGCCTTAAAAGACCTAGACCCCCAAAAATCTGCAGGTCCAGATAACCTTCCCCCTTACTTCTTACGTTTGTCTGCGCACATTATAGCTCCAACCGGTATCTCACATTTTTAATCTTTCTATCCAGAACATTATTCCTGAAGTGTGGAAATCCTCCTATGTGCTCCCTCTCCTGAAAGGGGGTGACCGCACTTTATTGGATAATTACAGACCCATCTCTAAGCTCTCTATTTTAGCAAAAGTGCTTGAAAGGCTAGTGAATGACCAGGTCAAGGATTACCTGAGCCAGAACAATATTTTATCTCCTTTTCAATCCGGCTTTAGGAAGCAACATAGTACTGCAACTGCTGCCATTAAGGTGATAAATGATATGTTGATAGCCATGGATGCCAAGAAACATTGTGCTCAGGGTGGGAAATTAGCACCCGCCACCCGCCAATGGCGGGTATTTTTTCAAATTGGCGGGTGACTTTGCCATGTCTACCCGCCACAGTGGCGGGTGGATTTTTTCAAAATATACTACAACGTGTTCACGGTTTCAAGCGCTGTGTACAGAAACATAGAAGCTCTCCCGGGCTTTGGGCTTTGCCTCGGAACATTAATTTTCGTCACACAAACGTGGCAGCCGCCCATTGGTGTACAGGTATATGACGTAACCAACCAAACCTTTGATTGGTCCAAGACTCTCCCAGAGCATCATGGGAAATCATTTGCCGCGAGCATCGAAGCTAACCTTCTTAATACATCCATGCAGTGTTGCCAAATTAGCGATTTTGTCGCTATATTTAGCTACTTTTCAGCCCCCCTGGCGACTTTTTTTTCAAAACAGCGACAAGCGACAAATCTAGCTTTTTTTCTGGTGTAATTGGTGACTTTTTCGCCGAAGCAAATATCACTTTTAACGCTTCTCAACGAGCAGCGGGAGCCTCCCGGCCCGTCCCCCGTCACAGAGCACTGACAGGCGGCCCGGTCCTCGCGCAGCAGCCCCTCCCAGCTGCGGTCAGAGCAGGAGATACACCTCTCCGCTCGTGTTCCGTTAGCATCACTATTAGCAGCTTTTCCCACCTCTTCTACAGTCTACGAGTAGTGCAATTCAAAATGTTATGCAGTGCTTGAAAAAGGTGGCAGGTAAAAAATAAAAGTGACTGGTAAAATTTGGCATCCACCCGCCACTGTGGCAGGTGGGCAAAAAATTTAATTTCCCACCCTGATTGTGCTGCTCTTTTTATCGATCTTTCAAAGGCATTTGACACAGTCGATCACAGGATTTTGAGTCAGCGACTGTCCACCATTGGATTGTCAGACCATGCAGTTGGCTGGTTTTCTAACTACCTTTCCAACCGTAAATAGTGTGTGCAGTCCGATGGTCTTTGCTCCGAGTTCCTAAACACTACAAATGGTGTGCCGCAAGGTTCTGTCTTAGGACCAACTCTCTTTACCATCTATATAAATGAGGTGGGCCAAAATATTAATGCATCCGTACATCTTTATGCTGACAATACCGTTGTCTATTGTTGTGCATCTTCTGTTGGCCAGGTGTTCACTGACTTGCAGTCTGCTTTTGACACCATTCAGGCGCAATTATTTCAACTAAGGCTAGTTCTAAATGCAGGTAAAACCAAGATGATGTTATTTTCTAATAAAAGGAAGGTACCTGCTGTTCTACCCTGTATTATGTCTGCTCAGGGTATTCCACTTGAGTCTGTGGCCACTTACAAATATCTAGGCATCACAGTGGATGATAGCCTTTCTTTTAAATGTCATGTTGACCAGTTACTGAAGAAATTGAGGTTAAAGCTGGGGTTTTTCTTCAGAAATAGAGCCTGTTACTCTTTTAAAGCCAGAAAACGTATTGTTGCGGGCACTTTCTTGCCACTCCTGGATTATGGGGATGTTGTATATATGAATGCCTCTGCTCACTCCCTGCAACTGCTGGATGCCGCATATCACGGGGCCTTGAGATTCATAACTGATTGTAAACCCCTCACACATCACTGTACATTGTACTCTCTCACAAACTGGTCTTCACTTTCCATGCGCAGAACCACTCACTGGTATATTTTTATCTATAAATCCATTATCGGACTGCTCCCCTCTTATTTGTCAATGTATCTGGCACGGAAACAGTCCGATCACAGCCTCCGGTCCCTGGACTTCATCTCATTTGCCATCCCGTCAGTCCGTACTGAACTGGGCAAGAAGGCATTTTCCTACGCTGCGCCTGCAACCTGGAACAAGCTCCAGCAGAGGCTGAAGCTGTCCAGTTTTATTTCTTTAGGGGATTTTAGACTGCTAGTAGGAAGGCTGTTGAGACAGTCCGTGGGGGTCTGCACTTGTACATAACTTAACTTGTACTTAACTTGTTCTTTGCCCTTTGTACTGCGTTATTTTACCATTTGTGTTCTGTGTTGTGTCTCCTGTATGTTTAGTTAGTCTGTAACTTTGTGTTGCTGCTGATGCCTACCTGAACAGGTCTCTCTTGTAAATGAGACCCTGGGTCTCAATGAGATTTTACCTGTATAAATAAAGCTTAATAAAATTAAAAAAAATTGGATGCCGTGTGAATAACTGAGGTCAGCCCGGATGCTACATCCGCACATTGTTATTTACAAAGCCTTGACCGGGAAGCTTCCTCGTTATTTAACAGAAATGCTGCAAATTTCAGATGGGCTTTATCAGACCCGCTAAACTGACATGCTTATGCTTTATGTCCCACAAGCCCGGTCTGAGCTGGGAAAGACAGCTTTTAGCTTCAGTGCCCCTGACTCCTGGAACAATTTACAGCAACAAATTAAACTTAATACCTTCATATCCTTTAACCAATTTAAACAAACTATCTTAAATCTGCCAAACTCTACTTGTAACTGTTTTAATTAGGCTATATTGTACTTTCACCCATTTAATTTGAATTGCTGCCACTCTTCACTGTGTAAATGTTTCAATTGTTTTTCTCTTCACCTGTTGTTGTGTATTTGATGTATTTGCATTGAATATTGTTTATGTATTGTTGTTTTTCCTTTGAATTTGTTTGAACTTCTATCAGACTGCCCGTGTAAGTGAGTGCTGTCAGCGGTCAGGAGTAGACAGCAGCCGTTGCTACTCTGCTCTGGTGAGAGCAGTTAAAAAAAAGTTGCAAGATGTGTCTCTGGTCTTTAACAGCCTTATTGCTATGGCGGAAAGTCGGCAAATATAGCGGTAAAAGACGCCAGTTGGCAACATGTTAAAGACGTGACGACAGCGGGACAGCGAGATGAAAGTAAGTCGCGTGATACACGCTGTTGATCGTTTCACTGATCACTCGCGGAATCATTGTCCCTTCTGTCTCTCTCTCAAAGCAATGTCTCAAAAAATGGTCGCAGTCTGGAGCCCTGCACTAGCAGGAATATTGCATATTCGATCACATGGATATGAAAGCTGTGTTATGTTTACGTGAAAGTCTAATAAAAATTATTATTTATGTCACTAAAATGAATGAATAATCGTGGTAAAATATGATGATCTCAATATTGATCAAAATAACCGTGATAGGGCCCGACCGATATGGATTTTTGAGTGCCGATGCCGATTATTTTCAGAGAAATTACGATAACGATTAAATTGGCCGATTATTATTATTTTTTTATTATCCCCAAAATATGTATTGAAAAAATTAACTTTTTTGAACACTTAAATATATATATATATACAGGTGAAACTCGAAAAATTAGAATATCGTGCAAAAGTTCATTTATTTCAGTAATTCAACCTAAATGGTGAAACTAATATATTATATAGACTCATTACATTCAAAGTGAGATATTTCAAGCCTTTATTTGTTATAATTGTGATTATTATGGCTTACAGCTTATGAAAACCCCAAATTCAAAATCTCAGAAAATTAGAATACTACATAAAATCAATAAAAAAAGGATTTTAAATACAGAAATGTCGGCCCTCTATAAAGCATAATCATGCATATGTACTAAGTACTTGGTTTGGGCCCCTTTTGCACAAATTATTGCCTAAATGCGGTGTGGCATGGATGCTATCAGTCTGTGGCACTGCTGAGGTGTTATGGAAGCCCAGGTTGCTTTGATAGTGGCCTTCAGCTCGTCTGTATTGTTGGGTCTGGTGTGTATCATCTTCCTCTTGACAATAGTCCATAGTTTCTCTATTGGGTTCAGGTCAGGAGAGTTGTCTGGCCAATCAACACAGTAATACCATGGTCAGTCAACCAGTTTCTTGTGGTTTTGGTACTGTGGACAGGTGTCAAGTCTTGCTGGAAAAAGTAATTCAGCATCTCCATAAAGCTTGTCAACAGACAGAAGCATGAAGTGCTCTAAAATCTCCTGGTAGACAGCTGTGGTGACTTTGGACTTGATAACACAGTGGACCAACACCATCAGATGACATGGTGCCTCAAATCATCACTGACTGTTGAAACTTGACAGTGGTCTTCAAGCCCCTTGGATTTTGTGCCCCTCCACTCTTCCTCTAGACCAGGGGTGGCCAACCAGTCAGAGACAAAGAGCCACATTTTTTACTGTGTTACTGCAAAGAGCCACATCGTACACACGGGTACACACAGTGGCGATTCCAGGAAATTTTGACTGGGCGTGGCCAAGGTGGGCCACAGAGTTAGAGTGGGGTGGCCATCGCACCCCTGAATGAATAGCATGTCATGTGATATGCTGTAAAACCAATTCAAAGATGATTTATAATCCCAAATGCCCAAATCATGTTAGTATCCATTGTAATGTTTGTCAGAAAACTAAACCCCTGAAGGGGGGTCTGGGGGCATCCCCCCCAGAAGATTTATTTGTGTTTTTAACATGTAATCTAAGCATTCTGGTGCATTCTCGCGAAGATAATAAAGGAAAAAGTCAATATTTATTTCAGCTCAGATGAATAGTAAAATTAGCAAGACAACATAACTTGCTAGCAGCCAGATGCCTAACAACTGGACAGAGGGACGGATGACCACTAGCTTTTGACCAAATATCTTGCTAAAAAAATAAACCTTTATTTATGAAAGTCTGCCCTTGCTAAGAACATGTTACACTCGCTAACTACAAATTTTAATTTTTGTATTCAGATTTCAAAAATCTGCTGGGACACGTGCCTATACACATGCATGGGTGGCACGCATGTCACAAGCACACTTATGCTGTTTTCAAGACCTTTGCTGACCAGAGACCAGTTCTAGTGGCCACAGTCCTACCATTAATTTAGTAATTGAAAATTGCAAACTGATCTCATATCAGTGGATTGGAGTGTTTGTGTGATGAACTTGGCAACTACGTATCAAAAAAAGTTAAGAAAGAAAAAAAAATACAAATCATCTCTGAACTAGGATACATATCAGGAAAAAAATGTAATTAAAAAATAAAATGAAAATAAAAAATAACATTTGAACTGGGGGGGGGGGGGGCACTGGGGTGGCCAGTAAGATTTTAGGGGGGGGGGGGGCGTTTTTATTTTCACAGGGAGCTTGCACATGCATGCACAAGCATTATTTATTTAAAAAAAAAAAAAAAAAAAACAGGGGGCCCCACACTAGGACTTGAAACGGGCCCCCAGATCGTTAAGGCCGCCCCTGTGATAATGACAGGACTGGACTAAAGACGACAGGGCAGTCATTTTCAACAATGAACATTGTGTGCACTGCCTCACACACACATTCTCAGTTCAACCAAGTCCACAAACAAAAATATAACAATTTAAAATAGCGTTTTTCTCTTACTATGCATGTTGCTTTGTGGGACTTACTTTTAGCATGGAGAGAGCTGAAGTGGCGCTGAAGATTTGAAGCCTTGAAATGCGCAAATGACACCTGGCATATAAGGCAGAATGGCTTGGCGTTCGTTCAACAAAAAATATAAACTCTCCCACTCGGTTTCGGAGCGAACTTGACACAAATAGTTTACTCACGGAAAACCTCCCTCCAAGCTGAGCGGGCAGTTTTATGTTGCGTCCGCACCAAACGTTTGCGAACGTTATGTTGCGTCCTCAATTAAACATTTGCGAACAGGCATACACATTAATAAAATAAAAAATTAAATAATAGACAACATGTAAAACGAACGTAAGAGCCGCATGAAACGTTTGCGAACATGCACACACATAGGCCCACACAAAAAAAAAAGTATAAAAAAAAAATAAAAAATAAAATTATAATCACATAATTTGATATGAACTGAAGAGCCGCACGAAGCTGGGCAAAGAGCCGCATGCGGCTCGCGAGCCGCGGGTTGGCCACCCCTGCTCTAGACTGTGGAACCTTGATTTCCAAATTAAACGCAACATTTAATTTGGATCAGTGATAATTTGAGGTATCATGTCATCTGCTGCTGTTGGTCCACTGTGGTATCAAGTCCAAAGTCACCACAGCCATCTACCAGAAGATTTTAGAGCACTTTATGCTTCTGTCTGTTGACAAGCTTTATGGAGATGACAATTTCCATTTCCAGCTAGACTTGGCACCTGCCCACGGTACCATAAACCACTGGTAACTGGTTGACTGACCATGGTATTACTCTGCATGAATGGCCAGACAACTCTCCTGACCTGGGGCCGTATTCACAAAACATTTTAAGGCTAAGAGTAGGTCCTAACGTGCTGATTTAGGAGTAACTCTCAAAAATAAGGGGCGTTTCACTCCTAATTTTAGGACTCCTAACTTTTTAAGATAAGTGTAATTCACAAAGCATTTTAGCGCTAAAACTAGCTCCTAAATCTATGAAAAGCTAGGAGTCCTCGAGAGGACTCCTAAGTCACTAAGAGTAAATCACAGACACTCATTTGATGGCATTTTGGAGAGATTTAATGCTAGTGAGCTTTACAAAAGGTACCTTAATAGCTGTAAGGGTTTAATGATCTTAGTAAAGCTATGTTTAGAAAGTATAGACACATTTATATTTATTATATTTATATAAAAAATTATGTATTAAGTTCCTTTTCCTGCAGTTGCTTTGGGTTTACGATGCACTGAAAGTTACTGTTGGTGTCACGTTTGGGTTTAATTTGTTACTAGAGTAGGCCCATATGTGGCGCTTCCAACTCCTCCATTCCACAGGTCCGCTACTGTATAGTTGCGTGTCTCGCCTTTTTCCTTCCGCATGCACTTTACGATTTCGCCAGTTGTTGTTTCTAAATTGCGAATTTCCTGGTTTGCCGCTGTCTGACTATTGCGGCATAGTCCGCCGTTGAGGGAAATACAGTGAGAGTGCATGGCGTGCAGCTGTTCAATGAGGATATTTTTTCCGATTCAAATGATTGTAACATTTTAAATTAATAGACCTATGTGGCGCTATTGTAGGTTAATTGTGAACGAATGTGTGGGAAACCCTGCAGTATCTTGGTTTCATGTTAAATCAGTGTCACTTGTCATTAATTGTATATAAAAACTCTTCACTTTAATACAGCGACACGATATGGATATCTCCACAGTGTTTCTATCATAAACTCACTCTTAGCTCTCATTCCCTCTCAGCCAATCACTGTGGGCATAGAAGGTATGAACATGACATCATCCATAGCAACAGGGTCAACACCGCCCTCTATTCTCAGCTTAGGAGTTCCTCCCATTCCTTAGTAAAAGTTGATCTTATCAGCTTTGTGAATAGGTTTTAAGAAATTACTCCTTACTAAGAACTTTTAGTGCTCCTTAGGAGTACTCTTAGCGCTAAGATAAAATGTTTTGTGAATACGGCCCCTGAACTCCATAGAGAAACTATGGACTATTGTCAAGAGGAAGATGATACACACCAGACCCAACAACACAGAGGAGCTGAAGGCCACATCAAAGCAACCTGGGCTTCCATAACACCACCAAAAATATAAATAAACAAACAATAAACCTCAGCAGTGCCACAGGCTGATAGCATCCATGCCACGCCGCATTTAGGCAATAATTCATGCAAAAGGGGCCCAAACCAAGTACTTAGTACATATGCATGATTATACTTTCTAGAGGGCCGACATTTCTGCATTTAAAATCCTTTTTTTATTGATTTTATGTAATATTCTAATTTTCTGAGATTTTGAATTTGGGATTTTTATAAACTGTAAGCCATAATAATCACAATTATAAAAAATAAAGGCTTCACATATCTCTCTTTGTATGTAATGAGTCTGTATAAGATATTATTTTCACCTATAAAGTTGAATTACTGAAATAAATGAACTTTTGCACGATATTCTAATTTTTCTAGTTTCACCTGTATGTGTGTGTGTATATATATATATATATATATATATATATATATATATATATATATATATATATATTAGGCAGGGCTGTACGCTTATTTTTTTAGGTGGTAGCACCGGTGCTAGCAAGCAAAAAAATTCAGTAGCACAAAAATAAATTTGGTAGCACACAAAGTAGGCTATTGAAAACTTGCATAACCTTAACCCTTGCATTTTGCTCTAATTACCTTTGAGCATGTCATCCTGGTCTCATTTGAGATTCACAATTAATATGATGCAGTAATAATTGTAGAAAAATGAATAGGGGTGCACTGATTGCAATTTAGAAAAAAGAATCTAACCTGCCAATTGCAATTTTTTGCTGATTCAGAATTATTATTATAATGTCTTTCTGTTAATTAAAACCAAACTTTAAAACATTAAACATAGCCTATTAAATAAATAAGTATACATATTGGTACAATTTAGGATAAATTAAATAGGTTGTTGTGAATGTGTTGGGAGTAGCTTTTCAGTGGCTTATTTAAAACTTTGTTTAAATAGACTAGGATACTGTTGACTGCTCTCTGCAGCTGAAGGAGTTGCCTTTCAAGTTAGAAAAAAGCGCTAACTTCCTGTTCTTACTGGCTTCAAAATAAAAGTCAAGTCACGTTTGTCTAGTAACAGGCTTTTAATGTGAAGGCGCACAGGAAATGTTCTGTTTGTACACGCGCTAACTTAACTGCGGTAATGTGCCGTCTCCTTCCGGTAATTGCCGTTGAAGCCGTGAAGTTTTTATACCTAGAATCGCTGCATGAACACAGATCCCGAGCACACATCTTTCACCAGCCAAATTGAAGGGTGGACTCAATAACTTACTTGCCTAAGACTACATTTACCCGCAGTGTTAATGTAGAGCCCTCTTAAGCAGTGTTGTGCATCTGACCTCTGTGTTTTAAAGACAGCCTCTCCTCATTATCAACCTGTCGCACGAGTGCGAAAGGATTCGTATTCATCATCGCACGTGATCAATTTCAGTAGCAAATGCGATCAAAACTGTCGCACTGTACAGCCCTGTTAGGGGTGTAACGGTACACTAAAGTACACTAAAGTCACGGTACGGTACAGTACGGTACGGTTCATAGTTAACGGAGAATGAACAGCTTTAGCTGTCAGTAACTAGCTGACAGTAACATATATTTATTTTGAATTGTTTTAGTTTTACAGTCTCTAGTGTTTTCTCTCTGATGATGGCGTTTCCTCAGCGCACTTCACGTTTTTAATGAATTTCTTATTTTGGGGTATGGATGGGTGGGAGGGGGAATGTTTTTGCATGTATGCATATCTCTGGGTGGGGGGTGTGGGGGGGGAGTTGTATTAAGCACTTTGTGTTACATTTGATTCTATGAAAAGTGCTATATAAATAAAGTTTGATTGATTGATATAAATAAAATGCATAACAAATATAAAAATACTGCTGCAATTCTCCAATAAATAAAATACTTATTAAATACTAGTGTAGGTGCAGCATAAACTAAAATTGCAATGAAAAAAATATAGTGTTAATGCTCAGCAGGCTCTGTAAGCTGGTGTAAACAAAGGGTATGTCATATTTAAGGGTCTTTTTGACTTTAAAAAAATAAAATATTGCTGCAGCTCTCTTAAACTCTAAAGTGCTCTTATATATAAAAATTATCAAATAAAAGTGCTACTGCAGCATTAATTAAATGACAGATTGTTTATATTCAGTATAAAAAAGAAAATAATGTCTGGGTTTTGCCCAGCTCGTTTTTCTTCACAGTAATGGTGAGAGTAGCCAAACACCTGATGGTGCCTTTTCAAATGCGCATGCATGTTCGACGTGTTGCCTCCTACATAAGCGATCGCGGTGAAACAATAACCTGTGTGCCGACATTGTTCCACACGTCTATCACTGTTTTCATAATTCACCTGGAATCCGAAGTTATCCCTCAAACGGGATTTGAATGACAGGGGGGCGCCTGCGCGCTCCGGTGTCCTGTTGTCTTTCGCCATGCCCATGCAGTTCGCTCTGTTTGATAGCACTGTATAACATTTTGATTTGCACTACTCATAGACAGTAAAAGAGGGGGGGACGCTGCTACTACAACTGCTAATAGTGATGCAAACGGAACACTAGAGCGGAGAGGTGTGTATCTCTTGCTCTGACTGCAGTTGGGAGGGACTGCTGCGTGAGGACTCGGCCGCCTGTCAGTGCTCTGGGAACGGGGGAGTGGCCGTTGAGCACCCGCTGCTCGTTTAGAAGTGTTAAGAGCGATACATGCTTTAGCGACAGCACAGGGTCTCCAAAAGTCACCAATAACACCAGAAAAAGTAGCTAGATTGGTCGCTGGTCGCTTTAAAAAAAAAGGGTCGCCAGAGGGATCTGAAAAGTTGCTGAATATTGCGGCTAAGTTGCTAACACTGCCTGACCCTCATGCTCACCATGGAGCTAATAGACTCAATCGCTGGCTGCTACTGCGCACGTGCGAGCCGAGCCGGAGGCTAAATGGTCCGGGGGGGAACTCCGACGACAAGTTTTAAGTTCCACACCGCAAAACAAGCCTGTACATTCGCCATATAATAACGTTATGTACGCCACGAACGGACCGCGGTCCACCTCTGTAACACCAAATACGTGCCTGTACCGTCACGGTACGGTACAAATACGTGTACCGTTACACCCCTAAAATATATATATATATATATATATATATATATGTATATATATATATATATATATATATATATATATATATATATATATATACAGTATCTCACAAAAGTGAGTACACCCCTCACATTTCTTCACATTTTTCTTTATATCTTTCCATGGGACAACACTGAATAAATGACACTTTGATACAATGTCAAGTAGTCAGTGTACAGCTTGTATAACAGTGTAAATTTACTGTCCCCTCAAAATAACTCGACACACAGCCATTAATGTCTAAACTGCTGGCAACAAAAGTGAGTACACCCCTTAGAAAAAATTTACAAATTGGGCCCAAAGTGTAAATATTTTGTGTGGCCACCATTATTTTCCAGCACTGCCTTAACCCTCTTGGGCATGTAGTTCACTAGAGCTTCACAGGTTGCAACTGGAACCCTCTTCCACCCATTTATGACAGCATCACAGAGCTGGTGGATATTAAAGACCTTGCGCTCCTCCACCTTCTGTTTGAGGATGCCCCAAAGATGCTCAATAGGGTTTAGGTCTGGAGACATGCTTGGCCAGGCCATAACCTTTACCCTCAGCTTTTTTAGCAAGCCACTGGTCGTCTTGGAGGTGTGTTTGGGGTCGTTATGTTGCAATACCACCCTGCGGCCCAGTTTACGAAGGTTGAGTGCACGTGGTCAGCGTCGTACACAGAGGTCGGCTTTGGAAAATAGACGTATGAGTGCTGCCAGCATTGCTGAAGGGCTTGAAGGGGTGGGGGGTCAACCTGTCAGTGCTCAGACCATACGCCGCACTCTGCATCATACTGGTCTGCATGGCTGTCATCCCAGAAGGAAGCCTATTCTAAAGATGATGCACAAGAAACCCCACAAAAAGTTTGCTGAAGACAAACAGACTACGGACATGGATTACTGCAACCATGTCCTGTGGTCTGATGAGACCAAAATACATTTATTTGGTTCAGATGGTGTTAAGAGTGTGGAGCGGCAACCAGGTGAGGAGTACAAAGACAAGTGTGTCTTGCCTAGAGTCAAGCATGGTGGTTGGAGTGTCATGGTCTGGGGCTGCATGAGTGCTGCCAGCACTGGGGATCTACAGTTCATTGAATTCTAACATGTACTGTGACATACTGAAGCAGAGCATGATCCCCTCCCTTCATAAACTGGGCCGCAGGGCAGTACTGCAACATGATAACGACCCCAAACACCCCTCCGAACGACCACTGGCTTGCTAAAGAAGCTGAGGGTAAAGGTTATGGACTGGCCAAGCATGTCTCCAGTCTTAAACCCTATTGAGCATCTTTGGGGCATCCTAAAACGGGAGATGGAGGAGCGCAAGGACTCTAATATCCACCAGCTCCTTGATGTCGTCATGAATGGGTAGAAGAGGGTTCCAGTTGCAACCTGTGAAGCTCTAGTGAACTACATGCCCAAGAGGGTTAAGGTAGTGCTAGAAAATAATGATGGCAAAACAAAATATTAACACTTTGGGCCCAATTTGGACATTTTTTCTTAGGGGTGTACTCACTTTTGTTGCCAGCAGTTTAGACATTAATGGCTGTGTGTCAAGTTATTTTGAGGGGACAGTAAATTTACACTGTTATACAAGCTGTACACTGACTACTTGACATTGTATCAAAGTGTCATTTATTCAGTGTTGTCGCATGGAAAGATATGATGAAATATTTGAAGAAATGTTAGGGGTGTACTCACTTTTGTGAGATACTGTATGTATATATATATATATATATATATATATATATATATATATATATATATATATATGGGCTGTCAAACGATTAAAATTTTTAATCAGATTAATCACAGGAGTCTGTGGATTAATCACGATTAATTTTACCATCCGAAATATGCCCGAAAAATTCGAATTTTCGCTGTATATTGTTGTACGAACGGAAAGATAAAGGACAGAAGGTGGATGTACATTTAAAATTTGAATTTTTATTAATTGAAAATCCAAATGATGGTTTTAATACTGAAAATAAATTTAAATCAAACTAAAATATATACCTACCACACCATAATTCAATTGGTCTGTCTCTTTACTATGTCTTTGGGCAAATATAGGCTATATAATGGCATTTATTTGGTGAATCTATAGGTTGTGCATTTTTGAATACAACTTGATTACAGTCCGCGGTGTGTGTGTGTGTGTGTGTGTGTGTGTGTGTGTGTGTGTGCGCGCACACGAACACGTCCTAGGGGACTGTTCATTTGTGCCAGGAAGCCAACGTTATGTTGATGTCTACTCACACACACCTCTGAAAACTGCAGACGTTTGTGTCCTCGCGGGCTCTTAACAGAGCGGACACCGTTTCTCCTCCTGTTGCTCCCGACATCAACTGTCACCCGCGGCAGTTGATTTTATATACTATCTATGCCCCCGACACAGACGTGACCGTTAGCAGTTTAAAACACGGCATGGGCTAGCGTGCTGTGATGTTTGGCTGCGCGCAGCTACTGATCCTGGGTCAGCCGCAACGTTTGAGTGGCTGTAGTACAGAGCCGGTGGGATGTATGGGGCGGATCATTCTGCACATGCGTTAATTGCGATAAAAAAAATTAACGCGTTAATTCCAGAAATTAATCACCTTGCGTTAACGCGATAATTTTGACAGCCCTAATATATATATATAAAAATACTTGTTACTGTTGATAGGTGTACAGGAACTAATTATTAATTGAAATATGCATTATCAAAGAAAAATAAAGTGTTACAAATTTGTCTAAAGTGACATGACGCATTTTAAACTCAGACATTAAACATTTTATGTAACTGCACCCAACCCTCCCTCCAAACATCAGCACCTCAGACTAAATAAACTCATTCAAAAGTCAACTCAAAACTCACCTCTTTAAGAAAGCATAATTACATCTGACTCCACTCCAAACCTTATCTTTAATTTGTCTGTATTTTGTTTTCTTTTTCTATAAGTATGATTTTCTATATGTATGATGTAAAGTGTCTTTGAATGACCTCCAATAAAGCACTATATAAATTATATCAATTACTATTAACAGTCAAGAGATGACCAATGACTCTGCTATTGTTGTCAGGGGGAACTGTCAAGTGTGAATTAATCCAATGTATTACAACACACCTGCTGCTGCTGTTAATTAGGGGTGGGAATATCTTGGCACCTCACGATTCGATTCCGATTCAGAGGTCAACGATTCAATTCAAAATCGATTTTCAATGCATCTCAATGCAAAAAATATTTTTATGTACATACCCATGTGTGATTTTCAAAAATATATTTATATACACATCTGAGTTTGCTACTCAGAGTTTGCTAATCACTTCCTACTTTTGTGATGATCAATAAAGACAATCAACAGATGAATTACCTTCTCTAATATTTTATGAAGAGAAAAGCTTTTCTTGTCACAAATATGACTTTCTATGAACAGTGCAATAATCAATGCAGCTTGCATTTCAACACAATATGGAAGTATGTAAAAACTAGGGCTGTCAAGCGATTAAAAAAATTAATCTAATTACAGGCTCTGTGATTAATTAATCTAAATTAATCGCATACTTTTATGACACTTTTATACCTGTTTATAAACAGCTGTATAGCCTGCTACAGTTTGTTTCTCTCTCTCGCTCTCCGTCTCTCATAACTTCTGTCTCCACAACAGACAGCGCTGCACTGCCACATATGCCTATGCCGATTCATTCACCATCGTCGTACTCATAGGCAAAAATATTGACACACACACACACACACACACACACACACACGGGGTGGGCGGCGGGAGACGAGACAGCTAGCTAACAAAATTGAGACACAGAGGAAGATTTGAGAGATAGGCTACTGTTTTGAACCTATATTGTTGCACCACTAAATCAATTCAATTCCATTCAAATTGGCTTTATTGGCATAAAAGTTACAGTATTGTACAATATTGCCAAAGCACATCATCATCAAGCAAGTCAATAATGCCCAGACACTGCGGAGAATAAAGTAAGATGTCTTCCTACCTTCATGCTTATTTTCCATAGAGCCCTCGGCCCCACCCTTTCCTCTGCTTCTCTCTCCCTTTCACCCGTGCGGGCTGTAAGCTCAGGGCTGTACGCTTATTTTTTCAGGTGGTAGCACTGGTGCTAGCAAGCAAAAAAATTCAGTAGCACAAAAATAAATTTGGTAGCACACAAAGTAGGCTATGATTGAAAACTTGCATAACCTTAACCCTTGCATTTTGCTCTAATTACCTTTGAGCATGTCATCCTGGTCTCATTTGAGATTCACAATTAATATGATATCCTAGTGTGTGCAGTAATAATTGTAGAAGAATGAATAGGGGTGCACTGATTGCAATTTAGAAAAAAGAATCTAACCTGCCAATTGCAATTTTTTGCTGATTCAGAATTATTATTATAATGTCCTTCTGTTAATTAAAACCAAACTTTAAAACATTAAACATAGCCTATTAAATAAATAAGTATAAATATTGGTACAATTTAGGATAAATTAAATAGGTTGTTGTGAATGTGTTGGGAGTAGCTTTTCAGTGGCTTATTTAAAACTTTGTAAATAGACTAGGCTACTGTTGACTGCTCTCTGCAGCTGAATGAGTTGCCTTTCAAGCTAGAAAAAAGCGCTAACTTCCTGTTCTTACCGGCTTCAAAATAAAAGTCAACTCACGTTTGGCTAATAACAGGCTTTTAATGTGAAGGCGCACAGGAAATGTTCTGTTTGTACACGAGCTAACTTAACTGCGGTAATGTGCCGTCTCCTTCTGGTAATTGCCGTTGGTGAAGTTTTTATACCTAGAATCGCTGCACCCGCACAGATCCCGAGCACACATCTTTCACCAGCCAAAGTGGAGGGTGGACTCAATAACTTACTTGCCTAAGACTCATTTACCCGCAGTGTTAATGTAGAGCCCTCTAAGCAGTGTTGTGCATCTCTCCTCTGTGTTTCAAAGACAGCCTCTCCTCATTAGCAAGCTGTCGCACGAGTGCTAATGGGTTCGTATTCATCATCGCACGTGATCAATTTCAGTAGCAAATGCGATCAAAACTGTCGCACTGTACAGCCCTGTGTAAGCTACAGGTGCAGCTCGGTGCAGCTCACCGAGCTGCGCACCACTTTTGCACCGGGTCAAAGGGCATTATAGAAGTGCAATTAATCTGCGTACATTTTTTTAATCGCGTAAATTTTTCTGTGATTCATTAATCGAAATTAACGCGTTAATTTGACAGCCCTAGTAAAAACTAAACCGATTCAGTTTTATTTTATTTCTAATCTCGTAAATCATGTTTCAATAGGATTTCTATTCTATTATCTATTATTTTCTATGTAATTTCAACACATTGTACAAAAAGTATGGCTTGGAATTCAACTCTCATACAAAAACGTAAACAGAGATAAACCCGGTGCAGGTCATGGGTTTGCTGCTCTAAGCCCTTTTGTAGCCACGTTTGTAAAGAACTCGCACATGTGTGGCGTATATGCGCAATGGCGCAGGAAGTACTAGTATTTATGAAAAAAAAAAAAAAAAGATTATCTGTTATCTGTCCCACATATCCCGTGGGATGACGGCTGCAAGCCCTTAATTGATGAGTACTCGTCGTGACCTTTTTGGTATAAGTCATCCAGTGCTAAAGCACCACCTCTGGCGGTCAATAGGAATGAAATAGAACGATAGTTACGTATGGAACTACAGTTCTATGAGTTCCGAATGACCGCCAGAGTTCTCTGTCACTCAGACTTATCAGATACCACGAGAAGATCTAGTTGGAACAGATCCTCTGGAGACTTCCGGAATATATAGGTATTCCCGGGTCACCGAGGTGTCACGGGTGACTTTGTTTGTATAATATCTCGACCTGCGCATTTGCGCAATGGAACATCCAATCCTAAAGCACCGCCTCTGTCGGTCATCTGGAATTCATAGAAACGTAGTTACATACGTAACTATCGTTTCAGCGCTGATCTGCTATAATCACTACATTCACTTTAGGTGTGCCAGCCAGACCACCATGCACCATTCAAAAATTATGAAAACAGCAATAGTCAAAAGCATATTATCAACTTGAGGTGACACGTTAATCTGCTGTGACAGCGTGCATAAATCAATACAATCGGTCATATAAAACAACGGTTGGCAAACTGTGTATTTATTTGTAAAAGTGATTCACATTAACTAAAAAAAAACACATTAAAAAAATTAAAAGTAAATACTTTTTTTAAAAATTTGATTCCTAAATACTAGTACTTCAATGCGCATGCACACCACACACGTGCAAGTTGTTAACAAAAGTGGCAACAAAAGGGCTGAGAGCAGCAAACACGTTTTTGTATGAGAGCTGAATTCCAAGCCATACTTTTTGCACAATGTGTTCAAATGACAGAAAATAACAGAATAGAAATCCTATAGAAACAAGATTAGAAAGAAAGTAAAACCAGTGTTTCCCGCCACCGCTGCTGTATTTTCTCCGCCGCTGCTATAAAAATCCTTCCGCTCCTCATTTTCAATTTCTTTTGGTACGTAGCTCCTTTTAGAAAATGGGCAGCGCGTAACGTAAATTGCGCAGCACGTGGCACATCATCACGTAGCCAACATCAAAGAAGAAAAATAACCTAACAGCGAGTGTGGCAGTTGTTGGCAGTAGTACACGGTTGTAAAGTTACATTGATTCTAGCAGCGAGTGAAGCGGAAGAGCGAAGAAAGAAGGAAAGAGAGAGATAGAGAGAGAGTAAGTTGCTAAAATGTGTCGCTACATGACCACCAGTGTTAAAAACCCTCTGAGCCCAATCGTCATTTTATTTTATTTTATCTATAAACCGCAACCTCCGTTCCGTTTTTCCTCTAGTAGACTACATTGTGTGTTTGTGTGTGTGTGTGTGTGTGTTGTCGCTCTTTTTGGATCACTCATAGCCTTTACAGGAGCTTATATCCAGTCAGGAGCTTGTAGCCTAGGTATTTTCGGGAACTTTGAAAAATTAATCCATACTGTTAGATCCGATGTTGTTCTTTATTGCCATATACAATCCGTTTTCATCGCGTATTTTAGTTAGGGATTTATGCTAATCGCCTGTAAGCATGTGGTCATTAGCATAAATGCAGGGAAAAAGCCTATGGTCTTTTTAAAAGAGCATGCATAGTTTCTATTATGTATAACTTATATTTATTTTAGAATTTTCTCATCACTTTTTGACTCCCAAGACTAAGAAGAAGTGTTTTAATCAATAACAAGCTTAATCAATGTGCCTTTTTGTGTCATATCAATAAATAATTGCGAGATATTTTTTGCTTTTTTTTACTGTCTAATTGATAATTTCCTACATTCAAACGACATCACTGCAGCACACATATTCTGATAGTCCAGGTTGTGACCCAAATAAATGATAGCTTGACAGCTATGCATTATAGGGGTGATGAATGCAATCTTAATAAGAGAATAAATCCAGGCGAACCAAAACATCTCAAAAATGGTTTAGGGCTCAGAGGTTAAAAGGCTGGTACAAGCTCTTAAGGGATGCACTGTGCACAATGTATATATACATAGTAGGGCTGCACGATATTGCCCAAAATGATTATCACGATTATTTTGGTCAATATTGATATCACAATATTTTACCACGATTATTAAGTAATTTTAGTGAGTAAAATATTTTTATTATTATTATTATTAAGTCATTTTAGTGAGTAAAATATTTGTATTGGATTGTCACGTAAACATAACAGCGCTTTCATATCCATGTGATCGGCTATGCAATATTACTGATAATGTACATATATTTGCATAAATATAATAATTATTTACCTGAAGTCAATGCATTTCCACAAAGAAAATATAAATCAAAATATTGCACCAAAACTTTACACAAAATCAAATATTTTCCTTGTGCTACATTTCTGTTAAATAACACATCTTTGTTTCCTCATCTGACCTCATTGCATCTCCTAAAAGCAAAATATAAAATATTTTACTCCATTCATTGTACCTGCATGATGAATGTGTATAAAACTTAATTTTGAACTAAATAAAATTGTGCCCACAATGTATAACTAAAATAAGTATATTATGAGCTGCGCCCTGTCAAAATAAATCACAACCTATATGGCTCTACTATGTCGGAATTTAATTTGAAAGGACGGAGACGGGAAGTGGCAGGTAACACTCAGCAACACGTTAGTTAACTGTTGCTTCCTCTCATGCCTTTACTCGCAACGCAAGGTTTCATCTTCGCTTCAGGTCGTGTGTACGCCGAGGCACTGACTGTATGGAGTTATTAGCAACCCTGAGAGCTTGTCTAATAACTGGAATAGTCATTGCAAACCCACTAAGTTCTTATGTAATGAAAACGTAGTTCAGTACGCCAATAGGAACGACCAAGGATACGAACTAGCAACGGTGGAATAGTCTATTCGCCCAGCTAGACTGTCTGCTTCAGCTGACTGAAGGCCCAGGCTCAGCTGTTAGCCACAGAGCTACTGTTTTGCTAACACAACTCAAGACTCGCACACTGTACAAACAGTAAATGTAATCGGCCAACATGTTTAACAAGAGCTCCATCTAGCTAACAAAGCAATAGCCCCCAAAACAATAACACAATTCACGGAGAAAATGACTGCCGAACATTTACATGGCGGGCTGCAGCCTGAAGTTACTGTATAGGCTAACTGTCAATATGCGGCCAAACACTCACGTCGTCTTGACTGGATTCCTGTCGGACATTAACCATGACTCCTGTGTTCCCTGCTCTCCTGATACATGCAAAGTCGTGTTAAAAAAGTATTCCATTGTTTTTTGAACGAGTAGTAGCCCTGTTTGTGGACGTCTATCCATCAAAACTATGACGTAGGTCTTTAGGTGACCCGTTCGCTATACATTATATACTCTTGACAGCGGTCTGTCTTGCTGGACATAACAGACCTGGCAAAGTGTCATGTAATAATGGGTTATAAATCTGGCCCCACACAAAAAAAGAGACTAACAAGGGGATGTATGTGATTTCACAAGCGCAAATATCTGCTCTCGCTCTGCTGCTCTGCTGCTGCTGCTGCTTGCTTCTTTGCGTGGCTCTTGGAGTGCTTTCTATCTATGCGGGCCGAAAATTGTTCACACTTTGGGGGGCGGAGCCACTGGACTTTGATTGACAGCTCTCGGGGAACCTGGGGTTTCCAGGTTGGAGCATGGACAGGCACATGATCAGCGAGTGGTTTGGGGAGGGATTGATTTTCTTTCGCAGCTGAGCACACATTTAAAATATCGCACATTCATGTACACGTCATCGTGGGAAGCCAATATCGTCATCGCGATGAAAATTCGATATAGTGTGCAGCCCTAATACATAGTTAAATAATATATATTACATTTGCAGATGAGTCTAAAAAGCTGGGTGAAAAAGAAAGGCAGACGGGGACAATGGAGGAGCTGAGGTTAGTAAAGCAAATTAGGGAAGAAAATGTTCAAGCTAATGAGAATTTTCTTTTGGATTTGAATGCATAATGCTAGGTGATATTATTTGAACATTACAAATACATGTATATAAGGTAATTTGAAGGAAACAAATAAGATTTATAGCATTTCTTACTTGTTGTTTAAATGCTCAAGTTTATTACAGAAAATACAGGTAGACCAAGTAAGGGAGGAAAGAGAAGTGACAGAGAAGCAAGGAGAACAAGAGAGAGAGGGTGAAGTGGTAGATCCTGAGAGGTGTTTTGCCCACGATTGCAGGAGATTTCATTTTTGAACAATGTGTCTTATGTAAAAAACAGTGTGTAGTGTTTTGAAAGAAGTGTGTTGGAGAATTTCAAACACAGTGCAAAGCACTTATTGTGTTTGTAGGGTTGGTGCTTTTGTTTAGGGCATGGTTACAAAAGTAAGAGGTTTTTTGTTTAAATATTAATTTCTATACAAAAATGTCAAAATCTGTAAATGAAGACACAAAAGGCAAAGTTACAACACCAATAATCTACAGTAATACACAGGACTGTGTGAATAGGATTTAAGTGCATATTCTCCTCTCAAAATGCACCAGATTCATGGATTCCAATGTACAGGGTACAAAAAAAATATTGTGTTGAAATGCAAGCTGCATTGATTATTGCACTGTTCATAGAAAGTTATATTTGTGACAAGAATTTTTTTTCCTTTAAATCAATATTAGAGAGGGTAAATCATCTGTTGACTGTATTAAAAGACTCCTCCTTCTGTCTCTTGCTCTTCTGTTTTTTCTTCCCCAGCTGGGGTGGAGTGCATTGGGGTGCAGTAGCCTTGGCAGCTGGTCTAGTTTGGGATGCACTTGGTCGTTTTGATTTTGTAGCCTTTTTTTTCTTTTGCATGCTAGCTGCCCTTGCCGGCTTTATTCTTTCCTTCTCTAGGGTGTCATTGAGGATACAGCTTGACATTTTATTTCGTTATTGGGTTCCTTTCCTGGCTGCAGCCTTTGGGTAACATGTGACAACCAACCCCCCAAAAATGTGACGACCAACCCTAACTGGAATTTCTCGCTATTATCAAGGCTTACAAACCATCCAACAACTAGATAGCAGGCTAACTAGGGGTGTAACGATCCATCGATGTAGATCGATCCATCGATTGATTTGCGAACGATCCAACTGAATCGATACAACGTCCAAACATCGATACAAATCGATGTTGTATATGCTTTTATTTTGACAATGTCCTTGCCCGGATGTTTGTGACACCATTTCCGCCCGACCGCAGCAGGCTTTTCACGCTTGTTATGATTATCAAAGTTCATTTCGGACACTGAAACCATCGGTAACAGACCTGTCGGTGTTTGCACCATGGGCAGAGGATCATATATCCCCGCTGACAGAGCAGTCGAGCCGGCGCTTACCAGGGCAGCGCGCCGCTCGACAGGCTCGCGGGGTTAGCAGCTGAGCTAGCGGGGCATTCGGCTGTTATCCCCGCGGGCTGTCCAGCACAGCGCTGCCCGGCTCGCAGTGTAAAGTTCCAAGAATGCGCGGCTCGGCTGCTCTCTCAGCGGCGAGAAGCTCCTGCGCTCCCCGGGGCGGTCACCCTCTCCCCGGGGTGAATTTACAAGCCACCGCAGCCTCAGCTAAAGAGGATAGCTCTATTAGGCTAATGAGCTAAGCTAGCGAGGAATCCACCAATTCAGTCCTGTGCCCTGAAACCCTACACGGCCCAAAACTACTCAAATGTCACTCCAAGCATTGTTTACTGCCACTACACCTTAAGATATGAATAATAGTAAGAGATTGAAATACAGGTCCTTCTCATATAATTAGCATATTGTGATAAAGTTGATTATTTTCCATAATGTAATGATAATAATTGAACTTTCATATATTTTAGATTCATTGCACACCAACTGAAATATTTCAGGTCTTTTGTTGTTTTAATACTGATGATTTTGGCATACAGCTCATGAAAACCCCAAATTCCTATCTCAAAAAATTAGCATATTTCATCCGACCAATAAAAGAAAAGTGTTTTTAATACAAAAAAGTCAACCTTCAAATAATTATGTTCAGTTATGCACTCAATACTTGGTCGGGAATCCTTTCGCAGAAATGACTGCTTCAATGCGGCGTGGCATGGAGGCAATCAGCCTGTGGCACTGCTGAGGTGTTATGGAGGCCCAGGATGCTTCGATAGCGGCCTTAAGCTCATCCACAGTGTTGGGTCTGGTGTCTCTCAACTTCCTCTTCACAATATCCCACAGATTCTCTATGGGGTTCAGGTCAGGAGAGTTGGCAGGCCAATTGAGCACAGTAATACCATGGTCAGTAAACCATTTACCAGTGGTTTTGGCACTGTGAGCAGGTGCCAGGTCTTGTTGAAAAATGAAATCTTCATCTCCATAAAGCTTTTCAGCAGATGGAAGCATGAAGTGCTCCAAAATCTCCTGATAGCTAGCTGCATTGACCCTGCCTTTGATAAAACACAGTGGACCAACACCAGCAGCTGACATGGCACCCCAGACCATCACTGACTGTGGGTACTTGACACTGGACTTCAGGCATTTTGGCATTTCCTTCTCCCCAGTCTTCCTCCAGACTCTGGCACCTTGATTTCCGAATGACATGCAAAATTTGCTTTCATCCGAAAAAAGTACTTTGGACCACTGAGCAACAGTCCAGTGCTGCTTCTCTGTAGCCCAGGTCAGGCGCTTCTGCCGCTGTTTATGGTTCAAAAGTGGCTTGACCTGGGGAATGCGGCACCTGTAGCCCATTTCCTGCACACGCCTGTGCACGGTGGCTCTGGATGTTTCTACTCCAGATTCAGTCCACTGCTTCCGCAGGTCCCCCAAGGTCTGGAATCGGCCCTTCTCCACAATCCTCCTCAGCGTCCGGTCACCTCTTCTGATTGTGCAGCTTTTTCTGCCACACTTTTTCCTTCCCACAGACTTCCCACTGAGGTGCCTTGATACAGCACTCTGGGAACAGCCTATTCGCTCAGAAATTTATTTCTGTGTCTTACCCTCTTGCTTGAGGGTGTCAATGATGGCCTTCTGGACAGCAGTCAGGTCGGCAGTCTTACCCATGATTGCGGTTTTGAGTAATGAACCAGGCTGGGAGTTTTTAAAAGCCTCAGGAATCTTTTGCAGGTGTTTAGAGTTAATTAGTTGATTCAGATGATTAGGTTAAGAGCTCGTTTAGAGTACCTTTTCATGATATGGTAATTTTTTGAGATAGGAATTTGGGGTTTTCATGAGCTGTATGCCAAAATCATCAGTATTAAAACAACAAAAGACCTGAAATATTTCAGTTGGTGTGCAATGAATCTAAAATATATGAAAGTTCAATTATTATCATTACATTATGGAAAATAATCAACTTTATCACAATATGCTAATTATATGAGAAGGACCTGTATATTAATCTTATGAAAGATATTAATCTTATGAATGATATTAAGCTTATGAAAGATATTAATCTTTCAATCAAATAATTCAAGCTAATATTTTTTAGCTGTATTTTACATAGATAGAGGTATTTTATAAGGAAGTCCCCTTGACATTAAATAAAATGTCATCAAAAAGAGGGAAATAGCCGAGGTAGCAGCTTAAATTTGTTGTTTATCCTGTTAATTTCAAGATCTTTAGTGTTCAGAATGCATACAATGAATTAAAATTATACAAACAATTAAGAAGGCTATTCTATTATCAACATGTATTGTTAGATAACGAGATAGGCCATCTTGTGTTAAATGGGCATATAATATCGTCTCATATAGAGCTGCAACGATTAATCGACAAATCGATTATTAATCTATTACTAAAATAATCGGAAACTATTTTGATAATCGATTAATCGTTTCGAGTCATTTTTTAATAAAAAATTTCCAAATTCTCTGATTTCAGCTTCTCAAATGTGAATATTTTCTGGTTTCTTTAATCCTATTATGACAGGAAACTGAAATATCTGTGTGTTTTGGACATAACAATACATTTGAGGACGTCAACATGGGCTTTGGAAAATTGATCAACATTTTTCACAATTTTCTGACATTTTACGGACCAAAACACTAATCGATTAATCGAGAAAATAATCGACAGATTAATCGATTATCAAAATAATCGTTAGTTGCAGCCCTAGTCTCATATCGATCGCAGGCCCCTGAATCGAAATCGTATCGCAGCAGATTTTAGATATCGGCAAATATCATATCGTTGTCTAATGAATCGATTTAATATCGTATCGTGATGAAAGCAGCGATTTACACCCCTAAGGCTAACAACAATCTAAACTATAATAATAATAATAATAATAAATTTTATTTATAATGCACTTTATATTCAAGAATCTCAAAGTGCTTAAAAAGGGGGAACCTCAAAGAAAGTTTAGCTAAATGCTCTTTTAAAGAGATGTGTTTTGAGGTTCCGTTTAAAAAGAGCTGTAGTCTGTGGGGCCCTCAGGTGGTCAGGGAGGGCGTTCCATAGTCTAGGGGCAGCAGCAGAAAAGGCCCGATCACCCATGGTGCACAGCTTTGTATGTCGGGTTTGGAGGGTGTGAGTGGATCCTGAACGGAGTGTACGTGAGGTTGTCGGGGGGTGAGGAGTTCCTGAAGGTAAAGGGGGGCATGTCCGTGAAGGCACTGGTGGGTGAGGAGGGAGACCTTGTACTCAATTCTGAGTGAGACAGGGAGCCAGTGCAGTGATTTCAGGATGGGGGTGATGTGGTCGTGCTTGCGCACCCTCATCAGGATCCTGGCAGCACTGTTTTGAATGTACTGGAGCCTCTGGATGCTCTTGCCAGGGATCCCGATGAGGAGTGCATTGCAGTAGTCCAACCTGGAGGAGACAAAGGCATGGACGAGCTTCTCTGCATCTGCCAGGGTGAGTGTTTGACGGAGTTTGGCGATGTTCCTGAGGTGGTAGAATGCTGTCTTACAGAGGTGTTTGATGTGGGTGTCAAAATTTAGTTGAGGGTCCATTGTAACACCAAGGTTGGTGACAGATGTGGAAAGGGGGAATATAACTATAGCTTTGCCTTCACACTTTTTAAGGGTAATAAGTGTTTTGTTATAAACCCATTCGTAAAAGCCTAGAAGAAAAATACTGAGGAGCTAAATATTTTCAATTACATGAAAAACACAAGCAGTCCTCTCTCACCTCAAATTCAGGTGTCTAACTCCAAGGAGGACTTTGTAGGTGGCATCTGATCCCAATTCTGGATATTTCCATGCTAAAATTTCACAGACCGTGCCTTCTGGTGTCAAAATATAACAAATGTGACAACCAACCCGTGTGACCCCGTTCTCCCCTAGCGCCCAGCCCTACCGCTCAGTGTAAACAAGGCTTTACTATGTCTAGTATGTCATTTGGTCCTGTTTGTGCTATCCTCCTTATGTGTAAATCATTTTATTATGTTATCATCCATATATTAGCAGTCTCTTTTATTATGTTTCCACTGTTTCTACACTCCAACTTGTCTTTTTATGTTTGTCTTAAATACAAATACATTTTGGATCACTTAAGACCTGGATTGGATGCATATCCCTATTTTAAATCATATTTGTAGTGAAAAACAGCAAATATCAAGTACCTTATCTCAAACTATTTGTTTTTTAAGTATCATAACAACTATGTTTCAATGTACTATTCAAGAGTTCAGAGAAGATGTCCACATACCTGGAGAAGCCCTTCCCACAGACAGAGCAGATGTAAGGCTTGTGAACTCCACCATCGTGGGAGCGGACATGGTATGTCATGCGATCCTTCCTCTTGAACCTCTGCTGGCAGATGGGACACTCAAACGGCTTCTCATCAGAGTGTGACAGTTTGTGGCGGTTAAGGTGGTACACATCTCTGAAGGCCTTACCACACATGTCGCAGCCATGGTTCTTCTTCACTGGTTTGGGGGGCTTCTTGGGGATGCTTTGCTGCTGTTGGTGTTGCATTGGGGTCATGATGCTAGTGCCTGTGGATGTTGATGTTGTGGCTGTAGTCAGGATTCCAGCTACAGTAGTAATGTATGAATGGTTTCCGCTAATCTCCCGTGGTACAGTGGATATGAGTGGCACCATGGTTGGGGATGTTTGTGTCTTCTTAGGCCTCGAAATCATCTTAATGCCAGTGTGGCAAGACTCGTGTCGCCGAAGGTGATAGCTGTCCCGAAAAGCCTTGTTGCAGTAGCCACAGATGAAGGGTGTCTTAGATTTTGGCTCCTTTTTAATTATGGTAATTGGAGGCCCTCCACCTCCCCCAGTCCCACTAGCCACATTGTCTTTTAGAAGTTCTGCAGCACTGACAGGGGGTTTCTGGTCCAAGGGAATGGGCAGCACTGGTTTCTGATCAGGGGGCTCCGTTCCAGAACTGAGCAAAGGCAAGAGGCTGTTCCCAGCTACTTGGTGCTGGTGATGTAGAGCCTCATTGGCCTGCTATAATGAGAAAGCAGAGCAATATTAAATGATGTTAAAACACATCTTCCAACACATATGAATCAGAGGACCAATCAAAACAACATCTCTAACACAATTAACAAAACAAAAGGATGCGCTTCCTAGTGGCTCTAGTGTCTGAAATCTGGCTAGACCTGGCTTACGTTTTCCACTGCCGACAGTACCCTTACTTGGTAAGCGGTGATATAACAGACAGCGAAAGTGGCGGTCAGAGTATACAGTCTATGGGCCGGACCTGTTAAAGGAAGCTAAGCTAAACCGGAAGAGCAACCTATGCCCCTAACTTCGTCAAAAATGCACGCACAGTTAAAAATAATATTTCTGTCGCCTTAAATTGAGCCGGTGAGTGAGGCAAAATGTAAAATGTTGAACTATTCCTTTAAACTGTGCTGTCCGTGGCATGTAACTGGTGACATCGTAGTAGTGGGACTAGGGCTGGTCAATAATTACGATTTTGACGATAAGCTTTAGACATAAATGCTCAATATGAATATTTAAAAAAACAGTACAGTACAGATATTGATTTACCTAACGGCCAATCATACAGCAGAAATAAACGCAACAGCCAGTCAGATTGCAGTTTTGGCCTTTCATGTCTAAGTACACGCCCATTTCCTGGTGCGAAGTGCATGTTTGAGCTTTCAGCGGTAAGGAAAGGAAAGAGGAGAGCCGTGTGTAGTCACGTCGGCAAGAGTTAATAGAGTCAGGGGCGCCCTTAGCTCAGTTGGTAGGTCGCTCACAAAACGTGGGGAATACAGAAGCAGCTGGTTTGGACGAGCAAAAATGAGAGACCGCTGGCTTGACCGCAGTTGTTCCACGGCCCGATACTTTGACCCATATTCTAAATATCCTAAACCCTGCTTTAAAATAGTTGACATGTAAAACCAGTAATTCATATTTTATATCTTAAAGTTCAGTACTTAAATGTGCCAGGGCCTTTGTTGATCCACTTGTTTACTTTTTATGTATGGTTTTGCCTCTCTACTAGCCTGGAAATCCAGACCCATATCTAAAACGATAGAGGGTCTTGCCACGATCAATAGACCTTCCCAACTTCAGGCATGCAAACTCATAAGCCATGAAAAAGGTGAGAAGTCCGAAAACAAACACCGTTAGGAGGGTCTGGGGGCATCCCCCCCAGAAGATTTTTTTTGTGATTTGAACATTTAAGAGAAGCAATTTGGTGTATTCTGGTGAAGAGAATTAAGGACAAAAAAAACATTCTCAGATGAATAGTAAAATGAGCAAAACAAGTTAGTCAGCCAACCTTCTTGACGTTTCCAATACAAAGTGTGTAGGTAGCCTATTTACAAAGAAAAACGTTAAAAACAGCTTAGAAAAACGGTTAAAAATGCTGGCAAAACCAGCTTTAAATAAGACAGAAAATAACATGGAGCCTCAAATCAATCACACCAAATTCCCTTACAATAAACTAACTATTTATATTGTGGCAAACAGGATTTGCCTTATCTTTGTTACACAACAATCAACACATAAGAATACACTCTGTCACCATAGTTAATCTCGTGTTCACGCACTCACACACGCGCACGCACACACACACACACACACCTCAGTCGTGCGCAGGAACATAATGGACGATAGTGGAGGAAGCGAGTGTGTTGTTTCGGCGCTGATCTGCTATAATCACTACATTCACCTCATGTGTGTCGGCCAGAACACCACGCACCATTCAAAAACCGTGAAAACAGCAATAGACAAAAGCACATTATTAACTTGAGGTGACACGTTAATCTACAGTGACAATCCGCCAACCGCGGCTGTTAATCAGCGCGCGCATAAAGCAATGCAAATGGCTGTAAAACAACGGTTGGCAAACTCCGTGAATTTATTTAAAAAGTGATTCACATAAACCGAGTAGGCACTAGGGTTGCCACCTTGGATTTAGAAAAAAAAGGGACACTTGATGTTTGGGGCGGAGGGCTCGGCCATTATTAGGCTACCAGTTCAGACTGACCAGTGTAATGACCTATAATAATAATAACCATAAACACCTACAGTGCTTTTTACAGTAAGATATATAAGGAGACTGAGGTGGGAACCCTGGACCTTGTAGGGGGGTCCGGGGTTCAAAAGAAAAAAATGCAACCTTTTAAAGTAAAATTCATCAATCTGGTAGCCTGGCATTCCCAGACCTGCCACTAGGCGCTGGCAAATTAAATTTGCTGCGCGTGTTGGTCTGGACACGCTCCGTTGAAGCTTATCAAGAAGACCAGAAATCTGGGTCTCACGTTTCAATTGGTTCTATCTAATATGGGCGCGCCAGAGCCCCTTATATGGTACTCTGGGGAGGACGTAACCGGATGACGACAGTGACGTGCATGCGACTTCGAAGCCGTGATAGTAAACATCAGAGATGGCTGCGGATATGTTGTGTGAGTTTGAGACTGCTTTGGCCTTGACCCTCAACGATTTGGAAGACGGCACTCAAATCTTTCATTAGCAAGTAAGTGGAATTTTCTATTTTGCCGACCGACAACGGCAAACGTTTTATTTAACAGTTTAACAGCTGTTCGCTAAACGAAAGGGGCTTACGTCGCCTTGTGCATCGCTCTGATTGGTTGTAGTGCTATCCAACTGCGTGCAGTGGCATTTGAAATGCACGAGTAGGAGCCGCCCCTTGAGTTGGAAATTACTATTGATCGTCGCCAGACCCTCTATCGTTCAAGATATCAGGGTCTGGATTTCCAGGCTATCAATCTGGTGCACTTTGAGAAGAAAATTGCATGCAACCAGGGCCAGGGGGGCCCTAAGCCAGAAATACTGATAGTAACTTTACATGTCGCATTGTCAAAGAGCTCAGTCACTCATGTCAATAACAGGGTCCAAAAAGGAATCACCTAAAATAAGGAAATAAATCATCATGGCCCCTCAACTAGTAGGTGAATAATAGAAAAGCAAGTGCAAAACTAAAGCATTATTAGCTCTGTCTTAGGGGCTTCATGAGGGGCCTTGAAGGCCCCCTCACACATATAGTAATAAGCTTTCTATGTGTACATTCTATACTGTTCATAAAAAGTAGCTATCCACCCTTTATCTGTTGAATGAGGATAGGGGGGAGGGGGAGGAGGGGAGCTTTAAGAGTCTGGGCCTATTATCTCATAATCCGTATATGAACCAAATGGTTTCCACAATCATCTTTTTTTCTATTTTCGCGGGGAGCATGCACAAGCATTATTTATAAAAAAAATAAAAAAAAAGTGGGGGGCCCCACACTGGGTCTTGAAACGGGCCCCGAGGTCGTTGAGACCGCCCCTGCCCGCTTGTGCGCCTTCTCTCTGCCCGGCTCCACTCGCCTCTCCATTGAGAATGCATTAGTTGGCGCAACAAACGCCTCGGCCCGTGTGAAACGGCCTTAACTACTGAACGAAGGAAATCAAATGAGGTTTTGGCATTTCCCCCAAAAAAACGGGACAAATTGTGTCCCGGGAGAGATTTATTTTTTCCCGGGACAGCTGGTTAAAAAAAAGAGAACAATTCTGGGAAAAACGGGACGGGTGGCAACTAGGGCTGGGCGATATGGACCAAATCTTATATCACGATATAGGTAATTTTATATCACGATATGGATATATATCACGATATAGTATTTTTCCTTCAAATTCAATGGATTACAATAACTGTACTGAACACATTAGATTATTTTCATTTTTTGCTTGGAACTTAAATTTCCATACAAAATACCAAACCAGTCTGGCTTTAGTCAGTCAGCGCAAAATAAAAATGACAGCATCAACCAAAGAGCCTACATTTTCCAATTGATAGTAGCCTATATCAAAATAATGAAAGACTTGAATTTTCCTGCAGTATTTGCTCATCTTCATTTAAAAAAGCTGTCAAAATTAACTAATGAGCAAATGTCTGGTAATACTTTAACTCCAGCTTCAATACAAATAATATTTTCAAGTTTGACATGTTTTAAAGTTACATAAAACTGTCTCCAACGATAACAGCACGGGGGTGAAGCCCCGAGTAGGCTAAAGATGTGGACCCCAGGAAGAGTAGCTGATGTTTCTGCATCAGCTAATGGGGATCCTAATAAAATCAAATCAAATCAAATGTCATTATTAGCCAGCTAGCTCACGAGAGCTAACCCATGTAGTTTGCGGCTTAAAACAAGCCAACTCTGCGTCACGGCAACAGCACGCTGAAGCAGCAAGCAAGTTTCCTTTGCCCGAAGACATTTTTGACCGTTAAAACCAGCTGCTCTGCCACCGTGACACGGAGTTGGTTTGTTAACTGTAAAGTGACGGCGCACCGGAGCTATGGAGCTAGACAGCTAGAGCAACAGATGAGGCTTCTTCTGTTGCGGGTAGAGAAGCTGTATTGCAGCCCAGAACTCTGCTGCAGAGCCCCTGTGTGGCGCGGCGGTGTAACTGCAGTGTAACTGTAGGGACTCGGAGGGACAGCTGCCTCCCGCTCCATCTATGCTCCCGCCACATGAACTTTTTTTCTCTGCGATATAAACGGTATGGCCAAATCTCTCCCGGTAGACACTTTCATATCGTCCACGATATGATATCGTCATATCGCCCAGCCCTAGTGGCAACACTAGTAGGCACATTAACACGGTAAAATAATAGTACTGCGGCTGCAGCAAATTTAATTTGCTAGCGCCCAGCGGCAGGTCTGGATTTCCAGGCTACCTCTCTACAAGATTTAAGATGTTTGCTACAGCCCTGCCAAAGGAGTTTAATGTGATAGAAGTCAGAGCTTTTATTTACATTATTTTCAATAGGTAACAAGGCCAGCTTTATTAAAGTGTTTTGTTAGGTGCAGTTAAAACATGTTTGTGATGTTAAAGAGGACCTATTATACTACTTTTCTGGTCTTAATTTCTTGTTTTACACTGCTATAGAGCAACCTGACACGAATCACATCACAAAAAACTATGTAGATTTTCGGGAAGCTCTTTCTCTTATTTTGGCGATCCAGCATGCACTGTAAACACTTTGCTTTTGACATTTCCGCCCCCTCCCCTCCCTTCCTGAAAACCCAACTTCGTTGTGATTGGTTACCTTCCTTCCGGAACACTTTCAGTGGCGGGAGGTGCGAGCATGGACCTATAAGGGCGCGAGGCAGACGCGAGTAGGAAATTGGCAGCATTACCATACATGTAATGTACGCGTGGTGACGACACCAAGTTACATGCGACGTCACGAAGTTACAAAGCGTCAAGCCGCTTTGAACATGTGACTTCTCGACTGGCTAGAATAGTGTCTCGTGCTCTGCACAGACACCCCAGACGGTAAGCAGGGAATACGTCGAAATGCATGTACGTCATTATTTGATAATCTAGTATGGTTAAACATGACTATAAATCATCATAACAACGTTTATAGGTCATAATAGTCAAAAAGTATAGGTCCGCTTTAAATGTTTATATTTAAATGTGATTCAATGTTCTCTTATCACGAATATGCTAATAAATAACATCTTCAGCCTACAGCAGTATTAAAATATATTTTGTGATTACTATCGATAAATACGGAAAAAATAATTGTGATAATATTTGCCATATCGCAAACTGTTATGGTCTTTGACCTTTTGGAGAAATGCATTTATTTTTTTTCAAGGGAAAAAAACATTGTATTTAGGTCTAAACTGTTTAGTTATTTTGAAAAGAGCATGATAGTGTAGGCCTTAGGGTTGCAAAATTTTGGGAATTTTCAAAGTTGGAAACTTTCCATGGGAATTAACGGGAATTTTGGGAATTAACGGGAATAAACAGGAATTTACTAAATTTAAAGCAACCCAAATGCACCAAATCCTTCTAACTATGTTAATTCAGTCCTGGCAAACGTTCTAGACTGTAAAAAGCAGTTTTTTCAACTACGTTATATGGTATTTATGAACATTAAACTTCAAATCAGATTTTTAAAGCTTATTGAGACACCCAACTTGATATCATATATTGCTTTTTACTACACAAGGTTTACAGAGGCTTAAACAGTGATTTTAAATATAGGTGGGGAAAACAACCAGATTTCATGCAAGTACACTTGGCAAGTTGCACATAGTACACATCCTACTGCAGGGGTACTGAGGCCACGTCCCTATACATTAGGGGTGTAACGATACACGTATTTGTACCGTACCGTGACGGTACAGGCACGTATTTGGTGTTAAGGTGAGAACACACCGGGCGCGTTGGGTGTGGTGGGCGCGTTGAAAAATCCAATTTTTGCATAGGGAACCATTGGTTGGGGCGCAAGGATCCGTTGGCCGCGGCAAAGCGTTGCTTTGGGCACTTTGGGCGCGTTGCCAAAGCGTCACCGCGCCGGCAAAGCGTCAAAAAGCGTCACCGCGCCGGCAAAGCGTAAAAAAAAAGATGAAAATATTGAACTTTCAACGCTCCGGCGCGTGACGCAGAGTTTCTGTTGTCCGGTAATTACCGGTCATTGACCGGAAAAAAATGACGGGGACCGAAAATTCTAATTGTCTCCGGTCAGATTGTCTGGTTGAAATAATTCCCTCTTCACACTTTGAATTGTTTTAAAACATGCTACAGTGATTTTCAACTATTTAATACTACTGAATAGATGAAAAACCATGTTTCATTCATTTAAAACAATAACTGTGTGTAGACTGTAGCGAATGCGTAAAAGGAAAAGGAAAAGGAAAACAAACTGCATGACGCGCTCTCGTTTTGATTGAATGGACTGTTTACAAACTACAAAAACGGCGACATCAAGCGGGAAAATCAAAGCCTAAGCCACAGCAAAACAAGGACATATTATATATAAGAATGACTTCTTAATACCAAGCAGCGGCCAGTCTAACGTAAGTTGCAATGAAGAAGACTGACTGCGGAGAGACAGCTGATGCCCGTAGCTCAGCCGAAATGGAGGGAGAGAGAGCGAGCGAGAGAGAGACTGTTAAACTCATTAGTGCATTTTTTTTATTATTTTTTCAAAGAGTATTTGATATGAGAAAATACCTAAACTTTATTTAAAGTAGGCTATAATAGTAGCCTAGGTAAGTCGCTGCAGGCAGCAGGCCTACTGTTATAAGCCAGTATACCTACTGTCGTTTTGATTTTTTATTATGGCTTTCTGACTTGCAGCGTAAATAATTGTGTCCGCACTTTATAATATGACTAGCCAGTTTGTTTTATATGAACGACTCATTATTTTGCGTGTAGACATGTCAGAGGCATATATCAACAAATCAGTCGATTCATTGACTTTTTGCAGCGGCAGGGCAAACAAATTGCGATCGGAGGTTTCCTTTAAGCACCACAGACAGCGGACACCGTAATGTTCAGAATTTGCACCAAAGCTCTAATGATAGTAATAAAGAGAAGCTTTATTTTAACGCTGTCCATGTGACGGTGGTGACTGGTTGTATATCGGTTTGCTGTAGACATCTCACGGAGGGAAGCGGCTGTTTCACTTTACTTTTTCTCCGGTTGCGCAGTCAGTTTGGCGACATGGCACTGTGTTTTTCGGGCTCGATAAATGTAATCAGATAGCGGAAGCCTTCCCCCCTGGCAGCCTTTACGGGCGGAATATCCCCGATTATGATTGTAGTCGTCAAACCACAGTCTGTCTGCGCATCGGCTCACTCTCTCACACTGGCGAGGTGTCACGGTGAAACGCTGCTTTCCTCGGACGAAGGCTTTTTTATAAACATCCCAGTCGTAAATGGGTGTTATAACTTTATGCTGCATAATTTGCATTGCACTATTTTCTCATTTGTTTGAAAAAAATCTCCAAACCATTTGTGAAGCTGACATTTTCATGTACACACATAGCAGAAGTGAAGCTCCTGCAGTGCGCTCACAACCACACATTTAACTCGCATACGGCTGCGTCTGACGTCTTCCATTTCCAACAACAATCATTATAATAATACAATTATTTTGAGACTTCAGTCGGCTACGAGTCGAAAATCGGTGTTGAGTCGACATTTTTCACAAAGTTCTAGGCAAAAACTGCGGTTTTATTTCCTCTGCTTTTGAAGTGTAAAATATGCCTATCGGCACATTAAATGTTTTGTGCTTTGATTGAATTGTGTTGTCGTCACTGCCTGTTGAAAGTAGCCCACATTTAAATATAGTAGGCTAAAAATATACATGCCTTGATGATATCAATCTTTATATACAGTAGTTGCTTATCAATAGGCCTACTTGAACTGGATTTTTCCGATATGACCGTTAATGAAACCTGGTCACATGACCGGCACCAATTTTGTCTAGCGGAAACCCTGGCGTGACGTTTAGCCGCGTTGGCCAATCAGCGGTGAGCTTGACCCTACGTCACTGGCAGAGAGCCGGAGGACAGAAAAATCTGAGACATAATGGAGGCGCAAATAATCACCGCTGTGTGTGCGAGACCGTGACAACACAGAGGCAAACACCGAGTAGGAAATGTATTTACGGCTGGCTGCCTGGTGCTGTATGAAGCCGCTCGGGGTTACAAGACGTGGGGAAAGTGAACCAGGAGCAAATAATCACCGCTGAGTGTGCGCGAGACTGTATAAACACCGTGGAGGAAATGCGGCTGGCTGGTGATATGAAGCCGCTCGGGTGGGGAATGTGAGCCAGGAGAATGGGCTTCCTGGTTAATTCAGTGAATATGTGTGGCTGTGCTTAAGCCGATAAACCAAGTTAGCACCGGTCGGATAGCGTTAGCTAACTCACCCGGCTGTGTGCGGCCACCACCTCCATATAATGAACCCAAACATAACGGCTAAATCCGGGTAACTTTCACAACGAGTACAGCGAAGCACCGGTGTTTATGCCTGCCCTATAGGCTATCTACGCCAGCCACGGTCCCGTCACAGCCAGGTAATGTAGGCTACTTGCCTTTATTTTCTACTGCCCTGTGCACAATGCTGCTGTAAATGTGTTTGGTATGGTGCTGCCTTGCTGTTTGTGTTCATTTCCGAGTGGCGTGAATCTGCAATGCTGTTTTAAGGCTATTCGTTCCGTTCACTTGCTGTTTATTTGTTTTTTGGCACAATTGTTGGCCGTGTAGAAGTTGTTTTTGTGTGGACATGAACGCTGTTGTGTCGGGTCGGATCGGATCGCAGCCATGGTTGATTAGGGGAATAAATATATCGGGGGAGACTAGCTGCGTAGCTCCGTTCCTTGGACTCCCACAAAAGATAGAGCGCAGCGATGGGGATTATCTCAGCCATGGTTGATCAGCAATAGAAAAAGCAGGGGAAAATAAGTTTCGGGCGGGCTCATCTACGTAGGCCATGACGTAGGCGCGTTGCTTTTGGGCGCGTTGGACAATTTTTTGACACAAAATGACCACGCGCCAGATCGGGCGCGTTGGTCGCTTTGGCCCAAAGCGCCAACGCGCCCGGTGTGTTCTCAGCTTTACAGAGGTGGACCGCGGTCCGTTTGTGGCGTACATAGCGTTAATATATGGCGAATGTACAGGCTTGTTTTGCGGTGTGGAACTTAAAACTTGTCGTCGGAGTTCCCCCCGGACCATTTAGCCTCCGGGTCGCTCGCACATGCGCAGTAGCAGCCAGCGATTTAGAGTCTGTTATCTCCATGGTGAGCACAGCATGAGGGTGCAGTGTTGCTAACTTAGCAACTTTTCAGACCCCTCTGGCGACTTTTTTTCAAAAAAGCGACTAGAGACAAATCTAGCTACTTTTTCTGGTGTTATTGGTGACTTTTGGAGACTCTGTTCCTAAAGCATGTATCACTCTTTACTTTTAAACGAGCAGCGGCTGGCTCCCGAGGCTCCTGCCCCCTCCCAGAGCACTGACAGGCGGCCGAGTCCTCACGCAGCAGTCCCTCCCAGCTGCGGTCAGAGCAGGAGATACACACCTCTCCGCTCAAGTGTTCCGTTTGCGTCACTATTAGCAGTTGTAGCAGCGTTCCCCCCCTCTTCTACAGTCTATGAGTAGTGCAAATAAAAATGCTATACAGTGCTATCGAACAGAGAGCGAACTGCATGGCGAAAGACAACAGGAAACCTGAGCTTGCAGGCGTCCCCCTGTTATTCAAATCCCGCTTGAGGGATAACTTTGGATTCCAGTAGAATTATGAAAACAGTGATAAACGTGTGGAACAATGTCGGCACACAGGTTATTGTTTCACCGCGATCGCCTATGTAGGAGCCAACCATGGACATATAAAAAGGGAGCCAACACGTCGAACATGCATACGCATTTGAAAAGGCACCATCCAGGTCATACTATCACCGTTACTGTGAAGAGAAATCGAGCTGTGCAAACACAGACAGTATTTTCTTTTTTATACTGAAAATACATAAGCTGCCATTTAATTAATGCTGCAGTTGCACTTTTATTTGATAATTGTTATATTTATAAAAGCACTTCAGAGCTTCAGAGAGCTGCAGTAATATTTTATTTTTTTAAAGTCAAAAATACCTTAAAGAAGACATACCCTTTTTCTACATACCATCTTACAGAGCCTGCTGAGCATTAACACTGGCTTTATTTTTCACTGCAATTTTAGTTTATGCTGCACATTCACTAGTATTTAATGTATTTAAGTATTTTATTTATTGGAGAATTGCAGCAGTATTCTTTTTAGATTTGTTAGGCCTATGTATTTTATTTGTATGTTACATACTGTCAGCTAGTTACTGACAGCTAAAACTGTTCATTCTCCCTTAACTATGAACCGTACCGTACCGTGACTTCAAAACCGAGGTACGTACCGAACCGTGACTTTAGTGTACCGTTACACCCCTACTATACATGCACTGTGCATTCCTCCATCACTTGGGGGGCAATTTACTTAAAGCTGGGGTGGAGGATTTGGGGAGAAAATGGCTGTTGGGATAGAGTTTCGAATCCAAATACCTCAACCGCTCCACTTGTTCTCTTTGGTCCCTCCCCTATGGTCCCTCTACAACAGGGCTATTCAATAGGCGGCCCGCGAAGGAATATTTACTGGCCCCCGCCTTGACTACCGACCGTGGTGCACAATTAATGTACTAGCACGCGCAATGTGTGCTTTTGCATGGTCATAACTGCGCAAAAGGCCGCGATCTACAGTAAATAAATGTGCACATGTGTCTCCAAGCGTTTCTCTATCAGCTGCTCTGTGTATGCAGCTTTGCGCGCGCGATTGTACCGCAGTGTAAGTGTATGGTCCATTATTTGTATTTAGTGTGTCTGCATAATATTGCACCAGTTGAACTTTGCTTTGTACTGTCTACTCTGCATGTTTGCACAGAATGTGTACCTTCACATAGCAAACAAAATTGCACAACTGTAAAGTCAGTGTCTGTAGTTTTTTTGTATTCAAATAAGTAGTTGTTTATTTCTGTACTGTGCATTGGTATCTTTGAGCAAAATACAGCCAAAATCTTCGCCGCGCCTCCCATGACCCTGGAAAGTGACCCCTTGACAAACACATTTTTGGGGGGGAAACACTGTAAGGTGCTGCACTTAGGGGCCACTCACACTAGGGCCGCGGCCCCGTGCCAAAGCTCATTAGTATACTAAAGTCTAGAACGTTTGGCTAGTGTGACCACGCCATCCGTATTCCAGCACGGAACAGCCCCTTGGCCACGGCACACCTGGGAGAGGTGTGCCGTGGCCAAAGTACAGATGCTAATGAGATGACACGCGCACAAGCAAGCGCACAGGCGGCGTTCCTGACGTGAATTTATTAAGGATGCATTGTCCGTTAACGTCCGCTGCCTTACTAGTCGGCACCAGAATTGCCCACCACTTGGACTTGTAGCTATAATGTGTGAGAATTAACGTGTGTGTAAGCCTAGGTGTGGGCTAATAAAAGAGGGAGAGAGCTAATTAGGTCGGCTCAGAAAGCACAGCAAAAAGGTTTTCGTGTTTACTCACGTTCGTCAGATGATTTTTTTTCTTTTTCCTCCCGTCAGATGTCATAACTGCATTTACGCATGGCGGTGGAGACGCACCCAAAACAACACACCGCGGCCCGGTGATAAGGAAACAGTAGCCTACACTAAGGTTTAACAAGAAACTTTATAAAGACACTTAAAAAAACGATCTCTGCCCATACAAAAAGTTCTGACTTGGATTTGATGGAGCGATCGATGTGTACAAAACCATCCGGATACATTTGGTCTGATGACGGGCCGTTATATTAATAATATTAAACAGCGTGCTGCACAAATATGAGACTGTCCCCCGCGACCTATTACGTCAAGGCTACATTTAAAAAAAACAATAGCTTAAGGATTCTCGTTGCTCTAATGTGGAATATTTGATGCAAATTTGGCCGGATGAAAATATTCACCAACAGTCGTATAGCCTACAAGTAGAGTGGCCCCTTAGCTCCAAATCCTAAACGCGCACGGTGACGTAGGCAAGGTGCAAGTGTGCCCAGGCCACGAGCAATGTGAGCACGGGCCTGCGGGGGGAGTGGGGAGGGGGGGGAATCGTGCTGAATCGTGCTGAGCACGGAACAGGCAAACGGCACTAGTGTGAGTGCGCCCTTAGAGTAGCCTACATTTATTTCTAGGTGTTTTGATAAGCTGTTGCACTCTTAGTAAACCTAGGCCTACCTGTATTTTGATAAGCTGTTGCACTTAGAGTACATTTATTTCTATGTATTTTGATAAGCTGTTGAAGAGTTAACCTATTGTGTTTTCCTGAACTGATAAGATTGTTAAACACTTAAACAACAGGCAGCCTATGTTAATCAAATAGGGATTTTTTTTGATAAGCTGGTGAACTCTATTTGATAAAATAAAGACAATATATGCACTCCTATGTCGTTGTAGTGTTTTACAGTATGAAGCTATTGATGTGATGCTCATAAATTTTAGGCATTTTTTTCTGGCCCCCCATTTTGGATCATTTCCACCAACCGGCCCCCATTCAAAACTAATTGAATAGCCCTGCTCTACAACAACAAAATCGTGCCAAAGTGAATGGACAGTCCCAACAGCCAATAAGAACAGAGAATCGGAGCCTCGCTCTGATTGGTCAAAGTGTACAGCTTATGTTAACTTTGACCAATCAGAAATCACATACCCCAGCTTTAATTTATTGAATGGGTTGGGTCAGACATAAGTTATTTTTTACTCAACAATAATAATAATATAATAATTTTTTGTTGTTCAGTGAAATTATTGATTGTTCATAAAATAATCAAAACTTGATAAAATTCTACTTACAAATAAATCTGTTAAAATCTAATGGTTTTTTATTTTATTAGTTTGCATGGATGTCTGCCTATGACAAAACATAATGTTTATATGTTTAGACTTATGTTTGGATATAAAAAAAAAATCATTTAAATGACCGCCATTTAGTTAATTCCTATAATTCCCAATTTTGAATATTCCCAAAATTACAGAGCGAAAGTTCCTGTGGAAACTTTCCACCCCTTTGCAACCCTAGTAGGCCTACAAGATAATTTTTTTCTAATTTTCAATGCTGCTTTATTTTTAGGTTTTAAATTGAGAAAAGCCTATTCCAAAACTATCAATAACCTCTGTATTTAAAAAAGAATCAAGTAAGTAGACTTCTAATAACCATTAATCTATTATAGGCTATCACATCACAGTATTGACCATAATAATCGCTCATACACTCCCCAAAAAAACCTTTTGTTTCTAATTGTTTTAATGTGAGTAATCAACTGGCAAAGTTTCATGATGATATATGATATGTGGTAGATATAAAGGTCTACCACATCAAACCTTGTCTAGGATTGTAAAGGATATAAATAAATCTAGACAACTAGAATTTGCCCACCCAGATGCTACCGATAAGTGACATTTTGGGACTTGGCCAATGGACTATAAGGCTCAGGACTTCCAAATCTCAATTAGCACAAAGAGTAATTGCAGAATAATTTAGCAAGCGAAGTATGGATTATTTGAGGTCTCTATTATACTTCGATTATAGTTTAGAAGATGGCCTATTTGGAACCCCTTTATTGTCATTAAGTTTTAGCTCCGTGAATATTGTACACAGCGTTACCTGCATACCAACCATGACATCTGTATTCTGGCGAGGAGTCCCGTGGTGCGGATGGTAAAGTAACCTGGTCAGCTAATTAGCTTAGCATACCATAACAACAGCAATGAATAGCGTGTCTACCAGCTACTATGCTAGAGCGCGCGCATATCAACAGTGGTTCCATTGGAAATAAGCTTCACGGGGTTCTCTTATGCGTTTCTGTGAGACAAGCATCAAACTATGACATTGTATAGAGATCGGAAAATGTATGCAATACCAAGAAAGCGGATTTGAAGCGTCTCTGTTAACCAGACACAGCCGGAGGTCTCGGATTTAATAGCGCTGGTTAGCAGTTTGCTACAACAACACAAACAGCCGAGTAAGCTAGCAGGCTAAAGCTAACACCTTTGTTTTGCTTTGCTAACTGTCATTGATTTCAGAAAGTGATATACACGTATCGAATAACATTTACGTCGTTTCCAAAGGGTTTGTGCAGTTTCTCAGACTACTACTGTACTCTGACACTTACTTGGAATAAAAACGTACTCCAGCTTGGCTCCATTGCAACACAGGGTTGAAATCTGCAGGAAACCTACAAGGAATCTACAACAAAGCGGCTAAACATGGCAGCTCCAACTTCCTGTCACCCCCAGGGCTGAACCAAGTCAAGTTTCAAATTACATTACAAACCAATAAGAGACTGATGTAAAATCAAAATGTAGAGTGTTTCACTAAAAACATAGTGCTCTTTTGATACAGTGAAATACAATGTACAATACGTTTTTATAAAAATAAATCAACAATATCGACCTAAAAATCCTACTTTAAGCTTATCATATAATGTAGCCTACTAAATATATGCTAGTTCTCTGTGATCAATTTAACTCTGTTATAACAAAATCATTTGCGCTTTTGAAAAACTATGATTTAGTGAATTATTAGCAAGTAAAAACCCACCTCAACTTCAAACTTGTAAAAGAGCAAACTTAAGGCCCTGGGGCCGTATTCAAGTTTTTAGTTACGAGTAACTTCTTAAGACCTATTCACAAAGCTTATGAGACTAACTTTTACTAATACCCAGGGGGCAAAACCCCCTTAAAAAAAAAAAAAAAAACAGGCATGGGATGTTGTAAAAGGTTGTTCACCAGAAATGATCTAGGACCTTCAAGGAGCACAACCTTCTCAACTACTTGCTGAAAAGCTACGGGGGGCGGATATAGCAGATCGGAGCCATGGTTTAAGGCAAGGGTAAAATATAAAATGTTTAACTTATAGATTTTATCATGAAACTTTGCCAGTTGATAACTGACATTAAAACAATTAATTTTTCGTATTGAAGTTTTTTTCCAAAAAGTTTTGAATATATATGCAAATGTGGCATATTTCATTAATAATGCGTACATTTGAATATCCTTAAAAAAACTCAAATGTAGATTTTGGATAAAGCCAAAGTTAAAATTTTTATTGCATTGTTACAACATATCAAGTGTTTCCAAACAGAACAGATTTGGGATACAGCCTTTTTTCATTTTATAAATCAAAAAATACTACTCATTCGCTTTTCTGATGTGTGTTGTGTATTTTAATCTTGCCCCTGTAAAGCACTTTGAGTGGCCTTGTGTCTGAATTGTGCTATATAAATAAACTTGCGTTGCCTTGCCTTGACTATGTACAGGTCTTAAAAATGCATTTTCATCATGTTTTGAAGAAGAAAATGTCTCATAAATCAGACAATTAACAATATATGAACAAATCCTTCTGTTATGACCTTCAGAATGGCGCTACAAATGATTATGTAAAGTTTAGTTTATGTAAGTGCATTAGCAGTTGAGATTTTTTGTATTGAAAAAAAAAACATGTCCACTATCAAACCAAAAGGATCACGCCATTTCTCACAGACGAAGTTTTTTATGTAAAAACGTTATACACTTACAGTACGTTGTCAAAAATAAATAGAGATTTAACTCTGGCTTTATCCAACATCTAGATTTTAGTTTTTTAAAGATATGCATGTACACATAATTAGATGAATATGCCAAATTTGCATGTATATTACATTTTTTTGAAAACAACTCCAGTACATACAATCATTGTTTTAATGTCAGTAATCAACTGGCAAAGTTTCATGATATTCCATGCCCATAAAATTATTTTGAATATACAGTGGGAGGAACTCCTAAGCTAAGAAGGCGGGGTTGACCTTGTTGCTATGGATGACCAAGCCCCAACCACAGCGAGTTCTATCAGCAAAAAATTCAGTTCACCGAGTGGCCACTAAGAGCTGGTACCAAAACAGAGCATTTTAAAAATACTTATGTTCATTCTAAGTATAGCGACAGCTCTCCAATAAAGGCCGCTAAGAGGCTTAATAGACCCCTTATCAGTCTACGTCACACAGCGTCACTCCCCGCTCAACTGCGCATGTCAGCCGTAGAAAGAGACAAGAGCAACACGAGCCACAATCATGTCTTGTTGTGCTGTTGGATGCACAAACCGTTTATTTTTAGTTTGAATGGTGATAAAGCTAGTAAATGCCCAAATGCACCGCTGTATATTACATAAATGAGTTGTGAAATGTTTACAATAAGGACAGTGACCGGAGACGAGGCTATAGCAATGGAAAGCAATGGAGGCTTATTTATTAGTGGTGGGAATCTCTTGGCACCTCACGATTCGATTCGATTCCGATTCAGAGGTCAACGATTCGATTCAAAATCGATTTTCAATGCATCTCAATGCAAAAAAATGTTATGTACATACCCATGTGTGAATTTCAAAAATATATTTATATGCACATCTGAGTTTGCTCCTCAGAGTTTGCTAATCACTTCCTACTTTTGTGATGATCATTAAATACAATCAACAGATGAATTACCTTCTCTAATATTGTATTAAGAGAAAAAGCTTTTCTTGTCACAAATATGACTTTCTATGAACAGTGCAATAATCAATGCAGCTTGCATTTCAACACAATATGGAAGTATGTAAAAACTAAACCGATTCAGTTTAATTTTATTTCAAATCTCGTAAATCATGTTTCTATAGGATTTCTATTCTATTATCTATTATTTTCTATGTCATTCAACACATTGTACAAAAAGTATGGCTTGGAATTCAGCTCTCATACAAAAACGTAAACAGAGATAAAGCCGGTGCAGGTCACATGGGTTTGCTGCTCTCAGCCCTTTTGAAGCCACTTTGGAAACAACTCGCACATGTGTGGTGTGTGCATGCGCAATGGCGCAGGAAGTATTAGTGTTTACAAAAAAAAAAAATTATAAAAAAAAAAATTATATATAAAAAAAAAATTGATTATTAACTTTTCTGAATCGATTCAGAATCGTTCGAGAGAGAATCGATATTAATCGGAAAATCGATTTCGGAAAAAATGTCCCACCCCTAGACGTTATATAAATCTCCGTCCTCTTCCCTTGTGTTTGACTCTATGGTTTGACTAGGCAGTAGGGGTTTGCACGTGTACACGTGTAGCCGGTAAGTAGGCTAAATCATACCATTTAGGAACAATCAATAAACGAAAACCGAGTGGGGTCGACATGTGCTAGCCTACTGTAGGCTACTAAAGCAGATAACACAACACATTATTGTGTTTGGTTATAATATTTATTCATTTAACTATTTAACTGCTCCACCATAAGTTTCACTTTCCTTTTCATCTCTGTCTCAAACAGCTGGTCTGATAAGCTGGTCGGCTCGTGAGCCCAACGGCCCCGAAAGCAGGAGTCAGTCTAAAAACAGATGATCACGGCTAGTTATGATCACTTTTAAATGAAAAATCTAAATTATGAAATAAAGGCATCTGTGCCTCTCTCTGTCTATCTGTCTGCCGGTCTTTACTGTCACTCTCCAACAGCAGTCCGGCCACTGAAGTCGTCGGGGCCATTTCTTCTCATCATTTATCTACTCAACTGCCGGCAACGCGTATGGGTCATTAAGACGTATCTCGTTTAATAGTGTTAATGTTTCCGCATAACCAATGTTATCACTCGCTGATAAACAGTTTTTAGTAAGCTGACAACATCGCTATTTAGCACCATGGACCTATAAAGAAACACTGCAACTGCAATATAACCAAACGGGTAACCATGGCAACCAGCCAAACAATTTTTCTTTCTGCAGCTATGCAGCGCGCGCATCCGCCGTGTTGATAAACAGATAAGGGGTCTATAGTACAGGCATTTTGTGAGAAAATAGGGGTGGACCTTAAAAAAATTGCAACAGAAACCATTCCAACTGTTTTTGACTCATGAATATGTAATTAATAACATACTAAAAGTCTTAAGGAATCCACGTGGTGGAAAGTTATTTTTTAAGGGTTTTCTTAACCACACCTTTTATGCCAATTTTCGGCTTCCTAAAGTACTGTTTTATGGTAGAGGGGATATGTGCCAAATTGTTAACCTTTTCAGAAAAGCATGAAACTTGGTACACTTATACAGTTTGGGGCCCTGAGCAGTTTCAGATATTAAGCCATTGCAAAATGTAATCATGGTTGCCGTGGCGACCATTTTACTTTACGCCATAGCCTAATTATGCATTTTTCCTCATAACTCCTGAACCAAACATAATAACACATAACTAGTAATGTCTACCCCTATGTTTTCATGGTCAAGGATTACAATGATACCACATACAACATCAGAAACAGTGAAGGTCCGTAGTTAAGGGTGAATCCAATGTTTTTCCGAAAATGAAAGCCCAATATCCGAAAACATCGCTGTGACTTTATCACTTGGGCCTATGTTGCATAAACATTGTGTAGCATTTTATGAGTTTTAATTTTGTTCTCTAACAAAGACATAGGCTTAAATGTTTGTAAAATACTGTAACAATAAAAGAAAAACAAATATTTGTGAATGCTAAACTGGCACAAATTGATACATTTTTTAACTGATGAACATACATTTTAATATGAAAATATTTTGGTGCACAGACGTACTACTTATTCAAAGTGCAGCCAGAGCAGTACTAATGCAAAGTGAAAGGGGTACATCAATGCATACCATGAGTATGCATTACCCTCTGACCCCCTCTGGGCTGTGGTAACTTGAGAGGGGAGATGAGAAAAGACTCATTTCAATGTAGCCTTGTGTAATTGACTAATAAAAGAAACTCAACTTAGTATTCAGACTTTTACGTTTATTTAATAGTTGTATGAAGCCTTGGAGCGAGTTTTCTTAAACATAGTGTGGTTTTCCTCATCATCTTTCTCATCATCACCCCCAACCTGAGATGATTTTGCTCCCCCAGATTATTTGCAGGTACCACATGCAACAGAGCACTCGATGGCATGCTTCTTGCATGTGCACTTTCAGTTGTTACAGTCTGTCTTGCATGTGCATCAGACCCCCATAAGAGTATCTGTGGAGCTGTTGGTAAGGCAGTTTTGACATGGACAAGCACCCCACCATCACTCTTTCAATCCCCATTTGTGCGGCATTGTACGTCTGACAGTTCCTTTTCTGTTGGTGACCACTGAGTATGTTGATGAACTCTGCTTTATTTTGTTTGAAAGGAACTTGTATTTCTTCAAGGCAACCAGCATGTTCTCACCTATGACGACGGCTGCTTTGGTCCTCCCACCTGCTCACCTACAGTTTGCCATGTCTTTGGTCGATCTGCCCTGTTGAACATGAAAACTTCCTCTCCATACTTCCTTTTGACATATTCGCTGTACAGTTTACTAATGTCTTCGTATGTATATCCACGTGTCCGATCGATGCGCTGAGCAAGTTCCACCATCCAACACATACTAAATATGACCTGTCCCTTCAGGAAGGTCAGGTGTGTGGAACGTCAAAATGGCATCTGTTAATACTGGCTTCTGTGGCTGTCGAAGCAGCAAGAAGGTCTCAACCAGAGCTGGAGGAGGACTGCACAGCTAATGCTTAACATGGATCCCAGTTTTTGTGAACCTTTTGCAGCAATTATGTGTCTGCACTGCTTCACAATCGATCTTCACTGAGGATCTTTGTACTGATGGTGATCACTCGATCCCTCTTCTTGAATGTGTTCTCAGCAGTAGTTTGTCCATCCATGCTAACCAAAATGGTGTTTCTGATTGCCTTTGACCTAGCAACATTTGAGGATAGGTGCGAGAAACTGCACAAGCTTGGATCCAAGCAGTAATTGTGTCTTTCTAAGATTTTTTTCAATTAGATTTGGATAGACGGAGTAGAAATGGGGCAAAGAGGGGAATGACATGCAGAGAACTGAACCAGGCCGTATTCGAACCTGGGTCCTCTGTGGGGCCTGGGCCTCTAGGGGGACACTCTAACCACTGTGCCACGAGAGCCCCCTGTAATTGTGTCTTTCTTGGAGATTGCTCAGAACTGTGTGCGTTGTTAACTTCAGCACAAGCTGGCATGGAGTGAAGCCATGTCAGATGTTGCAGCTATGTCATCCCTTGCACTCTTGTGAGGCCACCAATGGTTTTCATACTGTCATTAGAACCTGCTCAAGATCCATAGACATGCCAGCCCATAGGCGATGACTCTATCTGACCACATGGAATCCCTCTACACATATCTGGTTCAAATCTGGATGTTCCAAATGGACCTTGCACATCCACTGCACATACTGTAGATGTGGGCTGATTGTGTGTAGAGATTATGCCCTGATACTGCCATGAAAGGAAGCATTTCCGATATTGTTCCATAGTGAAGTTCCCAATTCCCAGTACGTTCAGCTCTCAGAAACTTGCAAAATATGTCTACCAATGGATTTTAAGGATTCAGTTTAGCCTTTGAGAAATCCTCTTATTCTGAGAATCACATCAGAATGGCAAGCTTTCTCTGCAGACATCGCTTTATCAGCTTTGCATAGATTGCCAGAGTTTTTTAATCGATCTCCAGCAGGTATCATCCGCTGATGACATCTCTGCATCACAATATGTTGTATCTCCTTGCAGCTGAAGAGGTGTCACAACAAGTGCATCACACAGATTCAGGCCATTGAGGACACCATCAATGCTAGTCAATCTTATCCTCTTCCCTGTCATAATGTGCATAACGGCATTGGCTGCATAGAAAATCTCCATCACTTCCTCTTCCCAGCACCAGCCTTAACATGCACAATGGACCCCAACAACTAATATCAGTGTGGAAGCCCCAAAGTCACTAACATAACCTCTGGCTCAGCTTCTTTCATAAGAAAGGCCTTCCACCAGTGGTTGATTAAATGTGATGATTGGGGTGGAATTGTGGCAGTGGGCATGTTCACATAGGCACTTACATGTGGAGTAGACGCACTTGGTGTCACTATGTCTCATATCGACCGATGGGGTAAACACAAAGGATGTTTTCCCCGGGTGATTGCCATGCTGTGCATCATACTAGACCATACTTTGTGAGACAAACAGGATGGCTGTTTTCCATATGAGTTCCAGGTCTGCTGTCGGGTCATGAGGTTCTGATCTCTCTCTCTCTCTCTCTCTCTCTCTCTCTCTCTCTCTCTCTCTCTAACCAATAAAGGCAAAAATTACCAAAAAACAACTTGACATTGTTTTTTAGGATCCGGAAAACTTTTCATAAAGTGATGGCAAGAAAATTAAATCAAATGAATATAATGACCTAATTGTTAATAATTGATTTGCATTGCCTCCAACACCATATCTCTTGTTAAACAAAGTTCTCGGTTGATTTGGACAGTACTGAACTATTTGTGTAGATATCAGAAAGGAATGTAGGCCTATGTATAAATAAAAAAAAATTAACACGGGCCACAATTGGAAATTGTGGGTTTTTTGTATTTTTTTTACAAACATTTAAGCCTATGTCTTTGTTAGAGAACAACATTAAAACTCATACAATGCTACACAATGTTTATGCAACATAGGCCCAAATGATAAAGTCACAGCGATGTTTTCGGATATTGGCAGGGCTGCCAAGTTTCACCAAAAGTTTGGAGTGAGATTTTTTGGCCGAGGGACCCAAAACCGTGTCCTCTTTCCCACCCAATAATTTTTGCTAGTGTCCTGCAAGTTTACATATTGTTCATAATAAATCAGAAATAAAAGACAATTGGAAAATGTGATAAAACATCAAAAATCTTAATAAAACAAACAAATTCATGAATTGCAAAGTCGTAGGACAGGTTTTAATTAAACATTGGGTGTGGACATATTGTAAGTGGGGGTCTGGGGGTCCCCCCCAGAATTTTTTTAGCATTAAACACTTAATTTCCTGCATTCTGGTGAATTTTTATGAAGCAATGTGTGCCTTTTCTGCATTCATTTTTATGTAAAGTAAAAGAGAACATTCACGGTTTCGCTGACACAAATTTAATTGAATAGCCTACAATGCATGTGTAGTGCTTTCAAATATCTCCTGTAGCCTATTGTTAAAACATTTGGTTAAACTGTAATAAAGGTAATTATTCTATATGTAGGCCTATTCAACATTGTATGGGTTATTTTTGATCCCACCCTCTCCCTTGAACCCCACATCTGTCACACTGTCAAAACCTCCTTCTATCACCTCCGTAATATTGCAAAGATTAGATCCTCCCTCACACCCCATGCTGCTGAAAGACTCATCCATGCCTTCATCTCCTCCCGCCTTGACTATTGTAATTCACTCCTCGCCGGCATCAGCACCACCTCCATCAACAGACTCCAACGTGTCCAGAATGCAGCTGCCCGTCTCCTCACTCACACCAACTCGTGGAACCACATCACCCCAGTCCTCAAAAAGCTCCACTGGCTCCCCATTTCATTCCGGATCAATTACAAACTCCTGGTCCTCACCTACAAAGCCCTCCACCATCTGGCCCCCCCATATCTCACTGACCTTCTCTCCCCCTATCAACCCCCTCGGGCCCTCAGATCCTCCTCAGCCAGTCTCCTCTCCACCCACACATCTAAACTCTGCAGCTTTGGTGACAGAGCTTTCTCCAGGGCAGCTCCCAGGCTCTGGAACAGCCTCCCCCAACATATCCGTGACTCGGAGTCCCTCACCATCTTCCAGTCCAAACTCAAGACCAATCTCTTCTCCTCTGCCTACCCCTAGTTCACCCACCAACCCAACTCTACATGTTGTTTTTGTTTGTTTATTGTTTTGTTTTTGTAAAGCGCTCTGAGTGAGAGAAGAGCGCTATATAAATAAAATGTATTATTATTATTATTATTATTATTATTATTATTATTATTATTATTATTATTATTATTATTATCCAATTTCAATTCACTATTATTATATTAAATCTATGACACTTGATGTCTTCTCAGAACATATTTTTCCCACAGTAACCTCTAAGCTTAGTTACTCAATACATTCATTCAATTAATGTTGACAACATTTTAGAACAAAAATGTGTTGGTGTGTCAACCAGCTCAATAACATAATGCAAAACAAGCTTGAATATATCAAGTGAAGTGACTGATTTGAATTAAGGTGTTCTTACCTCTTTGTTCATTTAATACCGGCGTCCTTGTTGTCATTAATTTTCCATATAATTTGAACAAAGGGCGGGACTGGGAGGCGGAGGGTTTTTATTAGTTTTGTAGTGTAACGCAGGGGGGCGTGGCCGTGGTGGTTTGCCAAGTGGCTGCTGCGGCTACGGGCTGCACACTTTCTTTATAGGTCCATGGCTGCACACGGCCATGGACCTATAAAGACACCGCGCATGCAGAAAGCATGGCAGAAAGAGGATGTCACGGAACTCAGTCCGTTTAGCTTTTCAAAATAAGACTTTCAAAGTAAAAGTACCAAAAAATATATATATATTACGGGGATTCATTTCTCTGCGTGAGAAATTGGAGGTGTGGCGTGTGAGCGTGTGAACTGGTTGATATGCGTGTGTCTCACGGCCAAAGCGTGAGACTTGGTGACACCGGATATTGGGCTTTCATTTTCGGAAAAACATTGGATTCACCCGTAACTACGGACCTTCACTGTTTCTGATGTTGTATGTGGTATCATTGTAATCCCTGACCATGAAAACATAGGGGTAGACATTACTAGTTATGTGTTATTATGTTTGGTTCAGGAGTTATGAGGAATAATGCATAATTAGGCTATGGCGTAAAGTAAAATGGTCGCCACGGCAACCATGAAGTGATTTTTTAATCCTATAGCCTACTTTTACTTTGAGTATGTTTATTTTGAAGTATTGTACTTCGCTACATTTTATATCACCTGTGGTACTGAGTAAAAAAATAGTTAGGCTAAAGGAGAGAAAAGAAAAGAAATATCGCGGGGGGCTTTTATTTTTACGGCACAATACCGGAAACTAACACAGTGAATGATCGACAGGAGGAGAGAACACATTGGTTGCGTTCCGAATCGCATACTTTCTACTAGCCTATATAGTATGTAGAAAAAAGATTTAGGATGTCCCGATTCTTGTGGCCAGATTTAGGATGGTTAGAAGTACCCGGATGTCCTACTTCATGCGGCCAAGATTGTTAGTGTTGAAAAGTGCATCCTATTTGGGCGATTCTGACCCACAATCCAGTGCGCACGTGAAGTGACGTAACATCGACGAAGCCTCCGGCCGTGTCTGAACTGCCATACTTACGTCCTACTCATACTCATTTTGACTTCAATTTGAGTATGTGACGGTTGGGTATGCGAGTTTGGGTGTGCGAGAAATACCCGGATGAGTACTAACTTCCGGGAAGATTTTAGGTATGAATCGCTCGGATACTTTTCCTACTCAACCGGCCCACAATGCATCGCGTCTTTTCAAACCACAAGGAGGGGTTTTTTTTTTTTCATTCATCATTGCAACGACATGGAAGGTGCCGCAGATAAAACGCAGCAGTCATTATTCAGATGTAAGTAGACCTAAATAATGTTTTTTTACGGCTTGTATCGGATGAAAATAGCTTTGAAAATAGTGTTTTTGTTATCGGAAATGTATTTCAAGTTGCCATTCGTGCTGACAAAGCTTGTTATCATGTTGTTATCTTTTTGATAGTCTTGAAACTATAGCCTACATGAGTCGGCTGATACAACTATAGGCTACTTGTAAATGATAGTTATCTGTTACAAATTAGACGGATAATTCATAATGTATTCATTAATTTATTAATTCTGTAGACATTATTGAGTAAGGGTCAGACGAACGGACGGGCTTATTATCCGTTGGAGAGGTATATAGCATATCCTATACAGCTGTTATTAGGCCTAATTAGACTGATTGGCTAATACTTCCTTCTGTACATGATTGTTTAAGGGTCCGATGAGGACACCGAGGGGCTCATCCGCTGGAGAGGGAAAAATGAGCACTTATTTACCGGCCGGAGAAACGCTGCAATCCTCGGCTTTCAGTAAGAAACATTTTTTCCCTGAATGGTTCATAATTTATATATAGGAGTTTTATATCAACTCATTTTATTTCTACATAGCCTATGCGTCAGCATAATGTAAGCACGAACAGGGAAAGTTACTGTGGTGCTCTCTTGAGAAGTGTAGGCTATAACATATAGCCTATTTGACAAGTGACTTGTTTCTTGTAGAAATGTTTGTACTGGTTGAAGCAACGATCACATTTGTATGTAAATGGTTACTGTTTATGCTAATTTGACTTATGTTATATTTGTGTAGAACATTCATCGTGGAAAAGGAGTTGGGGGGAAAAATTGAGGCCCAATGGGTTAAAAAAAAGTGGGAAAATATAAAGCAGAAGTATAAGGTGAGTACAAGTATCAGTTATATTAAATATCAGCACGATGATACATTTGATACTGAACTTTGCTTTCTCATAATCATACAAATGTTGCTTAATTATAAAAATGTAGTTAAACATTGCAATAACATTTTTAAACCTGGTTCCCATTATTTAATCAATTAGGACAATAGCTTACAATAGATAAACTGTAGCTAAATAAGCATTATTAATAACATAATTATGATCAGATATCTCTTTGTGCTGTTAACTCTTAGGACCTAAAGGCACCCAAAACTGGTGTGAGCACCGAGGGAGGAGAGGCCACTGCAGCTAGCTGGAAGTGGTTTGATGTCATGGATGAGGTGATGGGGCAAAGGCCATCCATAACCCCCCCAAACCTCATCTCCTCGGCTGTGGCATCAACTTCTGCTGCAGTGGCCTCTCCTCCAGAGCAGGGAAGCTCCACCAAGAGGAAGAGAGATCCAGAGTGGCTCCCTTTTATGAGAGAAATGCAGGAGAAGGACGAGGAGAAAGAAAGAAAAGCTGAAGAGAGGGACGAGAGGAGAGAGAGGGAGAGAGAAGAAAGAGAAGAGAAAAGGGAAAGAGAAAGAAGAGAGGACAACAGAGCGAGAGAAAAAGAATGGAGAGAGTGGATGGAGAATCGTAGCAGAGAGGAGCGGGCTGAAAGAGAGGAGAGGGAGAGGGAGAGTCGGGCAAGGGAGGAGAGGCTTGTTTCACTTCTAGAGGCTCTTGCCAAAAAATAATAAAATAAAATATGTGTTCATTAATAAAAATGTAAACATTTAATTGAACTGTTTACTCTGTGATCATTTTGTTGCAGACATTTCAAAAGGTCATACACAGAATAGGCAGGCAGGCAGATAAATACATTATAAATATAATATAAATGATATAATAATAAATTCGATTTATATAGCGCTTCTCTGCACTCAAAGCGCTTAAATACAGTATAGCCGCCTATATATAGGTATATCATAGTTATGACTGTTTAAAATAGGCTACATCCCGCAAAATGGGATAACAGTACTACCTACTGTTACAAACATGTACCTGCAGGGAGCGGGGGAGCCTTTGGGGCAAGGGATTTTTTTGGGTTAATTCCGCAAAGATATCCAGGAATGCCTCGAGGTAGGACGTGTGTTGAAGTCTGCACGTATATTATATTAACTATTGAATTAAGATATAAGTTAGGCTGCATCTATTTAGTGTGATGTTATGTATGAGTTCATTTTCGCCATGTTTTATTCAGATACCAATCTTCTATTGTGTAATTGTTCATACAAATGCTCTAATTTAAGCTAGTAGCAAAATACAGTAGGCTACGATATAGGCTACGATATACCGTATTTGCAGCTAACAAACCACTTGTTGACCAACCTTTCTAAGAAATACAGTTAATAAAAAACAAGAAGTTAATGAAAATAAAGGACACAACTAGAATTAAGAGATGATACTTATGTTCATTTATTGACTGTCATCATGCGATTTAAATTCAGAACAAGGGAGAAAAAAATAAAGGAAATCATGACGACAAGTCACAGAAGTACAGTTAATAGAAAAGCAAAAAACGTTCTTCTTTCGTGTAACATCAGAGGTCCAAACTTAATGGACAACTACAATTAACATGTTAGTTGTCATGCTAAATTTAAATGAAAAGTAAATGGAACTAAGGGACACAACTAAGTGTGCTTGTATTTGTTGTCATAAATGTAAAGGAACTCACGGACACTGTACTTTCTGATTTAAATTAAAACAAAGGGGACCAACCAACCAACCAACCAATATAATACTATTCTTATTTTTTCTTTAACAATAATCATGATCCTGTAGAACCTGGTTCCTGAGCTCAGGAGCAGACACTGCGACAGCAAGCCTTCTCCTGAGAGCATTCCCGGACTGCTGGTGGTCGCAGACTTCAACGGGCCCACCAGCATCATCATCCTCATGTGCCTCTCCCTCAGGCTCCAGGATGTCCCCGTTAGTGATGCAGAGGTTGTGGAGGAACAGGCAGTTGATTATCACCTCTGACGCAAACTCCACCTTCACCTCTATAGGGCCTTAAGGAAGATGGAGCGCCACCGGTTCTTCAGCACCCCAAAGGCCCTCTCCACCACGCACCTTGCCCTGGACAGCCGCGAGTTGAACCTGGCTTCCACAGGGTTCCTGACTGGCTCACGAAACGGGGTCATAAGGCATATTGGCTCAGCCAAGCAGGGATACCCTCCATCCCCAATGAGGCACCATCCTGGAGGTGGGTATAACTGGTTGGTGTAGAAGGGGCTGCACCTCAGTATCCTCGCGTCGTGCACCGAGCCAGGGAAGCCTACATGGGCATCAAGAAAGAGACCCCTGTGGTCTGAGATGGCTTGAAACTGGATCGAATGGTACAGCTTTCTATTGAAGTAGTCAGCGGCATAAGCAGCAGGAGCCACGATGCGCACATGACACCCGTCAATACTCCCAGCCACGTTACGGAAGGCTTGGGAGCCCGACAGCTGCTGGAACCCAGCCCCAATCACTTCCAGCTCAGCCCTGTTTGGAAAACGGATCTGGCTCCTGAATATGTGTTGTATCCCCCGACTCACACGATGGACAAGATCATGGCAGGTGGAGCGGGGGATATCGAAGGCCTCAGCTACAACCCTGTAGGATGTGCCAGACGCCAGCCAAAAGAGAAAAACCAGGACCTCAAAGGCCTTCCCCCAACCAGGCTGTGGATCTTGATTAAGATGACGGATAAGGTTTTCAATTGTTGGCCTGGACAGACGGAAGTCCTTCCTCAGGTCGCCATCATTGAAGTACAGGCGCAACAAGGGAACGTGGGGATTCACCCTGCAGTATGGCCCTCTTGCACCAACCTAAAAAAAGATGTTCATATTAATTATCTTGTAGCCTACTTATTATACTTTTTAGTAGTTATTATGAACAAATACATTTATACTTTGCAGTTCTTTCTAGTAGGCTATAATGTATGTATTTCTTAATTAGCCTACTTGTTTTACTATTTATTCTTCTCATACTTCTTTTCTTTATATCAACTTTTGTCTAATATTAAACATGTATTGGTGGAATAAAGACGTCTCAATTTCATGATATGTTTTCACTTGAGAAATGTGTTTGTTAGGCATAAAGCTTCAAATCCTACTTTTCATTAGTTTTGTCTTTACATTTTACGAGATTGTAGGCTAATCTGTGACAGTAGGATTGTCACAATCTCTCTAATCAATTGTTGACAACACATGGATATTGTTTAGCAAACAAATTAATAGTCTACTTACTTGAGGGGGAAATCGCATTGCGTTCATGATTGCCATGTAACGCAAACGGCGCCGACGAGCTGTCAGTCGTCTCCTTGCTGCCAAGGCTCCAGTTCTTGAAAGTGGCATTTTGCATCGATCTCTGTCTATCATTTGGCCTATCTATTTATACACGCATCAATCAATCAATCAATAGTCTTTCAGTCCACCTGTTCAAACAAAGGTGGAACCGCAGGGAAATCACAAACAATAAACTCTAGAAAAAACGTGTTTTATTTTTTTTATTTTTTTTATTAACATTCTTCTGGAAGTCATAACATTGAAAATGTAGACCAAACTTAAAAATAAACTTGTTATAAACAATGTTTTATTTACGAGAGCGGCTCCGTAGCTTGGCAACTGTGACGTGATTCACGTCAGCTGACATGCTTGAGTATACTTCAGTTAAGAACGTTTCGGCGCAACTCGCATACACAATCGATCTTTGAGTAGAGAGTATGCAGTATGTAGATGGTGAGCATGTAGGATGTAGGACGCTAGTATGGCAGTTCAGACACGGCCTCCATATGAAAACAAACGGGGATGCGACGGATATAAAAGCAAGAGGCAAGATCAAGGCGCAATGTTATGATGAAATAAGAGAGAAAAGTATGTCCCAATAGTATGCCTACTGCATCCTAACTAGATTCTTTTTATCGTCAGATGTAGTATCTAGAATAGAAAAAAGAAAGAGTATGCGATTCGGAACGCAACCATTGTGACTAAATGATGTGACTAAATGATAACAACAAACATTGCTTCCCTCTATCATTAAAACAAAATAATCCTAGTTAAACTATCATTGTACCGCACGTGAAGGCGTTTAAATGCAGCGAACCTTTCATCCAGCCGTGCGATCGGCCCCTCACTCACCTGATAGTTTAGCTTTCAGTTTAACAGTGCAGAGTAGGATGGAGACGGTGCGTGTTGCCGAGAGCTTTGAAAAACTTCCAGAAGATGACAGAAAGTCAGCCTTTGGTCGAGAAGAAAGGTAAAACTAATAGACTAAAATAATGTGCAAGATATGTTACGCGCGGACACGCGAGTCAGATGACATGCGCGACCGTGAGAGAGAGAAAAAAAGGCATATGCGACCGCGTATGCACCTCAAAACATCACGACCAATTAGTTTACTCACTTTAAGTCAAATCCAAGTGGTCTATGTCCATGCTCTTGCCACCACAACAGTCATCAATTAAGAACTACAATGCAACGTGCTTATCCAGCCAGCTCCATGAATAAAATATGCCCTCACATTCCTGCTAGCAAAAGACGTGCCCTATCAACAACATTTGCAACGGTTTATTTTGATTTTGACACTTATTTTATTTAATTATTAAAAATATGTTTTACTTATTTGCATTTGTTTTCAGTTCAATTAGGATATGTTTTAAAGTCTAAAGTCATGGTTTCAAATGTTAAATAAGTGCATGTTGCAGTTCTTAAATCAATTAATAATTGTCTATAATAATTGTGATTACACAATGTCTGTTGAGTCAAAAGTCAAGTAAGCTAAAGTCAAAAGAAATCATGACACCCGGAGGACAAGTGGGGCAGTGTATTGACTCCCTAGTAAGGAGAGGAAAATCCCCAAAACCAACTCCAGCTGATTAGCTGACTGAGATCACCTGCCTGCAGCTTTTTCAGCAGGATCACTCACTCTGCACTCAGTGGGGATTCAGACAACAGAAGAGAAAGAACTATCCAGCTTGGGTCAAACCATGAAAGGCTACTGGTATGGATGAACCAAAATTATATTGTGTTGAAATGTTAAACTGGATAAACTGGAGGTACATGGTAATCATATATTGTAAAGATTAAAACACTTAAGTTAAAGTTAATAACAATTATGAATTGAATAATAGATTATGTTAAAATATGACTAAACCATTTAAGAGATTTGTTTGTTGAACGTAATGGTGGTTGTGCATTTCTGTTTGTGTTTGAAGGTTTTCAACCTAATAATTCCTGCCACAAGAAAATAAAAGTGAGAAAAGGAAAAGAGTTGTCCCATTGCTTTCTTTATGGTTGGCCAGGCCATTTTCAAGTTTGGGCAGAAGCTGGACAAAGTAAACCCCATAATAACTTGACAATGTCAATCAAAATAATCATGATTATAATTTGTCAAAATCGAGCAGCCTTACCTTGCAATGTCCATGGTTTAGATCAATTATACACAATTACATTATTAGAACTGCAGCTGCAGTCTGTTTAGGTCTGTAGACCGGTTAAATTCCCACATTAACAGACTATTTGCTCCATATTTGCTTATCTAAAGTATAATGACACAGTGTACATCCATACATGTGTGGTGACATGATTTGTTTAATTTGTGCACTTTAATTTGTAAAAGTGTTGCATTCATTAAACAAAACTAGTTTGAGATTTATATCCCCTTGTCTATATATATAATGCCCTACACAGAAGAGACCCCTGCCCCCTCCCGCTGTTAAAAAGTAACTAGTAACTTGTACTTTAAGTACATTTTAAATCAGCTACTTTTTCACTTTTACTTAAGTACATTTTTAGACCAGTACTTTTACTTTTACTTAAGTAAAATTTCATCCAAGTAATCATACTTTTACTTGAGTAGAATATTTTTGTACTCTTTCCACCTCTGGCTAAATATCTGAAACTGCTCAGGGCCCCAAACTGTATAAGTGTACCAAGTTTCATGCTTTTCTGAAAAGGTTAACAATTTGGCACATATCCCCTCTACCATAAAACAATACTTTAGGAAGCCGAAAATTGGCATAAAAGGTGTGGTTAAGAAAACCCTTACAAAATTACTTTCCACCACATGGATTCCTTAAGACTTTTAGTATGTTATTTATTACATATTCATGAGTCAAAAACAGTTGGAATGGTTTCTGTTGCAATTTTTTTAAGGTCAGGTCATATAATGCCTGGACTATAAGTGGGCTCCAGGCATTTACACGTCATTCAATTAGGCTACTAAGTCCGGTGATGAGTATAGTTTGAAAATTTAATAAATGAAGGCAGAATGACAACGGATGAATGAAAACATGACGAGGGCATTGAAAACAAATAAAGAAAAGATAAACTGTTGTAATTGACGCAAGTTTGACGGTAAACAGAAAATATCAGGTGCGCCACTAACCCCCTTTGTATCCTAACTCCCGCCCGCCACAAGTGCCCAGGTATATAGATTAAACCACACCCACACCCACATGTGTCAATCAAAAGGAAGTGACATAAACCAAAACAGTGTCCGTGACTTTTCAAAATTAACAATAAACAAATAGACCAAATGTATTTTGGCCCCTATTATGTTTCAAATTCAAATAATAATTACACATTTGACATGACAATCAACACAGTATATAAATATATTCTTGATCTTCTTTCTTCATTATTTGTAATCCAATATGTTGTCCAAAGAAAGAGTGATTAGTCAAAGTCAAGTCTCCAGGAACAAAGTCAAGAGGTCAAAAGTTAGTTTAGGTCAGTCAATGATCCGCTGCCTCCAGTAGTAGGCAGACTTTGTTGATGGGCCGGTCAGAAATCCGGTCTTTGACTTTGACGAAGCTGACGTACAAGTCCCTTTTTGTCCATCATGGTCTCCACAATCCTTCCAGTCAACCAGGAGTTGCGAGGCGCTGAATCATCCACAATGATGACCAGTGACTTAGTAACGCGTTACCGGCATCGGACCTCTTTTTTCAGTAACGAGTAATCTAACGCGTTACTATCTCCAAACCAGTAATCGGATTAAAGTTACTCATCAAAGTCACTGTGCGTTACTTTTTCTGTCATTTTCCTTAGTAAAACATTTTACATAACTGCACAAATGACTGCGATTGCGATATAATGTAAATAAATATGCGCGCATGTGTCTCTAAACGCTCCAACCGCTCCTCTCGTCTTTTTGGTAGCGCCCCTCGTCTCTGACATGCAGTGTGTGTGTGTGTGTGTGTGTGCCTGTGTGTGTGTGTGTGTGTGTGCAGCAGCATTACGGCCGAGTTTAAGCTGAACTGTGGCGCAACACAAAAGTTTTCCCCCCCATGAAATATAGCGTTTGCTATGGGGATATTTAGGATTCGGGTACGGTGACTTTGAAGAGATAGTGTTTAAAACTTGGAAACTTATAGTCACGTGGCGATCGGTGGCCGCACACACCCAGTCTATCAACACATGAGACATCGCAGAGAAAAATCAAATTAATGCATGAGAGTGAAGGGCCAAGCACGTTAAGTTTAAATACACTGCTACTGTCTTTGCACTTTGGAGGAATGCATTTATTTTCATGGGGGGAAAAAGGTTTTTTTTATTACATTTTTTAAACCATAATTTTTATTATTTTGAAAACAGCTACTAGCCTACAAGCTTTATTTTATATATTTTCAATGATTCTTAATGTGTACATGTTTTAAACTGAGATATATGGGTTTCAAAACCTGTAAAGTAACGTTTAAAGTAACTTGTAATCTAATTTAGTTACTTTTAACATCAAGTAATCAGTAAAGTAACTAAGTTACTATTTTGAGGAGTAACGAGTAATCAGTAATCGGATTACTTTTTCTAAGTAACTGTGGCAACACTGATGATGACGATGTCTCCTGGGGTGAAGTTGCGTCTTATGTTGGACCATTTCTGTCGTTCTTGTAGTTGGGGAAGATATTCCTTAATCCACCTTTTCCAAAATAAATCAGCCATATACAGGTCCTTCTCATATAATTAGCATATTGTGATAAAGTTGATTATTTTCCATAATGTAATGATAATAATTGAACTTTCATATATTTTAGATTCATTGCACACCAACTGAAATATTTCAGGTCTTTTGTTGTTTTAATACTGATGATTTTGGCATACAGCTCATGAAAACCCCAAATTCCTATCTCAAAAAATTAGCATATTTCATCCGACCAATAAAAGAAAAGTGTTTTTATTTAATACAAAAAAGTCAACCTTCAAATAATTATGTTCAGTTATGCACTCAATACTTGGTCGGGAATCCTTTCGCAGAAATGACTGCTTCAATGCGGCGTGGCATGGAGGCAATCAGCCTGTGGCACTGCTGAGGTGTTATGGAGGCCCAGGATGCTTCGATAGCGGCCTTAAGCTCATCCACAGTGTTGGGTCTGGTGTCTCTCAACTTCCTCTTCACAATATCCCACAGATTCTCTATGGGGTTCAGGTCAGGAGAGTTGGCAGGCCAATTGAGCACAGTAATACCATGGTCAGTAAACCATTTACCAGTGGTTTTGGCACTGTGAGCAGGTGCCAGGTCTTGTTGAAAAACGAAATCTTCATCTCCATAAAGCTTTTCAGCAGATGGAAGCATGAAGTGCTCCAAAATCTCCTGATAGCTAGCTGCATTGACCCTGCCTTTGATAAAACACAGTGGACCAACACCAGCAGCTGACATGGCACCCCAGACCATCACTGACTGTGGGTACTTGACACTGGACTTCAGGCATTTTGGCATTTCCTTCTCCCCAGTCTTCCTCCAGACTCTGGCACCTTGATTGACATGCAAAATTTGCTTTCATCCGAAAAAAGTACTTTGGACCACTGAGCAACAGTCCAGTGCTGCTTCTCTGTAGCCCAGGTCTGGCGCTTCTGCCGCTGTTTCTGGTTCAAAAGTGGCTTGACCTGGGGAATGCGGCACCTGTAGCCCATTTCCTGCACACGCCTGTGCACGGTGGCTCTGGATGTTTCTACTCCAGACTCAGTCCACTGCTTCCGCAGGTCCCCCAAGGTCTGGAATCGGCCCTTCTCCACAATCCTCCTCAGGGTCCGGTCACCTCTTCTGGTTGTGCAGCGTTTTCTGCCACACTTTTTCCTTCCCACAGACTTCCCACTGAGGTGCCTTGATACAGCACTCTGGGAACAGCCTATTCGCTCAGAAATTTCTTTCTGTGTCTTACCCTCTTGCTTGAGGGTGACAATGATGGCCTTCTGGACAGCAGTCAGGTCGGCAGTCTTACCCATGATTGCGGTTTTGAGTAATGAACCAGGCTGGGAGTTTTTAAAAGCCTCAGGAATCTTTTGCAGGTGTTTAGAGTTAATTAGTTGATTCAGATGATTAGGTTAAGAGCTCGTTTAGAGTACCTTTTCATGATATGCTAATTTTTTGAGATAGGAATTTGGGGTTTTCATGAGCTGTATGCCAAAATCATCAGTATTAAAACAACAAAAGACCTGAAATATTTCAGTTGGTGTGCAATGAATCTAAAATATATGAAAGTTCAATTATTATCATTACATTATGGAAAATAATCAACTTTATCACAATATGCTAATTATATGAGAAGGACCTGTATTGAACTTGCTTCCACCTGCGGCGAGCGAGCATATAGGTCTTCCTTCTGAAACTGTCCTGGTGGCAGGGATGGCGCAGTTTTGAGAAGCAGAAGGTGATTTGGTGTGAGTGCTTCAAGGTCGTTGGGATCTGTAGAAGCCTTTGTGATTGGACGACTGTTGAGGATAGCTTCGGCTTCACATAAGACTGTGTGGAGTCCCTCCTCATCCAGACTTTGCACATTTAGTGTTGAGTTGAGAACCTTCCGCACTGATCTGATTAGACTTTCCCACACACCTCCATGGAGTGAGCCAGCAGGGGGATTGAATATCCAGTTTATTCCCTTTTGAAGCAGTACGTTATGGAGCTGACCTTGATTCCATCCTTCAATAGCGTCCTTCAACTCGCGCTGTGCTCCCACAAAATTAGTTCCATTGTCTGATCGTAGTTCTCTTACTTGGCCTCGTCTGGCTATGAAGCGCCGAAGGGCATGAATGAAAGAGTCTGTCAAGCGATGAGGCCATTTCAAGGTGAACTGCTCTTGTAGCCAAACAGGTGAAAATAACACCATATCGCTTCACAACACTTCTGCCACGCTTCCCTCCAAAGGGTCCAAAGTAATCGACTCCAACGTTTGTGAATGGTGGTTCATCTGGAGAGACTCTATCCAGGGGTAGATCAGCCATCTGCTGTTGTCCAGGAGTAGCATTTATACGCCGACAGACAACACATTTAGACAGGAGTTTTCTGATCAATACTGTGGCACCAGGAATCCAATATTTCTGACGCAGTTGCGACCACCATGTCCCACCTCTCCATGAATATGTCGTAGAATGAGGTCAGCAATGTGAAAGTCTTTGGCCAGAATTACAGGATGTTTAATTTCTTCTGGCATTGCTGCTCTGCTTAGGCGAACACCAACTCTTAACACATCTTTGTCCAGAATGGGGTTGAGTTTATAAATGTGGCTTGTCCTTTTAACATTCATTCCTTTTTTCAGATTTGAGATTTCATCTCCAAATCTCTTTTTTTGGCAGAAGCGGATTATCTCAATCTCTGCATTCTCCAATTCGCCGATTGTGAGACAGATTTCCTGAGTGTCAAGATTTCCTTGCAAAGAGAGAACACCACTTGTCGTTTTCCTCTTCCTGATTCGTTGCAGAAGCAGTCCTTTAATTCGGAGCATCCATGCTACTGCCCTTTTCAACTGATTCCACGATGAGAAGTAATGGATGAAGTTGGTTGTTGAATCCACTACTTCAGGTGTTATTTGAGCAGCATTTACGGTTATGCTCTTGACTTCAGAGTCCTTTGGTGAAATTGCATCCAATCCATCAGGGTTCTGAGGCCACTCTTCTGGAGGACCAAGAAGAAACGGAGGTCCGTACACCCACATTTCCTTCTTTAGGAAAGCTTTGACTTTCAGACCTCTGGAAGCCATGTCTGCTGGATTGTCATTTGTGTTGAGATACCTCCACTGATGAACATCTGAGGCTTTGGCAATTTCAGTCACTCTGTTAGCCACAAATGTTCGAAATTGTGTGGTCCTGTTCTTTATGTACTTGAGCACAGAGGTGCTGTCAGTCCAAAATATAGAGTCTGCTAGTTCCATCTGCAGCTCTTTCCTCAATATTGTGTCCATTCTGCTTGCCATGGTAGCAGCAGTCAACTCCATGCGAGGGATGGTGACTGGCTTCAAAGGAGCCACTCTGGCCTTTCCCATCACAAATGCACAATGCGTTTGGCCATGGTTGTCATGCAGTAACAAATAACTCACAGTTCCATAACCATCCTGACATGCATCAGCAAAATGGTGTAGCTGGGCAGATGTTACCGTTCTGAAGTTTGTAGGTTTGAAGCATCTATTGACTTTAAAGTCTTCCAGGTTATGGAGTTCCTGAATCCAGCTCATCCATTCTTGCACAATAGCGTCTGGTATCACATCATCCCAACCAGTCTTTTCCCGACACAATTCCTGTAGAATCCTTTTTGCAGTCAGGACTACTGGTGCCAACATTCCAAGGGGATCATTTACATAACTGACAGTCGACAAAATCCCTCGTCTTGTCAGTGGTCTGTCTTTGAGGATGATTTTGAACTTGAAGACGTCAGACTGAACACACCATTGAACACCTAACATCCTCTCCACAGGTAGGTTGTCATGGTCCACATCCAGATCCTTCATTAAGTACGGGCCCGAAATAATTGAGGGCCCGTAATTATTACTCTCCACCATACTTTTTCTTACTTCTTATTCTTCCGCCACATTTTCTAGCTGCTACTCCTCCCACACCGTTACATGCAGACATGCAAAAATTTCACACAACGTGCATCCCCACCCCGCGGGGTGTGCTATTATACAGTTTTGGGAATTTCCGCTAGGGGGCGCTGTTATTAAGCCCCGACTGAAGAAAGTTTGAGAGGCCACGCCCCGCACACCGTAAGTCCGATTCACTTGAAATTTCTCACACAGGTGTATGTTAGGGTGCTCTACAAAAAAGCCTCTGGGACCATATAAGTCCGCCTATGAATATTTTCCGCTAATTAGCATAAACTGAAAAACAGGGTGTTATCCACAACCAGTGTTAATTTTGGCAGCAAATTCTGATTTAGTCTTAGTCTTAGTCTTTTGAATATCACACCATTTAGTCTTAGTCCTATTCTAGTCATCTAAAATATTTTAGTCTTAGTCTAGTCTAGTCTACTAAATATAAGCAGATTTTAGTTTGACTAAATCTACAGCGGACTTCGTCGACTAAGTGTTTTTCTTCATTGAATGGTATTAAGGTTTGAATGTGCAATACAGACACAGATTTAATGGTTGTAATACAAAACATTCTATTTCATTAGTAATAATCTCACATAAAATCAGTGTACCTGACTGGATAGGGGTGAGGGGGGGCTTTAAGAGCCTGTGCCCGGGGGTCCATTATCTCATGAACCAACTGGATTCCAAAATCTTTTTTCTTTTTGCGGGGAGCATGCACAAGCATTATTTATAAAAAAAAATAAAGTAAAGAAAATATTTTAAAAAAGTGGGGGGCCCCACACTAGGTCTTGAAACGGGCCCCGAGATCGTTAATGCCGCCCCTGGGCAGCAGCAGCACGCAGTTGAGGTGCTGATAAATTTGAGCAACTGCGCCTTCTTTTAAGCAACACTGCTGCCGCTGTGTTGTGTTCGGACTTCTTTTGCATCAAAGCCTTTTAGATAATACAATTAAAGGTTTTAATTGAATGCTGTCCATGCGTCGGAGTTGATTGTAACTTAAAAACAGAAACTAACGGACGGAGGCGGCAGTTTCACATGGCTCTGTGTATTCAAACTCGAGACAGAGCCTACTACAAACAGATCGCGGAACTTAGCCGTTCCCCTAGACATCGTTAACGGGCAGGATATCCCTGACTATCATTTTTGTCAATCATACCGCAGAGTTTTTCAGCACAGCGGCTCACTCCACCCGCTCACACCTGCGCGGTCTCCCGTCGATTTTCACCGACACAGGGTTGAATTCGCTGCTTTGCACTGATTGGATTTATTCCCAACTTGTCCCACAAAAAGAGTAGTTCTGATTGGATCTCTTCTCCATTCGTCCCGCCCTAACAGTTTCGTCTAGTTCCTATTCGTAGACTATAGTGTCAGTTAAATTAGTCTCAGTCTTCGTCATCACATCTGCCTTTTTATTTAGTTTTTATTTAGTTTACGTCCGTGAAAAAGGTTTGTAGACGAATATTTTTCGTCATAGTCTTAGTCTACGAAATTAACACTGTCCACAACTTTCTGAAATTTGACTGTATCAACACCAAATTTCTCGTGAAGCCCCGGGGGACTACAATAAACATACCCGTAAAACATTAGTAGGACAACTTGAAAAACATGGCCGCCATTGACCAAAAAGTTTACGCAGGGGCGGGGCCTATCAACAAATTGGCCATAACTCCTTAACCATAGGTCCTATCATCATCAAACTTGCTGGGTATGTGCAGAAGTCATGTGGTAGCATGTCCCTGGAAGCTTATCGAGATTAACCCATAGGGGGCGCCACAAATACCCCTGACTCTGATTGACTTGAAATTTCTTACACTTGTACAGCTCATGGTGCTCTACAATATATCCTCTTTACTGCATTAAGCTCCTCCCCTTTACCACGTTAGGATCCTCCCCTTTACAATATTAAGCTCCTCCCCTTTACAACATTAGGATCCTCCCCTTTTCCAAATTAGGCTCCTCCCCCTTTACATCATTAGGCTCCTCCCCTTTACTGTGTTATACTCATCCCCTTTACCATGCTAGGCTCCTCCCCTTTACCACATTAGGCTCCACCCCTTTACCACATTAGACTCCTCCCCTTTACCGTGTTAGGCTCCCCCTTTACAACATTAGGCTCCTCCCTTTGCTGTGTTAGGCTCCTCCCATTTACAGTGTTAGGCTCCTCCCCTTTACCACGTTAGGCTCCACCCCTTTACCACATTAGACTCCTCCCCCTTACCACATCAGGCTCCTCCCCTTACCACATTAGGCTCCACCCATTTACCACATTAGACTCCTCCCCTTTACCGTGTTAGGCTCCTCCCCTTTACAACATTAGGCTCCTCCGTACAGCATTAGGCTCCTCCCCTTTACCGTATTAGGCTCCCCCTACCACATTAGACTCCTCCCCTTTACCATGCTAGGCTCCTCCCCTTTACCACATTAGGCTCCACCCCTTTACCACATTAGACTCCTCCCCTTTACCGTGTTAGGCTCCCCCTTTACAACATTAGGCTCCACCCCTTTACCACATTAGACTCCTCCCCTTTGCTGTGTTAGGCTCCCCCTTTACAACATTAGGCTCCTCCCTTTGCTGTGTTAGGCTCCTCCCATTTACCACGTTAGGCTCCACCCCTTTACCACATTAGACTCCTCCCCTTTACCGTGTTAGGCTCCCCCTTTACAACATTAGGCTCCACCCCTTTACCACATTAGACTCCTCCCCTTTGCTGTGTTAGGCTCCCCCTTTACAATATTAGGCTCCACCCCTTTACCATGCTAGGCTCCTCCCCTTTACCACATTAGGCTCCACCCCTTTACCACATTAGACTCCTCCCCTTTACCGTGTTAGGCTCCCCCTTTACAACATTAGGCTCCACCCCTTTACCACATTAGACTCCTCCCCTTTGCTGTGTTAGGCTCCTCCCATTTACAGTGTTAGGCTCCTCCCCCTTACCACATCAGGCTCCTCCCCTTACCACTTTAGGCTCCACCCCTTTACCACATTAGACCCCTCCCCTTTACCGTGTTAGGTTCCTCCCCTTTACAACATTAGGCTCCTCCTCCGTACAACATTAGGCTCCTCCCCTTTACCGTATTAGGCTCCCCCTACCACATTAGACTCCTCCCCTTTACCATATTAGGCTCCTCCCCCTACTACATTAGCTCCTCCCCTTTACCATGCTAGGCTCCTCCCATTCACAGTGTTAGGCTCCTCCCCTTTACCACGTTAGGCTCCTCCTCTTTACCACATTAGGCTCCTCCCCTTTACCATATTAGGCTCATCCCCTTTACCATATTAGGCACCTCCCCTTTATCATATTAGGCTCCTCCCCTATACCATGTTAGGCTCCACCCCTTTACCACATTAGACTCCTCCCCTTCACCATATTAGGCTCCTCCTCTTTACCACATTAGGCTCCTCCCCTTACCACATTAGGCTCCTCCCCTTTACCGTATTAGGCTCCTCCCCTTTATCATATTAGGCTCCTCCCCTTTACAACATTAGGCTCTTCCCCTTTACCGTACTAGGCTCCTCCCCCTTACAACATTAGGCTCCTCCTCTTTACAGCATTAGGCTCCTCCCCTTTACCATATTAGACTCCTCCCCTTTACCGTATTAGGCTCCTCCCCTTTATCATATTAGGCTCCCCCCCTTACCACATTAAGCTCCTCCCCTTTACCGTGTTAGGCTCCTCCCCTTTACCTTTATAGCCTCTCGGACCATAGGGGTCAGCCATGATTATTTTTTTCGCCGCCATTGCCCAAAATGTTTACGCAGGGGCGGGGCTTATTAACAAATTGGCCATAACTCCTTAACCATAGGTCCTATCATCATCAAACTTGCTGGGTATGTGCAGAAGTCATGTGGTAGCATGTCCCTCAAAGCTTATCGAGATTAACCCATAGGGGGCGCCACAAATGCCCCCTGACTCTGATTGACCTGTATTACACTTGTACAGCTCATGGTGCTCTACAATATAGCCTCTCGGACAGTTTTTTGAATTTCCGCTAGGGGGCGCTGTCGTTAAGCCCCGACTGAAGAAAGTTTGAGAGGCCATGCCCCGCACACCGTAAGTCCGATTGACTTGAAATTTCTCCCACAGGTTTAGGGTGCTCTACAAAAAAGCCTCTTGGATCATTAAAGTCAACCTGGAAATATTTTCGGCTAATTAGCATAAACTGAAAAACAAGGTTTTATCCACAACTTTGTCAAGTTTTACTTTATCAACACCAAATGTCTCACGAAGCCCCGGGGGACTATGACGCACGTCTCCGAAAAATATTAGTAGGATAGCTTGGAAAACATGGCCGCCATTGACTAAAACGTTTATGCAGGGGCAGGGCTTAATAACAAATTGGCCATAACTAATTGACCATAGGTCCTATCATCATGAAACTTGCAGGATATGTGCAGAAGACATGTGGTAGCATGGCCCTCTAAACTTGTCGAGATTAACCCATAGGGGCCCCCACAAATGCGAAAACCATCATTAAAAAATGCAATGTTTGACAGGCCACGCCCCTTTCCCCCTGACTCTGATTGACTTGACATTTCTTACACATGTACAGCTCATGGTGCCCTACAATAAAGCCTCTTGGACCATAGGGGTCAGCCATTATTTTCTTTCTTCCCTAATTTACATGACCTGAAATACAGTGAAGTCACATTCACTCTGTGGATTTCCAACCTATCATCACCAAATTGTATACACAGCATCAGGGGACGGCCACAACTCGGGACTGGAGTTCGGAAAGCCCGCGGCGGCGGTTCGTAGAAGCGTTCTGGCCCGGCCGACGGGCGGGGCGCCGCCAAAGCGGGGATTGGCGGCCTGCGCAGGGCTGCCCGTACTTTCAAAATCTCTGCGGGATTTTCTAGTTTCTTTTGCTCTCTCCGTTTCAGGTATGGCAGCCAATACATGACGACTATTGCTTATCCACTTGGTGAGTACAAAGCCTCCCTTGAAGCAAATGGCTCTTAACTCGTGATAAAGAGCTATTGCGTCCTCTTCTGAAGCTGCTGAAGCGAGACAGTCATCCACATAAAATTTGTTCAAGATGGTGTTGATAGCTTGTGGGCAGAACTGGCCAGTGTTGTCTTCAGCACATTTCCTCAGGGCAAAATTAGTACAACTTGGAGATGATGTTGCTCCAAATAAATGCACAGTCATTCTGTATTCCACCATGTTCTGACTGTAATCTCCATCAGGCCACCAGACAAACCGTAGCAGGTCCCGATCTTCATTTGGTACTTGCACTGGGAGGAACATTGCTTATATATCCGCAGCGATGACAGGTTCTTTACAGAATCTAGCTATCACTCCAATCAAGGTGCTGGTGAGGTCTGGCCCCTGTAAGAGCTGAGAGTTCAGAGAAACTCCCCAATATGTTGCTCCACAGTCGAACGCTACTCAAAGTTTTTTCTTTTGTGGATGCAAAACTCCATGGTGTGGTAGATACCATTTTCTGCCATCACTACGTTCCAAGATCCCTTCTGGTACTTTCTCTGCATTGCCCTTGGATATCATGTCAGACATGAAGTTGGTGTACTCCAAGTGATAGCATGGATCTCTCTGGAAATGCCTTTTTAGGTTTAGTGTCCTCTGTTCAGCACAGTTCTTATTGTCAGGCAAGAAGATTTTCCTGTCCTTCAATGGTAAACCAAAGCAGTAATGTCCATTAACTAGCTTTGCAGATGTTGAAACCAACTCCAAGAACTGCTGATCGTCTTTTGAAGGTTCTTGATCATCTTTGACACACTCCGGAAAGTCAATCTTGAACTGCTGCTCCCACTGTTCATCAAGTGTAACAACTGATATCCTGTTAACACTGATCTCTGACTGCTCCTGAGCATAATAATCTTTTCCTCCCAGAGGTCCGTTAACTGTCCAGTCGAGCATTGTTTTAACGGCATACAGTCCATCTCCCACACTCCTGACGACTTGATGTGGTTCCAGAGCCTTTGGTACATCGGAGCCAATCGGCAACTCAATCTCACAGTCCAGTTCAGGTAAGTGAATATTCTTCAAATGAGGCCACTGATTGATGTCATTTTGATGTGGGATGTTTCCTTTGTGCACAGGCATAGTCTTCTGAGTGTACACACATGGTGCCATGCAGTCCTGTAACCTCTAGGCCTGAAACAATGCTGGTTTCAACGACCTTCCTTTGACCCATTGTTCTCAGAAGAATATTTGATTTTCTTCCCTGAAGATTGAGCTTAGTCATTAGCCCCAATGTGCAAAATGACGCAGTGCTTCCCGGGTCAAGAAATGCATATGTATGCACTGTTGTGTTCCCCTTCTTGGCCTTTACTTTCACAGGCACTATTGAGAGTTTGCAGTTGTCTTCACCGGCCCTAGTAAGACTACTTGTCTGCACCGAGGCTATGGCTCTGTTGTCGGCTTCTTCTTTTGTTGGAGATTGATGGTTGTCCATTTCGTTCCTTCTTTGGTGGATATGCAGCATCCGAGGATGCTTCAAACTGCAAATGTTACAGCTGAGTCGCTTTCTGCAGTCCTTACTCATGTGTCCCTTCTGCAGACAACCAAAGCAGGCTCCATTTTCTTTTAAGAAAGTGATTTTCTCATGATGTGCTTTCTTTTCCAATAGGAAACACACCTCCAAAGCATGTCCACCTCCACAGAACAAACACCTTTTCACAGCCGGCCAACTCTCCATTTTCCTAGGTCCATTTCCATTTTTCTCATGTGCAACTGTCACAGTGGTTGCAAACATACTCCTTGACTCTTAGATGCTGTAGTTTTGACATAAAACTTCTTCCATCCTTGCTTGGTGTTGGAGTGTCTCTGATGTCTCCAAATACTGGATCAGTTGCAATCCTCACTTGCTTTTCCAGGTAATTAACCAGATCCCTGAAGGTAGCTCTTTGTACCTTTCCTGAAAATCACATGCCACAGATCTCCATTTATCCCTCAGTCGATATGGCAGCTTCTTAATGATAATTAGCAGATATGTTGAGCTCTTGCATGTTGTTGACATCTTCCATGGTATTGCAACATCCTCTTAGAAACAGAGTGTATGCTTGTAATGTTTTTGTGTCATCTGGTTTTATTGATGACCATGAAAGAGCCTTCTCCATGTAGGCTGTTGCGATTTTATGCTCGTTGCCAAAGTGCTCTTGCAGTAAGGATTTTGCCTTCCTGAAACCTCTGTCTGCTGTCATATGAAGGCAGCTCCTCACCATTTCTCTAGGTTGTGCTTCTGTATACTGTTCGAGATAATAAAGACAATCTGTGGGGTTTGGGTTCTTGCTTTCAATGTTGTGTTCAAAGGATTTTATGAATGTTTGAAATTGAAGTGGGTCACCATCAAAACGACAAATCTCTTTCTTGGGCATTAAAGAGAGAGACTGTTGTTGGACCATTAATGCAGTGATGTCATTTTGCTTTTCCATGATATGAATCATATTGCTCTGTTCACCATTGCTTGGACCAGACAATGTTGTTGGTACTGTAACATTTGCATCCATATTCAATGTATTTGACTGTACTGCCACTGGCACTGTGGGGAGAGATTGGGTTTGAGTAATGTCTCCGTCAGCAATGGCAATCATTTGTGTTTTATTTTCATGTTGTTTCTTCACCATATATGAGTTCATACCATCTGACACTCTTGATCGGTGGCTACGCACACCAGATCTACTTGAGGCTCTGAGAATTTTCCTTTTTGCCATTGTAGCAGCAAGGTTTCCATCCAGTTCCAGTTGCTCTTTTTTCCTCCTTAGCTGCTCCTCTTGTGCTTCTATGGCATGTTTATCTTTTAGCATTTGTTGTTGCACAATAAGAGCAGCCATTTCAGCCTCAGCCTTGATGCATGCAGATGAGGTGGTGGACAATCTTGAGCATGAAGAATGTGATTTGTGACTCCTGTTTGTAATATTTGACACACTGTCACTTGGTTTTATTTCATCCTGCATGTCAGATATTGCTTTATTCTGTTGGGAAGGAATGGCAGGTTGAACATCAGAGTGTGGTATATCTCCCTTTAATTCAACACGTGCAACAGGTGCCTCCTCTACAGTTGGAATGGGAAAGATGACTGATTGTGCAGCAAACACATCTGTAGTCACATTTCTTGCTTGCTGAAAGGGTCTTTCAGTCTCAGAGAGCCATGTTTTTACATCGTCAGTGAAGTCTGTGTTGTGTTTTCTTATGCGTCCAAACCATTCATTTTGTGTTACCTTTTCCTCTTTGGGAAGTAAAACAATCACTGATTCACGCAGTTGTTTGAGTTCATCCAGTTTGAATTGCACTTTCTTTGCATTTTCATCACTTTTCATGAGCCCTTTAATTTCATGTGAGAGCTCTTTAATTTTTTTCACATTAGATTGACGTTGCTTTTGAAGAGTTTCCATTTTGCAAGCCAGCGCTTTGGCTGTAAGCTTGACCGTTCTCTTCTCCGTATTTTCCATTTCATTTGCGTCACTCATAATGTGAACTTTAAATTTTCACAATTCACCAAAGCACAGAGCAACATACACAATGCAATACGCTATGATTCAGCCACAATGCGATTTCCAACACAACAGCACAGCACAGAAATCGGCGGCCACAGCTCACCACGCGGTCAAATCAGCACAAACAATTGCCGATAGCGACAAACCAAGCACGCGCAACACAAGCCAAAACAAACAGTCCTGTTTGTTATTTGGTCTTAACAAAAAGCGCAAAAAGAAGGACACTGCATTCCAAGAAAAACACCTGCTACCTTCTGTCAAATTTGGGGGAGGTTCTATCATGCTGTGGGGCTGTGTGACTAATTCAGGGACATGGGCCCTTGTTAAAGTTGAGGGTCGGATGAATTCAACCCAGTATCCACAGATTCTTCATAATATTCAAGTATTAGTCACAAAGTTGAATATGTACAGAGGTTGGATATTCCAACAAGACAATGACCCATGAACACAGTTCTAATTCTACAAAAGTATTCATGCAGAGGGAAAAGTACAATGTTCTGAAATGGCCGTGACAGTCCCCTGACTTGAATATCATCAAAAATCTATGTGATGTTTTGTAGTAGGGTGTCCATGCTTGGCAAACTGGAACACTCTTGGAAAAATGGTCAAAAATACCTCCATCCAGGATCCAGACACTCTTCACAGGCTACAGGTGGCGTCTAGATGCTGTTATTTCTGCAAAAGGAGGCTCAACTAAGTACTGATGTAATTTTATAGTTGGGGTGCCCACATTTATGCAATAGTCAAATTTTGTTATGATGCTTATTGCATATTTTTATGTTATTCAAATAAACAAAATGACACTGCTGAAATACTTCTGTTTCCCTAAGGTACACTGTAAAACTTTTTACCACAAATTTACAGTATTTTACTGGCAGCAGCTTCGCCAGTAAACTACTGTTTAATTACAGTAAGCATACTGTTTTTAAAAACTATGGTATTTTACTGTAAATAGACATACAGTCTCTTACTGTATTATTTAAATTTACAGTATTTTACTGGCAGCAGATTCGCCAGTAAACTACTGTTTATTTACAGTAAGCATACTGTGTCTGCCCCACTTTTTGTATTACAGTATTTTCCAAAAAGTTTGAATAAATATGAAAAATCATCATATCTTACTAATGTTGCGTAAATTATCTGCAAAGCCCCAAAATCTAGATATTGGACAAAAGCAGAGTAAAAAAAATAATAATTTTGAAAACAAAACAAGCTTTTCCTAATCACAGTTCAAATTTGATCAATAACCCAAAGAAAATTAATTTTTTTACACAGTTTTTTCCAAGGGAATGTCTAGCCGTTTCCTAAAATACCAGCTGGACACTTTTGGTCCATGGCACCTGAAATGTAAATGTGTAAAAAATGTATTTTCTATGGGTTATTGTTCACATTTGAACTGTGATTAGGAAAGGCTTGAGGCAGTTGGACACTTGTTTTGTTTTCAAAATTTAAAAACAAATTGACTTTGTTTTCTTTCAACATCTAGATTTAGGGGCTTTGCAGATATGCAAATGTACGCATCATTAGTAAGATATTGATGATTTTTCATATTTATTTAAGCATTTTGGAAAATACTGTTATACAAAAAGTTTTTGTTTTAATGTCAGTAATCAACTGGCAAAGTTTCATAATGATATCTATAAGTTCAAAATATTCCCCATTAGCCCATCCCCATTCACCCCCATTCACTTAAACAGTGGTTCTGATTTGCTATGTCGGCCCGCTGTATCTTTCCAGCAGCTAGTTGACCAGGTTGTCCACCCAGGTTGTGATCGTCGAAGGTCATTTTTGGTGAACAACCTTTTACAACGCTCCATGTCCATAAAATCACTTTGCCCCCTGGGTATGAGCTCCAGTTGTGCACAACTGTGGTTTAGAGATCTAAATCTAGAATCCTATCTGCTTCTGAAGAGGGACCAAACTGAAAACGCTTAAGAATCACTGATGTACAAAGAAACTCCTTCTCTAACCTGTTCCATATTTAATAACACTGATAATATAATTTTTTACTTTCTCTTTAAGGTAAAGCCATGGGTGACTGATCCATACTTGGCCGCTTCCTGTCTGAGTACCAAAACCATTCAACAGTGATAGGCAAAATCTGGCTGACCATGTTGCTCATTTTCCGTATCTTGCTGGTGGCCTTGGTGGGTGACGCTGTGTACAGTGATGAGCAGTCCAAGTTCACCTGTAACACCCGACAGCCTGGATGCAACAACGTGTGTTATGACACCTTTGCTCCCGTTTCGCATTTACGCTTCTGGGTCTTCCAAATTGTGCTGGTATCCACTCTGTCCATCTTCTACATCGTCTTTGTTTTGCATAAGGTTGCCAATGATGAGAAGATGGATGGTCAAAGGGCACAGGTGCTAGCCCAAGAGTCTACCACACAGAGATGGGGGCACATAAGAAATAATGGCATGGAGGGCCTGAGGGTTGGCCTGCCCGCATATTGTCCTCATTACAGCAAGGAATGGGATGCAAGGCAGGGAGGAGGAGAAGAACAACGCTTTATGGAGGAGGTTTATGGCCAGGAAGGAGCAGACCCCACCCAGCAGCCCAACCAGATTCTGCTAATTTACATCCTTCAGGTTGTACTACGATCTGTCACGGAGATGACCTTCCTCATGGGTCAGTACTTGTTGTTCGGGTTGGAGGTGCCTCACCTGTACCGCTGTGAGTCCTACCCTTGCCCTACTCGTACAGACTGCTTTGTGTCACGAGCAACTGAGAAAACCATCTTCCTCAACTTCATGTTCAGCATCAGCCTGGGCTGCTTCGTGCAGAGCTCCACTACCTGGGCTGGGTTTACATCTTCCGCATCCTCTGCTCAGCCTGCTCCTGCTGCAGTCAGGAGAGGGACCCCATCAGACTGGACTCCCATCCCAATCCACTGTTACTTAAGCTCAGGCATTCTCTGAGAGGCCAGCTGCTTTGGCAGAGCCCAACAGCCATGGTCCCAGAGAAGACTGGAAGTCTGCTCACACACACCCCAGCTATCTCTTTGAGACAGACTCAACTTTGGAATGCACCTCAAAGAAAAGTCCAGACAGCAGAGACAAACTAAAAGTCAAGCTGGCCAACATGGCCAGGCTGGGACGGACTAAGAAGTCTTGGCTCTGAGTGAAATGTTTCTGTCATGCCACTATATTTGTGAAAACAGACTGAGAAAGCAAACTGTAATGCTTGAAACGTACCATACAGTGGAGGAAATAAGTATTTGATCCCTCACTGATTTTGTAAGTTTGCCCACTTAAAATGAAATGAGCGGTCTATAATTTTAATGCTAGGTTTATTTTAACAGTGATAGACAGAATATCAAAAAGAAAATCCAGAAAATCACATAAAAAAATATAGAAATTATTTTGCATTTCATTGAGTGAAATAAGTATTTGATCCCCTATCAAAACATTTCTTAGTACTTGGTGAAGAAACCCTTGTTGGCAAGTACAGAGGTCAGACGTGTCTTGTAGTTGATGACCAGGTTTGCACACATCTCAGGAGGATATTTGGACCACTCCTCTTTGCAGATCCTCTCCTAATCTTTAAAGGGGATATATTATGAAAAACAAACACATTTCCGGTATTTGGGCACACTTTTTAGGTTATTGGAGTCCCTACCAGCACACACAAGCTTCAAAAAGACAAATATGTCAGTTTCTTCTGGGACACTTATTTCGAAAAAGGGGGGATTTGATGGTCTGTTCCAAAATACACCGACTGATGACGAAATTGGTCGGTTTTCATTATCATATTATACTCCCACGGGAAAGCTCACCAGAAACTCGGCAGTTGATTGGCAAATCAAGACGCCCCGTTGGTAACCTGAGGTGGAAAGAGTACAAAAATATTCTACTCAAGTAAAAGTATGATTACTTGGATGAAATTTTACTTAAAAGTAAAAGTACTGGTCTAAAAATCTACTGAAGTAAAAGTGAAAAAGTAGCTGATTTAAAATGTACTTAAAGTACAAGTTACAAGTTACTTTTTAACAGCGGGAGGGGGCATTGGTCTCTTCTGTGTAGGGCATTCTATATACAAGGGGATATAAATCTCAAACTAGTTTTGTTTAATTAATGCAACACTTTTACAAATTAAAGTGCACAAATTAAACAAATCATGTCACCACACATGTATGGATGTACACTGTGTCATTATACTTTAGATAAGCAAATATGGAGCAAATAGTCTGTTAATGGGGGAATGGGAATGTAACCGGTCTACAGACTTAAACAGGCTGCAGCTGCAGTTCTAATAATGTAATTGTGTATAATTGATCTAAACCATTAGGTGAGTCAATCTAGGGAAAAAAAGGGCTTAACCCCAAAAAAATTGATACAAAAGGTTTTTCAATGGATTCCAGTAGTATTTGGTGTGCTGAATAACATACTAAAAGTCTACCAAAATCTACCCCCCAGAAAGCCCTCATTTCCAAGATGGCGGCCGAAATGGCGGCGGGGAGCTTGAAATGGCTATATCTCAAATTGAAAAAATGTTGCAAAGGAATTTTCAACTGATTTTGGTACCTCTGGACATGCTTACAAACATACTAAAAATCTAGGAAAATACACCTTCCGGAAAGGCTTCATTTTCAAGATGGCGTCCAAAATGGTGGCTGGCCAAGCTTAAAATGGCTATATATCTCAATAGAAAAATATTATTCAAATGATTTTTCACTTGATTCTGGTACCTGCAAATATGCTTATGACCATACTAACAATCTAGGAAAATATACCTCCCAGAAAGGCTTCATTTTCATAATGGTGTCCAAAATGGCGGCCGGGAGCGTAGAATGGCTATATCTCAAATGGAAAATGTTACAAAAGAATGTTTCAACTGATTCTGGTACCTCTATACATTAAGAAAGTGCGACAAATCTAGGTAAATATAACTGCTAGAAAGGCGTCATTTTCAAAATGACTGCCTGATGGTATAGGGGAGGGCTGGGCGATTAATTGAAATTCAATTTCGATTACGATTTTGGCGTCCCTCGATCATGAAAACAAGATAATCGTAATAAATTGATTATTGTGTCGCACGCCGTGTCTTGTGTGGTAAATGCAGCGAACCCTTCTGTGCCCCCACCCAAACACTTTCGCTTTCAGCGATTGCAATGCAATGGTTTATTCAGCATAAAGTTAAAGTACTCGCCCAAGACTGATGTTAAATCGAAACACAAAAGCCTTGCGTGAGCGAAGTAGCGAGTTGCCAGTTGAAACTCCGTGACGGTGGGTAACGGTGTCATTCACAGTGACACCTCGCCAGTGTGAGCCGCCGCACAGAAAAGCCCTGTGGCTTTACGGCTAAAATGAACCGGGGATATCCTGCCCGTTAACGTTGTTGATGTGGAAGGCTTCAGCTCAGATCTTGTCATCGAGACGACATTGATGAGGTCATTGAAGACGCATGGAAGTGGAATGACTGACAATCAGAGAGCCCTTTGGACCATGTCAAAGTGCATAACATCACAGTACAACACCGCAATGCAGGAGTTCACAAACCAGACATACACAACATCAGAACAGCACAAGGACTCAACAGAGGCAAGGATGAAAAGGGATGCTGCTGACCTGGAGAAGATCACTTCAAAACTTGCTATATGGTCACCTTTCTCTCCAGACTCTTCTTTAAGGAATGTTGTTACAGGTGTTGTTGCTGAGGACGGAGTGAACGTGCATGATTATGACTCTGTTGGACGCAATATCATGCACAAAATGATTGGACAGCCTGCATTCACGTTCTCATTTAGTAGAAAGGATAAAGCCATAACCCTTGGACAAAAATCGTCTATCAAGGTTGCTCCTGATCGAACAATTGATTTTGCACTTCTTTTTCAACGTTTCCTGATTGTCTCCCAAACTGGAGAGCTATCATTGCAGGAGGTTATGCGTTACGAACTCAGTCCTTTCCCTCCTGCCCTCTTTGAAGCTGGAAACATATTCCGCAAGGCTGATAAACCACAACTTGCGCACGCAATCTGTGATCATGCAAGTGATGCAATCCTAGATTCTGTACCAGAAACAGATCATTATGTTCTTGATGGAGGTTCACTCCTTCACCGAATACCATGGAAGCACGGACAAAGCTATAGTAAAATTGTGCAGTCATATCCAGACTTCACCATCCAACATTATGGCTCAGCTACAACCATTGTGTTCGATGGCTATGGGGATGGGCCATCCATTAAAGACAACACACATCAAAGAAGAGGAAACAATATTCATCCCATTGTCAACTTCACTGCTGAGACAGAGTTCTCAGGTAAGAAGGAGGAGTTCATGTCAAGAGATCTGAATAAACAAAGGCTGATCCAAATGATAAGCGATGAACTGAAAGAAAGGGGTTGCACTGAGGTCAATTCAATTGGAGATGCTGATGTAGACATCGTAAGGGCCGCAGTGGAATCATCTCTTCTTCACACCACTACGCTGATTGGAGAAGATACAGATCTCCTTGTCTTACTACTTCACTATGCACAGAGAGATAGTAAGGGCGTATATTTCAGATCAGACAAGTCAAAAGCTGATGGCAGTTTTAAAGTGTATGCCGTAAACCATTTAAAAGAAGTACTTGGACATGATGTGTGTTCTCAGTTGATGTTCATCCATGCTCTCACTGGCTGTGACACAACTTCTCGGATCTTCGGGGTTTGCAAAAAGACTGCTTTCCAGAAGCTTGTAAAAGGGGATCCCGTCCTTCGATCTTGTGCCAATGCATTCATTGTCCCAAACCAGACCACAGAGGTGATTGATGACCTTGGGTGCCAAGTAATGACTGTCCTCTTTGGTGGAAAGTGCACAGATTCCCTTGCAGCAATGCGATATAACATTTTCAGCAAGAAGGTTGTCTCAGCTTCATCAACTGTAACGCCTGAACGTCTGCCACCAACTGAATAGTAGAGCGTACTACCAGGTCATGGTCTGGATGGGAACAGAAGATGGTATGGATGCCCTGAACTGGGGGTGGAGCCTGCAGGACAATAGATTTGTCCCACTCATGTCAACAACGAATGTTGCTCCAGACAGTCTCTTGAAGGTCATTCATTGTAACTGTACCACTGCCTGCAAGACACTCCGCTGTTCTTGCAGAAAATATGGACTACCTTGTACTACTGTCTGTGGACCATGTCAACTTAAGGAATGTGACAATCCACTTAACAAGTTTCTTCCAGAGGAGCCCGAAGATGATGATGAATAAAGACCACAATAAGTGTGGCATTTATGTTATTCAACAACAACACCACCTTTCTAGTTTGAATAGTAACCAATTTGAACCATTTAACCAATGTAAGCTTACAGGCAGTCATTTTGAAAATGATGCCTTTCTAGCAGTTATATTTACCTAGATTTGTCGCACTTTATTAATGTATAGAGGTACCAGAATCAGTTGACATTCTTTTGTAACATTTTCCATTTGAGATATAGCCATTCTACGCTCCCGGCCGCCATTTTGGACACCATTATGAAAATGAAGCCTTTCTGGGAGGTATATTTTCCTAGATTGTTAGTATGTTCATAAGCATATTTGCAGGTACCAGAATCAAGTTAAAAATCATTCGAATAATCTTTTTCTATTGAGATATATAGCCATTTTAAGCTTGGCCGGCCACCATTTTGGACGCCATCTTGAAAATGAAGCCTTTCCGGAAGGTGTATTTTCCTAGATTTTTAGTATGTTTGTAAGCATGTCCAGAGGTACCAAAATCAGTTGAAAATTCCTTTGCAACATTTTTTCAATTTGAGATATAGCCATTTCAAGCTCCCTGCCGCCATTTCGGCCGCCATCTTGGAAATGAGGGCATTCTGGGGGGTAGATTTTGGTAGACTTTTAGTATGTTATTCAGCACACCAAATACTACTGGAATCCATTGAAAAACCTTTTGTATCAATTTTTTTGGGGTTAAGCCCTTTTTTTTCCTAGATTGACTCACCTACATGGACATTGCAAGGTTAGGCTGCTCGATTTTGACAAAAATCATAATCATGATTATTTTGATTGACATTGTGTAATCACAATTATTAGACAATTATTCATTGATTTAAGAACTGCAACATGCACTTATTTAACATTTGAAACCATGACTTTTGACTTTAAACATGTCCTAATTGAACTGAAAACAAGGAAAATGCAAATAGGTAATAATATAATAAGTAAAACATATTTTTTATAATTAAATAAAATAAGTGTCAAAATCAAAATAAACCGTTGCAAATGCTGTTGATAGGGCACGTCTTTTGCTAGCAAGAATGTGAGGGCATATTTTAATGTATATCTCATGGAGCTGGCTGGATAAGCAAGTTGCATTGTAGGCTACAGTGTTCTTAATTGATGACTGTTGTGGTGGCAAGAGTCAAGGAGCTTTAAACTTCCAGTGTTTTTTATTCCTTTATTGCTTGGTCATAGACCACTTGGATTTGACTTAAAGTGAGTAAACTAATTGGTCGTGATGTTTTGAGGTGCAGCTGGGTCGCATATGACTTTTTTTCTCTCTCTCTCACGGTCGCGCAGCGTAACATATCTTGCACATTGTTTTAGTCTATTACTTTTACCTTTCTTCTCGAGCGTGTTCCCGGCAACACGCACCGTCTCCATCCTACTCTGCACTGTTAAACTGAAAGCTAGGTGAGGGAGGGGCCGATCGCACGGCTGGATGAAAGGTTTGCTGCATTTAAAAGCCTTCACGTCTTCACGTGCGGTACAATGTCAGTTTAACTAGGATTATTTTCTTTTAATGATAGAGGGAAGCAATGTTTGTTGTTATCATTTAGTCGCAATGATCCTGTCGATCAGACTGAGACACCACCAATATTATTCTTTTCATAGAACACAAGAAATCAATGAACCCCTTTGTACTGAAAGGAAATGCAATAATTGTGTGGAATACCAATTCAACTTCAAGAAGAGAAAGACAATGCAAAAATATCTGACATTTCTGTAATTGAAGTCAAACTCTCACACCACTTAACAAAGCATTTCAGCTGTGTTGAGTTAATAAAGAAGGCAGTGTTTGCACTCATTATCTCTCCAACTAATCTAAACAAAACTAAAACTAAAAACTACTTGTTTATTCATTTTCTGCGACAGGAAGTTGCCATTTAGCCTACAAAGTAAGAGCGCTTACAAGGACTGTGTGTAGGAGAATGGGGAAAAAGTGTGGTTTTAATGGGATGAATGAATGAGGATGTGTGTGTCCATCGCAAGGCATGTGCTAAGTGTGCCACCGAACGGGGCCTTGCACCTGTTTTTTGTTGTACAGTGGCTTGCAAAAGTATTCATAACTCTTGAACTTTTCCACATTTTGTCACGTTACAACCACACACGTACATTTATTTTATTGGGATTTTTTGTGATAGACCAACACAAAGTGGTGCATAATTGTGATGTGGAATAAAAATTGAGCATGGTTTTAATTTAAAAAAAAAATTTACTGAAAAGTGTAGCATGTATTCAGCCCCCCTGAGTCAATACTTTGCTGCAATTACAAGTCTATTGGAGTATGTCTCTACATCTAGAGACTGACATTTTTGCCCATTCTTCTTTCCAAAATAGCTCAATCTTGAGATTCAGCGTCAGATTGGATAGAGAGCTATAGCCTGGAAATCCAGAATGTGCTGCGCCTGTTGGTCTGGACACTCTCCATTGAAGCTCATTAAATATGTCAAGAAATCCTGAGCTACAAATAACATTTTCTGATATCTTTCTGATATGGGCGGGCCAGCGCCCTATGTATGGTGCTCTGGGGCGGACGTAACCGGCTGACGACAGTGCTATGCATGCGCCTTCGAAGCCGTGATAGTAAATAACAGAGATGGCTGTGGATATGTTGTTTGAGTTTGAGACGGCTTTGGCCTCGATTCTTTATGATTTGGAAAATGGCACTCAAATGCCTCGATTCTTTATGATTTGGAAGATGGCACTCAAATCTTTCATTAGCAAGTAAGAGGAATGTTCTGTTCTGCCGTAAAATTTAACTTTTGCCGTGGTCGGTCGGCAAAACAGAACATTCCTCTTAGTTTAACTAGTTTAACTTTGTTTTTAAATGAGGAGTTTTAATTGTTATTTTGCAATTAAAAAGGTGGAGTCAGCGATTCTGGATAACGCTTAACAACGTCAAAATCGGTGAATATCTCTTCACAATCCGCTACCTGTCTTCACTGTTTGTGCACTGAAAAATTCTGGTGTTAATACACAACATGGGCTCTGTAAACATTTATCTCCACCAAGTCTCAAGTTCCAGTTTTTAAAACCAGTAGAGAAACCAAATTCATACCGGTCCTTTGTGTGATCATTTCAATCCTATTCTTACATGTTAAAGGGTCTCCAATTGTTTTGAAAGATTGACGGTAAAATATATCAAACCGATTGAACCTGGAATGTTACAGTATCTGAAACATCTCTGAAAGACAAATGCAGTTTCTTTTGAGTTCATTAAATCTCAGACTAATTTTGATGAGTTATTGATTCAAATGGTTTTGTCTACCAGGTACAATAGGAGGTGCGGACAGTAAGGAAAAGGCACAAAGCGCAGGCAAAACAAGCTGGTGAAGAGATCAATGATTTATTGTAGGTAACAACGTACAGGTAAGTCCAGGGAATTGGTTGGGCTGTCAGGGTGACAGAAGCTCAACAGGGAATAATATGAATATAATAACACTAGAAAGTTCCGCTGACATTTTTAATGTGCAATGTCGCCCGTCTCCGACTGCTAGCCCCTCTCCCCCCCGGCTCAAAATGCTTGGGCAAACTACTACCGCACTCTTTCTGAAGATAAGTCTTAAGTTTGGGGCCGATTGGACAGTTGGTGAAACAGTCACGGCAAATTAGCCGCAAAGGCCCGTTCTTGTGAAGACGTTTTCATCAATGGTGGCCATATTTCTTGAGCTAACTTGCTCAAGAAATATTTCAGATCTGCAGCTCATTCAATGGTCCTTAAAGCTGGGGTATGTGATTTCTGATCAAAGTTAACATGAGCTGTACACTTTGACCAATCAGAGCGAGGCTCAGATTCTCTGTTCTTATTGGCTGTTGGGACTGTCCATTCACTTTGGCTCGACATTGTTGGTGAAGAGCGTGTCAGGGAGGGACCATAGGGAACAAGTGGAGCGGTTGAGGTATTTGGATTCGAATCTCTATCCCAACTGCCATTTTCTCCCCAAATCCTCCACCCCAGCTTTAAGTTGCTGAGGTCTGCGATGTGTGTGGTGTGTGTTCCATTGTCTCCTCACTGACAGCGCCCATTGATTGCTGCTCTGCCAACATGTCCGTTAGCTTCAGCTCCAGCACCGGATCCCTGGACTCTGCTGACACCTGCAGGACAAAAGCAGTACTGTGACCACAGGCTTTTAAACTGCATTCATAACCACAGCATTACACAGAGCTGAGGGCTTTTCTCCAGATTTTAATATTGTTACTTCCCGAGGAATATAAATCTCTATTTTCCCCCCAGACCTAACAAGTGTTCTAGCCAAAATTGAAGTTTGGTAAACTAAGAGCTTCTATAAACTAATGGTTCTATATGCAATTTGGGGCGACTGTGGCTCAGGTGGTCGGCCAATAATCAGAGGGTTGGCGGTTCGATTCCCACCCTTGCACTTGTGTCATGGTTGTTGTGTCCTTGGGCAAGACACTTCACCCACTTGCCTGGTGTGAATGTGTATGACTGCTTTATGTTTGAGGTGGTGGTCGGAGGGGCTGTAGGCGCTGAATGGCAGCCACGCTTCCGTCAGTCTGCCCCAGGGCAGCTGTGGCTACTCTCGTAGCTTACCACCACCGGTATGACTGTGTGTGAATGAATGATAGCTGGATACCTGTAAAAGCGCTTTGATTGTGAGAAAATCGTATATAAATCCAATATCATTATTCTTCAGCTTATTTGGATACAGAACAGCATTTCCTCTTAAAAGTATATTCAAAGAAAGTCAACATAATTGTCTGATTGACTGTTTTTGGGTATATCTTCTTAACTTAACCGGTTTGAATATGTTTGAGTGGTTCCAGGGATGTGCTGTATATAATGCTGACCTGAGGTAATTAGTGTGCAGAGTCTGACACTGTGTTACTGTTTAATATCCAAGTCATTATTTATCACTCATATCAAACGGTAACTATTAATCAGGCATGCAAACTCATAAGCCATGAAAAAGGTGAGAAGTCCGAAAACAATTGTAGGGAGGTCTGGGGGCATCCCCCCCAGAAGATTTTTTTTCTGATTTGAAAAAACTTTGTCAGATGAATAGTAAAATGAGCAAAACAAGTTAGTCAGCCAAGCTTCTTGACTTTTCCCATACAAAGTGTGTAGGTAGCCTATTTACCAAGAAAAACTTTAAAAACAGCTTAGAAAAACGGTTAAAAATGCTGGCAAAACCAGCTTTAAATAAGACAGAAAATAACATGGAGCCTCAAATCAATCACACCAAATTCCCTTACAATAAACCAACTATTTATATTGTGGCAAACAGGATTTGCCTTATTTTGCCTGTGACATCACAGAAAGAGAAATGTAGGGTTAGACAGTGAGACCATAGACCTCTTTCTGCCTTTTCTCAGGCTAGGATGATCCGATTTAATTTTTTTTTGCACATTTATACTTCATAGGATCTCCGAGTTCAATACACCTTCATATTCCAACCGGTGAAGTAGGCCTTTAAGTGAAGCTGACATTTTAATGAGCGCACATTGCAGAAATGAAGCGCCTGAGCTCACAATCAGAGCCGGGCCCGAGGCATAAGCAAACTTAGCGTTGCTTAGGGCCCCCGACCGCCAGGGGGCCCCCCAAAAAACTTTTATTTTTTTAGTTTGTGTGTTTGATATTAACATCATATAATTATTATATTATACAAAAAAAGAATACAATGTTTTGATCTAGATAGTAAATAGCCCAATATGTAATCAGTTCATCTGGGAGGTAATCCGAGATTAACTGATCACGTCACATTCACGTCCATGCACAGTGTGTATCGAGTTTATTCAAAAACATTTGGAAATGGGGCTGTCGTCAGTCTGCATAATATTTTATTTTAAATTAACATTTTTATGGAAAATCCATGTGTCTTTCTTCAATAGCTACTAATTCATCCGACCCAGTGTCTCCAAATTATTTGTTCACACAAAATTCCTCAGTTTTAGCCTCTTAATTTCCCTCTCAAAGTTCACCAGATTCATGCATTTCACTTTAAAAAGTTAAAAAAAAATCTCCCGGGGGGGCATACCCCCGGACCTCCTAGGACAGTCGGGATCTCAGCTGGCTACTATTTTCAACCAGCTGGACATTGGAGGCAATAGTGGAAAACTCTGGTTGTGTGAATGATATTTAACAATAGTCAATCATTTGGACAGCGCGAACACCCGACCCCCTAAAAGGGTCGGGTGTTTGTCACCTTTTTCACCTTTGCAGGTCTGTATTGACCAGAGGACTGTTCCATAAAGGAAGCTCAAAAAAGTTCTGACTTGACAGAACCTGACAAATCAGTTGAGGCTAAAGCGGTTCCATAAAGACCAACTGAAGCTCAACCAGTCGCACTCATTTGAACCATGTTCACCAAGTTTACCTAATTATATGTGCACTAGAGCTGTTACTTTTCGAATTTGAATATACCTCTGCTGAGTGTGCCACATAATATGTACTCACATGGGGCTGTACACTGGGCGCTGAACCGCTCGTCTAAGCTAGCAGCGAAGCCCGTCTTTGAAAAGTACTACAGCTCTTTGCGATGTTACCATCCACAATGTTGAACTCAAAATACTTCCACACGCTGCTGGTCATATTTTTTTGGTGATCGTCCAGGACGGCACTGCTCACTATGGTCTTTTTTGGTCGCAAAGCAACCGATTAACATCATGATTACAGTTTTCACAATTGCTTAAAAAAACATTTCTTGATAGACTACCTCACTTTTTCAAAACCCTAAACACAAAACTCAAACACAAAATGCAAAATCCTTCACTTCTCTTGAAAAAGCACACTTTACCCTCAAAACAATGTTAACTCTTCACTAAATGGTGTTTTCTTTTCAAATGACAGACACATACACAGTGTTGAGAACGTTACTTTAAAAAAGTAATTATAGTTACTCACTACTTGTTCCAAAAAGTAACTGAGTTAGTAACTGAATTACTTTATAATAGAAGTAACTAGTTACCAGGGAAAGTAACTATTTGCTTTAGCCTACTGTAAAAAAAAGAAGTTGCTATATGTCAACAAATTTGGATTTTTCTGAGCAGTTTTCACAAGTCAGTTGAAATGAGTAGAACAGACAGGTAGGCCTACTTGTAGGCTATGCTACATAACCTTTAATATTTATTGCACATCAACATACAGCAAGATGTTTATCCTGCACTTCAAGTATTTTGTTCTCAACAAAAGTAGTAGAGAAAACTGCTGAATGTACCATGCTGATCTGCTATATGTATCACTGGATTCACTTCAGGGGTGTCGGCTAAAACACCACTTCAGGCCAAAAACGTCAGACTATGAAGCATGATACGATGCACAGCAGCATACAGATCCCAGGAAAAGACCAATAGCAATATTCGGCTCGTGGTGACACGCTAAACAGCTGTTGCAACCGGCGAATCGCGGCCGTTTAATAACGTGCATAAATTATAATTTGTAGAGATCGGAAACTCCATGCACTTACTCACAAGGGCGATGCAAACAAACTCAGGGAGAGCACGTTTCAACCGTGGATTGATAGGTGGTTACTGCGGGAACGTGCACGCTCGCCTGATTTTTTAGGAAGGCCAGCAAGGACACTGTTGCAGTAGTCAAGTCTACTAAAAATAAATGCATGGACAAGTTTTTCTAAGTCCTGCTGAGACATTAGCCCTTTAATTCTCGATATATTTTTAAGGTGGTAGTAGGCTGACTTAGTAATTGATTTAATGTGTTTTTTGAAATTTAAGTCGGAATCTATCACTACTCCAAGATTTCTAGCTTGGTGTGTGCTTTCTAACATAACAGATTTAAGCTGTGCGCTGACTTTTGATTGTTCATCCCTGGCACCAAAGACAATTACTTCATTTTTGTCGCTGTTTAATTGAAGAAAGTTTTGGCACATCCAGTCATTGATTTGTTCAATGCATTTACTTAGTGCTTGAATCGGACTATAGTCTCCTGGTGATATGGTTATGTAAATTTGTGTGTCGTCTGCATAATTATGGTAGCATAATTTGTTTTTGTTCATAATCTGAGCTAGCGGTAGCATGTATATGTTAAACAGAAGAGGCCCAAGAATGGAACCTTGGGGGACCCCGCATGTAATATTTGTTCGCTCGGATGTGAAATTGCCTATTGACACATAGTAGTCTCTTTCCTTTAAGTATGATTCAAACCAGTTTAGCACAGTTCCAGAGAGTCCAACCCAGTTTGCTAGTCGATCTAGTAATATGCTGTGGTCAACTGTGTCGAACGCAGCACTGAGATCCAATAAAACTAATACAGAGCTTTTGCCATTGTCTGTGTTTAAGTGGATGTCATTGAGGACCTTAACCAGAGCAGTCTCAGTGCTGTGGTGTTGTCGAAAACCTGACTGAAAGACATCAAAGCAGTTATTCATTGCTAAGTAGTTATTTAGCTGATGATGAACAGCTTTTTCAATGATCTTGCTTAAAAATGGTAGGTTGGATATCGTATTGTATATTGTTCATGACTGATGTATCTAGATTTTTCTTTTTTAGGAGTGGCTTGATGACAGCTGTTTTCAGGGCCTGTGGGAATACACCAGTGCGAAGGGACATATTGACAATTTCTAGGACATCTGAGGCCATACAGCTAAAAACAGTTTTAAAGAAGCCTGTGGGCAGAATGTCAAGGCAACAGGAGGAGGAGTTCAGGTGTTGTATAATGTCATCCAGGTTTTTCTTGTTTATCAGAAAAAACTCTGTCATAGCATCTGAATTCGTTTTAAATGGGTACAGAGATAAAACATATCTTGAACCTGGTATTGATGCAGTGACAGCTTGTCTTATTTTATGAATTTTCTCAGTAAAGAAGGAGGCAAATTCATTGCAGGCCCTCGTGGAAAGATGCTCAGACGCTACTGACACAGGAGGGTTTGTTAGCCTGTCAACAGCAGCAAACAGGGCATGTGCATTGTTGCTGTTTTTGGTGATGATGTCAGAGAAGAAAGACTGTCTTGCATTTCTTAGTTCTAGGTTAAACGTGCGTAGTTTCTCTTTGAAGATGTTATAGTGAACATTTAAATTTGTTTTTCGCCACCTGCGTACTGCTTTACGGCACTCTCTTTTTTCAATTCTGACCTGAGGGGTATTTCTCCAGGGGGACCTTTTTTTACCAGAGATGATTTTCACCTTGGTGGGTGCAATAGCATCGATAACATTTGTCATTTTTGAGTTGAAGTTACATACAAGCTCATTAACTGAGATACAGGGGAGGAGCGGGGACAGAGAAAATGCCTGGATAAATTGTTCACTCGTGTTTTCAGTAATATACCGTTTTTTGATAACCTTTGTTTTTGCAGTTGTGTGCAAAGATATTGTACTCCCAAAAAACAAAACATGAATGGTCGGAAAGACCCACATCAGACACTAAAAGGTTTGAAATGTCCAGGCCCTTTGAAATTAATAAGTCCAGGGTGTGACCTTTGTTATGTGTAGGCTGGTTTACGTGTTGAGAGAGTCCAAAATTTTCCAGTACATAGCATAGTTCTTTAGCACTTCTGTCCTCGGGTTTGTCCACGTTAAAATCCCCAACAATCAATAAACAGTCAAACTCCATACAGATTACAGACAGTAGTCCAGTAAGGTCATCAAAAAAGTTTGCACAGTATTTAGGTGGCCTGTAGATATTAATAAAAATAGCTTGAGAGGCTGAATTTAACTTGAGAGCCACATATTCAAATGAAACAAAGTTTCCATAAAACATCTTTTTGCATGTTAAAGATTCATTAAATAAAATAGCAACTCCACCACCTTTCCTATGAACTCTGGCCTCACTCATGAAAGTGAAGTTTGGGGGGGTTGACTCGATAAGAACAGCTGAGCTGTTGTCTGGGTCCAACCAAGTTTCAGTTAAAAACATAAAATCAAGATTGTGCTTGGTAATAAAATCATTAATTAAAAATGTTTTACCTGACAAAGATATGATGTTTAACAAGGCCAAACTCAGTGTGTTTGAGTGTGAAGCATTGTCAGCCCTATTTACTACAGCAGACTGTGGCTGAAGGGGAATGGATACCAAGTTTGACAGGTTTGCAGTATTAAAGTGACAAGTGTTTCTTGTACGTATTGTCGGGTTAGTCACATAAACAGCAACAGTATGGGGAGGTGAAGTAGCCAGTAATCTACATGGTGATGCCGGAGGTGGACAGTAGCTGGGGGAGCTAGTCACACAAACCGCAGTATGGGTCACTGGCGATGAAGGATTGAAACCCGGTCCATGTTTTCTGTCCTGCCTGGTGAGCTGCTGCCCGACAGAAGCGGTGAATGGCCCAACAGCGGGCGAGTCCCGATGACGTGGCAGAGGCAACCGGACGAATGGGAAGGAGATGCTGATGTTGTATCCTTTGCCCTCAGCCGTCTCAGTGGACAAGACGGATGGGATGAAGCCGGCAGCCTTAAAATCCACTCCGCGCAGGTTGTAATCCACTCCATGAAATCCATCCAGCCGGGACTGCGGGGATCTCGCGATGTTGTGTCCTTTGCCCTCAGCCGTCTCAGTGGATAAGACGGATGGGATGAAGCCGGCAGGCTGACCATAAATAAAGTTTCTCCCTGAGCCTCTGTGTATATATCGAGGTCTACGCAATAGTCCTAGCTGCTTTATGGTGGAAATACAGGGTGGGATGGAGCGGTTGTTGTACTTCAGCAGCTGTGAGGCGAAGTAGGTCAACATCGAACCAGCCAGAGTGATGTTAGCCTGTTAGCAGTTAGGTACGGACCCGAAGCAGTTGGAGAAGAGCTGAGAGGCAGTGTAGAAAAATCCACGATGAGACTGTAGAGACAGCTTTGCAGGTTGACCGGGGCATATTCCTCACCAGGATCACCGAAGAAAACGCCAGTAGTGACCAGGAAAATGTCACTACTACTACTTGTTTTTAGCCGTTGCTAGGGACGCCAAAATAGCAAGTGAGCTACACGGCTCCTCCACAACAACACCGGAACAACCAAAGACAGTCTACAAGCCTGCTTTTCGATGTTGGTGTAGCCCGCAGGGAACCAAGAAGAGACCAAAGGTCCACAAAAAATCACTTTTAAAATAAAATTGGCCAAAATTGGCCCAAAAATAGCTTGGAGAAGCGGCGAACAGACAGCGCCAGCGTCCTCTCCAGCTGATGTTTACATTCGAAAACAGGGAAATGATCACCTGATATCCAGTCTAAATCTCCTGATTATGGAGCGACTCAGGTTGGGCTGCACTCTCTGTTCAGGCTCCCTCATTGATAGGCCATGATCTATAACATAGTCCACTATAGTGTTTCTGTTGTATGTGTCTCCGTCTGTTGCCTTCTTTGTCCTCGTCCTCCTGTCGCTCTCTCTCCTCCTCTTCCCCTGACTCTTACTGTTTCAGAAAGGAGCTGAGCTCACCTGGGGTCTATTTATAGTGCTAAGGTTTAGACTGATTGGTATTCAATACCTTTTTTTTTTTCAAGAAGTGTGTTGGAGAATTTCAAACACAGTGCAAAGCATGTATCGTGTTTGTCAGGTTGGGAGCTTTGGTTAGGGCATAGTTACAAAAGTTAGAGGTTGTGATGCTGTGGTCATAGCAGTCACTTTTAGTGTTTACAGTATTCGGCAAAAACTGTATTTGTACCAAAATGTGCAGTCTACTGTAAATCACAGCAAACAGGAGCTCATCTCTGACCCTTCTATAGCTAATTGCTCAAAAGCCTTTTGAGTTTAGAAATGTGATTGGCAGTGTGTTCTGTGTGAACACAAAGAGAGAGAATTCAGGAAGAGTGTGCAAGATATAGAGAATTGTGTGTAGAGTTGTGAAAAATGTGTGTTTTGGAATGACAATATGAGTCTAAGGCAGGAAATGTGTTTGGAGTTCAGTAGAATTGGTTAAGCAGTTGGTAAATTAGTTTCAGATTGTCCACATTGTGTCTGATGTTCCAAAACATGTGTTTAAACAATTGTGAAAAACTGTAACATTAGCTTGGTTTACTGATAGGTCAAGAGGGTTTACAATAGGTCAAACTGATGGAAAAAGTTAGAAAGCGCCCTCTGCCGGTTCACAAAGGAAACTACTTTGAATGGTCTGATGCTGATGAGACTGCAGCACAAATATGGAACAGTAAATTACAGTTTGAATATGAACTTTTCACCCCACCTTCAGGCGAATATTAAAATTTTGAATACAAAGTGACAGCCCTAATGTGCACACTAATCTCCAACAGCCCAACAAGTTGAACATGGATCGCATTGATTCACCATGGTACCAGTGTGGGTGGCAGGGCTCCAGACTAACTTTTTCATTGGGTGCACCGGTGCGCCTAACCTTTTCATCTAGGTGCACAAGCATATATTTTGGGTGCACCCAATTACTGCTGTACGTTTTTGAGAAATTGTGTGATTGCAACTATAGTGGCCAATATTGCGATTTGCGATGCAATATAATAAATAAATGGTATTATGATTCTTGGTTTACAAAGAAAATTTGAGATTATTGATATTTCTGAAACCTGATCTCAATTTAAAACAAACATATTAAGAATCATTGAAAATATAAAAAATAAAGCTTGTACTAGGCTAGCAGCCTACACTTGGTTTATAAAAATGTCTAAACGATTACAGCTTGCAATTTTTTGAGTGTAGGCCTACACATTTAACCGTAAAATGGGGGGGGGGGGGGGTTCAACGTCACTTTTTTTGCCATGCTGTTGGGGTGACAGTGTGCCGCGAGAAAGCCAAGCAGACAGACAGAGAGAGGCAGTCATTTCATGATTTTGCTTTTTGACTGAAGGGATCATAACTGCTTAGTGATCCGTCATTAGACTGACTCCCTCTGTCGGGCCGTTGGGCTCGGGAGCCGAACAGCTGATCTAACCAGCTGTTTGAGACGGAGATGAAAACAAAAGTGAAACTGAAGGTGGAGCGAGCAGTTAAATATTTAAATTAATAAATATTGTAACCAAACACAATAATGTGTTGTGTTATCTGCTTTAGTAGCCTACAGTTAATCACATCGCCCACCACTCCTGGAAATAATCATTTTCCAAAGAAAAAAAATAAAAGGTTTTCATTTATTGATTTTTTCCTAAACGTTTATGATTTACCAAACGAGTACACGGGTACTCGTGCACACCCCTTACCTACACTGTTTGCAAAATAATAAAACACTTAATAAAAAAAATAAAAAAATCCCCATGAAAATAAAGGCATTCCTCCAGAGACGATAGTCTCTATCAACTTACTGAAACTTGCGTGGCCCTTCACTCTCATGCATCCGACTTTTCTCCGCACTGAATTGATAGACTCACTGGGCGAGTTGCCACGGGACATATAGCGCTATAACTTTCCAAGTTTTAGACAGCAGTTCAATGTGTTCAACGTCACCGTAGGCTACTGGATCTTAAAAATCCCCATATAGCAGACGTTGGCTTTGATTTCCGTCACAGTTCAGCGTGGATGCTGATGATGCGCGTCGGAGTCCATGTTTGTTTGTTTACTCTGCTGTCTGCACCATAGTCTGCATCTGTCTTGCACGCCGTGCGTGCGCAGCTACACACACACGCACTGTCAGAGGAGCCGAGGGGTGCTACCAAAAAGACGAGAGTAGCGGTTGGAACGTTTAGACGCGCACATTTACATTGAATCGCAATCGCAGCCATTTGTGTGGAATGTAATTGCACTAGCTCACGTCGTGATTAGATGAATCGTGCAGCACAGCACCCAATATTACATAATATGACGTGAAAAATTTCAGGTGCACTGGTGCGACCAGTGAAAATATCTGGGCGCACTCACCAGATTTAGGCGCACGCTGGAGCCCTGCGTGGAGTTTTTCCCAGCATGCCTTGGAACTTTGCAGGGCGGGTTCTAGCCTGCTAGATTAGGGTGGGCTGGTAGAAATATCGACACATCGGGGGGCACCTTTAGCTCAGTTGGTAAGGCGTCCCCCTCCCGGGCCGGGCCCAGCAGCGGACCCGGGTTCGATTCCCACCCGCGGCCGTTCTCTGCATGTCACTCCCCTCTCTGCCCAATTTCACCTCTGTCTCTCTGCACTATCAAATAAAGCATAAAAATGCCCAAAAAATATCCTTAAAAAAAAAAAAAAAAAAAAAGATCGACACATCATGAACAAACCGGATATGCAAGAATTAAACCTCCCCTAACATGGAAAGTATGATTACATATTACATTTTTTTTTTTTTATGTTAGAATGCATAATTCTAGTGCACTTTAATCTATTAGGAAGTTGTATCCATGAGACCGTGGTTGAACTTTTTCAAATTTTGTAGGAGAATAATAAATGGATAACATACAGAATAATTTGCACAACACCTGTTGCTGTAGAAAGACCCCAGAACTTAATGAAATATCGCAATATCTCTGAATTAAAAATCCATGTTTCCTAGCAGACACAATGATACACTGATATTAGGAATTGTAACAGACAGAATTGCAAGAAAAAAAAGAAAATCACAATTATGTTAAACTGTGTGAGCGAGATAATTCTTGCATGTGTTCTTTCCAAATTTGTAATGAATAAAAACGTTTCAAAACCCCTCCCCCCTTTTTTATTTTATTTTTATTAATCGCATCCTGCAACAACCTGACAACCCATATTTACAGTAGGCAGCCTGAGCTGAAGAGAAGGCTTTGGGAGAGCGCTTGCTGAGGGGAAGAGCTCGTGGACAGTAATGTTCAGCAGCCAGCAGAACATTACCGTCCTCTGATGTGCCAGCAGCATCGTGAGAGGCGGAAGCAGCATAGGCTTGTTTACAGGCTCAAGTAAGCGATATGTTACACAAAAAGTTTTGTATGTCAGTTTGGATATAGTAGGAAGTGAATGAGGGTTTTGCGCACAGCATTTTTTAACTGAAAGAACAGGTTAACGTGTGAAAAAAGTCATTGAGTAGGCCGGACTGCCTTTGCAATGGAGAGAGTGCGCTCTGTGGACGTGCAGGTAACTACAGAAAAGCAGGTGATGGGTGACTTGGGCATGTCGCAATCATAAGCTAGGAATAGTACTGGTATAGTAAGTACACATTTTTTAAATTGACAAATAAATAAAAATAACATTTTCTTCACTTTTGATTTGGTGGGCAAGACGCACATCTGTCCCTGGCTAGGGCCAGCCTCAGAACTTTGTATTCTTACTTACTTAATGTGTTCTAAGTCACCTATAAGTTGCCTATTATGTGGGCTACTAATTTGGGTGAATGTTCTCACAAGTGTATTCTATGGTAGATTGCAGTTAGTGTTAAACTAATTGCACATTTCGTGGCCTTTTGCCTGTGTGTAAAAGACAGGTGGTTGATTTTACTTGTAGCGCAGTACTAAACGGAAGAAAGAAAAAACGTCACTGCAATGCAAGCAGCTCTGTCTTGCTGAGCTTTTGAATAGCGCAACCTTTAAACCTTTAAAAAGATAAACCTTTAAACCTTTAAAAGTGTGATGCACTGCACGACTCCTCTCCTCTTTTCTCTTGCAAAAATCAATCAATAAATAAAAAAATAAAAAAAGGACACATGTCGCTCCACTAGATCATTTAAATGCATGATTATTTTTAGCCTATATAACATCTTGTGATAGTAAGTTAATTAAAGGTGCCTTCATAGGCCATCCAATTGTCTTGGGGAAAAACTATCGTTATCCATCTCTTCAGTCGCTGATTAACGATCTGATAGCCAATCAAGCCTAATACAGGTGCATCTCAAAATTTTAATATCATGGAAAAGTTCATTCAAAAAGTGAAACTTTTAAGTATTCTAGATTCATTAAATACATAGAAATATGTCAGGTCTTCTTTAGTTCTAATTTTGATCATGCATAGAATAAAAAATTCAGTATGTCAAAATATTAGAATATTATATAAAACCAATAAAAAAGGATGTATAATACATAAATGTCAACTATCTGAAAAGTATGTTCATAGATTTATTTCACCTAATGTGTTATTATTCTAGATTGTACAATAAATGAAAGTTTCTTTGAATTAAATAACGGAAAAAAGGGATTAATTGGGATCAAAAAATAATGCATACAAAACAACAAGTTTACTTTTTAATATGGACAGGTTTCATATCGGGGAGGCATATGTAATAAGATAGGCTAACACGATAAATTTCTATTGGTTTAATTCAATACACTTATTTATTGTACAAGCCTAAACTTTGAAATTATATTCCATATGATTAAACATATGTTAATATGCCTGTTATAATTTATCATTGTGTAATATTTATGATTTATGTTGGATTTTTTTTTAACATAGGGGTTAATTAAGTCAAATAATAAGGCAGCACTCAGGAGAGTGTGGTAAAATGATTGCTTTCCTGTTGGATCAGTGTTACAGGAACTTTGTTTGAGCTGCAGCTCACGCTTAGACTGAGAACTAGCCTGCCCTGGACCAGAGGGGGATTCCAGGAAGCAGGGTTTACAAACTCTGACTTTAATCTTGCGCTCTGAGTTGGTCAACTCAGATATGAGCAACTCTGGGGTTGCGTTCCGAATCGCATACTCTTTCTTTTTTCTATTCTACATACTACATCCAACGATAAAAATAATTTAGTTAGGATGCAGTAGGCATACTATTGGGACTAGGGTTGCAAAGGGGTGGAAAGTTTCCGGTAAATTACCGGAAAGTTTCCAGAAACTTTCCACGGGAACTTTCGCTTGGGAATTTTGGGAATATTCAAAATTGGAAATTATAGGAATTAACACAATGGCGGTAATTTAAATGATTTTTTTTCATAACCAACCATAAATCTAAACTTTTAAACACTATGTTTGGTCATAGACAGACATACATCCATGCAAAATAATACAATCAAAAAACATTACATTTGAACAGATTTATTTGTAAGAAGAACTTTATCAAGTTGATTATTTTATGAACAATCAATAATTTCACTGAACAACAAAAAGATGAATGTTGAGTAAATTATTACTCATCTGTCTGACCCCACCCATTCAATAAATAAAGTCAAATGCCCCCCCACCATGTGATGGAGGAATGCACAGAGCATGTAGGGGACGTGGCCTCAGTACCCCTGCAGTAGGATGTGTGCTATGTGCAATTTGCCAAGTGTACTTGCATAAAATCTGGTTGTTTTAGTCAAGATTATGCTAAAATATATTGTCCCCAACTATATTTAAAATCAAAGCTTAAGCCTCTGTAAAGCTGGTCTAGTAAAAATCAATTTATGATATCAAGTTGGGTATCTCAATAAACTTTAAAAAAAAATCTGATTTGAAATTAAATGTTCATAAATATATTAAAACTTAGTTGAAAAAACTGCTTTTTACAGTCTAGAACGTTTGCCTGGACTGAAATAACATAGTAAGGAGAATTTAGTGCATTTGGGCTACTTTAAATTGAGTAAATTCCCGTTTATTCCCGTTAATTCCCAAAATTCCCATGGAAAGTTTCCAACTTTGAAAATTCCCGGAATTTTGCAACCCTAATTGGGACATACTTTTACTCTCTTATTTCAACATAACATTGCGCCTTGATCTTGCCTCTTGCTTTTATGTCCGTCGCATCCCTGTTTGTTTTCATATGGAGGCTTCGTCGATGTGACGTCACTTCACGTGCGCATTGGATTGTGGGTCAGAATCGCCCAAATAGGGTGCAGTTTTCAAAACTAACAATCTTGACCGGATGAAGTAGAACATCCGGGCAGGGTTCGACATAACGTATAGCCCGATGGCCCGGGGCCAGTAAAATCATATGCAGGGAAAGTTGATTGGCCAGTCACTGTCCCGCCCGGGCCAGTGACTGGCCAATCACAGTTCAGTATCTTTTTGTAGACTACATCATGGTTCATTGAAATGCGCGTTGAGAGTCGTAATGAAAGCAGTGTTTATTTAAGACTCAATATAATAAACCTAATATAAAATATATTTTTTAATGAAAGGCCAGTGGACAACCGATGCGTGGGCGGACAGGCGGAGCAACAAGCGGGTGCACTCTCGCTCCGTTGGCAGAGCTGCCTACCGTCCGCCTGCGAGTCGACAAATCAATCGACTTGCTTTGCCTCCTTTCTTTCTTCCCACAGCAGAGGTTGAGGTGCAGAAAATGATAACTGCGCTTTTCCTTTATCTGCCGACGTAATGTTACAGTATTTGCATGCAAGCCCCAATGGTAATACAAATGAGAGGCGTTATTTAAACGCTGTGAATGCGTCTCCGGTGATTGTGTCGGTTGTAGACAGAAACGAACGGAGGGACTCCGCTCACTGTACAGTTCCTATAGTCGCGCAGTTTGGCACTGTGTTTTCAGGCTCGAGACATTCAATCAGATCGCGGAAGTCTTTCCCATTGAAATCGCTAACGGGGAGAATATCCCCGGTTATTATTTTAGCCACAAACCACAGTTCATCTGCGCGGCGGCTCACTCGCTGGCGAGATCACACGGTGAAACGCTGCTGTGATCGGACGAAGGCATTGTGTTTCTAAGGTGATTTAACGTCATAGTCTTAGACGAGCGTTTAACTTATGCTGCATATTTTGCACTGCATTGTTTTTTATCAATAGTTTGAAAAAATGGTCCCACACCGGACTCTTATGTGAAGCTGACACTTCATGGAGAAGTGACACTCCTGCAGCGCGCTCACGACCAGACGTGAACTCACATACACGGTGAAATCTCCCATTAAAAAAACGGCATAACCCACTGATTTTCGGATTTCTATTCTATTTTTGAAGTCAACTTGAGCGCAAGTGGAAAACCGGTCATTCGGTCGACACATTCACATCCCTAATGCATATAGAGAAAGTAATAAAAACAGCCTACCACACATGACTTCTGCAGGTGAACTATTCATTAAACTGCCCAAATTCAAGAATAAAAACAACCATCAAACTACTTGACTTTAAAATACTGGCCGACTCTTTCAACATACTTTCAGTTGTAGGCTTCTAATTCAATATGTTTGCCTGGTTTTATATTATGTGTATGAGCAATATCAACATTTCATATAATTAACTAAAAGAAAAATAACCAAATCTAAAGGGAATATCTATACTTTACAGTATAGATATTCCCTTTAGATCTGGTTATCTTTCTTTATTTTTCTAATACAGGTATTATAATTATTGACACTAAATTATGAAGAAAAAAAAAGTGTGTGCAGGGCCAGTGAAAATATACAAGGGGCCAGTAAAACTCGGATCCACTGGCCCGGCGGGCCAGTAGGAAAAAAAAGTTATGTTGAACCCTGCCGGGTACTTCTAACCATCCTAAATCTGGCCACAAGAATCGGGACATCCTAAATCTTTTTTCTACCATAGTAGTAGAAAGTATGTGATTCGGAAAGCAACATAGGTTTTCGGTTTCAGAACAGTGGATCAGCTTTGGATCAATCAACTCTGAATGTGTTCACTCTGGGTTGAGTGTGTGCGTAAAAGCCATTGTCAATGGATCACAGATAACATGATTCACCATGGAAACAGGAGAAACAAATGCTTGATCCTCCCACTTATGAAAAAAAAGTCAAGAGAATCATTACGCTTCCATATGAGAAGCAATAGTCTATTTTAAAAAGTTACGCATATCAGCAGCAGCAACAGTATTAAGCAGGCGCTGCACAGCGTTGCTGACAGTGTTTTATATTCGCTGTATTATGTAGGCAGGCTATAAAATATATTTATTATATACTATACTGCCTACTGTGCAGTAAACAGACCGTCTGTCGTTTCTTTTAAATGGGGAGTGAAAGACATTAACGTCAGACAAATTAGGTGACTGTTTCCATTGTAGAGCCTGATTGATTTATTACCAGATCCATTTTCCTCAACTTTGGGATCGCACAAGTGAACAGTAACGATCGCATGCAGCCGCAGAATTACATTTCAACCTGACAGAAATCTGTTCATTGGCACAGACTTTAAGCAACTCCTGTTAATAAAAAAAAAGAATGATATACATACAATACAAATAGGTTTATTAATCTGAATGTAGAGCATGTATCGATGTGTAAGGTGGCCGCCATATGAACGAACGAGGGCTGAGAACAAGGCTACTGATCAGATAAATGATCGATCAAACGTAAAATCATCAGGAAATTATAAAAACATCCCGATGGAGATTTCTATGGAGTGGTTTTGCTTCAAACTGTACAGGGTCGCGTTGTGACAGTGACACTCTTTCTTCAGTCGGAGCTGCAGCGTAAAGTGAAAACAAACTCAGAGTAGGTCAAATCACCTATCCAGTAGACCCACGGCGTATGTTGCCTCAGTAACTGACTGAGGTGCGCTGAACCTGCTTCCTGAAACGGAAAACCCAGAGTTTCCACTAATTCAGAGCGAACAAACTATGAGTTGCCTCAAAAACTGCTTCTTGAAGTACCCCCCTGGCTAGTCTCCCAGCATAAGTTTCCATAGTGACTGAGCTTGAACTATGTTGAGCTTGCTTTATGGAACTGACCCTGCGTTCCAAATCACAAACTCTATCTTTTTTCTATTCTACTACTACATCTGACGATAAAAATAATCTAGTAAGCATGCAGTATACACTTAGGACATACTTTTACTTATTTATTTCATCATAACATGGTGCCTTGATCTTGACTCTATATCCGTTGACTTCACGGTTTGTTTTCATATGGAAGCTCTGTCGATGTGACATCACTTCCGGTGTGCACTGGATTTTGGGTCAGAATCGCCCAAATAGCATGCTGTTTACAACACTAAAAATCTCAGCCGGATGTAATCCGGGTATTTCTAACCATCTTAAATCTGGCCACAAGAATCGGGACATCCTAAATCTTTTTTCTACCATACTAAATAGTAGATAGTATGGGGATTGGGCTGGAATATGAAGCTTGTTAATTTACCTAGTTGCTACTTTGAGTTACTTATTTCTATCATCATCATCATCATCATCATCATCATCATCATCATCATCATCATCATCATCATCATTATTATTATTATTATTATTATTATTATTATTATTATTATTATTATTATTATTATTATTATTATTATTATCCCCTTTTGTCTGTGTATATACTGTATATATAATTTGTGTGCATGCATGTAGGCCTTTGTTTGCAGATATAATGTAGGTATGTATGCATGTGTTTGCGGGAGGCAGGGGGCGGAGTGAAGGGATGGGTGATATATGGAAATTCTGTGGACAGATTGCTGATTGTTGTACATCCATCCATAAAAAAATAATAAAAAAATAGACTTACAGGAGGAGCTCCTCTCCTTCTCAGTACGATGCCATCTTTGAGTAAAGCTTTCCCAGTCTCCTCAAACAGAGCACAGTCATCCAGCCCACTGTGGCTCTTTAACTCTGTGTACTTATCTACAAACCTGTCGGATCAAAGTCACAGGAAAACAAACAAACTGACATCTTTATTCAACTTGGGTTTTTACTCACCTTACACTTTGATTCTGGTGTTTACAGATCATAACCAAACCGTACAGTTGGACAGCTTTCATGATTGTATAACATATTTTCATGATGATGGCTTCTTTTTAAACAGAGGGGAAAAAGCCTACCTCTGACACGTAGAAACAAAGTTAGGTTTGGACGGATCAAAAGCCCGAGGACCTGTTCCATACTGTTCATAGAACTTCCTGGAAAGCAGAAAATTATGTGTGAGTGAGTGGAGCCTTTTACAACAACTTGTAATGCTGACATAAGCAACAGCTGATTTCCAGCCAAACATACATTAAACTGGGGAGTTAAGACCCAGGGAGTGTCAGCTCATGTTAACTTTGACCAATCAGGAATCACATACCCCAGCTTTAACTATTGTTTGGTATAAAAAAAATAAAACATTAGTCCAATTAGAACATGCTACTACTGTCCAGGGTTCGACATAACGTATAGCCCGATGGCCCGGGGCCAGTAAAATCATATGCAGGGCAAGTTGATTGGCCAGTCACTGTCCCGCCCGGGCCAGTGACTGGCCAATCACAGTTCAGTATCTTTTTGTAGACTACATCATGGTTCATTGAAATGCGCGTTGAGAGTCGTAATGAAAGCAGTGTTTATTTAAGACTCAATATAATAAACCTAATATAAAATATATTTTTTAATGAAAGGCCAGTGGACAACCGATGCGTGGGCGTTTTGACAGGCGGAGCAAACAAGCGGGTGCACTCTCGCTCCGTTGGCAGAGCTGCCTACCGTCCGCCTGCGAGTCGACAAATTAATCGACTTGCTTTGCCCCCTTTCTTTCTTCCCACAGCAGAGGTTGAGGTGCAGAAAATGATAAGCGCTTTTCCTTTATCTGCTGCCGTAATGTTACAGTATTTGCATCCAAGCCCCAATGGTAATACAAATGAGAGGCGTTATTTAAACGCTGTGAATGCGTCTCCGGTGATTGTGTCAGTTGAAGACAGAGACGAACGGAGGGACTCCGCTCACTGTACAGTTCCTATAGTCGCGCAGTTTGGCACTGTGTTTTCAGGCTCGAGACATTCAATCAGATCGCGGAAGTCTTTCCCATTGAAATCACTAATGGGGAGAATATCCCCGGTTATTATTTTAGCCACAAACCACAGTTCATCTGCGCGGCGGCTCACTCGCTGGCGAGATCTCACGGTGAAACGCTGCTGTGATCCGAAAGCATTGTGTGTTTCTAAGGTGATTTAACGTCATAGTCTTAGACGAGCGTTTAACTTATGCTGCATATTTTGCACTGCATTGTTTTTTATCAATAGTTTGAAAAAATGGTCCCACACCGGACTCTTATGTGAAGCTGACACTTCATGGAGAAGTGACACTCCTGCAGCGCGCTCACGACCAGACGTGAACTCACATACACGGTGAAATCCCCCATTAAAAAAACGGCATAACCCACTGATTTTCGGATTTCTATTCTATTTTTAAAGTCAATTTGAGCGCAAGTGGAAAACCGGTCATTCGGTCGACACATTCACATCCCTAATGCATATGGAGAAAGTAATACAAACAGCCTACCACACCACAAAGAATGATCAGACCTTCATCTCTTATTTTTTTTTATGTTTGAACATGACTTCTGCAGGTGAACTATTCATTAAACTGCCCAAATTCAAGAATAAAAACAACCATCAAACTACTGGACTTTAAAATACTGGCCGACTCTTTCAACATACTTTCAGTTGTAGGCTTCTAATTCAATATGTTTGCCTGGTTTTATATTATGTGTATGAGCAATATCAACATTTCATATAATTAACTATAAGAAAAATAACCAAATCTAAAGGGAATATCTATACTGTTACAGTATAGATATTCCCTTTAGATCTGGTTATCTTTCTTTATTTTTCTAATACAGGTATTATAATTATTGACACTAAATTATGAAGAAAAAAATGTGTGTGCAGGGCCAGTGAAAATATACAAGGGGCCAGTAAAACTCGGATCCACTGGCCCAGCGGGCCAGTAGGAAAAAAAAGTTATGTTGAACCCTGCTGTCACTTACGCTCTTACATCATCCTCTCTGTAGAAGATGTCCGGCACCGCCTCCTGTCTCTTGGTAGAGGGTCTGCTATGTGGCTTCACGTAGAGGGGTTCTCTCTTTGGAGGAAAGGCCTGGTACACATCATACCAGATGGGTTTCTGCGTGGGCTTTATCACTCCAGAGCGCATCAGATCTCTCACCCTGTGGAGCATGACAGCACAGCGTTAACGAGTAAAGTTGGCAGCAATAGCATTCATTGTGAGTCAGATATTTGCACAGAACCAAAATAATGAAAATGGCCACTTCAGAAAAAAGACCCTTTTATAAAGAAAGGAAGACCTTAAGTCTTCGTCGCATGTCTATGACGTCAGGTTAGAATTTGAATCGATCATGCCGTCACCCTTTATTATGTCTTGCCGTCACCCGTTATGCTCTTGAAAAATGAGATTATTACATTCATGATCGGTTAATTTACGCCGTTACATGGTATCGCCGCGTGCCTTTATCACAGCTACACCATACGTGGACCTTTCATAACACCATACCACCATATCATCTACTGACATTGGACGCCACGTCCGGACTAAGCAAATCATCGCTGCAGCCTAAATCCGATTTGGTTAATTTAACTATTTGCTGAAATCTATTATTTCATTCAATAATATGCATATATACATTTAAACAGCCTGGGGTTACGTTGTTCCACATAACCAACACGTAGCCTAATTTCGCTAACCAATACAGTTGTAAATGCCCTTGATCAGTTTTCATTGCGATATCAGCATATTATTTCCGGTAGTTAACGATGTGGCTAATAATAATGTTATCCACTGCTCCCTGCCGAGTTACCAAATGATAGTCCTACATGCACACACAGCGTCATATTGTGCTCTCTTACCGACTGAACACAGTTCCAAACCTCTCCAGCCTGCTGCCAGCCATAGCGACAGCCTCAACTACACACTGCCTGTTGTCACTACCCGATCTGTCCGACCTACCCATGGACCTACCCGATCTGTCCTCCCGGAAGTGTTTTTCGCGCTCTTCCGGGTTGGAAAAACTACGGCAACACCACTTAGAAATACATTGGAAATACAGCAGGGGCGTACAATGTTAAACTCAAACACAATTTAAAAGCTATCATAGCTGATTAGCGAGTAAGCTAGATAGATGGTGTGAAACTTTAACAACATTTAAAAGATCGCGATCGCGATAGCTTAGCAAGTATGCTAACTAGAGAGATAGATGTCAGTGATAGATGGATTTACATAATATAATACGTTTTTTACGTTAGCCTTAATGGCGATCGCTTAGCAAGTATGCTAACTAGAGAGATAGATGGATTTATTTATTTCTCTTTATGTAAGGTTTAAATTACGTTTAAGTTTTTTACGTTAGCCTTATAGTAGTCATCTCTCATTAACCGAAAGGTTCATTCACCCGTTGTCTCCTAAATAATGTTTAATAAAGATAATTGATTGTGATACTTCAGTGTCCTCATCGTTGTGTCCATACATTGCTCTCCATCTCCTCTAACCCAGAGGCAAGGTTTATTACAGTAGTCATCTCTCATTATGTAAGGTTCAATTATTTCTTTTCTACACTTGGTTTGTATTTATAGTTTAGCAAGGTTTAACCACCGTTTCAACCCTATTTATGTATTTAAACATTACATTAGTATTTTAGTTTAATGTACTCTAGTATGTATTTTAAGAAATAATACTTGACTATTTTATGTATTATTTTATTAAAAGAACACCTATCCCTTGGGTTCACTGTTATTTTACATCACACTGAAAAAAATGTGTATAATGGGAGTTTCATCATGATATTTATCAGTTACATTTTTTTAAAGCGTGGCTCTGATGTACAATTTCCAGCACCTGTAGCCTTGCAGTTGGGTAATTGACTGACCTTTTGTAGTGTCTTGCAGCGCTGCAGCACTGCCATCTACTGTCCAAACAGCAAACATGCCTACTCACTCACTTAATGTGAGACACTGCAGGTGAATAGGGTACACTTTTGGAATAATAGATAGCATGAAACTCCGCTAGTTGATTACTTACAAAACAGACGGATAGACATATAGTTAAGATATAATGATAGATGGATAAATAGATTCATTCATTAAACATTCATAAAATAAACAAGTCCAGCTTCCTTGTGTCATATGATGTGTATTCAATTAAGTTACAGAACAAACTTTAGAACAAATATAAGTCAATAGCTCATAATATCATCAAAAATTTTACATTTAATGTGGAACGGCAAAATGGTGATTTCCAGAGTCAAAAAGTAGATACATGCTCATATCATTCTGTCCAGTTATAAATTCACTCTAGGATACTGTTCACACACTGTTCATAAACTGAAATTATGGTATACCTTTTAGAATAAAAATGTGTGGGTATGTCAGTCAGGCATTGTTACATTCCTCAAGTGTCCTTAAAGATCTCCTATCCACTCATTTTCTGGTCTTAATTTCTCATTAATGACTCCTATGGAGCAACCTGACACGAATCACAGCACAAAAAAACATGTATATTTTCGGGAAACTCTTCCTCTCATCTGGGTGCATTCAGCAGTCTCTGTCCACACTCGGCTTTGTGCTTCTCCGGATTTGTGACGTTACGGATGCAGGAAATTTTAACAAGTGAATTCTCGACCAGCTGCCCCAGTGTTTAGCGCTCTGCACAGCCACCCCAGACGGTCAGCAGGGAATACGTCTAAATGCATGTAAGTCATTATTTGATACTTTAGTATGGTTAAATATGACTATAAATCATTATAACAACGTTTATAGGTCATAATAGTTGAAAAAGTATAATAGGCAAAATATGACAAGTTACAGCAGTGACAGAAAATATTCAGATTGGCCTGTCTTAGTTGAAAGCCCAATCACCACGACAAGGTGCAAGCCACGAGTGGGAACATTTAAGACAGGACAAACATTGAAAACTGAAAAGCACAAGACATAATGACAGACATAATGACAGAAGACAATACGACATACACAGCATCTCCTGCAATCCAGAATGGCCTCCTCCTCAGCACGGCCTCCTCGTCCTCAGCACGGCCTCCTCGTCCTCCAACGCAGCACCAGATTTTTCTTACCTGTTCTACTTACCACTTCAACTATACCTATACTACCACATGGCTCTTTGAAAGATAGATTTAAGACTTTTTAATGCTAATTAAGGCCTTATTTCTAGATTTATGAGCGACTCCTTCCTCTTCAACAGGACATCATTCCTCTTCCATAAACACCTAAACTATCACAGCCAAAACCGTGTCGCAACAGGCCCATGCTCCGTTTATGCGAGCTCTGGGTAGTGACAACAGCATCTTCATTTTCCAGTGACTCCTTCCTCTTCAGCAGAACATCTGTTGTGATAAAAATGACATAATAAGGCTGTAAACAATCGTGCAAAGAGTATTTAATCAAACAAAGAGAAGCGGACAACATGGGGAGTTCTGAGAGCATAAGTGTAATCTGTCTGAGTGGCCTGAGGAATACACATTTCACTTTAGAATTATACAACATTCAAGATTTCTCACTACACTAATAAGAATCTTAGGAATCTAACATTTCGGTCAGTAGACCTACCATATGAAATATTTCTCACCCTTCCTCTTCAGCAGTGCATCCTTCGTCTTCCATGGCACATCAATCCTCTTCAGCAGTCCATCCAATCCAGCATGGCCTCCTCCTCGTCCTCCATCAAAGCATCTCCTCTTCTTCCACCTTAGCACCTTTTCAGATTTTTCTTATTCTTACCTGTTCTATTACCTTTACTATCATAAGGCTATCACAGCTAAAACCGTGTCGCCACAGGCCTATGCTCCGTTTATGCGAGCTCTAGGTTGTGACAACAGCATCTTCACAGCAACTCCTTCCAGTGTCCGCTCCTCTCGACGGGGTGGGGTGGGGTTAGGCAAGATATTCCAGTGTCCACTCCTCTCGACGGGAAGGGGGGAGGGGGGGGGGCTAGGGTAGAGGGGCACTGATGCCCAGTGTCCACTCCTCTCGACGGGATGGGGAGGGGCTAGGGGAGAGGGGCACTGATGCCCAGTGTCCACTCCTCTCGACGGGAAGGGGGAAGGTGCACTGATGCCCAGTGTCTACTCGTCTTGACGGGAAGGGGGAGGGGATCTTGGACGGCAGGTGTTGTCACAGTACCCCCCGTCGTGGCTGTCGGAATATATGCCATCCAGCTGTCCTCTTTTCCCTGTACCAATATATCCTAAAACAGAAAAAAAAAATTAAATCATAGTCTAACCACACACTTTGCATGCGGTCTATACAGGTATGACCTCAACACTTCATGTACTGACACATATGATTAGGGACTTGGAGCAGCAACAGTTGAGTGGAGGGCTACCTCGAGAACAAATTCCAGCATTCTGGAATTTATGTTATCACCTCCCGTTTCAGTAGTCCGTCTGTTTATAAGTAGGAATGTGTGTTTTTGTCAAGCAAGAGTGGCTAAGTGATACTTGAGTTATATTACGACAACCTGATGCCGTTGCCTCCCATAAGGCGTTGCTGCTTAAAGTCCCTATTATCGAAGGTAAGAACCTGTGCAGATCTTGTAGGGCCGACCACATGCCATGCAGGTCCCAATACTGTACATGGTGTAGAACTCCGCTCTGTAGTTGGTGCCAACTGTACTCCATGTAGTGACGCCTGTGACAAACAAAGTGTAAGATGAAAGAGCACATTTATTTTTATAGAGCAGTAAAAACATGCATAGACCCCACAGGACATTACATTATTATATTAAATCAGGATATTGTACACTGATGCACCCTTCACTGAAGCACTTACTGTTGAGCCACATAAAATGTGCCTGTCTTCTGAACCTGTCAGTGGACACTATGTTTCTGAAGGTGGAACACACCAGAGCCAAAGCAATGTATGCTTTATCTCCCTCTTGGAGTACCACCTCAGTGAGGATGTCCGACAGCACTGACTTTGGCAACTGTAAAATATATGTCAACAACACAGTTTAAAACACAATGTGGCATTTAAAGCTTTTTGGCATAAGGCTACAGAAATTTCAATATCGAAAATGACATGTAAATTGATTTTAACACATCCCCATATGTGCCCATTTGGTTCCCACTACCACAAATACAAATGTGATGTAAAGTGTTTAATTCTTTATCAATGTCCTTTAAAGAGCTAAAGAAACAATTACCTCCAAAATGAAGCACCGGTCGGTCTTCTCAGACTGAACCTTTGAAGGATAAATAAATGCTTATTGTTCAATTAAATGAATATAAAGCTTATTATGAATAAACGAGGTAGAGACAGATTGAGATATCTATATATATATATATATATATATATATATATAGTCATATGAAAAAGTTTGGGAACCCCTCTCAGCCGGCATTATAATTGACTCTGCTTTCACAAAAAAAATATAAAAGTGGTATGTCTTTAATTTACCAGGAACAACCAAGTACTGGGATGTTTTCCAAACAAAGATTTTTTGAAAAGCAGTATTTGGTTGTATGAAATAAAATAAAATGTGAAAAACTGGCTGTGCAAAAATATGGGTACCCTTGTGGTTTTGTTGATTTTAATGCCTGTAACAGCATGTAAAACGATAGTTACGTATGTAACTACGGTTCTATGAGTTCCGGATGACCGCCAGAGGCGGTGCTTACAGCACTGGATGTTCCATCGCGCGCATGCGCAGGTCGAGATCTTTATACCAACAAAGTCACCTGTGACACCTGGGTGACCCCGGGAATGTCTATATATTCCGGAAGTCACCAGAGGTTCTGTTCCAACTGGATCTTCTCGCGGTGTCTGAGAAGTCTGAGTGACAGAGAACTCTGGCGGTCATCCGGAACTCATAGAACCGTAGTTACATACGTAACTATCGTTCTATTTCGTTCCTACTGACCGCCAGAGGCAGTGCTTACAGCACTGGATGACTTATACCAAAAAGGTCACGAAGAGTACTCATCAATTAAGGGCTTGCAGCCATCAACAAGACAGCTGTCATCCCACCGGATGAGGTGCAGCAACATTTACTCTGTAGAGCCGCGCAACGTACATGATGAAGACCATGTAGCCGTGGCGCAAATGTCCTGCCGTGAAATCCGCTTCAAGGCAGCCCATGATGTAGCCATACTCCTGGTAGAGTGGCACTCAACGGCCAAGGCATGGGGAGCCCCTGTGCTCTATATGCATTCAAGACCACATCCACAAGTCAGTGGGAGTGTCTCTGTTTGGACAGGGCAGCCCCCTTCCTGCAGCTCCCATAGCAGACAAAGAGGTATTTGTCTTACGCAAGCTGGTTGTTGCCACAACCTATGCCCTAAGCACCCGCACCGGGCACAGTGGGTCTGACATTCTTTCTGCACCCCTTGGTGAGCCCAGGGGATTGAAAGCAGCCAACTCGATCGATTGGTTTACATCAGGGGTGGCCAACCCGCGGCTCGCGAGCCGCATGCGGCTCTTTGCCCAGCTTCGTGCGGCTCTTCAGTTCATATCAAATTATGTGATTATAATTTTTTTTTTATACTTTTTTTTTTGTGTGGGCCTATGTGTGTGCATGTTCGCAAACGTTTCATGCGGCTCTTACGTTCGTTTTACATGTTGTCTATTATTTCATTTTTTATTTTATTAATGTGTATGCCTGTTCGCAAATGTTTAATTGAGGACGCAACATAACGTTCGCAAACGTTTGGTGCGGATGCAACATAAAACTGCCCGCTCAGCTTGGAGGGAGGTTTTCCGTGAGTAAACTATTTATGTCAAGTTCGCTCCGAAACAGAGTGGGAGAGTTCATATTTTTTGTTGAACGTTATGCCAATCCATTCTGCCTTATATGCCAGGTGTCATTTGCGCATTTCAAGGCTTCAAATCTTCAGCGCCACTTCAGCTCTCTCCATGCTAAAAGTAAGTCCCACAAAGCAACATGCATAGTAAGAGAAAAACGCTATTTTAAATTGTTATATTTTTGTTTGTGGACTTGGTTGAACTGAGAATGTGTGTGTGAGGCAGTGCACACAATGTTCATTGTTGAAAATGACTGCCCTGTCGTCTTTAGTACTGTAGGTGTCCAGTCCTGTCATTATCACAGGGGCGGCCTTAACGATCTGGGGGCCCGTTTCAAGTCCTAGTGTGGGGCCCCCTGTTTTTTTTTTTTTTTTTTTCTTTTTTTTAATAAATAATGCTGGTGCATGCATGTGCAAGCTCCCCGCGAAAATAAAAACGCCCCCTCCCCCCGAAATCTTACTGGCCACCCCAGTGCCCCCCCCCCCCCAGTTCAAATGTTATTTTTTATTTTAATTAAATTTTTTTTATTAAAAATGTTTCCTGATATGTATCCTAGTTCAGAGATGATATGTATTTTATTTTCTTTCTTAACTTTTTTTGATAGGTAGTTGCCAAGTTCATCACACAAACACTCCAATCCACTGATATGAGATCAGTTTGCAATTTTCAATTACTAAATTAATGGTAGGACTGTGGCCACTAGAACTGGTCTCTGGTCAGCAAAGGTCTTGAAAACAGCATAAGTGTGCTTGTGACATGCAGATTTTTGAAATCTGAATAAAACAATTAAAGTTTGTAGTTAGCGAGTGTAACATGTTCTTAGCAAGGGCAGACTTTCATAAATAAAGGTTTATTTTTTTAGCAAGATATTTGGTCAAAAGGTAGTGGTCATCCGTCCCTCTGTCCAGTTGTTAGGCATCTGGCTGCTAGCAAGTTATGTTGTCTTGCTAATTTTACTATTCATCTGAGCTGAAATAAATATTGACTTTTTCCTTTATTATCTTCGCGAGAATGCACCAGAATGCTTAGATTACATGTTAAAAACACAAAAAAATCTTCTGGGGGGGATGCCCCCAGACCCCCCTTCAGGGGTTTAGTTTTCTGACAAACATTACAATGGATACTAACATGATTTGGGCATTTGGGATTATAAATCATCTTTGAATTGGTTGTACAGCATATCACATGACATGCTATTCATTCAGGGGTGCGATGGCCACCCCACTCTAACTCTGTGGCCCACCTTGGCCACCCCCAGTCAAAATTTCCTGGAATCGCCACTGTGTGTACCCGTGTGTACGATGTGGCTCTTTGCAGTAACACAGTAAAAAATGTGGCTCTTTGTCTCTGACTGGTTGGCCACCCCTGGTTTACATGGTGGGGAGACAATCGTTTGGATAGGAAGGATGGATCTGGCGAGAGCACCACTCCTGACCCTTCTGTATGCCAGAGCAAGCACGCCTGGCTCACTGACGAGGCATGGAGTTCACCGACCGATTGCAGTCGCAATGGCAAGGAGGAATGCCGTCTTCATAGACAGCCGCGTCAGGTCTGCCTGACTCAGCGGCCCAAATGGGGGTAGACCTAAGGCCCTCAGGACTACTTGCAAGTCCCATGATGGTGCCCTCAGGGGTCATGGTGGCTGAATGAAGCCTCCGGCCTCCCTTCAGAAACTGCCTGACTAGGTAGTGGGACCCTACCGTCTGGTTATCCACCCCTGCATGTGCGGCCGATATCGCAGCCACATAGACACACAGGGTGGAAGCAGCTCTCCTGCTGCCCAACACAGACTGCAGAAGTGTAGTATCACTATCACTGAGCAAGTCCATGGGACTTCGCCATGTGCCATGCACCACTGTGAAAACAACTTCCACCTGTTTGCATAGCGCCATGTAGTGGAGAGTGCCCCTGAAGTAAAAGGGTATAGACCTCTGACTGGTCGCAATACGTCCCAGTGGGTCCTGGCTACCAGGAGCCCCACGCACAGCTGCAGGCGCCCCGAGTTCGGGTGCCACATGTGTCCGCCTACCTGAGACAGAAGGTCATGTCTCCCTGGAAGGCACCAAGGCTCTCCTTGAGGAGTTTAGTAACGCTGGGATCCATGGCCTTCCTGGCCAATGTGGAGCCACCAACGTAGGCTGTAACTGCAATGCTGGACCCCATCCAGTGTTGTCAGTAACAAAAGAATTGTAGGAAATGCATAAAGCAGGCTGACTGGCCAAGCATTAGCCAGAGCATCCTACCTTAGGGGACCGGTCCTCTCCATCTAGGAGAACCCAGGGGGACAGTGGGTCATCTCTTCGGAAGCAAAGAGATATGCCACTGCCCTGCCATACTTGTCCCAATCATGCCCACCACGTCCGGGGGTGGCCCTTCTCTATCGCTGTGTTCCGGACACCTGGAACTTGGACAGCTTAGATAATGACAATTAGATAATGCTGAGGTCAGCATACTTATCAGTCGAAGGAAGAGGCTGTACTCCAGCAGCCTCCATTGCATGAAGTGCTGTAGTAGCTGCTGAACGGTAGCTACGCGCTACGGAGAAAGGCAGGCTCGCATGGCCGCCGAGTCGAGCACCAGCTGAGCTGTAATGGTGGCAGGGATGCTGCCACACACTGTTTAATATACGCAGAGCCAGGGACGACCCAAACGGAGGAACCCTGAACTGGTACACCTTGCCCAGAAATGCAAAGGGGAGGACCACCTGTGACATTGGGCAGTAGGGACTTGAAAGTAGCATCTTGACACAACCCAGTCCGTCTGAGCGATAGGCTGGAGGACCCCTGCACACGCAGCATGGGGAAAGGAAGAATCGTGAGGCACTGATTCCGCCGTCTTATTCCAGAACGGGGCGACCCCGCCCCACCTCCTGGTACCTGAACTTCGGTTGAGTAGAACCTACCGAACATCGAGGAGCACCCCCAAGGACTCTGGGGGAGGGCGGAGGCTGGACGCCGACCTCCTGACGCCTGAAATGCAGCTGTAGCGCAGTGTTACGGCGCTGTACAGAATGTGCTGAGAAGCACTGGCCCCTTGATTGTCCACCTGAACATGGTTGAAGCTATTGGCACGGGGTACCACAGAGGTTCCCGGCCTGGAATCAGGCAGAGGTGCACGTCGCAGCGTGCAACTACTGACTAGCCTGGTCAACCTGAACACTTCGCACCGGGCCTGAAGAGCAGCTGGCCAAACGTCTGGCCTGGGATCACTGGAAGAGAACGGAGGGTCTGTCGACACACCTCCAACTGGGACGACTGCGCCAGCCAACCTGGCGGCACGCCACGTCACCGTTGACATCAACCTGCCTAGCTCCCTAAGTCATAATGCAAAGTCTGCAGTGAAGCATCACTGAGGGTCCATGCTGAGTGACCAGCACCTGACCCCTGTATGGTTTGCGACCGAGCCAGGACTGTGTGAGAAAGCAAATTCCCAGATGGCCCACACAGGCAGCAATGTCGTAACTCCTAGTAAGGAGGTCGCCTGAAATCCGGCACTGGGGCCGAGGCCAGCGCACATCGGCTCTCAGAGCCTCGTCTGGGGAGACAACCAGGGATGCTATAGCAGGCTCAATCGGAGCTAACCAGTCCAAGCCCTAACTATCAGCATTGTGCACGGCTGCCAGAGCTCTGCTGTCACTAGTGTGATGGGAGAGAGCCCTTAATCTGGCCAGCATCTACGGAGCTCTGCGAAGTAAGGCTCAGAGGGAGGCCCACAGAAACGGAGGATTGAGGGCCTGCCGAAAAGGCGGCATTCGTGGGTGCAGATGAAACAGAGCCTCATCTAACCCCATACTTGGCGAGTCACGGACGGACACTGACCCTCTAGCCGAGCTGCCCACCTCTAAGAGGTTACAGGACCTTGTAGTAGGAAGGGTGCCCAGCCGCTAGGTTACTCACTGCCACTGGTACCATGAGCTGGTTGGAGGCTAGTAGAGGAGCCTCTACCTAGCAACCTAAGTGCCTGACATGAAACCTACAGTTCATGCATGGGTTATCTGACAGCGCTTCCCTCAGGTGCTCAACCCTGAGACCTGCAGGGCACTTGTCATGGCCATTCCCCACTGTATGGAGGTCATGAAGGCGTAAGCTGCCCACCGTCGAGCCAACTAAATATTCATCTGACTAAGGTATGCAACCGGGCTTCAGGCGAGAGCAACCGAGCCACGGCGCGACACCGCCAGAATAATACAGCGGCGGTGCAAAACTATAGCGCCCCCTGGCGAGCAAATCACAGTAGCCTGCACAGACACGACAACCGTCTGACAGCTAAAATAACACAGTGAAGGCGACTCTTGGAAACCCAAGACGCTCCCTGGTGAGCAACCAATGTATGCAACCGGGCTTAGGCGAGAACAACCGAGCCTCGGTGCGACACCCATGGACATATAAGAAGGGCGACACCGCTAGAATAATACAGTGGCGGAGTAAAACTACCCCCACTGGTGAGCAAGTTACAATAAAACCTGCTAAAATTTAGCCAAAAGTCGAGCCAGCTAAAATATGCATCCGACTAAGGCATGCAACCGGGCCTCAGGCGAGAGCAACCGAGCCACGGTACGACACCGCTAGAATAGTACATTGGCAGTGTAACCATGCCGCCCACTGGCGAGCAAGTTACAGTAGGCTAGGCAATCGAGCTTTAGGCGAGCACACCCAAGCAACAATGCGGCCTGCCGAGCCAATTAAAATATGTAATCCGAATAAGGTATGCAACCGGGCTTCAAGCGAGAGCACCCGAACCACGGTGCGACACCGCTAGAATAATACAGTGGCGGTGTAAACTATGCTGCCCACTGGCGAGCAAGTTACAGTAGGCTAGGCAATCGAGCTTTAGGCGAGCACACCCAAGCAACAATGCGGCCTGCCGAGCCAATTAAAATATGTAATCCGAATAAGGTATGCAACCGGGCTTCAAGCGAGAGCACCCGAACCACGGTGCGACACCGCTAGAATAATACAGTGGCGGTGTAAACTATGCTGCCCACTGGCGAGCAAGTTACAGTAGGCTAGGCAATCGAGCTTTAGGCGAGCACACCCAAGCAACAATGCGGCCTGTCGAGCCAATTAAAATATGCTTCACCGCTAGAATACACAGTGGCGGTGTAAAGCAAGTTACAGTAGGTTAGGCAATTGAGCTTTAGGCGAGAGTGCACACAAGCAACAATGCAACTCCCTAAATAACACAGTTCAGTTTATTTAAGAAGGGGACAGTGCAATTAACAAAACACATGATCATACATGGGTTAATGCTAGAATTAGCCAAAATGCTATTCTCTATCTGTAGTCCCCTGGCGGTGTCAGCGGCTCCAGGTAACCCCGGCCGCCCACTGGAGAGCAAATCAACGAAGGCTAAGCAATCGAGCCTCAGGCGAGAGCACACCCAGGCAACAATGCGCCTTAAATAACACAGTGACGGCAACACTTGGATCCCAAGACGTTCACTGGCGAGCAAATAAATTAGCCTATGCAACCAGGCTAAGGCGTGAGCTACCGTGCAATGGTGCGATATGGCTATAATAATACAGAGGTGTGAAACTGAGCTGCCAACACACTACAGCAGCCTGCACATGAGCAACAGTGTGACACGGCTAAAATAACACGGTGAAGGCGATATAGGAAACTAATTCGTCCACCGGCGAGCAATACAGCAGCATACAGTGTATACAACAGCATACTAGTGTGTGGCACAGCTCACCCACTGGCAAGCAATAAAGTAAGCTATGCAACGCAAGGCTTAGGTGAGAGCACACGATTGGTGCGACACAGCTCAAATACAACAGTGAAAGAGACTTCTGACGCGAAGCCGCCCACCTGACGAGCAAATTAAGTAGCCTATGCAGCCGCTCTAGGCTAACTCAGCAGCCGAGCAACAGTGCGACAATGCTACAAAGTAATGTGGCGGCGGCTTGGACCCGACCCAAAGCCGCTCGCTGCTCGATTAAATCAAAGTAAGCAACCGGTCTAGGCGAGTTAGCACCCGAGCAACAGTCGACAATGCTAGAAATCAATACATTCGAGCATACAATTAGCAACCGGGCTTAGCGAAAAACACACAAGCAACGGTGCGAACGAAAGATTAACACGGCGACTGTGAACCCAGCCGCCGCCTGATCTAATCAAAGCAAGGTGGAAAGGTGATATTAGCTTCCGCGGTAGCCGGGCTACGCGTAGCCTTCACACTTTACTCACCCCTTCCCGGCCGCAGCCAAGTCGAACGAATTGCAAGTCGCAGCCCTTGGTGGTCGAAGTCAAATCGAAGCACCAACCCTTAGGTACGAGCTACTTGCGACAAGCTAATGGTATATTAGCACACAACAATGTGTGCGACCTGCTAGTCCGCGAGAAGATAGAAGGAACAGAACCTCTGGTGACACAGGTGACTTTGTTGGTATAAAGATCTCGACCTGCGCATGCGCGCAATGGAACATCCAGTGCTGTAAGCACCGCCTCTGGCGGTCAGTAGGAACGAAATAGAACTGATGACTTTAAACACAAAGTTGGTTGGATTATGTTGTTAAGCCTTGAACCTCATATAATTGTCTGTTTAATCATGAGAAAATTTATTTTAAGTGCCTAAATGCAAGTTGCACTTCTCTTTGACTCTCTGCTGAAGTGAGACAGAATGGGATCATCAAACCAGCTCCCAAAAGATCTGAAAAACAAAGATTGTTCATTGTCATGGTTTAGGGGAAGGCTACAAGAAGCTTTCCCAAAGGTTTCAATTGTCAATTTCGACTGTAGGGAACGTTGTCAGGAAATGGAAGGACACAGGCATAGTGGCAGTTAAACCCAGGCATGGCAGACCAAGAAAAAAACAGGAGCGGCATAGGTGGAGGATTGTGAGAATGGTTGCACACAACCCACAGATCACCTCCAAAGGCCTGCAAGAACATCTGGCTGCAGATTGTGCATCTGTACATCGTTCAACAATTCAGCGCAATTTGCACCAAAACATCTGCTTTTTATAAAGACCAAATAACTTAATTTTTGTCTCATCAGTCCAAAGCATTTTCTTCCAATATGAAGCTGGCTTGTCTAAATGAGCTTTTGCATACTCCATGCAACTGTATCTGTGGCGTGGGCGCAGAAAGGGCTTCCTTCTCATCACCCGGCCATACAGATGTTTTGGTGCAAATTGCACTGAATTGTAGAACCATGTACAGATACACAATCTGCAGCCAGATGTTCTTGCAGGTCTTTGGAGGTGATCTTTGGGTTGTGTGCAACCATTCTCACAATCCGCCGCATATGCCGCTCTTGTACTTTTCTTGGTCTGCTAGACCTGGGTTTAACTGCAACTGTGCCTGTGTCCTTCCATTTCCTGACAACGTTCCTTACAGTCGAAATTGACAATTGAAACCTTTGGGAAAGCTTCTTGTAGCCTTCCCCTAAACCATGACAATGAATAATCTTTGTTTTTAAGATATTTTGGGAGCAGTTTTGATGATCCCATTCTGTCTCACTTCAGCAGAGAGTCAAAGAGAAGTGCAACTTGCATTTAGGCACCTAAAATACATTTTCTCATGATTAAACAGACCTTTATATGAGGTTCAAGGCTTAACAACATAATCCAACCAACTTTGTGTTTAAAGTCATCAGTTTTACATGCTGTTACAGGCATTAAAATCAACAAAACCACAAGGGTACCCATATTTTTGCACAGCCAGTTTTTCACATTTTATTTTATTTCATACAACCAAATACTGCTTTTCAAAAAATCTTTGTTTGGAAAACATCCCAGTACTTAGTTGTTCCTGGTAAATTAAAGACATACCACTTTTATATTTTTTTTGTGAAAGCAGAGTCAATTATAATGCCGGCTGAGAGGGGTTCCCAAACTTTTTCATATGATTGTATATATATATATATCTCCTCCTTTAACAAAGAAAAATACCTGATATTGGGATGACTGAATAAATAGAATAAACAGACCAATCAGTGCAGCAACAAAATGTTGGACCAAAAAGTGTAGATGACTATCATGTCAGTGTTGGCTCTACCTTCGGTGGGTCCAGGGTACGTCGGCGGGGTATCCTACGTGGAGGCTGTAGTGCTCCTGCTAGGAGTGACTTTGCCTCCTCCGTCCAAAAGGCAAAGCGCTGTCCATGCCTTTTAAATAATCAAAGTATGGTACTTTCAACATTGTGTCATCACAAAGTGGACAATTGTTTCTTGTTTAAAAGTTATCCTACCCGTCAATGGAGAACCGCTCCATGAGCTGCACGCACCACCATTTGCGGATAGATGGCATCTCACTCTATAATAAACATGTGTTATTTGTGAATTGTAATCAAAGTTTTGTGTTTTTACCAAAATTACATGAATTAAAACTTACTTCCAAAAACTCAAATGGAGCACCAGTGCAGATGCAGAGGGCGTACTGTGTAATACAGAAAAAGTTCAAAAAGTTTATGATTCCAGTGACTTTCAACAACTAAAAAAACATTGTGTAGAAATTGTGCAGGTTTACCATCAGCATGAAGACCCCACAGTGGTTCCCAGTGGTTTGTTGTGGAAAGCCCTGGGGGAATAAAACACAACAGTGAATTTCATTAAAGTGTTTTCGGTATACAATTAAAAGTAACATGTTTATTTCTGTGGTCATTTAAAAATGTGAGAGAAATGTGAGTCATTCAGTTGCTGTTTGTTTTGGGGGGTTACTCCCGTCGGTCTCCTCTTAGCAGGTAAAATGCATGCTCTATAGCGTTTAAGTCTGGAGATTGACTTGGCCAGTCTAAAACCTTCCATTTCTTGTCCCTGATGAACTCCTTTGTTGTTTTTGCAGTTTTTTTGGATCATTATCTTGCTGCATGATGGAGCATCTTCCAATCAGTTTGGTAGCATCTTTCTTTAAATTGGCAGACCGAATGTTTCTGTAGACTTCAAAGTTCATTTTGCTGTTGCCATCATGTGTTACTATGTTGTTGTCAAGATGAACCTTTACCAAAGTGATGGAAAGGCTAAAGTTTGGAGAAAGAAAGGATCTACTCATGATCCCAAACATACAGGCTCATCTGTGAAACACGGTGGAGGCAATGTCATGGCTTGGGCTTGCATGGCTTCTTCTGGGACGGGCTCATTATTCTTCATTGATGATGTAACACATGATGGCAAAATGAACTCAGAAGTTTACAGAAACATTTTGTCTGCCAATTTAAGGAAAGATGCAACCAAACTGATTGGAAGATCCTCCATCATGCAGCAAGATAATGACCCAAAACACAACACAGGAGTTAATCAGGGGCAAGAAGTGGAAGGTTTTAGACTGGAAGGTGGAAGGCTAAGTCAATCTCCAGACTTAAACGCTATAGAGCATGCATCTTACCTGCTGAAGAGGAGAATGAAGACAATAACCCCCTAACATTAACAGCAACTGAATGAGGCTGCGGTGAAAGCCTGGAAAAGCATCACAAAAGTTTTTTTCCAGTCTACAGCAAAAATAAAGGAATTGGCCTCACTGTTCCGATACTATTGGAGGGGACTGTATATATGTTATTTTTGACACTCAGTCAACATAACACTTATAAAGCATTTACCTCAAAGTCACTGACAGTTTTCTCAGTCCATGGTCCCTGGTGAATGTGCTGTGCAATCTCTCTGAAAAATCAAAAGAGGGCAGAAAGTTAGACCTCTGTTGTGACTTTATCGAAACCTGTAGCCTGAGAACAAGGCTTTTATCAGAACCGGAAGCCATGGAACAATGCTCCTCATGAAATATCTAGGGCTGGCCCAAGTAATTACAAACATTTCACTATTAAGTACATTTAACTATTTGTCTGTTTGTTTTGCAAGGTCAATTCAAAATTGATACATTTGATATTTTAAGCCATATATATTTGATTATTTATACAGCCACCTATTGGATTAAATTGTACCCAACTACTACATGCGTAGGTTGGGATTAATAATGTAGTTTGTAAATGGTAATCGGGACAGCCCTAGAATCATGCAACCATTAAACTTAAAAATCATGAGTATAAATAACTCAAACTATTTGAGTATGCCACAGAACAGGGCAAAATATGAATCCTTTTTCTAGACCTAAATATGCCTCTGTATTCCTCATCTCCAAAACCACCAGGGAGAACAGAATCAAAGAAAAGGATCTCCCTCTCAGCTACCAATAACACCTGCAACAAAAAACATTTCTAAATGACTACAGTGCCGACACATTGGGTATATAATATTGTTGTAGCATAAATTGTATGTGTCTGAACTTATACATTTTCACTCAACACATAGCAGGTAGTGATCCGCTCGACCCAGTTGCCTGCTCCATGCAGGAATCAAAATGGCATCCTTGGAGCCCATGTTGTCCTGGTATTATTGGAATAAAAAGATGTGTATTTATAATTAAGCAATAGCTCGCGATTATACCACAGTGAAGGGGCGTTATTCGGCCCGACGAACACCTTTTTTAGGAGTATTGCACTAGAACTTACCGGCAGGCCAAAAAGGGGGTCCACATTGGCGTGTTTCCAGGTGGGCACAACAAACATGTCCAGAATGTGAACATCTTTTCCCTGTTAAGAGCAATAATGATCATTAATTGCATCAAAATAAACCTACACAGAACATGCAGCCTACCTAAAAAAAATTACAAAATGGGACTAAAACTCATTACATGACTCTGAGCAGCCTCCTGCACTATTTTCAGGCAAGCATTCCCGATCTAGAAGTAATTAAATCAAACAATTAATTAGTTACATGTGCAAACCAATTACACTGTTAGTTTCCTTAGAAAGTAAGGGAATACAGCAACATGTATGTACTCACATTGGAGTCCATGCACAGGCTTGAACCCAAGGTCAAGAATTCCTCACGGGTGACACAGACATCTCCATCCTTGATGATCAGTTCCCCGGCGTCCCCACTTTCGTTTAGGACATAATTCAGCAAAAAAAAAAAAAAATCAGTGTTACGTCATGAGTTAACCAAAACTTGATTAACCCCCTCTCATTCTAAATGCACATTACGTTGGCCTTAGCCATATGTTCATGATTAGATCGATATGTTGTTACCAATTACCAGTTTATTCTGAAGAGGACACAAGTCCTTCCTCCATTTGACTCCCGTACATGCATAAGGATGGTCCGCGGATGGTTCCATCGCTGTCAAATACTGATGGTGTCAGGTTGACACAAAATGGCAGGCAAGAACCCAATAGCACGACAGACCACAGTTCAGTTTCAGCAACAAAGGTTTAATAAAGAGCAGTTCAAACCAGGTAGTTGGTATCAAGGCAAACAAATCCAGTAGGGGCAGGCAAAAGGGTAGTCCAAGGTCAGAAGGGTGGATCAAAACTCAAGCAGGCAGGCAGGCAGGCAGGCAGGTAGGTAAACAGGCAAGAATTCAGAATAGGCTGGAGAGCTACGTAACACGATAGACAATCTGGCAGGGAACTGAGGGAATGAACCGGTATATATACTGTGGGGCTAATAGCTGATGGGAAGCAGGTGAGTATGGTTAGGCCAGGTGAGAGTAATCAACAGGGAGTGCAGAGCAGGGGGGAGTGGCCGGGTCTGAAATGACAAGAGAGTTAGAATGGGAACAGACAAGTGAAAAACTAAATTGTGGCTGAAGTAGTGACAGAACCCCCCCTTCTAGGGACGGCTCCTGACGTCCCACCAGGCTGATCAGGATGGTCCCTATGGAATGTAGTGATGAGGTCGGGGTCCAAGATGTGGCGAGCCGGAACCCACGAGCGCTCCTCAGGGCCATAACCCTCCCAATCAACCAAGTATTGGAAACCCCTTCCCCGTCGTCGCGACCTGATGAGACGATGAACCGAGTAGGCAGGCCCCCCATCAATGAGCTGGGGGGGCGGCGGGGGTCTGGAGGAGGGCTGGAGCTGGGACTCTTTAACGGGTTTGATCTTGGATACATGGAAGGTGGGATGGATCCTCATGGAGCGAGGAAGACGGAGATGGACTGCAGCAGGATTGATGACTTTACTGATGGAGAACGGACCCACAAACCTGGGAGCCAACTTCCTAGACTCCACCCGGAGTGGAAGGTCCCGTGTAGACAACCAAACCTTCTGACCCGGAGTGTAACCGGGTGCAGGGGTCCGACGGCGGTTGGCATATCTCTGGTATCGGTCGGACGAGCGCAGGAGAGCAGCACGGGCCCGCACCCAGGTGCGCCGACATCGCTGGACAAACGCCTGGACAGACGGGACACTGGCCTCTCGCTCCTGCTCAGGGAACAATGGAGGTTGATATCCTCGAGAGCACTGGAAGGGGGAAAGGCCTGTTGCTGAGCTTGGAAGTGTATTGTGAGCATACTCCACCCATAGGAGCTGCTTGGACCAGGAGGACGGGTTCTGGGATGTGATGCAGCGCAAGGCAGTCTCCATCTCCTGGTTCATCCGCTCAGTCTGGCCGTTGGATTGAGGATGGAAACCCGAGGATAAGCTGACCGTGGCCCCCAACAGCTGGCAAAACTCTGTCCAGAAACGAGAAGTGAACTGCGGCCCCCGGTCGGAGACAATGTCACAGGGAAGGCCGTGCAGACGGAAAACATGATGCAACATAATTTCAGCTGTTTCCTTGGCAGATGGTAACTTGGGCAATGGAACAAACTGAGCAGATTTAGAAAATCTGTCCACAATAGTAAGAATAGTGGTGTTACCCTCGGAGGGAGGCAGTCCGGCGACGAAGTCGATCGAGATGTGGGACCACGGACGACGAGGAATAGGCAGTGGCTGAAGAAGGCCGGCAGGGGCATGGCGAGCGATCTTGTGCTGAGAGCAAACACAGCAAGCAGCGATGAACTCCTTGGCGTCCTTTTCCATGGTAGCCCACCAGAACCGTTGCTTCAGCAGGGCTAGAGTGCGCCTAACCCCTGGATGACAGGCAAGGCGAGAAGAATGTCCCCACTGGAGGACCTGAGAGCGGAGAATCACAGGCACACACAGACGATTATCAGGGCAAGCACTGGGGGCTGGGTGGTCGGCCTGAGACTGTTTTACCTTGTCCACAATGTCCCAGGTAACTGCGCCGATGACCATCTTAGTGGGGAGGATACTCTCAGGATGTGTGGGAACATGTTCGGATTGGAACTGACGGGACAGGGCATCTGGTTTGACGTTCCTTGAACCTGGGCGATAAGACAGGGTAAAATCAAAACGATTAAAGAACAACGCCCACCTGGCCTGACGGGAGTTCAACCGTTTGGCTGACCGGATGTACTCCAGGTTTTTGTGGTCCGTCCACACCACAAACGGATTATTCGCCCCCTCCAACCAGTGCCTCCACTCCTCGAGAGCCATCTTAACCGCCAATAGCTCCCGGTTTCCAACGTCATAATTTCTCTCTGCTGGAGACAATTTGCGGGAGAAAAAGGCACATGGATGTAACTTTTGGTCTTTACCTGACCGCTGAGACAGGACTGCCCCCACCCCGGAGTCTGACGCATCCACCTCTACGACAAACTGGCGATCTGGTAGGATGAGGATGGGAGCAGAAGAGAACCTTGACCTTAACTCGCTGAACACCCTTCCTGCAGCAGGGGACCATTGGAAGGCTACCTTTTGGGAGGTGAGGGCTGTCAGGGGAGCTGCTACAGAACTATAGTTGCGGATAAACCTACGATAGAAATTGGCAAACCCCAGGAATTGTTGAAGCTTCTTTCGAGTGGTGGGGACCGGCCAATCCACCACCGCTTTAATCTTGGTGGGATCCATGTGAATACTTCCGACTGAAATTATGTATCCCAGGAACGACACCTCAGTGACATGGAACTCGGACTTCTCGACCTTCACGAACAGCTGGTTCTCTAGGAGTCTCTGGAGAACCCTGCGGACATGCTGCACATGGTCCTGTTCGGACTTGGAGAAGATAAGGATGTCATCAAGATATACAAACACAAATACGTTGAGAAAATCCCGGAGCACATCATTCACTAAGGCTTGGAATACTGCAGGAGCATTTGTGAGTCCGAAAGGCATTACCAGGTACTCGTAGTGGCCCCTAGGGGTATTGAACGCCGTCTTCCACTCATCCCCCTCCCGAATGCGAACTAAGTGATAGGCATTCCTGAGATCAAGCTTGGTAAACACAGAGGCCCCTTGCAAAAGTTCAAATGCAGAAGAGATGAGTGGGAGGGGGTACCTGTTCTTAATGGTGACATCATTCAGACCACGGTAATCGATGCAGGGCCGGAGGGATTTGTCCTTCTTACCCACGAAGATGGACCCTGCTCCAGCAGGCGATGAAGAGGGACGGATGAGGCCTGCTGCCAGTGAGTTGTTTATGTATTCCTCCATGGTCCTGGTTTCAGGGGCTGACAGAGAGTAGAGTCTCCCCCTGGGCGGGGATGAGCCAGGGAGGAGGTCAATGGCACAATCATACGGGCGGTGTGGGGGGAGAGAGGTGGCCCGTACCTTGTTAAACACCTCCTTTAAGTCGTAGTACTCCGACGGGACACCTGAGAGATCTGGGAACTCATTAGAAGAAGGGGTGTTGCAGGCAGGTAACAAGGCAGATTTCAGACAGACCGCAAGACATTGATCACTCCATTGTAGAATGGAACCAGTTCTCCAGTCAATGTGTGGATTATGTTTAATTAACCAAGGATACCCCAAGACAACTGGCTGCTGAGGTGCATTAATCAGGTGAAAGGTTAGTGATTCAGTGTGGTTACCTGATATGCCCAGATGAATAGGAACTGTGCGATGGGTTACAGTGCAGAGGAGACGCCCATCGAGAGCAGTAGCCTCAATAGGCTCGGCCAAGGGTTCCTGGTTAATACCCAGCTGCATGGCAAGGCCCCGATCCAGAAGGTTAGTGTCAGCTCCAGAGTCAATGAGGACAGCGACAGTATGGGATAGACCAGGGGTCCTCAAAGGGCGGACTCCGGTCCGGATCCGGACCCAAACGCAATGAAATTCGGACCGAGACAAAAATCAATATTAGGCTACAATTGTTTTCATAGTGATCCAAGCGAGATTTTATTGGCGTATGATTTCTGGATGTTTCCAATCACGTATCTGCCTCGTTGCCAATGCAAATGTCCTATCAGCGATTGTACTGTATAAAAACATCACTATGGCAACTCAATTGTGGCCGTGACTGCTTTTTTTTTTTTTCATCCGCGAGTGTTTTTTTCCTCCGCCGTCTCTCGGCTCGTTACTCAGTATGGCAGTGAAGTTAGTTTTATGTTGGCCATTTGACATTCGCGCTTCTTCGCTCCGGGTGGGTAAACCTATCGAATATTCAAATTCAAACTAACTTCACCGCGGTCACACAGCTCATTAGCTAACGGTGAGATTAGCAAACGGTGCTTTTAGTAAAGAGAAAAATCATGGCGTGCTCCAAACTTGACAAAAAGCGAAAAGTGGATTCCGAAAATCGTGAGTTTAAAACAGAATGGACCGACAAATATGCATTTGTGCTGCCTGTGGGGAGCACGAAACCAATGTGTTTAATCTGTAATGAGACAGTTGCCCTTGTCAAAAGTGGAAACGTAAAACGTCATTATGAAACAAAGCATGGCCACTTCGAGCAGAACTATCCACAAAACTCCGAGGTAAGGACCACAAAAATAAGCCAAATGCAAGCATCATACCAAGCAACACGCACTATGATAGTCAGGTCAGCCACACAGCAGGAGCGTGGGACTGAAGCCTCACTGCGAGTGGCATGGGTCTTAGGCAAGCACAAAAAACCATTCAGTGACGCAGAAATCGTGAAGGAGTGTATGAATGAAGTAGCAACCGCTCTGTTTGAGGGAACTCAAAAAGATGACATCATACAAAAAATAAATCAAATACCACTTTCTGATGCCACTGCAGCAAGACGCACTGAAGTCCTTGCTGATGATTTATTGGACCAAATGAAATCTGCTGTTAAAAAGGCTAAATGCATTTCATTGGCTTTGGATGAATCTACAGACAACACAGATAATGCCCAACTTCTGGTGTTTGTCAGATTTTTTGATGAAGAGAAGGGGGAATTCTTCGAAGATGTTTTAGGCCTCACAAACCTTCATGGGCATACAAGAGGGGAGGACATTTACGAAGCAGTGATGGAGATGTTGAAAGACAGAGAGATAGACCTGAAGCATGTTGTTTCCGTTGCAACTGATGGAGCCCCAAGTATGACTGGGAGAGAGAAGGGATTAGTGGCCCGCTTAAAAGCTCATCACCCTGACCTCTTAGCATGCCACTGTGTTATTCACCAGATGGTTTTGTGTGCCAGCCTTGGAAAGGAGCACTCAGAAATCATGACAACAGTAATGAGACTTGTAAATTTTTTGAAGGCATCATCTGCTCTGCAGCATCGTTTGCTGCGCACATTCCTCACAGAGGTTAATGCAGAATTTGATGATTTGCTTTTACACAACAATGTCAGGTGGCTCAGCAAAGGCAAAGTGCTGGAGCGATTTTGGACACTACGGAAAGACCTAGAAACGTTTCTGTTGAATCAGAAGAGTCCAAAAGCAAAACCATTTCTGGAATTCCTGCAAAACAAGGAACAAATGGAAATTACTGCATTTCTATTAGACATCACTTGCCATCTCAATGATCTGAATTTGACACTCCAGGGCAAAAATAACACAGTGTGTAACCTCATGTCATCTATCCGTGCTTTTCAAAGGAAACTGGAAATATTCAAAAGTGACATACAGGAGGAGAGCCTGCTTCACTTCCCAAAACTGAAAAGTCAAGCTTCAGCAACACAGCATCACAGTCATGTGGAATTCCTGGACAAATTGATTGAAAATTTTGAAACCCGGTTTGGAGATTTCCCTCTGGGAAAACAGGTCTTACTGTGCATTGAAAATCCATTCCTGGTGAAAAATATCAAAGAATTCTCGATTGAAGCCCTGAAGATCTGCCCATGGGCTAGTGCTGCTTCTCTTCAATCAGAGCTGATTGAGCTTCAGGAAAACCTTGCACTGCAGGAATCTCTGTGTGACCCTGCAACCTTTTGGACGAAGATGGTCCCTGCAGCATGTGTCCCCGTCTTGCAGAAAATGGCCCTGAACATTCTGACCATCTTCCCTTCTACATACTCTTGTGAGTCAGCCTTTTCAACGATGACTGCAGTGAAGAACAAATACAGGAGCACACTCACTAATGAACACTTACACCAGTGTCTACGCCTGGCCCTCACTCGTTTTGTGCCCAGATTTAAAAAACTGGTGGTGGCACAAAAACAGTGTCACTTTTCACACTGATGTGGACAGAACACGTCATCCTTTGTGCATAGTTCAAATGTTCTTTGTGGATTTACTGCTTTTTATTTTGTTCGGAGTTCTAATTTTGGAATTACACCGTCACTGTTCCGGACCCCGGACAAGTTTGAAATTTGGTAAGTGGACCTTTTGAGTTTTTAATTGAGGACCCCTGGGATAGACCATTACAGTTGAGCTGGGCATGAAGTAGTGCTCGAGAGGGCCTTTCAGAGTTCCTGATGCGGCTCACCAGCGCCCTCTGGATTCCTGGTGAGCCCTGTCTTTTACTGGACAGGATGACACGTAATGGCCTCCCTCCCCACAGTACATGCAACAGTTCTCCCTTTGGCGCCGTTGTCGTTCAGCAACTGACAGCCTGGTCCTGCCAAGCTGCATGGGTTCAACTGGGTCACTAGAGGCAGCGGCGGTAGGAAAACACATTGAAGTGGAAGGTGAAGCTGGAGGACGTGGAAGGCTACGGGAAGTGCTGGTCAGTACCTTCTCTCGTCTCCTCTCCTGGATACGTCCATCGATGCGGATAGCGGTGGCGATGAGAACGTCCAAATCTCCTGGAGGGTCCCGGGCCGCCAGCTCGTCCTTGATGGCATCAGAAAGTCCGTTGTAAAAGGCGTCAGCCAGGGAGGAAGAGTTCCAGTCACTCTCTGCAGCGATAGTCCGGAACTCAATGGAATAATCAGTCACTCTCCGGCTCCCCTGAGCCAGGTTAAACAGGCCCCGAGCAGCCTCTCGACCAGGGGTGGCATGATCAAACACCTTCCGGAGACCCTCAGAGAAGACAGCCACAGAAGAACAGAGAGCCGACTGCTTCTCCCACTCGGCGGCACCCCAGTTCCGGGCCCGCCCAGTAAGCTGGGTGATCATGAAAGCCACTCTCGACCTCTCCGTGGGATATGTGAGAGGTTGTAGTTCAAAAGTCAATGAGCACAGAGTCAGAAAGGAGCGACAGGTATCTGGAGCTCCAGAAAAGCGCTCCAGAGCACTTAAGCGGGGCTCTGGACGGGAGACAGCAGGAACAGGAGGGCTGGTGGGTGGTTGAACCGCTGGGGTCTGACTGGCCAGCGTGAGCTGCTGGAGCTGGCCGCTCAGAGCCTCAAAATGCTGATTGTGGCGTTCCGAAGCTTCCTGGAAAGCCACTTCCATAGCGGTGAACTGTCTCAAATGCTGGTGTAGAGCGGCACCCTGTGCTGCCACTTCTTGCTTAATAGCCTTTGTGTCGGCTGGGTTCATCTTTTGGCCAGATTGTACTGTCAGGTTGACACAAAATGGCAGGCAAGAACCCAATAGCACGACAGACCACAGTTGAGTTTCAGCAACAAAGGTTTAATAAAGAGCAGTTCAAACCAGGTAGTTCAAACCTCATAATTGAGAAGATTTTCTCATTTAACTGTGGATAGTTCAGAAATAGGAATAGTTAGCTGATGAAAGAGTTTTGTACATAAGTCAGCAGATTCCTACAAGACACATCAGATTAGTTCGCCAACATTCAGCCCATCAGTGAATCATTAAAAGTGTTGGTTGATTCATAAATAGGTTTTTCATATGTACCTCATTGACAAATTCTCTGCCTTGGTCAGTGATGATCTTCCTGACCATGCCAAATCTGTACATTATGGCCACAACAGCTGTACACACTTCAGCAGCAGTCTTGCAGGTGAGGGGTTCTGCCACAACCCACTTGCTGTAGAGATCCGTCATAGTCAGCACATACTTATTCCCTTGCGCAGTTGTCCATAGTGGTCCTATGAGATCCAAGCCCACTACCTCCCAAGCAGAAGTAACCTGAGGAAAAACGCATTTCACAAATTACCCTGTTAACTTTAATAACCGCATTTACCTTGTGTAGCAAGTTTGGGGAGCACTACTGTACCTTGATTGAATGTAGGGTTGGTGCCTGGGTCTTCATTGGATCATTCAGCTGCGATGGCAACATTTGACCTGACAGAGTTAATGAAACATGTTAATTTTTTTTCTTCATAATTACACTTTTGAATGAGTATCTTGTCATTGTTGAATATCTAGATTCTTAAGGCAAGAATGATTCTGCACGTGCATTAACAGAGTATGTCTCTTGACATTTTGATTATAAAGAAATGCCTACATTCACTTTTGATTGTTATAGCGACAGCTTTACAATTAGAGGCTTAGGTGGGCTCCAGGCAGTTACGCGTCAATGAATCCAAATCCGGGATGAAAGTTTGAGAATTTAATAAATGAAGGCAGAATGACAACTAATGAATGAAAACATGACGAGGGTATTGAAAACAAACAAATAAAACATAAACTGCTGTAATTGACGGTTTCTTGACGATAGTTTGACGGTTGCTTAATGGTAAACAGAAAGTCTCTTAACTCCCGCCCGCCACAAGTGCCCAGGTATATAGATTAAACCACACCCATGTGTCAATCAAAAGGAAGTGACATAAACCAAAACAGTGTGCGTGACTTTTCAAAATAAACAATAAACAAATAGACAAAATGTGCATTTTGGCCCCTACATTGTATTTATAATGACAACCTATTGTTAATGCGCATCATTGCGTGCCTCATCAGTATGGCGCTCAACTTTTTATGCATGTCACTATGAACATGAAGTCTGGCGGCGGGCTACAACCACTACTTACCCACTTGGTGACATCCTCAACTAATGTTGGCCAAAAGTAGCCGGCAATAAGCCTGTTCCTGGTGCCTCGCAATCCATTGTGGTTGCCGGTCCCCGGACTATTGTGGCACTCTTCGAGGGCAGACGTCTTCTCCTCCTCCGTTAGCACCACCAAGCGCATGTACTGTCCCTTCGCTCCGATGTAGAACAGCCGGTCATCTAAAGAGTACATAGCTTAGTAATAATCAACCAATGCCTAACCAAATAACAAATAACAACCAAGCTGGATAATCATAAAATTAGCCTACCTTTAATGGTGAAATTGGGAGCTGCACGGCGCAATTCCCTCCGCCGGTTCACGGACAGATCCGGGAGAAATACACCTTCACTGAGCCAATTCTTCAATTGGAGGTAATAATCAAAGCCCTTCATTTTGCCAGTCAATGCCTATTATATACTATCTATGGTCAATACAGAATATCTAGTATTCCGTAGGCTAGGTTTAGCTGTCCGAAACGTAGATATAGCTAGCTGTCAGTGAATTCTTCGTAGCTGTCAGTGCGCCGCTATCTTCTGTCGTCCGGAATGTGCGGGATAACTGCGCGATAGGATAGCCAAAAAGGGCGCGGTTATTCAAATTTGAATTTGATCACAGTACTGAAAAAGAGGCGGGATATTATAATTTTGAATTTAAATTTGTACTGTACGTACGCCCACCGGATCCTCACAATTCACCGCACTGACCGCAGCATACAATTGGTAAGTAAATCTAGTAGTCTAGCCTACACTTTCTTTATATGTCCATGAGCCTACATTATAATATTAGGCCTATCATTTTAATGTCAGCTATGACCGGGCAATAATTGTCATTTAACACTCCTTTTGGACCTATTTAGGACTTAATATGCATACTAGCATAGCCATGAAATAATTGTCATTCACCGGTCTTTGGCCTATTCAGGACTTGAGTATTTTAAGCTTTTGAAATCCATTTTATCCCTAAATGTGTCGGAAATGATCTGTAAAGTTAAGCCTGAAAGGTTTACTGCTGTCGATAGTTCTGCATATGGTAACCCTAAATCCGCCTAATTTTGAACATGGCTGTAAAAATAAATTCATATTTTCATAATTTAATTTTGTGCTTTTTAGAAGATGCCTAACTCAAGGAGCAGCAGGAGAAGGGCGGAGAGGGAGAGAGAGACAGGCAAAAATGGTAAGAAAACTTATTCTTAACCTTTGATACACATTGTTAATAGTGAAACAGAAGGCTATTTTTCATCTGTAGTCCTTTATCACCCTAAAAATGTACTGTGAATAATGTATTTATATAATTTATAAGCATACAAAGCAAGCGATGGGGAATTGCTATGAATTGTGATATATAGACTGTCATTTAAACAACATTGCAATTATGTCTAATTTTAACAAACCTCTATATAGGAATGGAGTGAATTCTGTGCTGTTTTCTGTGTCACAATACCAGTCAAAGACAGCCCAGGGTTGTTGACTTGTTAAATGTTAGGGTGAAAAGTGTGTGTCATGTTTTTTTCATGCATATTTGTAAGTACAGGTACTCTCTCTAATGGTGTCCCTGTTGCTCCTTAGGGAACATTCCCAGGTCCCTGAGGCCGGATGGCACCTGGAGGAGGATGAGGAAGGTCAGAGAGGGCTATACCCCGCAGGAGGAGGTGCCCCTGTAAGTGCAGTTTGTCTTCCCCTTCAGGACATAGTATGAATCACAATCTTGTTTTGACCTTTTTTTATATATATTTGGATCAGATCATTCTCAGCTCTGGTGGAAAGTCTTTTTTTAATCTCTCAATTCAGTCTCATGTCATATCTGATGTCTCATGTGTTTTTTCTGGCTTTTTTCAGATGTAATGTCAGAAAGGCGAGGAGAGAGAGACAGAGAAAGGCGAGGAGAGAGAGACAGAGAGAGGCAAGGAGAGAGAGACAGAGAGAGAGAGACAGAGAGAGAGAGACAGCGCAAGAGACAGAGAGAGAGGGAGCGAGAGAGAGGAGGCTGCAGGAGAAATAGTAAGAAAACATCTTGGCCAAGTGATTTCAACATAACAATTATTGTAACCCAACCACTGCTTATAATACATTTTGTAATATCCCTAATGATAGAGCTAACATTTACTTTGTTTCCACAGCGCTGGTGTGGGTCCTGGGGGACAGCTATGTCCGGCGTGGTGCCCAGGGAGCAAAAGGCAGAGTCTATCCGGACAAGACAACCGTCTGCTGGTTTGGGAAGGGTGGGCTTCGGTGGAGAGGCCTTCTCAATCGCTTTTTTTTAATTCTTGGTAAAGGAAGAGTAGTGCCGGATGTCTTGGTCATTCACTGCGGTGGCAACGACTTGGGGGTGGTTAAGAGTGTAGAGCTGGTGAAGGAAATGAAGGAGGACCTGCTCTTCCTTCATTGCCTTCACCCGGCGATGACAATACTTTTTTCCGCCCTCACCCCAAAGTGCCATTATAGGGCGACTCGGCGCCCGGGATTGCTTGACAAAGCCAGACGGTTTGTGAACAGTGTTATGGCTGGTTTTACGCAAGGTAATGGAGGACTGATTCCCCACCCTCACATTAGGCATGACACTCCAGGACTTTTTTTAGCCGACAGAGTCCATTTGTCTCCTCGGGGAATGGCATTTTATATAGATAGTATTTTTAACCGCCTTAGAGACCAACTTCAAAGGGAGTAAATTGCGAAGAAGGTCGGGAGAAGGTGGTCTTTAGGGAAGCCCTCTGTGTCAGGTCTAATATTGAGGTTTTTTTGCCATAACCTGTTCGCTAGCTGCTCTTCCTCCTCCCATTCTTTCCCCTTCTTTCTGCTCTCCACCACCCACCCCATCAACTGTAGCTCCTTGGGCCCACGTCGGGCAGAGCAGCTGCATCACAACCCTGGGTCAGTCACTTATCCATTGGCTTACTTTTTTCTTCTACCATTAATCATCTGTTAGTCTTTATCAACGTTGCATGTCCTTAATCCAGAACCTTAAACTTTGAAAAAATAAATGTTACTATTTGCTGAATGTTATAGCAGCACTAACAGGACAGTATATTTACATATTTTATTTTAACATGGTGCATATTCATAATAGGGACAAACTTAATGTTTTTCTACTGGCCTATATGTTAGGGAAGTATGGGGATTGGAACGTGAACATCTCTTTAACACTTTGTTTCCTGTCTGTTATCAGGACCCCATCGTGCAGCCCATCCTGGACCCCATCTTGGACCCCATCTGAATGTCAATCTGAATATCAATCACATAATTAATAAAAATAATGAATGAAAATTAAGATTCAACACTGGCTTTATTCAACATCTAGATTTTTGGATATTAAAAAGACGCAAATGTATGCATAATAAGTTACAAATGGCAAAAACTGTGTATTCATTCAAACAATTCTGAAAAAGTTGTTTTACAAAAATAAGTATTGTTTTAATGTAAGTAATCAACTAGAGGAGTTTCATGCTATCTATTATTCCAAAAGTGTACCCTATTCACCTGCAGTGTCTCACATTAAGTGAGTGAGTAGGCATGTTTGCTGTTTGGACAGTAGATGGCAGTGCTGCAGCGCTGCAAGACACTACAAAAGGTCAGTCAATTACCTACTGTAAGGCTACTGGTGCTGGAAATTGTACATCAGAGCCACGCTTTAAAAAAAATTTAATTATAAATATCATGATGAAACTCCCATTATACACATTTTTTTTCAGTGTGATGTAAAATAACAGTGAACCCAAGGGATAGGTGTTCTTTTAATAAAATAATACATAAAATAGTCAAGTATTATTTCTTAAAATACATACTAGAGTACATTAAACTAAAATACTAATGTAATGTTTGAATACATAAATAGGGTTGAAACGGTGGTTAAACCTTGCTAAACTATAAATACAAACCAAGTGTAGAAAAGAAATAATTGAACCTTACATAATGAGAGATGACTACTGTAATAAACCTTGCCTCTGGGTTAGAGGAGATAGAGAGCAATGTATGGACACAACGATGAGGACACTGAAGTATCACAATCAATTATCTTTATTAAACATTATTTAGGAGACAACGGGTGAATGAACCTTTCGGTTAATGAGAGATGACTACTATAAGGCTAACGTAAAAAAAACCTAAATGTAATTTGAACCTTACATAAAGAGAAATAAATAAATCCATCTATCTCTAGTTAGCATACTTGCTAAGCGATCGCGATTAAGGCTAACGTAAAAAACTTATTGAAACCTTACATAAAGAGAAATAAATAAATCCATATATCTCTCTAGTTAGCATACTTGCTAAGCTATCGCGATCTTTTAAAAGTTGTTAGAGTTTCACTCCATCTATCTAGTTAGCTTACTCGCTACGCAGCTAAGAGCAGCTATCAAGCTTTTAAATTGTGTTTGAGTTTAAAGAGGACCTATGATGCTTTTTGACTTTTATGACCTATAAACGTTGTTATGATGATTCATAGTCATGCTTAACCATACTAAATTATCAAATAATGACTTACATGCATTTCGACGTATTCCCTGCTGACCGTCTGGGGTGTCTGTGCCGAGCACTAAACACTATTCTAGCCAGTCGAGAAGTCACGTGTTCAAAGCGGTCTACCCTTTGTAACTTCGTGACGTCGCATGTAACTTCGTGAAGTCACCACGCGGATGTTTCCATGTATGGTAATGCTGTCACTTCCCTGTTCGCGTCTGCCTCGCGCCCTTATAGGTCCATGCTCGCGCTTCCCGCCACTGAAAGTGTTCCGGAAGGAAGGTAACCAATCACAACGGAGTGGGGTTTGCAGGAGGGGGGGGAGGGTAGCGGAGATGGCCGATGCACAGGCGGAGGGAGCGGAGATTGCCGAAGCACACACACTCAAGTGTTGACAGGACGTGCTGGATCGCCAAAATAAGAGAAAGAGCTTCCCGAAAATCTACATAGTTTTTTGTGATGTGATTCGTGTCAGGTTGCTCTATAGCAGTGTAAAACAAGAAATTAAGACCAGAAAAGTAGTATAATAGGTCCTCTTTAACACTGTATGCCCCTTCCGTATTTCCAAGTGGGGTTGCCGTAGTTTTTCCAACCCGGAAGAGCGCGAAAAACACTTCCGGGAGGACAGATCGGGTAGGTTGGACAGAGCCTGCACGATATGAGGTGCGCATGCGCAAAATGGCCGCCATCTTTGACAGCCCGCTTCATAGATGTGTTCTATATATATCTATGGCCCGCTTTGCCAAAAGTGTTTTGGAGAGCCACAGACTGCACTAAAAACAGACTGTAACTCGCTCAATTCTGAACCGATTTTCATGAAATTTAGTTTGTTATGAAGATAGAACAATTAATCATGATACTGATTACATGTTGGAATTAAATTCAGTTACGGGGCCGCTGACCCACGGACTTTGTGTGTGTGTGTGTGTGTGCTCACGGGGAACTTTAGGAGGGGGCGGGGGGCTGCCAACCCTCCCGATTTTCCCAGCAGACTCCCGATATTCACTATCCTCTCACGTTTTCCTCCCGCAGTAAACAAACTCCCGCAATTCTCCCGATTTCTGACAAGATTTCACACATTTCTCTCTTTCTCGCCACTTTCGTTATCACAACAAGCTGTTCTGCGGAAAAGGACTACAAAAAATATCCGGGGCAGCAAACGTTTCCATGGTAACAGCGGGCTCCACCAATTAGAGACGTCTCTCTGACACTCTAGGATTATGGGTAGTGTAGTTCTTATACCCAAGCTCGCGAAAAAATTGAAAAGCACAGCACAAACAGGAGACAAAAAAAATAATGCACTTACATGTTACACCTACCTTTGAAGCTAATGTAGGCTACTTGCATGATTCTTGAGTTTATACCTTCTTAGTTGAATTAAATTATTGGAAGTCGCTTTAGATAAAAGTGTCAGCGATGTAAACTAATCTAATAAAACAAATTAGCCTATTTAATATAAAATTGACGTTTCAGTGTAATTATTTTTTTGTTAACCAAGGTTGGCAAATACGCGGGGGTGAGGACGCTGACGTGCATTTGTCACTACCCGATCTGTCCAACCTACCCATAGATAGTAAATAATATGGATGTAGCATCCGGGCTGACCTCAGTTATTCACACGGCATCCAATAATCCTGGTTTGTGCGCGTCGCCATCTTGTGAGATTTTTACTCCACCTCACTCCTCTTGCCGAAAAGGGGAATCGACGTCACGTCGGGGGAGGGAGATAGCTGATGTATACCTCCGAGGCAAAGTGAGGGACAACGGGCGGAGAGCTGTCACTCAAGAGATCACGGCAATACATTTTAACCTCCAAAAGAATAAAAACTAGCGTGGGCCAAAACAATTCACCCCCGGAGACTTCCGGGTTACAGAGCATGGAGTAGGTGCAATCGTTTTCTAGCTCCCACTAACTATTGCTATCGAACCACTTGCAATTGCCATTCGCAGTAACAAACAGATTCAGGGGATATGGAGAGGAGGAATTGAACATAAGGTATCATTATACGCCGATGACTTACTTTTGTTTGTCGCCAAGCCAGCCACCTCTTTACCGGAGGCACTTTCTGTGTTGGAGGTCTTTAGTCAGTTTTCTGGCTATGAACTTAACTTGAGTAAGAGCGAACTCTTTCCGATTAATAAAGAAGCTCTTAAACTTGATTATACAGCTCTCCCACTCAAAGTGGTGACAGATCAGCTGAGTTACCTTGGGGTATGTTTTACCAGAAATTTTAAAAACCTATTTAAATCGAACTTCCTCAAATTATTGGATCAGGCGAAGCAAATATTATCGAAGTGGTCTCCTCTGGCTTTCTCTCTCATAGGTAGAATAAATTCAATCAAAATGACATTACTCCCAAAGTTCCTATATCTATTCCAATGTCTCCCCATCTTTCTCCCCAAATCCTTTTTTCAGGCCCTTGACTCTTTAATGATAAATTATATTTGGAATGGTAAACACCCTCGGTGAAGGAAAGCATTTCTTCAAAGACCAAAACAAACAGGCGAAATGGCCCTCCCTAATTTCCAATACTATTACTGGGCTGCTAATATCCGTTCTTTAGTGTATTGGGTGCATTTTCACCTTGACGACTCAGCCCCAGTATGGGTAACAATGGAGTCCAGCGCTGTTAGCCCATTGTCTCTATCTGCCCTCTTAAGCGCCGCACTTCCACTCTCTTTGGCTATTCCCAATAGTAATCCCGTGATTAAGCACTCCCTTCGAATCTGGACGCAATTTAGGAAGAATTTTGGAATGCAGAATTTTTCACTTTTCAGCCCAATTGCAGCTAATCATTTATTTATTCCCTCGACGGTGGATGGTGCATTCAAGATCTGGCATAAAAAAGGCTTAAAATGCATCGGTGATTTATTTATTAATGCTTCTATTTGCTAGTTTTTCCCAATTGACAAAACATTTTGGTATCGAAAAGACACATTTTTTCAGATTTCTGCAAATCAGGCATTTTACGCAGAAGTTAATTCCCCAATTCCCTTATAAACCGCCAGCCAATCATGTCGATTTGTTTCTTTCTGTAAACCCCACATTAAAAGGCTAAATTTCTGTGTTTTTCAACCTTATTTCAAAGTTGCATAGCCCATCTTTAGCAGCTATAAGAACCCTGTGGGAGCAGGACCTAGGCTCTGCCTTCACAGATCACATGTGGGATTCAGTCCTGGATCGGATACACTCTACCTCCATGTGCGCCCGACACACTCTTGTGCAATTTAAAGTAGTACATCGTATCCACATATCTAAAACTAAATTGGCTCGTATGTTCCCCGATGTAGACCCGACCTGTGACAGCTGTAGGAGCGCACCGGCATCACTCTTTCACATGTACTGGTTGTGTCCCACCTTGACTGAGTTCTGGACATCAGTTTTTCAAACAATTTCTGAAGTACTTCAGCATCAAATTAAGCCGAACCCTTTCACTGCAATTTTTGGCATTGCACCAAATTCAGGCTTACCTAAAGTGAAGCTGAGAGTACTGGCCTTCACCTCACTACTTGCTCGCAGGGCTATCCTACTCAAGTGGAAAGATCCTGCTCCTCCTTCCCACTCACATTGGATTCGAGACATTATGGCATGTATGAATTTAGAGAAAATACGTTACACAACCCAGGGATCCGAGAATAAATTTGACCGAATTTGGCGCCCTTTCCTAAATTATTTAAAAAAAACAATAATAACTAGTAGCTACCCCCCCCCCCCCCTTTTTATTTGATTTAATTTATTTCTTTATGTGTTTTTTCCTTTTTTTTCATATTGATTGTTTATTTTTGTTTCTTGTAGTGTATATTTCGTGTTGTTGGGTGTGAGGGTGGGATGTGGGTGGGGTATGTTAGGGGAAAAAAATTGTACTAATCGTGCTACAATTTCTTTGTTACGAACATTTCATAAAAAAACCTTTGGAAGTAAGTGGGCCACTATGTACGCCACTAGTATATAAAGCTAGTTTTTGTTATTAACATATAAGATGAGATTTTTTTTTTCTTTGTGGAAACTCATAATCAGCACCTAGGCTACATATCCCTCTATCCCTAGGGTATTAGCAACTTCATCACAACAGATTAGTTGTTGAATAGTTGCAATCGCACTGTTTGTGTTTTTACCCCACATAATTAGTCACTACTCTCCACCCCTTTGAAGAGGGACAGGTTGCTTTAGATGTTCTTGCAACCTGCTGGGTTTTTGGAAGTACATTATTTAGGGTTTTAAATTTTGGTTAGGTTGTTCTTATAAATAACCTTATGTCACATATACTCAAGGGAATCTTTTGGATGCATTGCTAGGGCCACTCGATCTAGATCTGGGGAAAAAGGAAGTGTTTGCTTTTGTCAAGTCCACCCTAATATAGAACACGAATAATTTGAATATACTAACTTACAATGTCCGTTGATTGAACAACCCAATTAAAAGAAAGAAGATATTTAGTCAGCTAACAAAGCTACATTGCTCGATTGCTCTATTACAAGAATCTAGAATCTAGTTGAAGAGGAACATAAGAAATTGAAAAGAGAATGGCTCGATCAAGTATTCAGTGCAATATGTGAAAAAAAAAGGGGAGTTGCTATTCTAATCAACAGAACAGTTGCTTTTTCCCCAGAAAAAAATCATACAAAAAAAAAGACGGTATGAAACTGAGCTAACTATATTAAATCTGTATGCCCCAAATGAGGATGATTATGGGTTCTTTAAAGAAATTGCTAATGTTGTAGCCAGTAATGCCAAGGGGATGATAATAGTGGGTGGGGACTTTCATACTGTGAGATAGAGAGATAAGAGATAGACCATCAGAAATGGCCCCCCAATCTAAGAAATCAAACACATTGAATAGTATGATAAATTAACTGGGACTAGTTGACACTTGGAGAAGTTACAACCCTAAGGGAAAGAATTTCAGTTTCTTTTCGAATGTCCATGGCAGTAATTCTTGAATTGACTTTATTTCTCTCTCACATCAATACATATACAAAATAGTTGAATGCCATATGAACCTATCACTTTGAATGATCATGCACCAGTTATACTAATGATCAATTTGTGTAAAGAAATGTATTTTAGATACTGGAGGCTAAATACCTCACTATTAACCAACCAACCAGTGGTATAAGAATTAAAAAACTATATAAAGGAATATTTTGACATAAACGACAATGGCGAGGTAACACCATCAACCTTATGGGATGGTGCTAAATCAGTTATAAGCGGAGAAATTATACAAATCTCATCTAGGATAAAAAGAGCACGGTAGGAAAAACAGATAGAATTGGAAATTGGATGAGAACACTCTAGAACTGAAGGGAGTTAGGAAGAATTTAGACCAGCTTTTGATTTATAAAGCAGAAAGAGCTCTAATATTTTCCAAACAAAAGTACTACGAGAAGGGTAAAAGAGCTAGTCGCCTTCTCACCTTTCAGCTGCGCAAGGCCCAGGCAAGTCGGGTGATACTCAAGATACATACAAAAGGGATTGCGGAAAATTAGTAATGAATGTATAAAAGTTACTCTGTGGTCAACAATAAGGAAAAAGTTAATTCTTCCTACTTCAATTTTAAGAGCGATGAAGATAGCACTACATTTTGTACCTTCTAGACTAGATGCTGGATTTAAGAAGTGGGCTGAAAAAGGACAAACAACGATAGATAAACTGTTTGAGGGAGGAGTTCTGAAATCCTTCGACCAATTCCTTAAAAAAAATTATCTTCAAATACATGACTTCTACAGGGATTTGCAATTAAGAAAGTATCTACTGAATAGGAATGAGCCCGAATCCGAATATGTACTCGGATAAGCACGGATAATGAGTTAGATACTGATACGGATAATTTCCGAATAGTTATTATTCAGGGATTTAATTTTTTTTATATTATGCGCTTAATTGACGCAGTGCGTTCCTTCTCAATGACACAACAGGTAGAATGACACTAACAGCTGTTCTGCGGTGGACACGAGATGGAGGCTTACTTCTGGAAGATGGGTAACGTTAATCCCAGCTTAAATTCATCAGAGACATTTAGAAAGAGTTTTTAGGTAGCTTACCTCCCCTGTCATAACTTGCCAAAGTTTGCACTGCTTGTAATGGTTATTAGAAAGCTATTCCGTTTCCACTATAATTAATGGTTGTCAACCTTTGGTTTGTTGTGTTAGTTTACATCAGTGTTAAAAGTGCACAGCGTCATAACTGTTAACATTGCATACACCTTAGGCAAGGCAAGTTGATTTGTGAGGCACTTTTCAACACATGGTATTTCAAAGTGCTATACATAAAGCCATGAGATATAATCAGACGGCTTGATTCTGATTAAATAAAAGCTAACTTTTCCGTTTGATTTGACCTTACCTTAGCTTTCCATAATTTACTGCTTCTCTTCACTCTGGTTAGATGCTAAACTGCATTTAATTTTAATGATAATGTAACGGTTGGGTCTGGAGGACACAGGCGCGGAGACAGTATAAGTAAAAAAGAAGATTTATTTTAGGAGAACCCAGCAGGGTGTAAGGACCGTGATCTGGGGAGGGAAACTGGCTGGCCTGGGAGTCCAGGGAGAGAGCAACAGGGCAAATCCAGGAGGCTGAGTGGAAGCAGGCTAGAGCAGGCAGGCAGGAGGGGTCCGGGGGGGTAGTGCTGGTGGGCGAGGGCTGGAGCTGGTGGCTGGAGTCAGGCCGGGAGAACTGTGGCAGAGAAAACAGGAGTTAACCAGGAAAAAGTGTAAAAAAGTGGAGCTGCAAACAGGTGAGCTAGAGAGAGAACTGACTGTGTGGAAACAGAAGCTACAATCTGGCAGTATCTGGAAGGTAGGCCCGGGTATATGAAGAGCAGTTGATGATGATTGATGGCAGCTGTGAATGCTGGTAATTGACTCCAGCACACCTGGCTCCAACCCTACAATTAGACCAGCACAAAGACAAGGGTAACAGGGAAAACACAACACAAGGCCAAGAGGCCCAAGCGGGATCATGACAGTACCCCACCCCCCCCCCCTCAATGAGAGCCTCCAGGCGAGCCACCGGGCTTCCCTGGGTTGTCCCGGTGGAACTCCCTAATAAGGGATATCTAGTTCCTCTCCTCAGGACCATACCCCTCCCAGTCCACCAAATATTGAAACCCCCGACCACGGCGGCGAATATCCAGAATCCGCCGGACCGTGTAGGCGGGGTGGTCATCAATCATGCGGGGGGGTGGAGGGGGTGTTGCTGGAGGGCACAGAGGGCTGGTGGAGACAGGTTTTAACTGGGAAACATGAAAAGTGGGGTGAATCTTCATGGATGAAGGCAGTTTCAGTTTGACAACGGATGGATTGATGACTGTGACCACTTCGAAAGGCCCAATGTAGCGGGGTGACAATTTTTTAGACTCTGTATTGAGTGGGATGTTCTTTGAGGAAAGCCAAACCTTCTGACCTGGTGTGAACTGTGGTGCCGGGATCCGGTGTCGGTCGGCCATGCGCCGATTGCGCTCAGTGGAACGGAGCAGGGCAGCGCGAGCGTCTCTCCAGACCTTACGACAGCGTCGAAGGTGGGCCCGGACAGATGGCACCGCGATGTCGCTCTCCTGTGCTGGGAACAGAGGGGGTTGATATCCAAGGGAACATTCGAATGGGGACATACCAGTAGCTGCACTCGTCAGGGAGTTGTGGGCGTATTCAACCCATGGAAGGTGAGTGCTCCAGGAAGACTGGTTCCGAGTAGTGACACAGCTTCGAGATCCTGATTGGCCCGCTCCGTTTGCCCATTAGTCTGGGCATGGTAGCCTGAGGAGAGACTGACAGAGGATCCTAATTCACGACAGAAGGCTTTCCATACCTGGGACACGAATTGTGGACCCCGATCGGAGAACACATCAGCCGGGATCCCGTGGAGGCGGACCACATGCTGAACCAGGAGATCAGCAGTTTCAGACGCTGTGGGAAGCTTGGGCAGTGGCACAAAATGGACAGCCTTGGAAAATCTATCAACAATGGTGAGTGTGGTAGAATTACTTTCGGACAGCGGGAGACCAGTGACGAAGTCGAGACCAATGTGACTCCAGGGGCGCCCAGGCACAGGGAGGGGACGGAGCAACCCTGAGGAGGGTTGATGCGAGGACTTACTGCGTGCGCAGACAGTGCAGGCGAGAACGAAGGCACGGGTGTCAGCCTCGATGGTGGGCCACCAGAAGTGTCGCTTGGCCAGGGACAGGCTGCGGTTTACACCTGGGTGGCAGGAGAAACGTGAATTATGCACCCACTGGAGGACCTTGGAGCGGACAGCACTTGGCACGAACAGACGGCCCTGCGGGCCGGTTCCCGGATCCGGATCCGGTTCCTCCCTCAGCGCCTCTTGGATCCGTGCCTCAATCTGCCACCTGACTGCCCCCACCACACAGCCAGGGGAGATGATGGTATCGGGACTGGAGAAGCCGTGGTCAACGGCAAACTGTCGGGACAGGGCGTCCGGCTTCCCATTCTTGGACCCTGGTCGAAAGGTGAGCTGGAAGTTAAATCGACCAAAGAATAATGCCCAGCGGGCTTAGCGAGAGCTAAGGCGCTTGGTGGACTGAATATAGGACAGGTTCTTGTGATCAGTCCAAACAATAAAAGGGATCTCCACCCCCTCCAACCAGTGCCTCCACTCCTTGAGCGCTAGCTTAACAGCTAGCAGTTCCCTGTTGCCGACATCCTAGTTGTGCTCTGCTGGTGACAGGCGTCTGGAGAAGAAGGCACAGGGATGAAGCTTCTGGTCCTCCGGGGAGCGTTGAGAGAGGACCGCCCCTACCCCGGAGTCCGAAGCGTCGACCTCGACCACGAACTGCAGGGCCGGGTTGGGATGAGTGAGAATGGGGGCTGAAGTGAACCGCCTCTTCAGCTCAATGAACGCCGCCTCAGCCTCAGGGTTCCAAGAGAAGGGGATAGCTGGGGAGGTAAGTCTAGTGAGGGGAGCCGCTACTTGACTATAATCCCTGACAAACCGTCGGTAGAAGTTGGCAAAGCCCAAAAAGCGCTGGAGCTGCTTTCGGGTCACGGGTTGAGGCCACTGTGCCACCGCCTGTACCTTCTCGGGGTCGGTCCTCACCTGCCCTCGCTCTATGATGTACCCCAGGAAGTCCACGGAGTCCACATGGAACTTGCACTTCTCCGCCTTGACATACAGCTTGTTCTCCAGGAGTCGCTGTAACACCTGCTTCACGTGTTGGACATGTTCCTCATGTGAGCGAGAGAAGATCAGTATGTCGTCCAAGTACACAAACACAGTGCGATTTAAGAGGTCACGGAGCACATCATTAACCAAGGCTTGGAAGACAACGGGGGCATTAGTGAGTCCAAAAGGCATTACCAGATATTCAAAATGCCTGAGGGGGGTCTTAAATGCAGTTTTCCATTCGTCTCCCTTCCGAATGCGGACAAGGTGATAAGCATTGCGGAGATCAAGCTTGCTGAAAACTGTGGCACCGTGGAGGGATTCAAAAGCAGAGTTAATTAAAGGCAGAGGATACTTGTTCTTGATAGTGATGTTGTTAAGGCCCCTATAGTCTATGCAGGGACGCAGGGAGCGATCCTTCTTGGCCACAAAGAAAAACCCAGCCCCGACAGGAGATGACGAAGGTCGGATAATACCTGAAGCAAGGGACTCCTTGATGTACGTCTCCATTGTCTCTCGTTCAGGCCGGGACAGGTTATACAGACTACTGGATGGTAAAGGAGCACCTGGAAGAAGATCAATAGCACAGTCATAGGGCCGGTGAGGGGGCAGAGAGAGGGCACGTTGCTTACTAAAAACCTCTCCCATACTGTGATATGCAGCAGGGACTTCAGACAGGTCAGGGGGCTCAAGCTTTAAAGGCACAGTGGCGCCCTCTACTGGGGAAAGGGCGGACCGCAGGCAAGACGAGAGACAATAATCACTCCAGCTTAGTACACGACTAGTCGCCCAGTTGATGTGGGGATTGTGTAACCTTAACCAAGGCTGACCCAAAACTAAGGGAGTGTGAGGGGAAGAGATAATGTGAAACTGTATTACCTTATGGTGGTTGCCTGACAGGACAAGGCGAAGAGTCTCTGTGCGATGGGTAACCCGTGCCAGCAGCTTCCCATTAAGTCCCTGGGCATTGAGGGGAGTAGCGAGCGGTCGAGTGGCAATACCTGCTCTAGCAACGAAGTCAGCATCCAGAAAGCTCTCATCAGCTCCAGAGTCCACCAGAGCGAACAGTGAATGGGTTTGTTGTTTACAGGAGAGTGTGGCCTGCAGTTGCATGCGAGTTTGGGGGAAAGGTGCCGAAGTGATCTTGCTCACCAGTATTCCCACCGTTACTGGGGAGCACTCCCTTTTGGCCGCTGGGGACATGAGCTCAGGAAGTGACCGGGTTGAGCGCAGTAGATGCAGAGCCCTTCATTTATCCTCCGAGAGCGCTCAGCATTGGAAAGTTTGGCTCGGTCCAGCTGCATGGGCTCCTCTACCGAGGAGGAGGGAAGGACAAAGGAATCAGGGGACCGACTGGAGAAACGGCCTGGGGAGTGTCTTACAGGGGCTGAGGGAGAACGGGAGGAGAACGGGTCATGAGGCCGCCCGGCTCTTTCCCTGCGACGCTCTCTAAGGCGATTATCAAGTCTGATAGCTAGGGCCACTAACTCGTCCAAGCTAGCTGACTCGTCCCGAACTGCTAACTCATCCTTAACTGGATCGGCTAGTCCGCTGAGAAATGCCCCCTGAAGAGCCACATCATTCCACCCCGTCTCTGCCGCTAGCGCTCTGAACTCCACCGAATACTCAGCTACGCTGTGGGTACCTTGTCGTAGTGTGAGGAGTCGTTTGGTGGCATCCCTGCCGCGCACCGGGTGATCGAACACCTTCTTCATCTCAGCCAAAAATAAAGCAAAAGAAAAACAAACAGCTGACTGACCCTCCCATACTGCTGACGCCCAGGTTAATGCTTTACCCGTGAGTAAACTGATAATATAGGAGATCTTGGCTCTGTCTGTGACATAGGTAGATGGCTGTTGTTCAAACACTAAGGAGCACTGAATCAAAAAAGGCCTACATGCCCCAAAATCACCTGAATAGCGCTGCGGCGCCGGACACGGGGTTCACGGGCTTGGGGAAGCGGCGGAGCTGAGGCAGGACCTTGTTGAGGACGACCGGGGTCGGCAGGAGATGGGGGGGGGTGAGGTGTGCCGAGACAACGTTGAGTTGCTGCCCCATAGCAGTAACACAGGTGGAGAGCCCACTTAACGTGGAGAGAACATCACGGAGGCCCAAGCGGGATCATGACAGATAAGAGTTTAATCTAAGATAATTTCCATTTGAAAGCTTCTCTTAATTTTTTCACTATTTATCATTATAATAAACCTGTATACTTCTCTTCTCTATTCAGGTTTTCATTTGAAATACTTTGGGCCACCTGTCCTGCAGACATCTTTCCCTATGTTAATTTCTGCCCCTATTCGCTTCCATATTCCTATTAGAGTTACTGATAGGCATAATGCTGTACTGCTTGACATAGAATCAACATCTTGTGTCAACTACTCTTCTCTTCGATGCAGAAAAGGATTGAAGCTGATTCATTGGAATATTAGGAGTATACTCCAATCTGAGAAATTGGATCACTTGAAAATATTAGCCCTGCAAACTGATCCCGATATTTTGATCATTACTGAGTCATGGTTAAAAAAACATCAAAATGACAGTGATGTGGCCTTGCCTAACTTCAACATTTTTAGATCGGACAGGCCTCAAAGAGGTGGTGGTGTGGCCATTTATGTTAAGTCCTGTCTTTCTGTTTCTGTTTTACTCTCAATCTCTATACCCAAATGTTTTGAATTTCTGGCTCTCAAAATTGATTGTGGTTTTAGTAATTCTCTCATTGTTGTTGGAGTATATAGACCTCCATCAGCTGACGCTGGGTCTATTGATCGTTTGGCTGACCTACTTTCCCACTATTCTAATTCTGAAGTTTTAGTTATGGGTGATTTTAATCTGGATTGGTTGACAAATGCCTCTGATCATTTAAAGGAAATATCTTCTAACCTAAATTTGTCACAGTTAATCATAAATCCAACCAGGCCAAACATGAAAGAACCCTCAAGATCAACACTTATAGACCTAATCTTCTCTAATAAGAGTGATAAAATATCTTTATCTGGAGTACTTGAATTAGGTATAAGTGACCATTGTCCCATTGTATGTGTCCGTGATACACATATAAAAAAATCCTCAGCCAGGGTTTTAATTAAGAGAAACCTAAATATTTTTAATAAGCAAGCCTTTCTTCATGACCTTTATAATAGTGATATTCACAACACCCTGGCTATTCCTGATGTCGAACTAGCTTTAGACTTTTTCATTTCCACCTTTCTATCTATTTTAAATACACATGCCCCCTTTAAGAAGTATAGAGTTAAGGATAGATCCAGTCCTTGGGTTAGTCCAGAACTTACATCTCTTCTCCGAACTAGAAACAAAGCCTGGTCTCTTGCTAGACGTACTAATAACGCCTCACATTGGACTGCATTCAGAGCCTTAAGAAATAAATGTACATCCTTAGTGAGGAAGAATGTATCTGACTACTATTTAAAATTGATCACAGACACCTATTCTAACCCAGCAAAATTCTGGAAGGTGGTTAAAACCAACAAAAATAGCTCTGCTACATCAGCTTCTATTCCAATTCAGGTTAAATTTGATGATAGTTTTATTACCGATCAAACCGAGATCTGCGCTGGTTTTAATAGACATTTTAATGTTGCTGGCCATATCTTCAAAGAGGACAACTCTAGATCTTCTCTAGCAGACAACCAGCTACCCCTTGAACAGGTTCATATGCCTACCACCAATGATGTTCCTCAGTTTTCTATTATTCCTGTGTCCTCCAGTATGGTTCTTGATGCTCTCTTAAGCATTGACCCCAAGAAATCCACTGGAGAAGACAACCTAGACCCATTCTTTCTCCAACTCTCAGCCCCTGTAATTGCAGAGTGTATTACCCACATTTTTAACCTTTCTATATCTTCCTGCGTTATTCCAAGGATCTGGAAATCAGCTTGTGTCCTTCCTTTGTATAAAGCGGGAGAAAAAACTGACCCTAATAACTATAGGCCAATATCCAGACTGTCATGTCTGTCAAAAACGCTGGAATCCCTTATTAATTACCAATTGAAAACATTTCTCTCAAGTCACACTATTTTATCTGTTCACCAATCTGGTTTTAGAACTAACCATAGCACTATCTCTGCCATCACTCTGGTTACTAACAATATTGTCTCTGCCTTAGATAATAGTAATCACTGTGCTGCCCTCTTTATTGATCTCAGTAAAGCCTTTGATACAGTAGACCATTCTTTACTATTAGATAAATTGGCTAACATTGGTATTAGTGAAAATGCGTGTAGCTGGTTCAGTAATTACCTTTCTGACCGATCTCAATGTGTGAAGCTAGGTAATATCCAATCTGGTTTCTTACCCATAACCAAAGGTGTTCCACAAGGTTCAATTTTAGGTCCGGTACTATTCACCATCTACATCAATGATATTGTGTCTCTTGTCAGTGGTTGTCAAATCCATTTATATGCTGATGACACCATCTTGTATTGTGTTGCTGACTCTGCAAAGTCAGCTATTGAGAACCTGCAACTGTCCTTTAATGCTCTTCAGAATGCTCTTATTTCACTTAAACTTGTCCTTAACCAGACTAAAACTAAATTCATGTTGTTCTCTAGGGCTAGAGATTTAGACAATAGTGCATGCATCTATGCTGTGAACGGTTCTTTGATCGAGAGAGTCTCTGAATATAAGTACCTTGGTATCTGGCTAGATGAAAAACTCTCTTTTACATTTCACATAAAAAATCTTGTCTGTCGTCTGCGACAAAAGATTGGATATTTTTATAGGAATAAAGCTACCTTCCCGTTGTTTAGTAGGAAAAGGATTATTGAGGCAGTTTTTATGTCTGTCCTTGATTACGGTGATGTGGTTTATCGGCATGCATCTCGTTCATGCCTTAAACTCCTTGACTCTGTATTTCACTCTGCTTTGAGATTCATTACAGGAGATGCTTATGATACACACCATTGTGTTTTATATGAAAAGGTTGGGTGGTCCTCCCTTAAGGAGAGACGTGATGCACATTGGCATATTTTTATATATAAAGCTCTGACTGGAAAGCTACCACTCTATCTGACAGAAATGCTGCTTATTTCAGATGGGCTTTATCAAACCCGCTCAACTGACATGATCATGTTATATGTCCCCTATGCCCGGTCTGAGCTTGGTAAAACCGCTTTTAGCTATAGTGCCCCTGACTCCTGGAACAGCCTACAACATACAATTAAAATAAATACACTCATATCTGTTAACCAATTTAAAAGTATTATTTTGAATCAACTCCTCCACACTTGTAACTGTTTTAATTAGGCTATTATTTATTTCATTCAATTGATCTGAATGTTTTAAATTGTTGTTGTCTGTGTGTGTGTGTGTGTGTGTGTAAACTTGTTATGTATTCTCATTGTATATTGTGTATCTGTACTCGACGTCATTGTAAAAGAGGGTCACCCCTCAATTGATCTTTCGAGGTTAAATAAAGGTTACAAACAAACAAACAAACCTTAGCCCAGCCCAGTGATGCAGCATGAGGAATAAAGGCTTCACCAATAGACCCAAAGGCAAGAGTAGTCAGGCTGCAGCAAGGTGAGGTGAGATTGTTGAGATATGAAGATGAGGTCTTAAAATCTAAATGTACACAGCTCGCTCTTTTGGAATCAAGTTAAATAGCACTACAGACCAGAAGTTTCTGTAATTTAATTTTGTAATATAGCTTTTGTGTTGAACTAAATTCAATGCAAAGTTATGAATTCTTTAAACTATACTTATAATAGATTATAATTTCAAATTTTAATGTCTGCATTATTTTGTGCAAATCGTAATATTGCATTCATATTTAATTTTATGTCACTTGTTTTGTAGTATGGTTTTTATTTTGTGGGTTATTATTATCTAAAATAAAATGAAATGTCAAAGACAAAGCTATCCAGTTCTGTGTGAGTGTATGAACAGTGGTAGTGGACCTGACTGCGATGCAATGGGGGGCGGCATCTGAAATCTTGCCTAAGGCGCCAAATTGGTCAGGGCCGGCCCTGTTTTGGCAAGTTATGAAAGCGTGTTCTCCAAAGCAGGAGAAGTTGTTTCCAAAAGGGGAAATTGTCTGAACCCCAGTGGAACAAATTTTGTTTCTCAATAAAAATCAAATCAAATCTTTAAGTTGCACAAGCACATTCACTGCCCCTTACCTTTTTATAACACTGCGACAGTTTGAAAATAAGTATTCCTGTCATTATGAGTAATTCAAAGTTTGACAAAAAAATATTTATTGATAGATTTATTAGATTTATATGTTTTATCATGTTTCATACCCATAATAATACATCAAACAAAATATAAGTTGTATTTATATGAATTAATACATGAACAATAGGCTACATGAAATGCATTTATTAAAATGTATTGATTTATTTACTTGTCAGTCACATGGCTGCACTGTTGCAGGACAGCATTGAGTGCATTACAAATTTATAGAATTATCTGGCTCTTTAACACTGTTTGACCAGCAGGGGGGGGGGGGGTTGTATTGTGTTCAAATCGGTTCAAATGAAGCCTCGAGAAATGAACCTTTTTGTGAACCATTTGGCTTTAAGGCTTCAAAAAGCTTCATCTGGCCATCACTAACAAATAGTCCCCAATGCAAAGGCGTAATAAAGAAATACTCAGCAGCATACGTAGGCTATGATGTCCCTGTAGGCTGCATAAAACTGTGAACAAAATGTAAGCTAGGCTACATGATGAAACACCAGAGATTTGGCGCTAGATCCTGTATGCAACACGTGAGGGCTCACTCTGACGCTTTTTTACAAAAACCAAGATACAATTTAAATATTAAAACTTCATATTTACTTAGAAAAACTGCTATACAACAATAATGACTGTTAAGGCAGCACAGACTGTCTTGACATATTGCAATTGAAATTATTGTTATAAATGCTGCAGGGTATTTCTTTATAACATCTTTGCCTTGGACTCTGAGACTATTTGTCTGTAAGTGTTGATAGTTTCTAATGTTAACATTCGCTTTCAGGTGTAAGAACGTAAAGTAAGCTACTTTTATGTTTATTTGATTGCACATGTGGCTCTGTTAGCTAGCAGGTAGACTACTACAGAAGCTAATTGTTTGCTAGCTCACTATACTTTGTCATACATGCTAAACTGTGTTTTTACAGTCATGTGTTGTTTAATACTTAAATAGGAATAGCATAGCTGTGTGTATACTTACCATATACTACTTACTGTGTATTGTCTACTGTCCGTATAGGTCTGGTAGTGTCTGTGTTGTAGTGAATATGTACATGGGTTCATTCATTCCTTAAGACTTTTGACTCTAAAGTGAATTAAGACTTGGTTTCTGACCAAGCAAAATGTTTGTGTCCCAACCCCCCAACATTCCTCTGTTTGAGCCAAAGCTGTTATCTGTGTTTTCACACCTATCGGTTCCTCTGCTCTGCCAGCCCCAAGACAGGATGTCCCACATGACCCCTGTCTCTTCTGCCATTGGTCAGAAGTCTTATGCTGTTTTCTGATAATAGCAAGTGAGCTGATACAGCTCACGCTCTTCCCTTCAAGCACCATCCGAGGTGTTTCTCTCTTCTCCACGCACCACCCAACAGACTGGGGGTGCCAGTTGCTCTCTTCTCTACCCACCACCAAACGGTGTGGAGGTACAGCTCTCTTCTTCCCCAACTTCCAGACTGGGAGGGGGAATCCACCAAGTTCTCTGGAGCCGGCAATCAGCCTCTCCACAGTGAAAGACCTGGTGCTGCTCTCTTCTCCTCGCAACCTCAAGGACGGAGGTCTGCTCTCTGCTCTTCTTCATGCACCATCCGAGGTGCTGAAGCTTCTTCTCCTCTCCTCCACCAAGGGAGGTTGGAGGACGCTCAGCTTGGCCTACCAACAAAGGAGGCTAGCACGCTCTCTCCTGCCTTGCTAACCACCCCAGACCGGGGGTAGCTCAACCTTCTGGACCCCGACTCTCTGCTCTCCCTGATCCAAGCTCTACAACACGGCCTGTCCAAACAGCCGTGAAGCCCCTCTCAACCAAAGAGGAACAAGGATCCACCCTGTTGCTCCCAGCAACTAAAGAGGTACCAGAAGAACCAGGGAACGAACCAAGCTCCCACAAAGGCCAGACCCTTTAAGAAGAAGAAGAAGAACTACTAAGCTACAACCGTAGCCCAGAGACAACAACGCCAGTTAGCACGCCGCTACTGAAGAACCAAAGGACCTGCTCAACAGAGCTGCATCACGACCGACCCTGCCAAGCACAACCAAAGGACCAGAACCCAAGCACGGCTATGAGCGCTGTGTAAACATCTGGTATCGTATGAACTACTGGGCTTAGCTTAGCTTAGCAGGAACACATGGCTTAAAGGACTGTTAACTTGGAAATGTATATTTACTGATTTTGAACTGTTCATTGTTACTTTGTAATTGGGTTTACAATACTGTGATGTTACCTTGAACTTATTGGTTGGATACCCAAACATTTATGTTGATTTGAATTACCTTTAAAAAGGGACCTTCAACCAAAGGCCCCCTTTTTGTTTCTCTTCCCCCTCTTCTCCCACCACAGGGAGGAAGGTGTGAAAGACCGGCTAATTTGCATCTACACATACATGCACTCACAGACACAGATACCCACACCCACACCCACACCCACACACACACACACACACACACACACACACACACACACCCACACACACACACACACACACACTCTCTCTGTGTGCTTTAGTTTTAGTGGTTTTTAAATGTGTTGGATTTTATTTACTTTATGTTAATAAATTACATGCATTTTCTTTTGTAACCAGAAGTTTCTGTCATTCATTTGTGTGAATATTATTGGGAGGTCCGCAACCAACAAGTACAAGAACTCTGTAGCCTTCAGTGTTAAGATCATATTACCAAATTTATAATAGTAATTATTTGATTACATTATTTTATGGAAATGATCATTGAGACTAGGATTTATTAATGTTGATTCATTTAACTGAACCTTAAAGTAATCAACATTTGAGAATAAACCATTGATTAAACGAGACAATTTGCTATTATTTTTCCATTCTTAAATGAATGGTGGTGCCCCTTTTGAACTTTAATAAACTATTAAAGTATTATTAATCATCAGATTAATTTCTAATAGCAGAATTAATCTGAACCACCTGTACCCGCTACATAAATGACGCCCCGCGTGAGGCTTGATATTGTTGACTTCCTGCAAATATTCTCACAAATGATTGTTGAAATTTTCCAAAAGTTTTGATTTCACCACTAGGTTGCTACAAGAGTAGAAATCCAGTAGTACTTACAAACAAGTGCATTATGGTGTAAATTGAGTTTTAGTCAAAGACATAGTTTGATAACTTCTACTTCGTATTATACATTTCAAATTTTGCTTCCAGCAATCCAAGTTTAACATACTTTGTAGACATCCTCGGTCAAGCATTTGAATCTCAAATTCAATGCAAGTTTTGTCCTGTGATTAAGTTCTTCCCCTGTTCCTTAAAGATAGAGTTAAAGGCTATTGAGGAGCTGCATTTTGAGCTGGAGTTAGAAATAGAGCACAAGAGAGCCACAGTGGTAAAAGAGCCCTGTGAAATTGTGTACAGACTGCTAATATCACATATTTCAGCCTAAGTACATAATTGTTTAAGAGTCAATACGTAACTTTTACTGCCACGCATATCAGTTATCGTAGACTACAGTAAGTACAAACTTACTTTTACAGCTTGCCGCCGGCACTGTAACAGAATTGAAACCTGGCTATTCATGTCAAGCATTTTAGCCTAAGTTAAGCTTAAAGCCTGTAACGAATTATTGTACTCCCTGTAAATACCACGTATTTCAGTTTTAGTACAAGCTTAAGATTCAAATTCCCTAACTGTTGTGCCCCGCACATCATTAGTGTATTCCACAAAAGTAACCAGACTTACTTTAGTGAACTTGCGTTTTCCTAACACTAGTGGCGCTGTAGTTAACCTTCCCACAGGAAGTGAACTTCCCCCTTGTGTCAGCGGCCATTTTGTTGGCTCAGCGGCCATTTTGTTTGTTTTGCTAGTGTACTACCAAGTTACACCACCAGGCGTGTACCACTGATAGACCCCCTTAACAAACCACAGTGCTGAGTACTCCTAACACCTCAGCCAGCCGCATTGCTTTGTTGTGCTAATCAGTGTGTGTGTCTTACCACCTATCTCTAGAGAACAATGGAAGACCCCTCTGTCCTGCAGTTTATGGCTTCCTTAACAGAAGGTCTAGAGCCAGCCTACACAGAGTCTATAAGCCAAATGGATCTCAGTGATATAGGTAGAGAAATAAACTTGTTTCTTAAGGACAGATATGGTTTGCAAACCGCAAACAAAGGCCCATTGTTACAATGTTTGCTCTTTAACTTCCATAGGCAGAGCACCCTTACAGTTCAGAGTAAAACAGCTCTAGAGATGGAGATAAACACCCTAAGAGTTCAGAATGACTTGTTAGCCCAAGACGTGCAGATAGCTAGAAAGGAGGCCCTACGCTATTTAGAAGACCTGCACACAGCAGAGTCCAATCTTCATTTGCACAAGGAAGAATTGTTCAAATTTAGAGTAGAACGTCTTAGCTCAACCAAGGTCATCCCTCGCTGTGATTCTGGTTTTTCAGATTCATCCTTGTTCAGGGGCAGCGTAACCCCCTCCCCCAGCGAGGCAGACGAGGTGTTGAGTCTAGTCTCAGAGAGCGTTATTGACACATGTCCTGCTAAGCATCTCAAGGTGCATCCACTCATAAATGATCCTCCCTCTAACCGTAAACCCAGGTCCAAGCAGCGCTCCCCTTCCTGTTCACCTGATCGTGAACGTAGGTCCAAGTACCGATCCGGGAACCGCTCTGGTGCCCATTCACCCCGCCGTCATAGACACGGTTCAAGGCACCGCTCACCTTCTAGAGAGTCGGGTAGGCGCCATAGACATCCACTCATAAATGGTCCTCCCTCTAACCGTAAACCCAGGTCCAAGCAGCGCTCCCCTTCCTGTTCACCTGATCGTGAACGTAGGTCCAAGTACCGATCCGGGAACCGCTCTGGTGCCCATTCACCCCGCCGTCATAGACACGGTTCAAGGCACCGCTCACCTTCTAGAGAGTCGGGTAGGCGCCATAGACGCAGGTCCCCAGGTCTGCGGTTGAAACAGTTTGACACTTTGGCGAAGGATCTAGAGCGATCTGACCCAAAGGGGAAGGATTCTGATGTTAGCTTAATCTCCCCTTCAGTGAAAGAGATCAGACAGTTTCCCCGCCTCAAAGAGCTGGAACTGTTAGCTAGAGACATGGAAATCTTTGATCCTGATAATTCTGACCAAGATGTAGATGATTATTTTAGGGAGCTAGAAAATAATCTACGTGATTTGCCCGACGCAACCCATCGGGAAAAAGTTAGACTTGTTCTTAAAACTAGCTCAAAAGCTGTCAGACAGGTTGTACAAAGACAACCTGCCAGTGTCCGAAATGACTACAACCAGCTCCGTCAGGCCGTGACGGATGAGTTTTCCTGTGGTTATGGGTTAGATATCCTCCACAAAGGATATTATGCAGCAGATGAAGTAAAACACTCCCGTCGTGAACATCCCCGTGATTATTTTAACCGTTTCAGGCATGTATTCTTCCAGGGCAAAAATGCCCCCGGCTTAGACGAAGACAGTCGTTTTAAACGTCTTTTTGTGGCAAATCTGCATCCAAGTGTACGTACTTATCTTCACACTGCGATGGAGATTAGTGACGCCTCTTTAACTGAGATAAGACAGAAGACCAAGGAAATTTGGGAAATTGCTCAGCCCAGGTCCAAAGAGCCAGGCCCGACTCAGAGTCTGTCCCCTCATCCATCTGTCAGTTCACACCTACAGAGACCTGCTGTCACAAAACGCTGCCTCCCCCCTCACCACAGATCCAACGGGGGTGGCAACAGGCTGAACAATCCCACAGAGAGTAGACGTCAGGTACAACCTTTACGTCGTGACGGACATGCACAGAGGAGCTGTCCAAGGCCCTATGCAGATATCCGTGCCCAAAATCAGGATTACCAGATCGATAGATCAGATGAAGACAGCTTTTCTGATTGTTCCTCCCAGAATTAGTGCAGGAAACAAATGTCTGATTACTCAAACACCACTGTAAGACTTTGTATGTGCACTTGGATTAATTCCTTTAATAGTATTTTTGTCAGTAATACAAATTATTACAAAACACCATTTTTAGGACACACTACACTTTACAAAGCCTGTTAGGGTTATGACCTCATTCATTTTAGGTGCTACCACCTGCATTCTGGGCACCTTACACTTTCCCCATCAATACATTCTTGTTCCACCCAGACCTCATGAATAACACTGGTTATTTGACTGTGTATAGAATTGTATTGTTGTTTTTGTTTTGTTTAAATCACATTGACTTGCTCTTGGCCATGACAGATAGTTAAAACAACTGCCCAGTGTTCAATGATACACCAGATGTTGTGAATGTGAATGAACTAATGAACTTTTGTACACCTGTACAGATGAAGCTGTGCCGTCAGCATGACACATCGGGAATCATGCCAACGCCACCCGGGGGATATGTAGTGAATATGTACATGGGTTCATTCATTCCTTAAGACTTTTGACTCTAAAGTGAATTAAGACTTGGTTTCTGACCAAGCAAAATGTTTGTGTCCCAACCCCCCAACATTCCTCTGTTTGAGCCAAAGCTGTTATCTGTGTTTTCACACCTATCGGTTCCTCTGCTCTGCCAGCCCCAAGACAGGATGTCCCACATGACCCCTGTCTCTTCTGCCATTGGTCAGAAGTCTTATGCTGTTTTCTGATAATAGCAAGTGAGCTGATACAGCTCACGCTCTTCCCTTCAAGCACCATCCGAGGTGTTTCTCTCTTCTCCACGCACCACCCAACAGACTGGGGGTGCCAGTTGCTCTCTTCTCTACCCACCACCAAACGGTGTGGAGGTACAGCTCTCTTCTTCCCCAACTTCCAGACTGGGAGGGGGAATCCACCAAGTTCTCTGGAGCCGGCAATCAGCCTCTCCACAGTGAAAGACCTGGTGCTGCTCTCTTCTCCTCGCAACCTCAAGGACGGAGGTCTGCTCTCTGCTCTTCTTCATGCACCATCCGAGGTGCTGAAGCTTCTTCTCCTCTCCTCCACCAAGGGAGGTTGGAGGACGCTCAGCTTGGCCTACCAACAAAGGAGGCTAGCACGCTCTCTCCTGCCTTGCTAACCACCCCAGACCGGGGGTAGCTCAACCTTCTGGACCCCGACTCTCTGCTCTCCCTGATCCAAGCTCTACAACACGGCCTGTCCAAACAGCCGTGAAGCCCCTCTCAACCAAAGAGGAACAAGGATCCACCCTGTTGCTCCCAGCAACTAAAGAGGTACCAGAAGAACCAGGGAACGAACCAAGCTCCCACAAAGGCCAGACCCTTTAAGAAGAAGAAGAAGAACTACTAAGCTACAACCGTAGCCCAGAGACAACAACGCCAGTTAGCACGCCGCTACTGAAGAACCAAAGGACCTGCTCAACAGAGCTGCATCACGACCGACCCTGCCAAGCACAACCAAAGGACCAGAACCCAAGCACGGCTATGAGCGCTGTGTAAACATCTGGTATCGTATGAACTACTGGGCTTAGCTTAGCTTAGCAGGAACACATGGCTTAAAGGACTGTTAACTTGGAAATGTATATTTACTGATTTTGAACTGTTCATTGTTACTTTGTAATTGGGTTTACAATACTGTGATGTTACCTTGAACTTATTGGTTGGATACCCAAACATTTATGTTGATTTGAATTACCTTTAAAAAGGGACCTTCAACCAAAGGCCCCCTTTTTGTTTCTCTTCCCCCTCTTCTCCCACCACAGGGAGGAAGGTGTGAAAGACCGGCTAATTTGCATCTACACATACATGCACTCACAGACACAGATACCCACACCCACATCCACACCCACACACACACACACACACACACACACACCCACACACACACACACACACACACTCTCTCTGTGTGCTTTAGTTTTAGTGGTTTTTAAATGTGTTGGATTTTATTTACTTTATGTTAATAAATTACATGCATTTTCTTTTGTAACCAGAAGTTTCTGTCATTCATTTGTGTGAATATTATTGGGAGGTCCGCAACCAACAAGTACAAGAACTCTGTAGCCTTCAGTGTTAAGATCATATTACCAAATTTATAATAGTAATTATTTGATTACATTATTTTATGGAAATGATCATTGAGACTAGGATTTATTAATGTTGATTCATTTAACTGAACCTTAAAGTAATCAACATTTGAGAATAAACCATTGATTAAACGAGACAATTTGCTATTATTTTTCCATTCTTAAATGAATGGTGGTGCCCCTTTTGAACTTTAATAAACTATTAAAGTATTATTAATCATCAGATTAATTTCTAATAGCAGAATTAATCTGAACCACCTGTACCCGCTACAGTGTATATTGATTTATTTTTTCATGTCTATGTTAAAGTTTTACAAAGAAAAAACTACCAATACAAGATTCACGAAGAAACAAGAAAAGTCAAGCCTTGTGTCTTTTATTCTTTATTGGGCTTTTAAATGTTAGCTGGCTGTCATGCTCCATACTACGCACTGCCAGGGCAGTAGGCCTATACAGTCTATTTATTTTATGTATCTTTTATAAACATCAACCTGATCTAATGTATATTTCTGTTATTATTGTGTGCGCTAATAGCTCTATGATTTGCTCATCTGCAATCTGCCTGTTTAAGCACCGTATTCACTTACAAGTCTGCACTAGTTATATGCTGAAGCTAACATGCCCACAACGATTAAAAGCTGAGTGCCATTTGCCCTCCTTTCGTGTTTAAGCTGATCTATTCCTGGTGATTTTTTAGCCTGGCTCCGTCCGCCCGCCTACTTCCGGCCAAATTAAATTTTCCCTTCAGTAGTCAGTCTGGGTGTACAGTGCATTTCCCAGCTTTAGCCGGAGAATCTACAGTCGTCCAATCAGCGAACAGAGCGAGTGGCTGAGAACGATGACGTCGAAGTCGCGCTCCAGTTTCAGTTGAATGCTGCGTTCCTTTATACTCGGAAGAAGGAGATTTCCGACTTGGTAGTTCCGAGTTCCGACCTGTCTGTGTTCCAGTGCATCTGCTCGCGAAAGTATGGACGCCTAAAACCTTTCTCATCCAAATAACTAAACGTTAGGCCCTAGCAAGTTACCGTTGCCAGGTACCGGTAGATTCATAGACTACAATATGTAGTGAAGTCGGAAATTTCCGAGTTCCCTGTCCAACTGGAACGCACCGTCAAAAGCCGGCTCATGACACACGTGACGACCAAACGTGATGCGATTGGTTGGCTAATCCAGAGTGGCACTGGGCAGATCCAATAGTTTTAGGGTGTATTCACACTGGGAAAGTCCGCTAGTGCACTTGCTTTGGTCCAGACCAAATAGAGTTTTGATTTTTTTTGTTTGGTGTGGTCCACTTTCATATTGCCCCTTTTGCAAGTGAACCAGCATTACGAAGCAAAACCACACGTGATCTGAGGTCATTCATTCATTGGACAGACATTCTGGGGTGGAGAGAAACAGGAAGCACGATGTTTAAACTGCGAAATATATATCATTGATATAATATGGGGCTAAAAATAATAAAAGGGCCTACATCTAACCTATAAATAAAGAGGAAAAACATAAAATTATTGTTGTTTCATATGGTCATAATGTGTAGCCTTATGTCAATGCCACGTTATTTGGCTTGTAGCCTACGATGTGAAACATAATTTTTACTGTATTTTTGGTGCTGGATGCGCGTCACGCAAGAAGAATAGGCTCAAGCTGACACTCAGCTGATTAAGCTGTGTATCAGCTGGGTCGGCGCGGTTCAGCTCCAAACTGACACGGGGATAGTATTGACGGTCCCGTACATGGGAAGCAAAATAAAAACACACACTTCTTGCGCAGCGTGAACCTGTTGGCACTGTGCGAGAGACGCCCCTCTCCTTCATCTGATCGCTGATCGCTGAACACATTCAGCATTTATATTGTTCTGGGCTCCCGGTCAAACCACAACTAATCTTCCTAACAATGGCGACAACAACACTTTCCCATAATGTGAAGCTGACGGCTATTTATTAAAAAAGAAAAGAAAGAAAAGGCACAGTGCCTCCTGCATTTGGGTCGGATCGAGTCCGAACAAATTCACACCACAAACGAACTGCAGCAGAGTGCGTTTGGAAACGCATCGAGACTACCTCTTCAGCTGGGTCTCGGAGCGTTTGTTTGGTCCGCACCCGAGTGCGATTGCTGTATTCACACCTGCCTTTAAGATGCGCACCGAAGGCAGAAGTGCATCTGAGTTCGTTTCAACCGAACTAAACACGACATGTGTGAATACACCCTTAAACTTCGACAGACACCCGCCTCCAAGTGAGTGAACGTTTGCCAATTACAGCACTTCCAGACCTTCTGTACAAATTAAATGAAGTACGATGGTCTGGTTGGACCCGGCTAGTGATTTTTAGCAGCCATTATAACATGTATTATTTATTTTAAAGCCACTGTTTTATTCTTTGGATTGCTCATTTAAGGACTGGAAAGTGCATTTGATTTTAAAGTAGTTCTTATTTCTGTTTTAAGTGTATGTATATATTTTTTGTTTAGTATCTCAAAGCAAATAAAACAGACTGTCTTGACTTGTATTGCTTTTGTTAAGGTATTTTCCACATGTAATACTGACATGCTTCATGTTACATCTATAAAGGGGCTACTACTGCAGTTAAAGCTGCAGTTGATAATTTGAGCCGTTTTCAGCCGTTGGGATCCCAACGGCTCTTTCCCAACGCTCTACCTGCTGTAGCTCCTCCCTCCGAACGACAGCTATGCACGTTCATGTGAATTCAGTTGACAGGAGACAAACACCATGTCCGATTCCGAGGTGATTAAACATTAGTAATGATAACTACATACGTACATATTGAGCATACATTTTAATCACAGACATACCATGTATGTTAGCTTAAAATCATTGTAAGTGTGCTGGTAGGCCTAACAAAAGTAGCTGTAACAGCCAGGCAAGATAGCAAACTAATTGTAACAGAGCGGAGAGGTGTGTGTGTATCTCCTACTATCTATGCTCCTGCTCTGACCGCAGCTGGGAGGGGCTGCTCGGGCAGTGTTGCCAACTTACCGATTTTGTCGCTATATTTAGCTACTTTTCAGCCCCCCTGGCGACTTCTTTTTCAAAACAGCGACAAGCGACAAATCTAGCTTTTTTTCTGGTATAATTGGTGACTTTTTCGCCGAAGCAAATATCACTTTTAACGCTTCTCAACGAGCAGCGGGAGCCTCCTGGCCCGTCCCCCGTCACAGAGGACTGACAGACGGCATGGTCCTCGCGCAGCATCCCCTCCCAGCTGCGGTCAGAGCAGGAGATAACACCTCTCAGCTCGGGGCTGCTGCGCGAGGAGCGGGCTGCGTGTCAGTGCTCCCGCTGCTCGTTGAGAAGAGATGATACTTGCTTTGGCGAAAAAAGTCACCAATAACACTAGAAAAAAAAGCTAGATTTGTCGCTTGTCGCTGTTTTGAAAAAAAAAGTCGCGAGGTCGCGGTCGGAGAGGTCTTGATGTGATAGGGCAAGAAGACATGGCCGGTGTACTTTTTTTTCAAGCTCTCTCCGTCTCCCTTTCAGCAGTTAACTTTTCAATATTCGTCTTTCCTCGTTTTTTTGCTGTCTTAGCGGTGTTAGTTGTTAGTATCCTGGGAATGGTAAATTGAGGGTTCGTTTGTGAAGACATTGCCACTCGCTGTCCGCCGTAGTAGCCTTGTACCAAACAGTAGGCTAGTGTCAGACTGCTAGGGTCGTGAACGCTCACGCAACTGACGCATCAACGTCGTTGCCAAGGTCCCACAGCCAATAAGAACGGAGAATCTGACCTCGCTCTGATTGGTCAAAATTAACATGAGCGGTGGCAATTTTGGGGGGCAGCACACAGAGGCAGGGGGGAGCAAAGTGATAAAAAAATATTTTCAGACCACTTCACCTACAACTTCACCTACATATAGCTGAATGGCTATTATGACAGTTTTGCCAAATTTTACAGTAAAAAAACTCTCAACTGCAGCTTTAACACTGTTGTGTGTGTAATTAAGTGTAATAACATTTACTGAAAAAAGTTTTACGTTGAGGCAAAGGGAATAATTCATGCCAGTATAATAAAGGTTTCATGACAGTAAATGTCAAAATTAGACAGTGTAATAACACTTAGACATGTTAATGAAATGTCCAAATGGTTTCACTTTACTTGAGGCCAACATAATCATTCATGAGCCTGTTATAAAGGCATTAGACAGTGTAATAACGCTTCATGACATGTTAATGAAATGTCCAAATGGTTTCACTTTACTTGAGGCCAACAGAATCATTCATGACAGTGTAATAAAGGTCTCATGACAGTCAATGTCAAAATGTTCCGCATATGACAGTTTAATGTAATCTGACAGAAAAAGGCTGCAGAGGGTGATAAGGTCAACTGAAAAGACTATTGGCTCTCCTTTGCCCTGCTTGGATAACATCGTCAGCTCTCGATGCCTCTCAAGAGCAAAGAAGATCATCCGTGACCAGCTCCATCCCAGCCACAACCTGCTCAGCCTACTGCCCTCTGGTAGTAGGAGGTACAGGCGCCTGAAGAGCAGAACCAACAGACTGGCTAACAGCTTCTTTCTTGGGCAATCAGGACCCTTAACTCTCATAAAACATTAAACAGACATAAATATAGGCTACCTCACTTTCCACAAGTGCAAAATGCTTTCTGCCTTTTAGATTTATTTATTATGACATTGCCTGTCCTTGTCTTGTTTCTTTTGTTATTTCTGTGTCTTGTTTTTATACTGTTTTTAACTTAAATTGCTTGTCTGTTTTTTCTGTGTGTGTAATGCACTTTCAGTTGGCAATCCCAATTTCGTTGTATAGGTGACTGTACAATGACAATAATAATAATCTTATCTTATCTTACCACATAAATGGAAATAGTTCATTTATATTTGATAATAAAGCCTACTATGACATGTTTAGGTCATATTATTGGTTAATGTCAAGTAGACATAACCAAGACATCAATAAGATGTTTTGTCTTAGCTTATGTCAGGTTGTCATTACAAAGACATGGACAAATGATTTTGTCTCAGCTTATGTCAGGTTGTCATTACAAGGACATGGACAATTTATTTTGTCTCAGCTTATGTCAGGTTGTCATAACAAAGATATTTCAGACAATGTCAATGTTACATTAAACGTGACATAATTGACCGAATGACACTTTATGACAACAGTCATAACCATTTATAGTGTTCATGACAGGTGTCATGACAGTGTTATGACAGTCTTATGAATACGCCTTCAAATAAAGTGTTACCGAAAAGAGTGCCTAAAAAAAAAAAAAAAAAAAAAAAAAACTCTGCAGGAGCTCAAAGTAACGCGACCTACATGCTGCTTCGCCAAGCCGGAAGTCCCCTTGCCTTCTTTTTAAGATTATTCCCATTAAAGCTCCCATATTATACACTTTTCGGTTCTATTATACACCATATTATATGGTCTTAGTGGTCCCTAATACGTTTTTCTTTAATTGTTTGCTGAAAAAAACTTTCAGATAATTTATTGTACTATGCTGATGTTCAGCTAATCTCACAATGGCCTATTTTTTAAAAAAGAGTTGCAGGTCCCCTCGTAAATATACAATCTTTGAGCTCCCCCCGCCCCCTGTCCGGAAGCGAAGCCAGATACGCCTCGCCCTCTGTCTGTCAGGGCCGTGGACCAATAAGAAATAGGGGTGTGGGCTGCACAGCGGAAGCTTCTGGCTTTACGGTTTGTGAGGTCAGAAAAGGGGATAATTCTGACTGGAGTGTTTTTGGGGGGAGGGGTGGGGGTTTCAGAAAAGGGGAGAGTGAGAAAGGGAGAGATTGTTATTTTTTTTGATATTTTGGCAGTCTCTAGGCACACCGTGGACGCATGGATATGTTGGAACACATTTAAAAAGTGCATTTAGCATAATATGGGACCTTTAAGATAACATTGTGACAAACAACCCCATAGTGTGGGACAACCTTGATGGGGTTGGGTGTCTTTGATGATTAATCTATTCTGTATTACAAAGAGTAGGAAACTGAGTTATACACATTTCAAGCCAACACATTAAGCTTCAATGTAATGTAGGAATGACTATTGAAAGACTTTTTGGTGATGAGCATTTCACTCTAGAGTAAAAAGTGTGCCTACCAACCCCGTTCTCCACTACTGAACAAACCCTAATAGCTGTGATTATCTTTCAGGGTGCCAATAAACAACAGGTGACATGGTGCAAAATAACCTTTTTATTTTTTCCACTGAAATGAAAAAAATAAAAATAAAAACAAATCACTCAATTTCTGCAGATAAGACATATTTGACACTGCCTACTGTCTTTAAACAGTAGGTATTAATCAAAACATTCCAAATGAATGGAATGTACAAAAATATTCCCTTATAACCACAACAAAACAAAAAAACTTTGTCTGGGACTTAATACTGTGCACAATTCACCTATAATACTGAAATGGCATTAAGTCAATGGCAGAGGAGGAATGATATGAAAATAATTGATATTCAGCAGTTTCATATTGTCCACCACAAACAGTCCAAAAACAAACAAAAAAACAAAGGCTGTCCAGGAACTGCAATTCCTTATTTACACAATTTGCATTTTAACAACCTAGCTATGTACACTGTACAGAAATGTAAACATACATATAATATACAGACAAAATCAAATGCATGCCCGAGTGGTTTAGGAAAATCCTTGTTCATTACAGTGACCCCCAAAGCAAAAAGATGTAGTCCGTCTTGGAGGTCAGAAGGAAACTAAGCCAATACCATGATAAGGGGTTGACTGCAGTCTGCACACATGGTGAAGATGCTACAAAGTAAAATAAAACAGTGAAATGCACTGCATGCTCCACATGGCTTTTCAGAATAATGGCTTGGCAATTTCAAACAAAGGGGGGCGATGAAATATGGACAATCAAACAATGTTGCTTGGTTCCAAACGTTCAACTCTACTTTGGCATTGGTTCATTACGTTCAATGTCTTTCACTATGAATGAACAATTATGACAAGACCACCAAGTGCAAAATATTGTTTTTTATCTTCTCCAAAATATGGCACAAATTTTTTTCCAAATTACAATGTTTTCAAATCATTATGAAAAGGCAACACCAAATCACTAGTGAAAAGGATTAGAACTTAAAAATAAATAAATAAACAGAATGACTTGTGTCAAAAGTTGTTGTGGTTGTTAATATTTGGGGTATTACTAAGTTTACTATATTGTTACCTAAAGTTTTTTCTTATGATGACAGCTTTTTTATGTAATTCTAAAAAAGATAAACTATGGGCTTGATCTACTCAGATCCAAAATAAAGATTGCTAAATTGTGTTAGCGTTCTCACTGAAATCCAGTATGCACACGTTTTTATACAGGCAAACATTTAGTAGATCAGGCCCTATGTTTGTGTGGTGCTCCTATTTATTTCCAGAAGTGTATTACTAAATGGGTCATTCAACAAACAAAATAATCTTGTGGTGTAGACTTGAAGTATAGTATGCATACAATGACAATACTCACGTAAAGTATATCAAAGTAAACTTCACTTAAAGTAATTAAGAAAATGTCCTTAAATATGTTTATAACTTTTACTAACAGCAGCTGATGTTTGATAATGAGACAGAGGTAGAGAAGACAATGAAAAGTTAATTTTGATATCAAAACATTTACCGTGTCTTTTCTGTAGATCAGATACTTAATTACTGATCTCTGATAGCAGGACTCAAAATACAACAGCTCTTTGCATCCACACAAACCTGGTTCAAAACAGTGTGACATGTTCAACATTTTGGGCCAATGATGGGATGGCTGGAGAGTCATGGGACATTTATTTTTTTTGCGAAAGGAACAAGCACAATCCACATTAAAAAAGAAAACAAAGTTTTGAAAAAAGTGTTTTTTAAAATGTGGCCTGAACACTGTTTCAAAAATGTTCAACGGTAAGGTTGATACTGTTATGCAAAGGCTGTACAAGATCAGAGCATTAAAAAGTCAATTACAAAATCCAGGGAGAGAAAAAGGGGATTTTTGTCTTCAGAGAGAACTGTTCCGATGGGGCTTCAGTGAAGTAGCAGAGGACCAAACAACCCTCTCACTTACGTGATTGTCCCTTCTCTTTTAACTCATTTTTCTCTATCACATCTGTACGTTTTATATCTCTTTTGCATTATTCTTTCCAGTTCACATTCTCTACCTCCTTATTTTAACTTTACAAATGACACTCAATTGGTACAAAAAGGACCCTTCTGATTGTTCTGCACAACAGGGACAGGACTAATGCTGCGTTCCAGACTAGTCGGGTGTGGAAAGTTGTCCATTGTAATTTCAGATATCCAGCCTCAGAGTAGGAACTCTGACTTTAAACAGCGTTCCATACAACTCGGAATCCATCCACCCCGACTTTGAGGTCGGATGTAGGAAACCACAATGGACAGTTTTCCGCTTCCGAATTGTCTGGTACGCAACATTACTACTGTGGTAAAACTTACCACTGCCATTTCGAAGTTGCATGGTGGGAAATGTGTTAGTAAATTTGTGGTTTTAATGGCTTTAGCAGAACCTGTATAGCATAACTGTCATAGCACTTGTTCTCCTGCTTGTGCCTCTCCTGTCCTATCTGCACCAATGCTCTGCTCCTTGAGGGCCTGTATACATGCCAACCACACATCAGTCATTATGCTGGGAACCAATCAGACCTCAGTCTGTTGCTGGGAGTCAGTGATGATGGTCACCCCTCTCCGGAGCTCGTCCATACTGTCAAAGTCACTGCCATGTTCAGAGTCCTCTAATCCGCATGGGGCCGACATGTCTGAGGCTGAAGAAGCCCCGACAGACAGTCGTATATTTAGTGACATAGAGTCGTCTGTGTCCCCGGCCCCTGGAGTCGCCCCGCTCAGTGAAGGGCTGAGCTCCCCATGGGGCAACTCGCAGAAGGGCAGCTGGTGGGGAGGTAGGTATTGGCTGGGATGGAAGTGTGGCCTGGCCTCTTGATGCCCAGAGCCGCTGCTAGAGCTAAGGGTCCCCTCCTTGGAGAGCGGCAGGCTAGCAGGCAGTGGCGTGTAGGGCTCTGGATAGTCCTCACCACCAGTGGGCAGCAGAGGAGGCAGTTGGTCTCGGCTCAAGAACTCTTCTTCATGGGGTGGGGGGTAGTCGCTGTCGATGTCAAATCCCCCCAGGTAGTACTCTGACTCTAGTTCACGGCTGCTTCCTCCAAGGTGGGGGGCAGAACCTGCTACGTCACTGGCAGGACCTGCTTCATAGCCGGGCCCCTCTTCAATGTCCGACAGCCTGGTACTCGGCATCCAGTCCGACGTATCCCAGTGATATGCTGGACGGTATAAGGGAAAGATGGTTATTAGTCATAATCAGGACTTTTAACATCAGCCCCCCCTCCCATTATAATTGAGCCAACAATCTATAGTCTTCACAATGTGGAGCAGTACAAGCAGACATGCCTATAGTATGCACCAGGAACTATAGACCCAGTACATTCAACATACACAGAGTTCTTGAAGGTTAGGTACATGACAAAGTAGAACCTGTCCAGGAAACATTTTAGGTTTGCAAGGGTATGAGACATGCTTAAAGGGAACCTTTGACGGTCAAGGTTACAGGTGGCACAGCATGCTGACCTTAAGAAAGAAGTGCAACACTCAAGCCATGCTGACTCAAGTAAAAAAACACAGCAACATTTGATTCTGGATGGATACATCCAATTTCTGGTAGATTTTATATTGGTCAGCTTAGTAAGTGATAAATTACATTTATTTATTTAAAAAAACAAATATATCTATATCTATGTTGCTTGTCGTCACTGTAAATGAGGGAAACCTCAGTGTCTTTCGAGTGAAAATAAAGGTTATTGATTGATTGATGTGGTGTGAGTGGGTAGTTGGCTCCGATGCCCCCTTGTATTCCTTATGCACTCAATGCAAATACTTCAATATGCAGTATTAATTCAATGGTAAAGGATATCATTTATCAGCTAAGCTTTGTTCCATTTCAGCAATAATAGCAAGACTGTCCTTGCCATCTCCATGACATACTATATGTTCAGGTTTTCCTGAGAAGTGAGTGACCTATTGTGATCTCGCTGGATTATGACTGGGTGTATTCTTCTAAATGTCTTAATCACTAGTGAAGAAGATTAATGTTTGAGGCTGTGGGAATTAATAAAAATCTCTTAAGTGTTTTTGTAATATCAAAATATCAAATCAAATCATAACACCCATTTATAATTCTAGATATTTCAGTTTTAGAAAAATTGCATTCCTGATAAACAGGGTTTCTTATGAGAACTCTAGATTTGGTATGTTTTACCTTAACCTCCCATAATTCCCTTAAAGTTTGAACAACAACCTCATATGTTTTTTAGATAAAGCAAAACAGTGTGTGTGTGTGTGTGTGTGTGTGTGTGTGTGTGTGTGTGTCTGTGTGTGTGTGTGTGTGTGTCTAAACGCCATTGGAGTCAACAATTTACTGACAAAGCATTTATGATGATTTTCATCTCAGATATTTGGCTGACCAGAAGCTAATCTACCAGAATTCAACAGATTCATTCAAATCATGGCAAACAGTTAAAACAAAAGCAATGGCAATTCAAATCAAAAGAAATCCATGCATCAATGCAAAACAAAACACAAACCATGGGAAGAATAAGGTTCACCACGCAACAACTGGTACAGAAGTATCACTGGGCTGGGGATATAAAAAGCCAAACAAAGTGAGTGAAATGGTAGATGCAGAGAACTGACAGTAGCAGACCAGATCTTTGATTTTATTGGGGGGAGGAGGGTAACATCAAATGACACACAGCTCTGACAAGGGAAGGGGGGGAAGAGGAATTTGACAATGACAAAGTATGGACTTCAATGTTAAACTGGGTTTACACAGAGCTACAGTGGGTAGACAAAGTCATTTCAGTTACGAAAGACAGAGTATCTATAGACAACAATTTGATTTCAGATTTCATTGTTAAACAGTAAATGGGCATCTGGGCCCGACAAATGCTTTGCAAATGAACCCTCATCTGTTTGTAGATGGTGTTTTGATTCTTCTGGTGGTGGGGCATGATGAAATCTTGGAATAGTGAACTGTAACAGCAGCTATTTTGAAATTAGTCAGTGTTTGGCTTTCCTCCAGTGGCCACGTGTGTGTGTGTCGCGGGCGGCAGTTGCTGTCGGTCGGAAGCAACGTAGTCTGCTTTGTTCAGTGCACGGGAGGAAACAAACGCCTGCAGTTTTCAGAGGTGTGTGTGATTAATACGGGATATCAACATAACGTCGGCTTCTGGCACAAATGAAAAGTCCCCTAGAACGGGCACGCACGCACGCCGGACTACAATCAAGTTGTATGCAGGAATGCAAAACTTGACCAGAAATGATGAATGTCATGCACCCCATATGAAAATACACAGATTTATCCATTGCTCTTGGTGTCACCAAATAAATGCCATTCTATATATTTGCTCAGGATAGGCATAGCAAAGAAATAGCCAAATGGACTTATGGTTTTTCAGTATTAATAGTAGCCTATACGATTAATCATGCTTAATCCACAGCTACCCCGTGATTAATCTAATTAAAAATAATCATTTGACAGCCCTTGTATACACACTTGAACAAAATCTTAAGACCGGGGGGAAATTGCAAAAGAAAATTGAAAAGTATTTGCATTTCTCGGTGGTTGATCGTAACCAAGTTGTTAGTAGAGCTTTAAAATGCAAACAGGAGCAAGAGACAAAAAACAAAGTAGGATTAAAACTGAAATAGAATGTTCATCAGCTGATCAAAAGTTTAAGACCACAGCCTTAAAAACTCAGAATCTGCGGTAACATCTGGCTTTCAGGTAATTTTCTGTCTGACATTCACACTGTCATGACCTCCTGATGGCAAAGGCAAAAAGGCTTTCTGTCTTTGAATTTAGCAGGATTGTTAAGCTGTACAAGTAAGCCTCTCGCAATGTAGGCGAGGTTTGACGCAGTAAGACAGTAATTTAAAATTTCTTAAAAGTTCCTGAGGGTTATGGGACAAAAGTCAAGTGGTAGACCCAAAAGAAATCGGGTTGCGATTGAGTGGCATCGGGTGCAGATTGTGTCATTGGTGTACTGGAAGGGGGTAGGCACTCTGATGTTTTTAATTGTTTTTAATCGTTTAGACATGGGTTGCTTTTGATCGCTTTGAAACGATTTGTGGGTAGATTGTCTCGAAGTGGTTAGAAGCAACCTATGCAAGTTGTGTTTTGATTGTTTTTTATTTGTTTTCAATCATTTATCCCTGCCTGGCGGTCCACTCTGTGACGTCGCTGTGGGCGTCTGTGTTTTGCTGCCCGGCGTCGGCGCTCCACTGGCTGGCCCTGGGCCTGGTGGCGGCGGATGCGTCGCGCCATTTGTGCCCATTGCCTCTGGTTTATGCTTTGTTGGCCAGGCGCAGCCGGTCTGGCGGGTCTGCGCGGGTCAGTCGTTTCACTGCGTTAGGGGGTTCGGCTGTGGTTGTTTCTCGTGGCGGCGGTGCTTTTGAACTAAAACTAAATCACTCGAACTAAAACTGTTAGAATATTTCCTAATAACAATGTATGGATGTCTAGTGATCTTAAGGAATGCATTCGTGAGAAAAAACACGCTTTTAGTAATGGTAATACTGAATTACTTAAGGGGAAAAAAATGTGAACTAAGATCTAAACTGAGTAAAGCAAAAATAGAATATAAGGATAAAGTTGAATGTCATTATTTCTCAGGAAATGCCAAGAAAGCATGGGAAGGTTTAAATGTGATGATGGGCAGGGAGACTAAGAAAAAGTGTACCCCCTTGTCACACCCCTCTCCATCTTTTGCAAATGATTTAAATGTCTTCTTCAGTCGTTTTGACAAGAATGATTTCAGTGCTGAACGTGATAGTGTGTGTAGATCCATTCCTGGATATGTCCCTATTACACTAAATGAACATGAGATTGTAGCCAGCCTGTCTAGTGTTAAGCCCAACTCGGCCCCGGGGCCGGATGGCCTGAGAGGGAGAGTTTTATATGAAAATGTTTATGAACTTAAAGGTATTGTGCTGGAGTTATTTCAGTGCTTGCTTAATTCTTTAACAATGCCCAAATTATGGAAAATGTCTCATATTGTGCCTATCCCTAAAAAACTTAGAACTACTGAATTAAAAGATTACAGGCCCATTGCACTTACTTCTATCTTAGGAAAATGTTTTGAGAGAGTTATAAGCAGACAAATCACAGCATCGGTTTCTAACAGCTTAGATCATCTTCAGTTTGCTTACAAAAGCCATAGGGGAACCGATGACGCAACCATCAGTATGGTCCACACTCTCTCAAAGCACCTTCAAGCCCCATCCCACTTTGCTAGGGCCTTGTTTATCGATTTTACTTCCGCCTTTAACAGCATGCAGATTCACATCTTGCTGCAAAGACTTATCGAGATAGGAGTAAACGGTGGTATTATCCACCTTGTTAGGGACTTCCTCTCTGACCGTCCTCAACAGGTTCTGGTTAATAATACTCTGTCCGACATCACTGTACTTAATACTGGCGCCCCGCAAGGGACCATTTTATCCCCACTACTTTTTTCCATATATACAAACGAATTCCAATTAGATCTGGAAAACTTTCGTTTGTTTAAATATGCTGACGATATGGCCCTGGTTGCCTTATTAAAGAAGGGGGACACAGTCGGAGAGGGAGCATATAGAGCATATGTGGCATCTCTTCAGAAGTGGTGTGATGTAAGTTCCTTAGAGATGAATGTCACAAAAACACAGGAACTTGTTTTTCATGAAAAGGACCATGTGCAGCCCCTTACAATTAGGGGACAAGTTGTAGAGGTAGTAGACAGTTTCAAATATTTAGGTACATTTATTGATTGCAATCTAAATTTTAGTGAAAACACAGACTATATTTTTAAAACCTGTAACCAACGTCTCCATCTACTGCGCAAACTCAACTCATTCAGAGTGAGCAAGCACATTATGGAAACAGTTTATAAGAACCTTATTGTGGGCATTTTAACCTTTAATATGGCAATGTGGTATGGTAACCTAAACGTAAAAGGAAGAAGCAAGCTACAGAGAATAATAAACCTTGCCTCAAAAATCATAGGGACAAAACAGAAACATTTAAGTTGTATGTACGACGAAGTGCTGAGGAAAAAAGCTGTTAAAATAGCAAACGATCCGTCCCATCCACTCCATAGGGAGTTTGAACTTCTTCCCTCGGGTAGACGTTACAGAGTGCCAAGGGCAAATCGTAACATTTTTAAAAATTCCTTCACTCCTAAAGCGATTGGGGTACTGAACACCATGTCCCGCTGATGTGTATACTGCCACTGCTGCCCTGCTTCTTGCCCTGAAGATGTCTGTGTGTAAATGTTGTTGTTGTTGCTTTTGTTGTTGTTGTTGTTGTTGTTGTGTTGTCCTGCTTGTTGTTTTTTGTATGAGACCAAAGACGAATCTCCACACCGTGGACAATAAAGATTTAACTAACTAACTAACTTTTGGCTGTATATTCTCCATTCTCTATTCATGGTCCCGGACCTCCTCGGGACTGTTGCCGCGCTGGGGCTTGCTTTCTGGCTCTCACTCTCTGGCTCTCGCTCTCTGGCTCTCGGTCTGGGGGGCTGCCACCGATTATGCGTTGGCAGAGAACGGAGGAGGTGGAGAAGTGTTAATAATGTTAACTGTGTTCATAGTGTTAATAGCATTAATAGTAATAGCCTGACGGACGGCGTCGGTCTCGGTTATCTTGGGCTGAGTACTGATGTCCGGCCACTGCATAAATGTTCTGCCGAAGCAAACTATAACTTATAACTGATTATAGAATATAGAATATCTATTCATGCTTTTCCATAACATCGTGTTTTTCTGTCTTTCTTCCACGATCGGCCGAGCGATGCCTCTGGGTTCTGTGCGGAATCAGCCGTCCAAGGAACGGACTCTACCCTGCTGCTATTGCCTCACATCAGCATTGAGTCATCCCCCAGCAGGATAGTAATGTTTCTACTCTTATGCATGTTCACTCTTTATGTTAATTTAGCTATGCTCATTAGTTGTCTGTCTGTCCTCTTCCAGGTTTCCCTGGTGGAGACCAGACGGTGTGGATCGGGTCCCTCCTCTGGCAGCATCTGAAGTCCTCCTGCATCCACACAATTCGCTATTCATATTTTACTTTAGTATTACCATGTAAACATCTGGTCAATGATCCGAGTCCTTTGTGATTCTCTATTTTTTTATGTACATATGACATCTATTGCAGGATGTCCGTCCTGGGAGAGGGATCCCTTACTCTGTCAACTCTCCCTGAGATATCTCAATTTTTTTAATCCCGATAAAGGGTTTTTTACTGGGAGTTTTTTCTCCGCCAATCTAAGGGTCTAAGGGCAGGGTGTCATACTGTATGGAATGTAAAGCCCACTGAGGCAAATGCCTATTTGTGATATTGGTCTATACAAATAAAAACGTCTGCAAAGACCAAGTCTCCTCTCACGCCACAAACTTGCCCGTTTGGACTTTGCAAAGGAGCACCAAACATGGGACATGAAAGGTGGAAGAAAGTTTTATTCTCTGAAAAATTTAACCTGGATGGTCCTGATGGCTTCCAACACTACTGGCATGACAAGGAGCTCCCACTGGAGATGTTTTCTACACGGCACAGTGGAGGAGGCTCCATCATGATCTGGGGTGCTTTTTCCTTCTATGTAACAATGGAGCTTCAGGTTGAGCAGGGGCGTCAAACGGCTGCTTGCTATGTGGAGATGTTGCAGCAGCATCCCTCTTGACTGAGGGCCCTCGTCTGTGTGGTGATGGCTGGGTCTTTCAACAGGACAACGCTGCAGTTCTCAACGCCCGCCTGACCTGACAAAGGCCTTTTTCCAGGAGAATAACTTTGCTCTTTTGGACCCTCCTGTGTGTTCTCCTGATCTAAACCCATTGAGAACGTTTGGGGATGGATGGCAAGGGAAGTCTAGAAAAACGGACGCCAGTTCCAGACCATGGATACCCTACATGAAGCCATCTTCACCCCATGGAGCATTCTTCCCACCAGCCTCCTGGAAACACTTGCATCAAGCCTAAACAAATGTTTGAAGTGATCAACAAGAACAAGGGATGTCCATGGTTAACTGGTTAACCGTTAACCATTAAGAAGATCTTTAACCGGTTAATACTAAAGGTTAAACGGTTAAACAAAATTAAATCATCTTAATTTCTCTGAAATCCGGACTCTTATTTTGATATCGCTAAACCGGATGTAAGAATGCCAACTGTCGGTAAAGAATGAAAAGAGTCGTGTAGGCCAGTGATTTTCAACCTTTTTTGAGTCGCGGCACATTTTTTACATTTACAAAATCCTAGGGCACACCATCAACCAAAATGACACAAAATTCTCTTAACACAGTACATATAATACATATAGTTAATAATATAGTTTCTAAATGTATTTATACTCACTTAAGGTGCGAACACACTAGGCATTTTACACGCGTACAGACGCGTATGAAACCCGCCCCTTTTCCATAGGGAACCATTGGTTTACGCGCGTACATGGCGCGTAAATGCGTCACTCGCGCTAAAGCAACATTTTCACTCGCGCTAAAGCAACATTTTTACGCGCGTAGCTTTACGTGCGTATATATTACGCGCGTATAGCTACGCGAGGAGTTCAAAAAATTGAACTTTTGTTGCTCCTACGCGAGACGATTAGCCGCGTTGGCCAATCAGCGTTGAGCTTGACCCTACGTCACATACATTGGCAGGGTCGGAGAACAGTGTACTGTACACAGAGGCTGATGCGAGACACCGAGGGGTAAATGTATTGCGGCGGCCGGTGCTGTATGAAGCCGCTCGGGGTTATACGTGGGGAAAGTAAACCAGGAGAATGGACTTCCTGGTTAATTCAGTGAATATGTGTAGCTGTGCTTTAGCCGATAAACAAAGTTAGCGCCGTATAGCATTAGTTAACTCACCCTGTTGTGTGCGGGCGGCTAGCGCCTCATATTATGAACCCAAACATGACGACTGTCCGCGGGACTTTCACGACAAGTACACGAAGCCCTGTCACGGTCCCCTGTCACAGCCAGGTAGGGTAATTTTGGCTACTTGCCTTTATGTTGTGCCGCCGTGCACCGATGCTGCTGTAACTGTGTTTGTTATGTAGCTGCCGTGAATATGCAATGCTGTTTTAATGCTAGGCTATTTGTGCTGTTCAGTTTGTCTTTTGGCACAGTTGTTGGCCGTATTGTTGTTGTTTTTGTGTGGACATGCACGCTGTTTTGTCGGGTCGGTTCTGATCGCAGCCATGGTTGATAAGGGAAATACAATATCGGGAGGGAGACTCGTCACATTACGCGCGTATAGCCTTTTTTGACACAAAATGATCAAGCAACATTTTAGCCGCGTTACGCACGTAAATCTTACGCGTGTAAAATGCCTAGTGTGTTCGCACCATTAGTGTGAAACCTGGGCCTGTTTCAATGAACACAAAATGGATATCCTGGCAGGAATGGTAGAAAGACTGGGATTTTGACCCATTTTCACCACAACCCCTTCTACACCTGAGCCCTGTGATTGTTCCTTCTCTATCTCTGCTGACTCCTCTATAAGGAAAATAGTTATTGCGCCAAAATTAACTAGTAGTAGCTGGATGACATAATCAACTAATTTGCATAATATGCAATTCTGAAAGAGGCTAAATGAATAGAAAATGCTGACCAGGTAGGCCTATACAAATTACCTAAACCTCTTTACATATAAACTAACCTTAAAAACTTTGTTAGTTGCCATAACTACAAGGTTAGATTTTTTTATATAGATATGCAGTCGCCAATTGAATGTGGACCTATACAACTATTCCCGTGTTTACAAACGTCACCTGGCAGCTCTTGCTGAGAGCGACACGGTGTTGTCTGTCTGCTGGCTGCTGCAGGTAGCAGGGGGCTGTTATCCGACACACAAACCGTGTGAGTGAGGGCTGTCAGCGGTGAGGAGGAGGAGACAGCAGCCGTTGCTAGTACTCGGCTATGGTGAGCGCGATATTAAAAAAAGTTGCAATATGTGTCTCTGGTCTTTAACTAGCCTTAGCGCTATGGTGGAAAGTCGGCAAATATAGCGGAAAAAGTCGCCAGTTGGCAAAATGTTAAAGACGTGACAACAGCGGGACACTGAGATGAGAGTAGGTCACGTGATCCGCGCTGTTGATCGTTTCACTGATCTGCTCTCTCTCTCTCTCAAACACAAAGCGCTAATAATGGATGTAATAATAATAATGAAAAAATATGTCGGCGAATTTCCTAGTCGCGCGCATGCCCCTAGTTCAAAATAGTAGCCTTCTCACACTGTCTCAAAAATACGAGCATTTGGTCGCAGTCTGCAGCTTTGCACACCACTCATCACTTGCAAGCAGCTTTGAGTAATCGGACCTCTCGTTTGTCAGAAAAACTTTAAGTTCCTCTCGCAGCGAATACACACGGGCCAGCACTTTGCCGCGCGACAGCCACCGGACCTCCGTGTGGAGCAATAAGACTTTATGTTCCGCTCCCATTTCCTCACACAAAGACACCCGACAATGGTTAATTAGGTGATATTAAATAATTTCCCACGGCACACCTGACGATCTCTGACGGCACACTGGTTGAAAATCAATGGTGTAGGCTACTCTCAACTTTATAATAGGTCCATCATACGCTCCCAGAAAGATAGCCAGTCACAATTTATGGTCACAACACTCCCCTGCCAAGTGTTTGTATAATTTAATTAACAGCGTGGGCTCCCGCTAGCTTAACATAGCGCTAGCATTAGCATTCTTGAGGTGGATGCTGAGTGTGAGAGAGTGACAGACAGGCAGCGAGTGCCCCTGCACAGACACAGAGAGGTCTGCCATGCTTGTGTGCGAGGGTCAATAGCGAAAATCCGTCATAAACAAAAGCGTTAAGTATCGTTATGCAGTGCTGATAACGTCGGAGCTTATCAATACTACGGTCTTTCAAAATGTTGCCCCGTGCTCAGCACTACTTAGCACTAGGGATGTAACGATATGAAATTTTGGGTACGATACGATACAATATTGCGATTGATATCACGATACGATATTAAGCGCGGAATTAATTTCTACCCCCTTAAATTAAATGGTGTAACGCTGATTTAAATAAAACATAAACGCAAGAATAATTCAAATTTTTTATATCTTAATATGAAGAAGAGATTTCTGAGAGATTTAAACAACTTATCACCAAAACAAAGACACTGCTTCTCTACTGCTATTTTTAAAGAAGCTTTACACCTATATTTTTCAAACTGAAATAGGAATTTTAAATCTAAACTTAATTTAGTCACTTGTCTGTAACTGTAAAAGTATGTATAAAATAAAAATTATTTAAATAGTGTGATAATTTCCCCATTTATTTATGTTTTATTTGCTTATCAACTCTATTTTTACAAGCCATGTTTTACCTTAATAGGCCTACATTATGACAGACACAATGAACTCTGTAAAATATTTATTTATGATTTTTATTTGTTATTAACTTAAATTGCAGTCTCAAAATCAATGTTTTTGCAATGCACTCCTCTCCCCCTCCCTTCCTCACACTTTCGCAACGTCACCTTCATTTGACCAAAGTAGTGTCACCTAAGTTTGACATAGTAGGGATTCCATAGTATTGCTCAACATGTGGTAGCTTTTATATACTGTCTATGCTGAGTTCACGTTAAGTTGTGATGAATATATCAAGGATCTTTGGACTTATTTCCTTCATCTGCCTTTCACGGAAGTTCGCCGACTTTACCGGGGATTTAACGCGCGGTCGCGGTGGATTCTATTCTATTCTGTTCTATTTTTATTTATTTTTTATTTTTTTATAATCTCATTTCCTCACGTTCGCCTGGATTCATAATGATATAATTGACCCGCGAGCAACTTTCTCTTCAGTCTGGTAAGCTGTCGATCTTTTTCTCTTATCTAGCTCCCTTTTCTCTTTCTCTCTCTTCTTCGCTGCTATGTGACTCAATGTGGCGAAACTGCACGCGCTAGTGTAAACAACGGCCCACGTGAGACGTGACTGTTCAGTTTAAAGTTAGAAGTCATGTTTCAGTGATAAGTTGTTGTGTCAATGTGTTATTGTTTGGTTTCCAATGTTGGTGTGGCCCATACAGTGTTAGATTGAGTGCTACGTTTATGACAACGTTGCTCACCAGACTCTCCACAATGACGGAGCGCATTTACCATGCACGCTCGCCTCAATACCGTGACACGGTATAACAAGAAAAAACTTACGGTTGACAATCGTGGCCTTTTCATATCGCGAACGACCGTTTTGCGGTATATTGTTACATCCCTACTTTGCACCGGGTTTCGGTAGGCTACCCATCCCCTAAGCCTGTGTGTGTGTGTGTGTGTGTGTGTAAATGTCCCTTTTCAGTCACTTATTGCACTTTCTGCTCCTACATTCGCATACTAGACCTCTTCACAAGGTGCCGTGTGAATGTCAAAATGTAGGCATTTAAATTGGCTACTGGTCCCTGAATTGTTTTTAAATTAATATGCAGGTCCATGGAACAAAAAAAAGGTCGGGAGCCCTGCTATAATGTTTCATGTATTTCACTATAAATAGTTAACCGGTTAATAACCGTTAATTCTTGTGGTTAACCGGTTAAAGAAAAAAATGGTGGGCCTACCCACCACTGAGTGCTTTTTTGAAACTTTTTGTTTGCATTTTTGAGTTTTTAAGGCTATGGTCTTTAACTTTTGATCAGCTGATGAATAGTCTGTTTGAGTTCTAATGCAGTTTTCAATAAAAAACCTACTTTGTTTTTTGTCTCTTGCTCCCATTTCTTCTTTTTGCATTTTGAATCTCTACTTACAACTTGGTTACCATCAACTACCGAATACTTGCTATTTTCTGCCGGTCTTTGTTCAGGAGTGTATTTATTTTTTAGGGTGTTTTAACTTTTTTATTGATAGTTGAAGAGGGGAATTAGATGGGGATGACACACAGTAAAGGTCCGCAGGTCGGATTCCAACCCGCGACCACTGCGACGAGGCCTGAGCCAGTATGGTAGGCGCTCTACCCACTACTCCACGGAGCGCCCCAAAGAATATTAGGGAATATTAGGTCGAATACTAAATATGCACAGAGACAAAATGTTACATTTACAAACATTTAAATTTAGAGTAGAAATGAGGCGAATTGACACTTGTGTTTATTTTCATTGGTTGATTGTTATTTTGTCTACTCACTGCAGACACAGATAAACAGCTAGATAAACAAAGAGTTATATAGATAGATAGATAGATAGATAGATAGATAGATAGATAGATAGATAGATAGATAGATAGATAGATAGATAGAGTAGTCACCTCTGTTGTAGCTTTGACCGTGGTCCATAACTGACACTGTCAGATGGAAGAACAACATACCACAGAAACCTTAAGCATTGGATTATGACTCTTCTTAATGTCACTAGTGAAGAAGAATAATTAACACTTTATATTAATGGTTAATATAATATTAATGACAATGGATGGAATAATTCATGTAGTACTTCATGAGCTATCATTAATTTACTAGGATTAATGATATCTCATGCATGGTTCAACGCAGGAACAAAACGCAGGAACAATAGATTAATTCAAATAAAGCTCCTTCAAATAAAGTGGTGACCTAGTATTTCAAGTTCAGAACTTATAAAGTGGTGACCTTGAAATTGTGGTGACCTTGAACTGAATTAAATAGTTTGAATAATATGAACCAGGTCTTTATTTGATGGGCCACAAACATCATGAAGTCATGAGAAATTAATTCAACACTTGGTATTTAAAAAAAAACACATGTGTATTGGTGTGACTTATTCAGACATGTTCATCAGTAATAACTCAAAGATCATGAAGAATGAATTCATGCATTTTCATGCATTAACTCAATTCATGATGATTCATGTACCATTAATATAAAGAGTTACCGAATAATGCTTGATGCTCTTTGGGAATTAATGAAAATCTCTGAAGTGTTTTTGTAATAACATCAATTTAAAATCCTAGATATTTCAGTTATGGAAAAAATTACATTCCTGATTAAGAGGGTTGCTTATGAGAACTCTAGATTGTGCATGTTTTACCTTAACCTCCCATAATTCCCTTTAGTTCTCAGTTGATGTTTTGGGAATTCAAAAGAAACATTCGAACAAGAACCTCATCAATTATAAAGATAAAAAAGGAAGGAAAGCAAAGCAGTGTGTGTGTGTCTCAACGCCACTACTACAAACTACAGTTATTTTTATTATTTGCTTCTCTTTCTTTCTTTCTTTCTTTCTTTCTTTCTTTCTTTCTTTCTTTCTTTCTTTCTTTCTTTCTTTCTTTCTTTCTTGTTAATCTGTTTTTAAGTCAATCTACTAATACATTTTTGTAGCAAAACTATTTACAAATGTGAGTGGAGAGCCGTGTAACAGTATCTAAATCTGTGTGTGTGTGTGTGTGTGTGTGTGTGTGTGTGTGTGTGTAATCTGATTTATAAATGTATAAAACTTTTTTTTTTTTTTTTTATCCAAATGCGTTCTGAGACTGGGGAATGTGTGCTGTCATCTGCAGAATATGTCTAGGTGTAATCAAATTTGTAAATTTGTAAATGTGTCTCTCTAACTCTCCAAATCTGATTAATATTTGTAAATATATTTAGATTAGTAAATTAATTAAATGCATACATATATCTGTAAATGCAAACAAACATCCTTGAATGTGTAGTCACATTAAGAAGTTTGTAGACACATCTGTAAATTCGTAGACTAAGACCTTATTGAAGAAAAGCTACAATAAAAGTGGGTTAAACTCACTCACCAAAAATAGAAAATAACTAATGATAATAATCAGTAAACATAAGTATTGACATGTTCGGAACTAATCCAAGTTCAGTGCCCAGTAGGGTTAATTCACTGAAAGCTACAGCATGTAACACACAGTGATGTGTATTAAGCCTGGGTATTTACAGTAAAGGACAAGACTGAGAAGAGAAGAGTGGAAAAGTGAGAGGAGAGGCACAGAGTGGATGAGACATGGTACCTTCACTTTCGATTGTGTCGACTGCATCATTGACCAGTCGAATGACCGTCACTATGGAGGCTTGTGGAGGGAAAAGAGGACACAAGTTTTTGAGACAAAGCCATTCAAAGTGACAACAGTTTGTCATTGTGTTAGTCAAGGGATTTCCCCACATCTGTGGTTTTACTTGTGGCCGGCAGCCCACTACTGCCAGTCCTGTCTGTAGAGGGGACAACCTGCTCTGCTCTGCCTTCTGATTATGATGTTTGGGGGACAATCTGAATACAATATTTTTTCACATTTTTGGAGATAGTTCAGGGGAATAAATTAAAAATTAAAATCAGCATGATGATACACTGCCATACAAAGACAATTGATTTCATAATGCAAAAAAAAAGCCATGTGAGAACAAAACAATGTAAAGCCATAAACCAACAACACAACAAGCATGTTTCAGAGTCAGTTACCATGGTAACACACTCGGCAAACCTAACAGCTTTAAAATTATGTAATTTAATGTGCCAACGTCTGCACATCAGCATCGCACCAGCAACTGAGGGACAAACATTATTATTTATACAGAAAATTGCCTCCACACCCTACTGCCTATCATTTATGAGTCTTTACATAAGCCTAATGCAAAAACTCGGATATCACAACAGCATGCAAGATCATTGATTAATACAATGCCTTACAATGAAAGGGGGTGCAGATAAAGTTTCAAAGCATATACTGTAAATAACATAGTTTTACAAATGATCATATACATGTTGAGTGTGGCGAATTTTGAGACATGTTTGAAGTTTATATTGTGTAAGAAAATACTTTGTAGTCAACATACTCTGAGTTGATTGACCTAACCCTGATCGACTTGGCTGTTCTGAAACCCGAAACTCAGAGTTTCTCATCTCAGAGTTGGTCAACTCAGAGTGGAGGGAGAAACTCAGAGTTTGTTAAACTTACTTCCTGAAACAGGCCCCCTATTCTTTAGCCAGAGTGAGAACGACAATGGCAAAAGTTTTAATCTGCCTGAGGCATATTCAATCAAATGATGATTAGATGCCAACAAGGTCATATTTTTAAATCATGATCATACTGAAAAGTAAAACAATGATTGCATGGATTGCAAAACAAATATAGTGAACTCAGAAAAAATCCTTAAAACACATCTCTAGCACAAAAGCCACAGCCACCAACACTATGCAGTGAAACAGCGACAATAAGTATTCTTTGGGAATTATGTTGTATAATCATGTTGTAGTACATTCATTTGCAGGAGTATCAGCAAATGGATAATAAATGCAAACAAACATGATTGAAACATCTAGAGGCTCACACATGTAAGACAACCAAATCTAATGGCTAATAGGGTTTGCATGATTCTTGATGAGCAAAACGTTCTAAAGAGACATCTAGTGTTACCCACTTAAAAACAAGCAAAAATTATCACATTTAAACAAAGTGAAACACTATGGAAGTGGGGGATAATGAGATTCCTGTTTGTCTTACCATTGTCATCACAGGAGTCAGACTGGAAGGAGTTGAGTGACTGGACCTCTGAGTTACTGCCTCTGTTGCTCTCTGAGAAGCACGTCACTTCTTCTGCCATGTCCACCATCTTCCCTGTATGGAGGGCAGGTAGTCAGACATAAATGAAGAAAAACTGCCTTTTGAGGAGATTCAAAATTCAAGAGGTGTATTTGTCATGTGCACAACAATTACAGTTACAATTATTATTATTATTATTTTTTTAAGTTTTTATGTTTCTATGCCTCGCTTTCAGCAGACCTCCTACTCTTGGTGAAAGTGCTACTGTTGATTCCTACCATGGGCCTAGTATAGATGCAATTTTGTTTCTATCGGCCTTGTTTTTTGAACGTTCGGTTTTACGTACCTGGAATACCTGGCTACTGCTACCGCTGCTCGGTCCAACAGGTATTCCAGGTATTCCAGGTACGTAAAACCGAACGTTCAAAAAACAAGGCCGAAAAACAAACTCTGAGTTTCTCCCTCCATCATGATCCATGGATCATGATGTGGATCTACAACCTTGCTGTGAGCTCTGTGCTCTTGTGGACTGTCCTGTCTCTTCTAATAAATCCAGCGTCAACCTTGATCCAGTACATGAGTGCGGATCTCCTCCAACTGCGGTCTCACTACCGTTCTGCTCCCCCGTCAGTACTGCACCGCTTTCCCTACATCGCTCGCCGGAGGTACACCCACCGCGGAGCCGGACGGAGTTATAACATCGATGACTCCACTGCCATACAGTCCATCTGGTCCTCCGGCCACCGCCAGCCTCCGAAAAACACCGGCAGGAGGGTGGACCACAGCGCGTTAGCTAGCCTAGCTAGGCCGGCTAACGTTAGCTTCTCCAACCAGCATTCTGACGTCAACTTTGGACTACTCAACACCCGCTCTCTTGCTGGCAAGGGACAACTACTGCAAGACCTCCTCCTCGACCGCAAACTCGACTGTCTCTGTCTTAGTGAGACATGGCAAACTCCTGATGATTTTTCTCAGTTGAATGAATGTACACCACCTGGGTTTGTTTACACCGGCAAACCTCGTCTCTCCGGAAGAGGAGGAGGTCACCGCGAGACTTGGAAGGTCGCTCATGTTACTATGCCTGCGTCACAGTCATTCGAGGCTGTGGCTCTTCAATTAATTGGACCTACTCCCACTGTTTTAGTCAACATTTACCGCCCACCCAAACATAACAAGGACTTCATTGATGAATTCACCACACTTCTCACTCACATCTGCTCACTCTCATCCAATATAATTTTGCTTGGTGACATAAATATTCATTTAGACAACACCAATCTTGCATCTACTAAGGACTTAATTTCATGCCTGGACAGTTTTGGTCTCACACAATATATTGATTTCCCCACCCACTGTAAAGGTCACACCTTGGACTTAGTCTGCTGCTCAGGCGTCACTCCTCAAAATTGCTCTGCTGCCGACCTCCCCATCTCTGACCACAAACTTGTCTCATTTAATCTATGTCTAACATTGTCCAAAACCAAGCAATCCCGTGTCATATCCTTCCGTAACATAAAAAATATCAACCTAGCTGACCTCACAACTGGCATTGAAAATCTCTCCATTATCACCCCCCATACACCCCGGATCAGTTGGTTGATTTGTACAATCATGGTCTCAAATCTCTGCTCAACTCACTTGCCCCTGTTAAAACCCGGCCTGTCTCATTCCCCCACTCTGCCCCCTGGTTCTCCCCCCATCTGCGCCAAGCGTCTTTTCAATAGCACTGGACTCACTATACATAAACAAATGCACTATGCTCACATCCTCCATTATAAAGACGCCATTTCATCTGCCAAATCCCAATACTTTGCAGACATTATCAGTTCTGGTGCTGTGAATACCAGGGCCCTGTTCTCAGTGGTCAACAATTCTCTCCGCCCCCCTGATTTCCTTCTACCACACTTCTACTCCACTGACCACTGTAACTCCATAATGGCATTTTTTGACTCTAAAATATCCACCATCCACCAGCAACTGACCCCTCACACGTCTAGTCATCCGCCTCCCTTTGTTCCCAATCCCCCCCTCTCCGTACCTCTCTCCTGCTTTCAACTCCCCTCAGCGACTGACTTAACAAAACTCATCCGGACTTCCAAACCATCTACCTGCCAACTTGACCCCCTGCCATCCTCCCTGGTTATAGCCTCCTTTCCCTCTCTACTACCCCTGATAACAGCCATTATTCATTCCTCTCTCACCTCTGGTTCTGTCCCATCCCAGTTAAAATCTGCTGCTGTTACACCGCTATTGAAGAAACCTGGTTTAGACCCCAACATTTTCAATAACCTCCGCCCCATCTCCAACCTGCCATTTATCTAAAAAATTCTGGAAAAAGTAGTCGCATCACAGATTCAGGCCCACCTCTCCAACAATAACCTCTATGAACAGTTCCAATCCGGTTTCCGTCCCCGTCACAGCACAGAAACAGCACTCATAAAAATCACTAACAACCTCCTGATGGCAGCTGACTCTGGACATTTATCCATTCTCATCCTCCTTGATCTGACAGCAGCCTTTGACACCATTTCCCATTCCATCCTCCTCGACCGACTAGCCTCCATTGGTATATCCGACACACCCCTAGACTGGTTCCATTCTTATCTCTTTGGCGGCACTCAATTCATTCAGTTAAAATCATTCTCATCCCATACCTCCCCCCTCTCCTCCGGTGTTCCCCAGGGCTCTGTCCTTGGCCCCATCCTATTCATCATCTATCTCCTCCCACTTGGTCAAATATTCCGTAAACATAACATTAATTTTCACTGCTACGCGGACGACACCCAGCTCTATGTCTCCTCCAAACCTTCATCCACCCTCCCGCCCCCTCCCTCTGTGCCTGCCTACAGGAAATCAAATCCTGGTTCCCCTCCCACTTTCTCAAACTTAACAGCAACAAAACCGAGATAGCCCTCATTGGCTCCAAATCTACACTCACCAAGCAACCCAGTTTCACCCTCTCCATTGACAACTCCTCAGTTTCCCCCTCCCCTCAGGTTAAGAGTCTGGGTGTCGTCCTCGACAGCACCCTATCATTCCATACCCATATCAACAACTCCATCCGGTCCGCCTACTTTCATCTTCGAAATATCAACCGCCTCCCTCCGCCCGTCACTCACTCCCAACAGCGCCGCTATCTTGGTCCACTCTCTAGTCACCTCACGCCTGGATTACTGCAACTCCCTTCTGTTTGGTCTTCCCCACAAACTCCTCCATAAACTCCAGCTGGTCCAAAACGCTGCTGCACGTATTATCACCAAAACCCCTGCCATCTGTCACATCACCCCCATCCTGCACCAACTTCACTGGCTCCCTATCAAACACTGTATTGAATATAAGATCCTCCTCAATACATTCAATGCCATACATAACCTCGCCCCCCCATATCTGTCTGACCTCATCCAAATCAATACTCCCACCCGGTCACTTAGATCCGCCTCCTCCATCAACCTACACGTCCCCCCAGCTCGTCTGTCCACCATGGGGGCTCGAGCTTTCAGCCGCTCCGCCCCACGCCTCTGGAACAGCCTTCCCCCGGACATTAGAAATATGGACTCACCTCTCACCTTCAAATCCCACCTTAAAACACATTTATTTAAGCAGGCATACTCACCCATGGACTGAAAATCTGCTGCAAGCTCTGTGCTTTTTAAACTTGTTTTAATTGTGTTTTTACCTTGTTTTATGCTTGTTAGGCGACCTTGACCTTGAAAGGCGCCATATAAAATAAATGCATTATTATTATTATTATTATTATTATTATTATTATTATTATTACAGCAGCAGTCCTTGGCGATGACATTCTTAAGTCCCAAGCTCTTTTCCACAATGCAATAAAGAAGAGAGAAATGTATTATCCCTATCCCACTGCATGTGCCTTCACATGCAGGGGCGTCTCAATTCTTCTGGGATAAACAACCCCTCCCCTCCTGTTCTCTCTGTTTTTCCAGAGGTAAATACGAAGACTGAAATCATTTTATGTCTGCCATGATTTCAAACTGTCTTTGTTGCGTCACGTAACCGACACAACAAGAACAGTGGCGAGCTATAGGGACTGCCCCTTGACCAATCAGCTTGGAGAACCAGAGCGAGGCTCTGATCGCTCAAAATGAATGGGAGCGATGGCGATTGCAGTACAGAGGCAGGGGAGGGCACACTGATGAGAAATGACTCTCTGACCACATCACTTACTACTAGCTGAATGGGTATTGTGACATTTATACCAAATAAAACAGCCAAGTGTAGCTTTAAGAGTGTTCATGTCTGTTTAGATAAATATTTGCTTTTACTACCTCGTTGTACCACTTTGCTGCATTACTATTTTGCAATCATATTTCTTAGTTTTTTTCATACTGTTCTGATTTTAAAGCTATAGTATGTCATCTTTTTGAGTTGACACAAAGTTGATTAAGCCAATCAGCTCCACAAAACTCTCTCTGTGTTTCTCAGTATGGCAGCATTAACAAACTGGTGTTGCCCCCCGACACTGGTGCAGAAGCTCAGAATTCCTCATGGGTGCAACAGGAGTTACGCACTATAAGTATATGTACTTGCAATAACTAATTAACTTAGTACTTCCTTTCTTGTGTGTATATATATTTCTGCTAAAACTTATATTGTATTTTATTCTATTTTTATGCTATTGTACAGTATTTTATTGCTATTTTGAGCACAGACACACACAAACATTTCACTGCACATCCTGTATGAGTATGCGACAAATAAAAACCTTTGAATTTTGAATATTGTAATGTCTTTACTTTTGCTTAATTAAGTTTTAGGTTATCAGTTGAACACGTTTGTAAAAAGCATGAACTTACCCTCATCACTGTCCCATGGGCTCTTGAGTATGGAGTCACAGTCTGAGCGGCAGGGGGACACTGGCGGCAGGTTGGGGGCCACGCTGCACACCACCACCCCCCTCCTGGTGCTCCCCGACAGGATCCTAGGTGACTCTGGGTGGAAGGTGCTCATCTCTGTATGCTCCACACTGCGCCCATCCACCATCTTCTCCAGGGTGGACCGAGGGTCTCCTTGGAAACAGGGTGTGTAGGCCATGGGCCTCACTGGGACCTGTGGAGGTCCCACCATGGTGGGCCCCAGCCCCGCCTCCGAGTACAGATTAAGGGGATCTCCCGGTGTGCAGTGCAGGGTTTTAAATTGACCACCGTTGGCCTTGTTGAGGAGCGCTGCGGTGGCTGGATCCTGGACCAGAGAAAGGTTGTTCCGTGAGTAGTTCTTCTGGAAAACCTTCTTGCGGAAGGCGATGAAGAGGATGACGAGGGTGATGATGACAAAGAGCACCACAGCGATGCCCACCAGCTCCTCCTTCCCCACCACAGCATGCCCGGCCTGCATGTCAGGGACCACCACGGGCCGCAGGCTGCAGCGCGGACCAACAAAGCCCACCGTGCAGTTACAGTAGAAGGAGCCGTGAGTGTTGACGCACACGCCCCCGTTCTCACACTCGCCCTCTGGATTGCTGCGGTCACATTCGTTCACATCTTCCTCACAACTAAAGGATGGAGGGATGTAGGAAAGAGTGGATAAAACTGGTGTGAGATAATACTGTATGAACAACTTAAGCTCAATTGCCTGCTTGATAGATAGCTTCTACAAGAGAGTAAGTATGAAATGCACTTGAGGCTGTACAGCGCAGAAGAACTAATCCCTGTGTGTGTGCTGACAACATAATCCCTTTGTCTAATTAAGTATGATTGAGCTATTGTGTTTAAAATATCAACAGTTTTGCAGTTGTAGTTAAACAGTACACAAACAAAAATGTGAAAATGGCAATTTTTTTGGAAGAGTTGGTGGAACTATTTCTGGGCGAACATCAGCGGAGTGCACTGAGTCCATAAAGAATACAAAACTGTAATAATTATTGTTTTTTTTTGTAAAGTTTAGCAAAGTAATGATTTTGCTGTTGGGTAAACAGACAGAGTCTCATACTGTTGGTACTGTTTTCATATACCTTTTCCACCGAGGCAGTTTGGGGGCCGGTTCGGAACCAGTGCCAAATCAGGAACCAGTTCTTTGCTTTTCCACACCACTACCACGATACGTAATCAAAACCTAATCACCGTCCCTAGCAATCACAACGACCACCGCACATACACTGGATAAGTTTTGTTTGGTTAACAAAGCAAAGCAAGAGGCAACAGGTGTAAATCAGTAGTATTTGAGCTGTTGTGTTTAAAGCTAGCGCTAGCGTTAGCCGGAAGAGCAGCAACATACACAGACTTACAGTATACAGTACATTGAACTAATGGGTGAATATACCGTCTGGGGTCTGCAGCCATTTCTGGTCCGTCTGGATATATTATCTAAAAAACTAGGGCTGTCAAGCGATTAAAAAAAATTATCGAATCAATTACAGGCTCTGTGATTAATTAATCTAAATTAATCGCATACTTTTATGACACTTTTATATCTGTTTATAAACAGCTGTATAGCCTGCTACAGTTTGTTTCTCTCTCTCTCTCTGGCTCTCTCTCTCTCGCTCTCCGTCTCTCGTAACTTCTGTCTCCACAACAGACAGCGCTGCACTGCCACAGATGCCTATGCCGATTCATTCCCCATCGTCGTACTCATAGGCAAAAATATTGACAGACACACACACACGGGGCGGGTGTCCGTTTACGCGAGAGACGAGACAGCTAGCAAACAAAATTGTACACACGGAGGAAGATTGAGAGATACTTTTGAACCTACATTGTTGCACCCACTAAATCAATAATGCACACTGCGGAGAATGAAGTAAGATGTCTTCCTACCTTCATGCTTATTTGCCCGAAGCATCCCATAAACCGTCCATAGAGCCCTCCCTGCTTCTCTCTTTACTTTTATCCCTTTCACCCGTGCGGGCCGTGTATGCAAGCTACAGGTTCAGCTCGGTGCAGCTGCACACCACTTTTGCACCGGGTCAAAGGGCATTATAGAAGTGCGATTAATCTGCGTAAATTTTTTAAATCGCGTTAATTTTTCTGTGATTAATTAATCGAAATTAACGCGTTAATTTGACAGCCCAATAAAAAACCTTTTAAAATATGTGTCCTGTGATGCACAATCAAGATGAACATCTTTTCTTTCAAAACAACCTGGGCTATATGAATATACAGTACATGCTGCAGTGATATAGGTTGAATGTCGAAGTAGTGTCAATTATAAACATGCATTTCTAAGGCCAAAAACACTTCTACTGTGTGTTTGGAGTTAGAAAATGAAAAAAATAAACATTATAAATTAAATAGAATACAAATATTTTTGGGTAGAAAAAGTCCATACGTTCCTTCCCTTATACCAGGGGTGTCAAACTCATTTTCACTAAAGGCCAATCTAACGAAATAAGAATCGCATTAAGCGCCAGACATGCAGTTTACTGAAATGCCATTTCTTTTATCCAAAAAGTAAAAACCACATATCAATGAATATAATAATAATAATAATAATAATAATAATAATAATAATAATAATAATAATAATAATAATAATAATAATAATAATAATAACATTTAATTTATAGGCGCCTTTCAAGGCACCAAAGGTCACCTTACAGAGCATAAAATCATCATAAAATCATTAAAAACAAGACGTTGTGGAAAAACCAAACCAAAACAAACAAACAATCAAGACAGTGACCAGTTATACGTTGTGTGCGAGTTTGAACAGGTGAGTTTTGAGTTGTGATTTGAAGGTTGTAATGGTGTCTGACTGTTTTATGTGTGGGGGGAGGGAGTTCCAGAGCCTGGGTGCTGAACAGCTGAATGACCGGGCACCCATTGTGCTGAGGCGTGATGTGGGGATAGATAGTAGTCCAGCAGAGGATGAGCGGAGGGAGCGGGAGGGAGTGTATTCTTGGAGGAGGTAACAGAGGTAATTGGGGGCTAGGTTGTGGAGAGCTTTGTAGGTGAGGAGTAGGGTTTTGTATTGGATACGGTAGTGTACTGGGAGCCAGTGAAGTTGGATGAGGACAGGGGTGATGTGGTCAGATGATTTGGTGCGGGTGATGATCCGGGCGGCTGAGTTCTGAATGATCTGCAGTCTGTTGATGAGTTTGGTGGGGAGTCCGGTGAGGAGGGCGTTGCAGTAGTCTATACGTGATGTTACAAATGAGTGAACCAGGATTTCAGTGCTGGATTGGGTCAGTGATGGGTAGGGATGGGAATTGATAAGAATTGAACGATTCTGATTCCGATTCTGCTTATCGATTCGATTCCTTATCGATTCTCATTGTGTGAGAAAATAAGTACAAATGTGTTTATTTGTATTAACCTGCTTAAATATCTGATCAGAAGTGTGTCTAGTGTGTGCAAAGATTATCAAGAGTACTTTAGGATTAGGAAATTGTCAATTTTCACATTCATTGGTCCGGACAAAAAAAAAGGTTCGCCTTTTTAAGGCCAAATGCCATTATGTTCCCTAAAAACTAAAAACACAGACTGAAAACAGTCAAGGAAGAGCTTGTGCCTTTTGGAATATTAACTGTGCTCATTTGCATTCAACTTGAAACTAAATTCAACTGACATAAAAAATACAAAGAAGTCTTCTGTAAAGATAAGACCAACTATCAACTTTGGCAAATTAACCATTTGTTTGCAGAAAAAATATCATGTATGCCCTCTCAGGAAGGATACGAGATATTTTATGTAAATGCTGTTCTAATGTAGCCTGGAAATCCAGACCCTGATATCTTGAACGATAGAGGGTCTGGCCACGATCAATAGTCATTTCCAACTCAAGGAGCGGCTCCTACTCATGCATTTCAAATGCCACTGCACGCAGTTTGATAGCACTACAACCAATCAGAGCGATGCACAAGGTGACGTATTAAGTACCGTTTGTTTAGCGAACAGCTGTTAAACTGTTAAATAAAACTTTTGGCGTGGTCGGTCGGCAAAACAGAACATTCCACTTACTTGCTAATGAAAGATTTGAGTGCCGTCTTCCAAATCGTAAAGGGTCGAGGCCAAAGCAGTCTCAAACTCACACAACATATCCGCAGCCATCTTTGATGTTTACTATCACGGCTTCGACATCGCATGCACGTCACTGTCGTCATCCGGTTACGTCCGCCCCATTACACCATACAAAGGGCTCTGGCGCGCCCATATTAGATAGAACCAATTGAAACGTGAGTCGGGATTTCTCAACTTTTTGAAAAAGCTTCAATGGAGAGTGTCCAGACCAACAGGCGCAGCAAATTTAATTTGCTAGCGCCTAGTGGCAGGTCTGGGAATGCCAGGCTAGTTCTAATGTGCAGCGCGCATTATTATTAATATAACGGCCCGTCATCAGACACATTTGCACATCGGTTGCTCCTCAAGTAATCCAAGTCTTTTTTTTTGCATGGGCAGAGATCGTTATTTTAAGGGTGTAGTTACAAAGTTTCATGTTTAACTGTAGGGTTCGTCTCAACCACCGTGCGTAAAGGGTGTATTAGAACAGCTGACAGGAGGAAAAAGAAAAAGGCTCTCGCCTTTTTATCTCTCTTCCTTTTTTATAAGCCCGCCGGCTGTTTATTATTAATATAACGGCTCGTCATCAGACACATGTGCCGGATGGTTTTTGCACATCGATCGCTCCATCAATTTATCCAAGTCAGTGCTTTTTGTATGGGCAGAGATCGTTATTTTAAGTGTGTCTTTATGGAGTTTATTGTTAAACTTAAGTGTAGACTATTGTTTCCTTATCACCCCGGATGATAGCCCGCTGCGTATTTCTCTGTCCTCTGGTGTTGGGCTTTTTTTTGCTGATCCATATAGAGACAACAAGGTTGTACAAATCTACAGGGCCCTCTTCAACCCCTGAACCAACCACCACGTGTTTTACTAAAGCCTTCGCCTGCGGCGATCTCCAAGACAACAAAGTGAGTTGTAAACTGTTCCGTTGGAACGACCAGAAGAAGAACTAGGACACAGGCGGTTTACCTAGAAACTAGCCTTTTTGGACAGCGGACCGTAAGCCGATCGATTTGTCTCCGACCTCCATCCTCCGCACAGAATCAGCTGTGCCCCTTTTCCTCTTTCCTGATCTGAAGACCGCAGAGATTGACTCACCAGCTCCCCGACCGCCAAAGGTTCGGAGCCTGGATTTGGATCGCCGTCTTGCGAGCCCCGCCAGTCCCGGAAAGGATTGGCCGGCCCGCCTCAACGACGACGAGCAGTGGACACTAGGTGTCCCCCCCAAGTGAGATTTTGGCTTTATATTACCTGGGCAGATGTTTAGTTATTATTACTTTTTAAAGTGTTGAACAATACTGTTTATTTTCGAATTTGTGTTTGCTATTTTGAACAAGCTGTGTGATTTATCTCCGTTTGTCCTCCCCCACGGAGAACCAGAACGGGGAAAGTTTGATCATTTCATTCAGCGCGAGTGACTGCAGTGTGGTTTAATTCTGCTGTGTGTTTTAAAACCTCACACTTTTCTTCTCCCCCTCCCCGCGCTCAAGCGTGGTCTTTCCTCCTCTTCCTCTCCTGCACGCACACACGTTAGATAACCCTAATTGTAGTCTTGATCAGATAGAATTGGTAAAGATCGGCGGTAGAATCAATTTAAAGAGCGGGTGGTTTTTCGAAATCCCCCGCCTCCAAAACCCCTTCTTCATGTCCTTTGTTCTGAAGTAGACGCCATTTTGAGTACCCGTGGTAGTTACTTCCCCTATCGGTTGGAGGTAGAATAGCCTAGCCTAGCCTAACCCCGCTGCCATTTTGGGCCTTTCGCCCCTCCCTGCACCTTTGGTAAGGGTTATTCTACACGCCCCCCTAGTCTCACTGACCGACTCCCTCGCTCCCCCGCGCGGTCTGACTCCCCCCGTCCCTTTTTCTACTTCGCTTCACCCACACCCACACACCCCACACACCCCACACACCACACACACACACACACACACACACACACACACACACACTGGTACATGGCTGTACAGACAACAATGTTCTAGACGTTTTCTTTGATTAAGTTTGCTAAGTGTATTTGCTTTATGCGTGTATAAAACGGATGTTACCTTAAGTTTCATTGTGGTTAAAATAAATGTTCTTATATTGTAACCAGAAGTGTTTGTGATTTATTTGTGTGGATATTATTGGAGTGTCAACAATCAACAAGTGAAAGATTCTGTAGCCTTCAGTGTTAAGATCATATTACCAAATTTATAATAGTAATTACTTGATTACATTATTTTATGGAAATTATCATTGAGACTAGGATTTATTAATATTGATTTGTTTAACTGAACATTAAACTAATCAACATTTGAGAATAAATCATTGGTTAAACGAGACAATTTGCTATTATTTTTCCATTCTTAAATGAATGGTGGTGCCCCTTTGAACTTTGATAAATTATTAAAGTATTATTAATCTTCAGATTAATTTCTAATAGCTAAATTAGTCTGAACCCCCTATAACCGCTACATATGTACAAGTCCAATGGGCAATTCTGGTGTCGACTAGACAGGCAGCGGACATTTAAACGTTTAACCGTCACGATCGCCGTCTGCTCGCTTGTGCTCGTGCTTGTGCGCGTCATTTGACGAAATGGAAACTTTACAATTGTTGCAAGTGTTGTCGTCTTTTCAAGTGAAAAACAACCAACATTTAGAGAGATTCTGTCTCAACGCCATGTTTGCTGCGTTCTGAACCAAAACAACGCAGCGTGAGTGTCAAATCATGACGCATTTGCGACGAGCGGAACCGATAAGCGGAATCGTTAAGCAGGCATGTTAACGATTCCAGGGAATTGATTGACATCCCTAGTGATGGGCGGAGTCTGGCGATGTTGTGGAGGTGGAAGAATGCAGTCCGGGTGATGTTTTGAATATGGGGTGCGAATGAGAGGGTGTTGTCCAGGTGTTGCCGAGGCTCTTGACTTTGGAGGAGAAGGGTACTGGGAATCCATCGATGTTTATGAGTAGAGCTGGGGTGTGTTGTGATTTGGTGAGGGTGGATTTGGAGCCGATGAGCAGGGCCTCGGTCTTGTTTGCGTTGAGTTTTAGGAAGTTCCTGCTCATCCAGCTCCGGATGTCTTCCAGGCACGTGATGAGGGAGGTGGAGAGGATGGCAGAGGTGTGCCGTGGCCAAAGTACAGATGCTAATGAGATGACACGCGCACAAGCAAGCGCACAGGCGGAGTTCCTGACGTGAATTTATTAAGGATGGTAAATGGTATGGTTAATGGACTTGTATAGCGCTATATCTCCGTTTATCACAGACCCAAAGCGCTTTACATTGTTTTTGTACACATTCACCCAGTCACACACACATTCATACACCGATAGCAGCAGCTACCACGCAGGGTAGGCTTAGCACTAGGGTGCTAAGCTAACTAAGCTAACTATCGGGAGCAATTCGGGGTTCAGTGTCTTGCCCAGGGACACTTCAACATGTGGCGGGGAGACGGGGGATCGAACCTCCGACCCTGCAAACCAGAGGCGAACTCCCTACCCACTTCGCCACTGCCGCCCCGACAGGATGCGCATAGTCCTTTAACGCCTGCTGCCTTACTAGTCGGCACCAGAATTGCCCACCACTTGGACTTGTAGCTACATAAAATGTGTGAGAATAAACGTGTGTGTAGGCCTAGGTGTGGGCTAATAAAAGAGGGAGAGAGCTAAATAGGTGAGCGCAGAAAGCAAAAAGGTTTTCGTTTTACTCACGTTCGTCAGATGATTTTTTTCTTTTTCCTCCCGTCAGCTGTCATAATACTGCCTTTACGCATGGCGGTGGAGACAAACACAAAACAACACACAACGGGACTCCGTGGCCCAGTGATAAGGAAACAGTAGCCTACACTAAGGTTTAACAAGAAACTTTATAAAGACACTTAAAAAAACGATCTCTGCCCATACAAAAAGTTCTGACTTGGATTTGATGGAGCGATCGATGTGTATAAGACCATCCGGTACGTATGGTCTGATGACGGGCCGTTATATTAATAATAATAAACAGCGTGCTGCACAAATATGAGACTGTCCACCGCGACCTATTACGTCAAGGCTACATTTAAAAAAAACAATAGCTTAAGGATTCTCGTTGCTCTAATGTGGAAGTGGAATATATGATGCAAATTTGGCCGGATGAAAATATTCACAAACAGTCAAGTAGGCCTAGACTACGCTCCAAATCCTAAACGCGCACGGTGACGTTGGCAAGATGCAATCGTGCCCAGGCCACAAGCAGTGTGAGCACGGGCCTGCGGGGGGGAGTGGGGAGGGGGGGAATCGTGCTGAATCTTCCTGCAGCACGGAACAGGCCAACGGCACTAGTGTGAGTGGGCCCTAAGTGGTGAACAGGAGTGGACCCAAGACTGACCCCTGGGGGACACCCAGTGAGACACCCGAACACCCAGACTTGTGGTTGCTTAGCTGAACAAATTGTTGGCAGCCGGTGAGGTAGGATGTGAACCAGGAGAGTGCAGCACCAGTGATCCCAATACCAGCCAGGCAGTCCAGGAGCAGAGGGTGGGAGATGGTGTTGAATGCTGCGCTGAGATCAAGGAGGATGAGTATGGTGTGTAGTCCAGAGTCGGCTGCACGGAGGAGGTCGTTTGTGATTTTGACTAGGGCTGTTTCAGTGCTGTGTTTTGGACGGAAGCCAGATTGGAATGGTTTGTGGAGATTGTTCGCGTCAAGGTGGGACTGTACTTGTGCGGCAACCACCCAACTCAAGTGTTTTGGAGATGAAAGTGAGATTGGAGATGGGCCGGTATTGGTTGAGGTCAGTTAGGTCAGCACCAGGTTTTTTCAGGATGGGAGTGATGACAGCCAGGTTGAGAGTGGGGGGTACAGTACCAGTAGTGAGGGAGGAGTTGATTATGTTGGTGATCATGGGGGAGATGGACGGTAGACATGCTTTGACAAGGTAGGTGGGAAGAGGATCGAGCTGACAGGTGGTGGTTTTGGCTTTGCGGATGAGTTCTGAGACGGTCTGTTCTGTTACTGGGGTGAAGTCAGAGAGGGAGCTGATGAGAGGTTGGCCAGTGGTGATCATCCAGGGTGGGTCATCAGAGGGGGTGCGAGATGAGGCAAGTTGTTGGTGAATGGTGTTGATTTTTGAGCTGAGGAACGCAGTGCACTGGGTGGTGGAAATGTCTGGAGGGAGGGTTTTAGGAGGCTGAAATAAGTGGCTGACTGTTGAGAAGAGGACTCTGCTGTTACCTGTACCAGTGTTGATGAGGTTGGAGTAGTATGAGGTTTTGGCAGTGGTGAGGGCATTCTTGTAGTGATGGAGGTGGTCCGAATACATTTGGCGGTGTACAGTGAGTCCAGTCTTATTGTAGAGTCGCTCCAGTCGACGTCCAGTGGCTTTGAGCTGGCGGAGATGAGGAGTGAACCATGGAGCAGTGTGGGTGAATGAGACTGAGCGGGTTTTCAGGGGGGCCAGGGTGGTGAGGGAAGAGGAGAGGCAGTTGTTGAGTCACCTGGGGCATCATTTATAAAGCTTGCGGCGCACAAAAAGCTTGCGTAGACGGAAAGAAATGTGCGGGAAAATGTGCGGTGGCAAACGTTAGTATTTATAAAAACATTATTTGCGGAGAAGTGTGCGTATTCCTACGCCAACTTTCGACCATGTGTAGAGCTACCGCAAGGTTTTCCTGACTCGGGGAATCAGCGACACTCAATGGCAACACCACAAAATAAAGCTCAGTCATCAGAAAAACACAGACAAATGATGCTTGGCACCCAATATATTTAGTCAATAAAATGTATAAGCTTACCTATAGTTGCGAATATATGGCTACCGTAGTCTATGGCATGCAGTTGTGATGTAGGTTGAATTACTTATCAAGTAGCCTAGGTCTACATGTTTTGGTTATTTTATAAATTGAATCTTTTAGCGCTACTCTATAATAATATCCTATACGTCGGGAGGTGTTTCCGTGAGTGGCCAGCGGGAGAGCAAATTTTAAGAGGTGAGTAAAAAGTAGTTTTGTACAAAGTTAAGCCCAACAGATATTAATTAAATTGTATATTTCGTTAGATAAAATCATGTTATGAATTTAGCAAATCATTACACACATCTCTTTCCCATAACAATTCCCCCTCTGGAAGATTAAACTATAATCTGACGTTGTTGGAAATGTGTTGATCTCACGGGAGATAAACAATTCTCTCGAATAGACTATAGGCATTATTTCACTTGTCACACCATATTTTATATAGGCCTACATATAGTACTACAGGTAGGCCTACGCTAATACGTAATATTGCATACAGTACAAAGTTGGGCGAAACTGCTTTACAAAGACTACAACGACTGTGCCAATCATGATATGTGATAAGCGCGCGGGTGTGTGTGTGTGTGTGTGTGTGTGTGTGTGTGCCAGTTTCTTCAGCACATGCACGTCACGGGCTTTCTTCCTTCACAGTCGCTTTCTTTGCGGCTGGTTGCCTCCCTTTTTTCCTCATGTCAGTCAAAAGTCATCATATTCAGGAGCTATTTAGCATTCGCCATGTATGGTAGAGTGTGGGATGAAATTGGGAGGTGAAGTGGGAGGACACGGGGTGGAGATCATCTGCGCACCATTCACCGCAGGTGGGTATTTATAAAGGGAAGATTGTGTGAAACTGTGCGCAGCACAGTTTTATAAATCTGATTTTTTTTTTGCGCAGCACATTTTTGGCTTTCTGCGGACGCAATGTTTTAGGATGGTTTCTACGCACACCGTTATAAATGAGGCCCCAGGTCAGTCAGGGAGGATGCTGGGGGAGGGTTGGGGTAGGAGCTAATCAGGGTGGAGAGGTCTGTGGTGTTGATATGTTTGATGTTTCTGAAGGAGATGGTCCGTTGTTCCTTGGCTTTGTGTAGTTGGGTATGAATGTCAAAAAGTGCAGCTTTGTGGTCGGAGATGGGGAAATCAATGACATCAAGGTTAGTGGGAGTGATGTCAGTGCAGCAGATTAAATCCAGAATGTGACCTTTGTTATGGGTTGGGAGGTTGACATGTTGTGTGATACCAAGACAGTCCAGAAATGATGTGAAGTCATTAGCAAAAGTACAGGATGGGTTGTCGAAATCACCAAGGAGGATAACAGTGGGGGACATTGCACATACAGATGTAAGTAGTGATGAGAATTCATTGAGGTAAACGGCAGAGGGTTTTGGTGGTCTGTAGATGGTGACAATGATAGTGTGTTTGGGGCCTGTGAGTTTTACAGCTAGACATTCAAAGGAGGGGTGATGGGGGACTGTGACAGTGGTGCCTTTGATGTTATCACGGTGGAGGAGAGCGAGGCCACCACCCCTCCCAGTGACCCGGGGTTTACTAATAAGAATAAGAAAAACCTGGTGGGACAGCCTCATTAAGATGGGAGTAATCATTTGGTTGTTGCCAGGTCTCAGTGAGGCAGAGAATGTCTAGGCTCTGGTCAACAATAAAGTCATTTATCAATAGGGCTTTATTACTGAGGGAGCTAGTGTTCAGCAGACAGAGTTTCAGACAGGTGAGTGGAGTGTAGCAGGTTGCTTTGAGCAGAGGGGACAGTACACTTTGATTGACAGGACTGACAGTATGGGCTGTGCGAGGAGAGGGGTGTGGCCCAGTGGACCAGAAGGAGCGGATGTTTTTGTTGCTGTTGTGAGTGTAGTGAAAGTTCCGTCCAGAGACTCGGTGGATGTATTTTGGTCGTTTGAGAATGTAGTGGTGGGATGCAAGCTGAAGTGGGGGGGTTCTTGAGAATATCCGGAGACGTAACATCATATATTGTATATAACCTGTGAACATAGGTTATAGACTAGCAACAACTCACGGCCGAGAAAAATCATAATTTTTGGCAGAAATATTGGACCTAACGAGTATGGATTTTGCCAGAGACTCCAAAAAGAGGCACAAGTTCAAGGATGGATGTAAAACCCATTTAAGGACTAGAAAGGAGCCGAAAGTAGCAATAGAAAAGCACAACTGTGAACTTTAAGCAAAGGTAAGACGATCGTCCTCTCCCGTCAAAAGATGTTACCAGCTCGTAGGGCTATCTTACTTAAATGGAAAGATCCTGCTCCTCCTTCCCACTCACATTGGATTAGAGACATTATGTCATGTATGAATCTGGAGAAAATACGTTTTACTACCCAGGGATCTGAGAATACATTTTATAAAATATGGCGCCCCTTCCTAAATTATTTTAAAAAACCAACCACAATAATTGAAGAGTTGCTACCCCCTCTGTTATTTAATTACATTTTATTTCTTTATGTTTTTTTGTTTCATATTGACTGTTTGTTTTCGTTTCTTGAAGTGTGTGTTTCGTATCTGCGATTTTTTGCATTATGTATTATTTGGGATTGTTTGTGGCTGGGTGTGGGGGTGGGATGTGGGTGGGGTGTGTTTGGAGGGAAAAAAGGGGAAAAAGTGTGTAACCCATTGTGCTACAATTGCTTTGCAACTTTGAAATTCAATAAAAAAACCTTTGAAAAAAATAATAAAATAAATAAAAAATAAAAGATGTTACCAACTGTTCACATTAAATCGCCACGATTTAGCAGGACATGCAGGGTTAAGGCCTTTCAGTTTAGGTGTGTGTATTTGGACTGGAACTCACGTCAGCCCCTTGAAGCCTCTCCTACAGCTGCACAGGAAGGCGTTGCCGATGGGCTTACACACCCCACCACTCTGACACGGGTTAGGAACACACGCCGTTATCTCCATCTCACAGCGCACTCCAGTGAACTGGGGCTGACAGCTGCATGTGAACCCTGGAACACACACAACAAAAGGGACAAGGATATACACTTTATTACGATTTCACAACACTCAGTGCAATGCTTGGCCAAAACACACACACACACACACACACACACACACACACACACACACACACACACACACACACACACACACACACACACACACACACACACACACACACACACACACACACACACACACACACACACACACACACACACACACACACACACAAACAAAGGGAATGGCTCTGACTTATCTGAGATTTAAATAAACATCGCATTAGATCACAATTACACATTTTGAAGATGATGTTTGGAAATAAGTTTTGAATGCTCCAGTGGACTTTTGTGATGCTTGGCAGGTTTAACTTCAGAGATCAGGTATGTTTTAGGTAAGCAGTGCATCTCTGCTTTAAATTAACTTATGATCAGTTTCAGGAAAAAGTCAAGCCAATCATATGAGCAGAGGTTTTAACTAACTATTCTTTTCTTTTTTAATGAATAAGACTTATTCATTATAATATACTTTTTTGATGTAACTCCAGTTTTTTGGAAATTGATGATTAAAACTTAGTAAATTAGTTTACAAAACTTAATTAAAAGGTCAAAGCTTTAAAAAAAGTCAATTTGAAATAAAAAATGTTAACACATTTTATTTGATCATTTATATACCATTAAACAGCTGCATGCCTCAGGCTTGAGCTGGAGCTTTAGTGTGTTGTAGCCGTGTTGTGCTAACTCACCACCAGAGGGCAGGCTGGTGCAGGTGGCTCCGTTGCGACAGGGCTGCTGCAGGCAGGCGTCAGGGTAGAGGATGCAGCCCAGCTTCATCTCCGTCAGGCCCACCACCTCCGCATAGCTGGAGCGTTTGTTCTGTAGTGGCAGCTCATGGTTGTTGAGTGTCACTGAGTCCAGACAGCCCTGGAACCCCTGCAGCACCCGGGGCTCAGTCTGGGAGTCCAGCAGGCTGCCAGAGTGCTGCACCTAGAAGGACAGACCAGACAACAACTCAACTTACAAATCGTCGCTGTCAGGCAGAAACCTTGTATGTACTGAACTGGACTCAACATAACGCGCACCAGTGAGTGTCAGGATTCAGTGGAGTATAGTCCAGCAGCACAGGAAAACATAATAAGGGGGCTTTCACACCTCCCTTGTTTGGTCAGGACTTTCGTACTTTTCCGTTTGATCAGAACTTAAATTACAGGCGTGAAACCTCCCATGGATCACGGTCCAGACTAACAACTCGGGACTCGAGCGCCGTCGACCAGGGCACCGGCCGCTCACTTCACAGAATCTGGGGATGTGAAATTTTTGATGTGGGATGTTTTGTTTGGGAGTTATAGACCAAAAAACAAAAAAGTCACATAGAAATAGGCTAAAGTGGATGAGGATATAAATGCTTTTTGTGTTTTTGGCGCCCCCTTATTGCAACATTTTCAGATTTTTTTGAATGCTACTAAGGATAGCCTCAACATATGTCTAAAATTTGGACTTGATACGATATTTACGTACAAGGTAGTACACGATAGCTAATTTTGAAATATTCAAAAGCGCTACCGTTTTGCCATCGAAGGTCGTATCAAAATTATTTTAAATATTTTTTTTCTGTGTGGGTCGGTAGATGTTCTATGCAAAGTTTGGTGTCAATTGTGCAAAAATTGTGGAAGCTGAAATAGAAAGTCCAGTTTTCAGTTTTTTAACAAATTTTCTTAATAAGTCCCGCCCACATTAATATTTCTTGGACTATTTCTTATATAGAGGTATTTAGGTATGTCCCATGATGGTCTTTTTTTATCTGCGTACCCAGTAGGGACCTGGATCTAGTCATCCAATGGCATGTCCCCACCCTTTACGGTTTGGGCTGTGGATACTGTTTTATCGGACCAAAAATAATGAAAATAATAATCCTTACAAAAACAATAGGGTTCCCTGGCCAGCCGGGCTTGGGAACCGTGTTGCTCTGCAAAACGTGGTCCCAGCTCCTGCTCGGCCTTGGCCCCCTAATAATGCTATAGGAAATATTGACTGGTCTGATCTAGGGCCCGACCAATTCATCGGCCGGCCGATTATATCGGCCGATTATCGCATATTTCGGAATTATCGGCATTGGCCGTTTTTTGCTGATTTCTTTCTTTCTTTTTTTTTAAATCAGTGTGTGAAATGTATTGCTGTCCTGGAGGTAGCCTAAATGAATAGCATTAATGCTATAGCCTATTTACAGCAGCAGCAGGTGTGTTGTAATACATTGGATTAATTTACACTTGACAGTTCCCCCTGCAACCAATAGCAGAGGCATTGGTCATCACTTGACAGTTAATAATAATAATAATTGATAGAATTTATATGGTGCTTTTTTGGAGGTCATTCAAAGACACTTTACATCATAGAGAATCATACATGTAGAAAAAGAAAACAAAATACAGAAAAAAATAATATAAAGTTTGAATTGGAGTCAGGTGTCATTATGCTTCGAGGTGAGTTTTGAGTTGACTTTTGAATGAGTTTATTGAGCCTGAGATGCTGATGTTTGGGGGGAGGGAGTTCCAGAGGGTTGGGTGCAGTAAGATAAAATGCATAATGTCTGAATTTAGACATATTTGTTACACTTTATTTTTTTTAGACAATGCGTATTGCAATAAAGAAAAAGTTTCTGTACATATTTTCAACAGTAAAAAGTATATATATATATTTATGGGTTCAAAAAAGTAAGTTTTTGCAATATATATTTTGGGTTTTTTTTTTTTTTTTTAATCGGCCGATTTAATCGTAATCGTAATTTTTCTCTGAAAATAATCGACATCGGCACTCCAAAATCAATATCGGTAGGGCCCTAGTCTGATCTCATTTCTTATGATGACATAGGGTCTTGTTATACAGCTTTTATGCCTACTATTAACAATGTCATAAAATCTTTTAGTCGAAAAATTCAATGCAAGCCTAGATGTAAAACAACTTGACCTTGGATGAATGAGGAAGTCAGAAAACTGATGCGAGAGCGAGATTGCGCCTTGAAAAAGGCTTTGGTGTCTGGTCGCACTGAGGATAAAATTGTGTTTAAATATCTCAGAAATAAAGTGGTTAATAATGTTATAAAGGCAATGGGGGCGGGACCTGATAAGCCTTTGGCTTCTTCCGTCTCCCTTCGGACAACACAAAGTATGATGTATGAATATTTGCAAGAGAAAATTGTGTATTGTGTGGAAATGTCCGAAAGAATAATAAATAAAAAAAAAAAAAAAAAAAAAAGGCAGATTTATTTCTAAGAGTGATTAAAGATGCTAAAAGTTATGGTAAAATCATTTGGGAAAACCCCAAAAAGCTCTTGGGAGGGGAATAATATAAATCAAACAATATTGAATTGAAGGTGTGGTAGGCCTATGTTTTAGTTGGATTATAATTTATTTTCAGTATTAACACCATCATATGGATTATCCATGATTAAAACGTATATATGAAGAACGAGAATAACCAGAGCGGGCCTTTAGGCAGAGGTCAAAAAAACCTTTTTGCTTTGCTTTATGCTGCTCTCATCCTTTCGTCTCTCTCCCTGCACACCTATAGGCCTACACACATTATTCTCACACATTTTATGTTCAAGTCCAAGTGATGGGCAATAAATTACAAACCGACTATATTTCTGGTGCCGACTATGTGCATCCCTAATAAATGTAAGTCAGAATAGCTCTCTATTCACATGCTTGTGCACATATTGGCTCATTAGCATATACTTTTGGCCTGAGTTCACCTCTCCCAAGTGTGCCGTCGCCAGGGAAGTGTACCGTGCTTGAGTACAGATGGAACACTCACACTAGTCAAACCAACTAGACTTTAAGGGGCAAACATGGCCTATGTCTACTTGGGCATGGTACAGATGGCCTACTGTGAGTGCGCCTGGCCCCTGACACTCTCTTTCTCCTCACACATGTGTCTCTACTTCTGCTATCTCTTTTCTCTTCTCTATTCCTCTATGGTTCTTCCACACACAGCCGCTCTCCCTCCCGCTGGCTCTCCTTGCTTGACCGCACACTCCCGATCTAGAATCTAGGATCGATCTTCCTTAGGTCCGTGGACGCTAACACTGAATTTTATACATTGATTTTTGCAGTGGAATCTGGCCTGTTGAATTGGTGGACGTTGAAAATAACTTTGTTGAATTTTATTCATTGAATTTTGCAGCTGAATTTTGTCTTTTCAATGTTAAAAATTGGATTCTGAATTTGTGAACATTGAACATTTCAATGCATATATATTCAGTACTAGAAATTCCATGGCTTCTGGGGAGATGACGACTGTGCAGGTAAACACACCACCAGACATTCTAGTGAGGCAGAAGTGATAATTGAGTCGGGGTACTTTTGTGTGACTTTATAATAAAAAAAATTAATGCAAATGCTGCATAGTCAACATCTAAAGCATGAAAAAAGAACTCTGGATTCCCCAAAGCTGAGGAGCTCTAACACACTGCCACTGTGTTACCATGGTAAACCCCAGTTGAAGCTACTGACCAGTGCTCCAAAGTAGATGGTTCTGTCTGGAGCCAGCAGTTGTATGAATGGCAGCCCGCCTCGTCGCTCCACGTAGCTGTCGTCCAGGGCCAGGCTGCTGAAGTTGCGATTGAGCTCCAGAGCCACTGTGTGCCAGTTCCCGTCATTGATTCGCCGTCCGGAGATCCCCAACATGTCCTGACTGTCCCCGTCTCCACTGGCCTCATCGCCAAGCCCACAGGCCAGTTGGAACCACAGCTTCCCCTCCTGCAACTGACACACGCAACACACAAATACACTACTTTAATATTGCACACAGTACAGTTTTTTCGATCAGGGGATTCGTTAAAAGAAAATTATGTGTTATTGTCTTCAATAAAACTACCATGCCGTTGTTCTCTGCATGTCACTCACCTCTCTGCCCCATTTCAAGTGTGTCTCTACACTGTCAATAAAGCATAAAAATGCAAAAAAAATATCTTCAGGGCTCAGTGTGTGAGTGTGTACCTTGAGTATGGTACAGGGCTCAGAATGTGTGTGTGTACCTTGAGTATGGTGGAGAGCTCAGTGCGTGTGTGGTTTACATCAGTGTTGTCGCTCAAATGATATAAAATAGCAAAAACTATTTTATGTCGCAATTTCTTTACATAGCCTAGGTGAAGAAAAAGTGGTCTGACTTAAAAATCGCCACTAAAAAAAGCGTGTTGCTGCTCTGAAATGTAACACCAACTGGAGGTGCTGGCATAATATAAGTGGTGGGGGAGAAAAGGACGCACCAACTGTCCGTTAAGTATATTAAACCTTTAACTTCATGTTTTTTTCCCCATGAAAGAAATACACGTCTGCAGAGATTTTAATGATTAGAATGTATTGGCCCTTTCAGATAGCACTACTCTAAAGGGTTGACAGATGCGCTTGGCAAGACGGGTCAGCCGTCAGTTGCACAAGCCGGCCCGGCAACCACCAGCTGTGAGAGCGCCCACTGTCCTGCTCCACCAGCGCAACCCTGGACCCATTACTGCCGAGATCCCGGATCGGAAAAACAAGCCGAAACGTGCTGGTTAATGGTGGAAATAAATCACTCGCTTAAGCGATACATGACACATTAAAAGAGAAACTCAAATCTCATAAGTGCGTCAAATAAATTAAATGTTAAGCTGAATGGTGTGCCGTGTATCTATATCATAAAGAGTAACGTACTACTTCCACAGCCTACATAGCCTAGGCTAACATTTTAGAAGTGATGAATGAATGCAGCCCCCGTGCTGCAGAGTCCCCCCCAGCTGCTCCAGGTCGGAGATAACTGCCCTTACGCAGTCCCATGAAGCGCTCCAAAGTGACCCGTGTGCGCACTAATGAATCAGCGCTCCTACTCAGTTGCACACCATTTTTAAGTGATTAAGATGTTTTTCTTGGTCTGAGCAAACACTGCATTAGTATTATCTACGTACTAACAATTGTCCAACAAAGTCATCGGCTACCCGGCACAGCCTGCACTGCAAGTCCATGCTGTTAACAAACTTGCGTACACGAGCTGAGAGCTGGCGTGGGATTTGAGCGTACCCTACGCTGACGTCCAAATTGATAAATGCGGAGGTTTGTGTTGAAATATGCGTACACCCACTTTTCTGGTCTATGCACGGTTGATAAATGAGGCCCAATGTGTGTGTACCTTGAGCATGGTGCAGGGCTCAGTGTGTGTGTGTACCTTTAGTATGGTACAGGGCTCAGTGTGTGTGTGTACCTTTAGTATGGTACAGGGCTCAGTGTGTGTGTGTACCTTTAGTATGGTACAGGGCTCAGTCTGTGTGTGCATGATGATTCCTCGGCTCTGCAGTGTTCTGATCCTCAGGCTGAGCTTCAGCTCCGTCTGCAGCCAGTCAGTCAGTCTGTACTTGATGTAGCTGCTGCCTGAGAAGCTCAAAGACAAATGGCCTGCACCACAAACATGACATGGTAAGTTGATGCCAAAGTTTCATTTTCACTTCTAAATTGAAGGGTCTATAGAACAATGTGGGTTAGAGTGTAAAAAAAAACGGCAAAAATATTTGTGTGTGAAAATTTAATTCAAAAATTCATGATTTCGACTGTGGCCATTTTGGAAGATCGGCAAAAAAAGAACATACAATTTGGTCTAGTTTCTTGACATTCAAACCAAAATTGTTCTTAAGACCCTTACCTTGCTTTTATAAGTGAAAACAAAACTTTAGCATCAATTTGAAATGACTGTGTGTACAGGCACCCTGCTATCTCTGACATTCACCCACCTGCACAGTCTCCCAGTTTGCCCTGCGGACACTGGCAGGCGTAACGGCCACTGGAGGCTTCAACTGAAACACAGTGCATGTCTGCTGGACACGGCTGGTCCTCACACTGTCCAGACAGTACAGCACAGCTGGCATCTGTCCACACAAACAAAGACCAAAAATACACAACATGTAATGAAAGCAGGACAGTCTAAAAATAGAATGAAAAATCTGAGGAAGAGAGAGAGAGAGTTATAAAGTATATTTATTTTAAGTCTTTGCAATTATTTGTATTCATCAATATTGACAATTGACCTGAAACTATGAATTCATTTATAAAAATGTATAAAGATATTGATTGGAAAAATGTACTGTTAAAACACATTGATGAACTCTGTGAACCTTTCCCCTCAATAGTATCCTTGAGATGAAATGTAAATTTGAATGTATAAATTGTAAATGTATAATGTATTCATTTGACCTAGCTGTACAGGAGATAGAGTACATAGTCCAGTTCACAATTTCTAAAGAAAGTTTTTTTTTAAATGATGCTGACTAGAAACTGGTACAGCTGATCAGTGGCACACATTTAGGTCACTATCTTGGATTTTTAATGTGCATAATTGAAGATTATAATTTAAGCTTTATCTCCTTATCCTGTTATCTAAGGGACATAGGAACCAGAGCTAAGTGGATGTATTCACTCAAGGTGAATATATGTACAATAGTAAGGTATATTAATAATCATATAAAGGGGAGAACGGGGGAATCTGAGGCATCGGGTAATGTGAGCCAACCCCTGTATCTAGGCAACGGAAAACATTTGTGGTCATGTGCGATATATGTTTTCAAGCCCCTCTCATTTCCCCTTGGCCCTGAAAGAGAGGACCTCATGGTGCTGTTGTAAGCATGTTTTTTTTCACCAAAATAGGTATTTTGCATGTAAAATTAAATTTTCTTGCTGTCAACTTAATCAACTGTTGTGCCAAAGCAAATGTATTCACGTAGAAAAACTTCTATCATACGTGTTGATGAACTACCAACATATGAAACCATGTGATGCTGATAACTGAAGATTAGCCTGAAATGCTAAGAGAGGTAGTTTTTTCTCAGATTGTGGTGGTGGGGGAAAGTGAGCCAAATGCTGTGGGGGAAAGTGAGCCACTGTCTCACTTTCCCCCACCATGAGGCACAAGTTAAGTTTAGTCTTAAACATATTTTAATGTAATATTACATAACATATGTTTTATTTTAATGTCATACACATTGTAGAAAAGCCATCATGCCAAGGAAATACACCAGGAAGACGACCTGGGGCAACTACACGGAAAGAGCACCTTCTCATCTTTCCCTGTAACCTTCAGGGCTGGAATGTAGAGTAGGCCTAGTTGTAGAGTATGACAGGCTGATGTTATAATCCAGTTGGGTCTTCTCCTGTGTTCTGAGTCCCAGGCTGTTCTCGCTGGTTCTGAATTTCCTATGCTTTGACCCCCAGACACTAGCTGGCTCTAAGGGTCCTGTGTTCTGACCCCCAGACTGTGTTCTAATCTAACTGGTTCTATCTTTCATTTGAATCTTATTACAACCTTTTGAATTATAATATGTTGTATTTGATTTTGTTCAGAGTTACTTTCAAGTGTTTAGAAAATTTGCTTTGCTTAATTGACCAAACCCCATCATTCTTTTACTAGTCCGACATTAGTTCTGGAATGTGTGGCTAGCTTTCAGGATTCTTACTGTTACAATATGTGTTGTTATGGTAGTTTCAGAGTGGAAAAAGTAAGTGGATCAGTTTACCCCACAGCTGGGGTAAAGTGAGCCACATGACAACTTTTTTTTAAAACAATCATATTTTCACTGCCCTTTGTCTTGGGCAAATTCTGCTAATGCCCATTTCTAGGTAACATCCTGAATTAATGGGAAATGTGTAAATTTGAGTGATAAATAATTTTAGCTCCCTTAGAGGGGAGCAAATGTAAAAAGTGGCTCAGATTACCCCGTTCTTCCCTATATGCCACACATCTTCATGGTAACATTTGGGGAAAAACAGTATTGCCCTGTCACAGATTAATAATCTGTGGGAACGAGATAATTATGTTGTGGACACACAATTCCTTTTTAATATTGCAAGGGGAAGAACAGTGCGTGGCAGTCGTCTGTACACATGCATTTTTTCCAAGACAAGGGTTCCTACTCAGGTATTTTGCGTAATAGTCTAATACATGACCAATGGCCTTTTACAATGGCCGAGAACCCGGACACAGCTCTTGCTGAGCATACAGTGATTCTCACCCCTCACCCCGTACTCCCACAGCACCTCCCACAGTATCTCACAGGTAACCTAGTCATACACCCTCTCCAGATCCAGAATACACATGTAGACCGGATGAGAATACTCCCAGGCCCTGTCCAGGATCCTTTTGAGGGTGAAAAGCTGATCCGTTGTTCCACGGCCAGAACATCTGCATAGTTAATCTTCAATCCGGGATTCGACTATAGGCTGAACCTTCCTTTCCAGCACCTTGGAGTAGACTTCACCAAAGAGGCTGAGAAGTGTGATTCCCCTGTAGTTTGCACACACTCTCTGGTCGCCCTTTTTGAACAGGGGAACCACCACTCCGGTCTGCAACTCCATGGGCACTGTCCCAGTCTTTCATGTAATGTTGAGAGCCCTAGACAGCCAGTCCACACCCAGGGATTTCAGCACATATGTACGGTTCATATCAAATCCCCGGGGCTTTGCAAAGGTGGAGTTGTTATGCTTCAGTAAGTTCCACCAGGGCAATTGACGATGATCCCCCATCGGCCTCAAGCTCAGCCTCTAACATAGAGGGCATGTAAGATAACCACCCAAGAATGTAATATTGACCATCTATATATATTTTTTTTATTAACACCGTTGACTTCCTTGCCCCCGAAAATATAGATCTGGCTACTGGAATCTTGATTGTAGATAATCTAGTAGACAAGATATTGAGAAATGAGTGTTCGGAGGTCGCCATTTCTTTAAATTCAAGATGGCCACCATATTGGCTTATCTGAGACTGGAATCATGCATTTTCTGATTCGATATTCATTGTCGATTTAAAAAAATTTATGGTTTACCTAATCCCCAAAAAACTTGAAATTCTCTAAACAAAATTACACAAGGAACAGGACTAACAGGGAACTGGTTGACAGCTTAGCATGGTGTGGGATCAACCACCTCCCCTTAACCTCCAAACCAAGACCAGGGAGACTATCTCCGTCCTGGGAGAAGAGGTTGAGGTGGTGGAAGAATTTAGATACTTGGGTGTCTGCCTAGACAACAGACTAGACTGTAAATGTAACATGGGGGCTGTCCAGAGTAACTTCATGAGGAACCTGAGATCCTTGTTATGTATTCACTTTTCAACAAGATGTTACAGTTCATGACTTTCGGTCTGAGAGTTAGATGGAGTGGAGTCAGCGTGTCAGCGACCTCGAGACCATTTGTTCCACTCTGCGTGGTGACAACACGAAGCTAACAGCTAAAGTAGCCGACTTGGAGGGCCGGAGCCGACGGATTTTTTCGGATTTAATGCGGGAGGTTTTCGGGAGCGATATTGCCGGATCCCCAGGAGGTTGATAGAGCCCATCGCTCCCTCAGCGCTAAACCGGCACCCGGCCAGAGACCGCGACCAGTCATTTTACGTCTGCATCGATTCCAGATGAAGGATCTATTCATCAGAGAGGCACGACGGAGAGGGCAACTCGAGTTTCGCGGCAAGCCTATTCGGATCGTGGAGGATTACAGCCCCGAGGTGCAGAGCCAGCGTGCAGAGTACCGGGACGTCATGGCAGATCTCTACAGGCGGGGACTGAGACCTGCGCTTCTATACCCAGCGCGACTCCGCGTCACGATGTCCGATGGAGCCAGAAAGTGGATAAACTCACCCCAGGAGGCGCAGAAATACAGTCCCCTCCAATAGTATTGGAACATTGAGGCCAATTCCTTTATTTTTGCTGTAGACTGGAAACATTTGGGTTTGACACCAAAATATGAACATGAGACAATAGATCAACATTTCAGCTTTAATTTCCAGGTATTTACATCTGGATCTGATACTCAACTGAGAAGATATGATTATTTGTAAAGGAACACCACATTTTTAGGTGAGCAAAAGTATTGGAACAGATACACTTAAAATAAAATAAAATAAAACTTAATGTTTTGTTGCAAATCCTTCCCTTGCAATAACTGCATGAAGCCTGTGACCCGTTGACATCACAAAACTTTTGCATTCTTCTTTTGTGATGCTTTTCCAGGCTTTCACTGCAGCCTCTTTCAGTTGTTGTTTGTTTACTCTCTTCAGTCTCCTCTTTAGCAGGTAAAATGCATTCTCTATAGGGTTTAACTCTGGAGATAGACTTGGCCAGTATGAAACCTTTCATTTCTTGCCCCTGATTAACTCCTTTTTTTGTTTTTGCAGTGTGTTTTGGGTCATTATCTTGCTGCACGATGGAGGATCTTCCAATCAGTTTGGTTGCATCTTTCTTTAAATTGGCTGACAAAATGTTTCTGTAAACTTCTGAGTTTACATCATCAATGAAGATTAATGAGCCCATCCGAGAAGAAGCCATGCAAGCCCAAGCCATGACATTGCCTCCACGTGTTTCACAGATGAGCTTGTATGTTTGGGATCATAAGCAGATCCTTTCTTTAGCCAAACTTTAGCCTTTCCATCACTTTGGTAAAGGTTCATCTTGACAACAACACAGTTACACATGATGGCAACAGCTAAATTAACTCAGAAGTCTACAGAAACATTTTGTCTGCTAATTTAAAGAAAGGTGCAACCAAACTGATTGGAAGATCCTTCATCATGCAGCAAGATAATGATCCAGAAAAACTGCAAAAACAACAAAGGAGTTCATCAGGGGCAAGACATAGAAGGTTTGAGACTGGCCAAGTCAAGACTTAAACCCTTTAGAGCATACATTTTACCTGCTAAAGAGGAGCGTGAAGAGAGTAACCCCCCAAAACAAACAGCAACTGAGGCTGCGGTGAAAGCCTGGAAAAGCATCACAAAAGTAGAATGCAAAAGTTTTGTGATGTCAATGGATCACAGGCTTGATGCAGTTATTGCAAGGGAAGGATTGCAACAAAACATTAAGTCTTATTCACTTAAATTTATTTTAAGTCTATCTGTTCCAATACTTTTGCTCAACCAAAAATGTGGTGTTCCTTTACAAATAATGCTTTCTTCACAGTTGTGTATCAGATACAGATGTTGATACCTGGAAATGAAAGCTGAAATGTTGATCTATTGTCTCATATTCATATTTTGGTGTCAAACCCAAATGTTTCCAGTCTACAGCAAAAATAAAGGAATTGGCCTCACTGTTCCAATACTATTGGAGGGGACTGTACATCGACAAGTCCCCCAAACCCCCATAAAGACACGGTTTAAGGATGTTTAATCCACTGGATGAGAGGTAACACTGTAGCTATAGAAGGCAGAAGTGCAGCTGTCAGTTAGGTGTTTGCCTATTTACTAAAGATACAGGCAGTATACAATGGCAACACTCAAAGTTACGTGCATTTCAAATGATAAACTGTCCAGATGGTGTTCATTTTGTTTTGTGGCCGTGTTTGCTGTTACCACATATTATCTGCCCCTATATGCGTGCTGATGCGTTCTAATGGCTTGTCTATAATGTTTATAGTCGCACATTTAAAGCTGCAGTCATATTTTCAAATATTTGTTAATTCATGTGAGTTTTCCGTTTCATACAACTCTTCTGCTCACTGTTTACACAGTTCAGTTATTCCAAAGTTGATGTTCGAGGGCTGTATGTGTTTTTGTAATAGGGGTCTAACTGTCTTTTTGTTTGGGGCAAACTACTGTGTCACTGCGTGTGTATTATGTATTAACAAGCCAGCAGATCCATACATACAATAAAATCTAGCAGGAGTGGCTTTAACTGACCCGAAACAGATAAATAAACGCTTTAAGGAGTATTATCAGGAGCTGTATAAATCCAAAGCTAATGGTGATATCGATGCATAGTTAAAAAAGCTAGACATACCAAAACTAGACAGCGCCTCCTGCGAGGCCTTAAACTCTGAACTGTCCCCTGCAGAAATCACGGACGCTATCAAATCGCTGCATAACGGCAAGAGCCCTGGGCCAGGTGGCTTCGTAGTTGAATTTATTAGAAGTTTGCTGACCAAGTAACCCCGATCCTGCATAGAATGTTCTCCCACTCAACCGAAGCGAATAGGCTCCCACCAACACTGTCTAACGCAAACATTTCTCTCTTGTTAAAACAAGATAGAGATGAAACTAACCCGTCTTCATATCGGCCAATTTCTATGCTTAACTTGGATTTCAAAATGTTTACAAATATTCTGGCTAAGACGTATTTTCCGCACTATAAGCCTCACTGGACTATAAGCCGCAGGTGTTATAATGTTTAATTACCATATGTAAGAGTTCGTGCACAGAGGGGATTGTCGGGAAAGAGATGGCTGCTTGAGGAAGCTCCCATTTATTATGGGATTTCTCGAGGATCAATCGATTCCTCGTTAAACTTTTTTCTATTTTTAGAACTCAACGCATCTGTCTACAGAACAACGGTTGACCGCAATAAAGCGCTCAATGCTTATGTCAAACAGTCACAGTAGCCATATGATATTAAGGATTTTTTTCCACAAGTTTAAAACACATTTTCCTCACTGAAAGTAATTAAATAGACGGGCCACAATTTAAACCGATCGAGTAGGTCTGCGATGGGGAGAAAAAAAGCATGGGCTGTAGTTGTAACAAAAAAAAAGTAGCCTAAGTCACCATTTAAAATAAGAATGGCAGCAGATAATATAAAATGATTGTCTTACAATTTAAATACATATGAATAACTCACCGAAGCAGATAGTTGTAGGCTTATATCCAACCGCATAATGCTCACTCTGTGTCCGTGAATAATTACCGCGACTAATTTCTCATTAACGGAACGTTACACCCGTCGGTTTTTGAATCTTATCCCCATATTCCCTATTGAAGGCTTCTTAACTGTTGTTGGCTCGGAGCGAATGTGCCTGAAGTAAGCCTTGCTTCTTCTTTTCTTTCCAAGCGGAGAGCACCTTGCATGCTCACCTGGAGTCTAATCATTACTAACTGAGAGTAACAGGTGTCATCTCCCCTTTTTATAAACGTAACTTTATCATCTGCTTTGAAATAATTGGACAGTTATATTCCTGAAAATGTTCTGTAGAAGAAAGGAGAGACCGTGTTCAGCTCCGCGGTGCTGTGGAGAACACAGGCTGCGCTGCTGTGGCACGGAGGTGGCAGATATTTGCAGTTTGTTTGCAGATGTTTGACACAACGTTCAGTTTATTGCACTTGCATCAAAATATTGAATTTTGTTAAACTTTATTTTATCCGTCTTGTGCCGTTTTGTACACTATATAACATTTTAAAATAGGGGCAGCCGCGGCCCGCCGGCCTAAAGGCTACAGACACAAAAAAATATATATATTTTCCTCATCCACCAATCGAGTTCATTTGAAACGAGGAGTACTCGATTACTAACGCCCATCCCTAGTAGCTACAGAACATATACTGTGCTGTGTAATAACAGGGTCGAAAAATGGGGAAAAAGTTGCGGCTTATAGTCCGAAAAGTACGGTAAACTAATTTATAGAATCCATTATTCACACAGATCAGACCGGGTTCATCCCCAATAGGTTTTAATTTTTTAATTTTAGGAGAGTCCTAAATATTATGTATAACAAATTCGACAGCTCTTCCAAACAAGCTATTTTGTGTCTGAACGCGGAAAAGGCTTTCGACCAGGTTGAGTGGGGGTAGTTGCTCAAGGTGCTGGAGGAGTTCGGTCTTGGGGCCCCTTTTATTTCATGGTGCGTTTAATATATGCCCATCCCACCGCCTCCATTCTAACAAACCAGGAAAGATTTATTTATTTATTTATTATTATTCTTCCGGACAATTACACACAATACATAATTTTCTCATTGCATATTCATACATATTACTTTGTGTTATCGTCCGAAGGGAAGCAGGAGAAGCCAAAGGCTTATCGGGTCCCGCCCCCACTGCCATAATATTCAGATACACAGATACACAGCTACTACAGTTAGAATTTTTTTTTCTTTTTTTTAAGAAGAATCATTCTAAAACACAGATAATTTTAGGTCTCTATTTTCCTCTCTGCCTGTGACAATGCAGATATGGCCTTGTCCATTTCTTCTCTAGTAGCCTAAACACATCTGCAAAAGTATTCAAAACAGTCAGTGTGTCTGCTGACCTCGGCTACAGTCCCATAACATGCAGTGTATTTACAAATTCTTCAGTCAGAGAAAGTCTTCCATTTTTGAATCGGGTGTTCTGAACACACAGTTGATAATTAACATTTATCTTTCATTTGAATTTCAATAGTCACACATTCCATTAGATTAACAATAGCAGAGCACATTGTATTTACGATTTCAAACCTTATATTTTGACACAAACCAGTTTAAATCCCTTTAGTTCAAAGTCCATGGTATTGCCTTCTTTAATCCAAAAAGTCCATGCTTTTGCCTTCTTTAATCCTCGTCCCTCCGGAATTGATCCAAATCCTCCTCCGTTTTGATTTGCACAATTTTGGCTTCTTCGGGTGTAGCTCCATTCATTTTGATGAAGATTCTTCCATCTCTCGTCCAAGTTTGTTGGACCTGTCCACATTTTTTTAACCCTCTAGCTTGATAGGCCAAATAAGCCTTTCTCTTGGTTAAATTTTCACTCATTCCAATTTGTTCACCTTTAAGCTTCATGCCTTGACTGAGGCATGATGCTTTCTACTCACAAATTTCAGAATGACAGCACGCTTTTTGGCGAATTTCCCCTCCGGGAGAAGAAAACAGGACTCCACGTTCTCTAGATCCAGATTAATGGCTTTGCTTCTCAGAAACATTGCCACTTGTTTTTCCACCGTTACATTCCCTGTATCGCCCTCTTTTTCTCCATTCCCGGCACCTGCATACGACCTTGGTTTAATATCCATTCCAGTTAGTATCACATCTCTGTATTTTGCTTGTTGTTCTTGATCATCAATTTTATCTCCAAGCTCTTTCAAGAGCTGATCTTTCTTCACATTGACGGCTTGAAGTTCCTTCAATTCGATCATCAGTGGCTTCAGACCAGCAGCAACTTTCTCTTTGATTTTTACATCAAAACGCCCAATCAATTCGTCAACAATCCCAGCCAGCTCAGCCTTCCGCAGTGCTCGCTCCGTCTCCCTCTCACTTTTTATTTCTCTCTTCAAATCTGCCAACATTCCTTTCTTCAAGTCTGCCAACTGTTTTTTCATTTCTTCCGCAAAAACTTTGTCTTCTTCCATTCCCTTATCAGTGGTTTTTCCTTTTTTGGACATCTCCAGAGATTTTCAGAGATTTTTAATGCTGTGAATCTGAGTTCTCCGCTGCTCTCAGTAAATAGCTCTTCACCCTCAGCAAGCCGGAAGTGAATATGAGATCCACACCCTTTGCCCTTACGAGGGGGACGCGCCAGGGTTGCCCCCTCTCGCCGCTCCTCTTTGCGTTGGCCATCGAGCCCCTGGCTATTAGCATAAGAGGGCACACACTTATAAAGCCAATATCACTAGGTGGGATGGACCATAAGATTTCTCTATACGCAGATGGCATCGCCCTCTTTTTAGCCGACCCCAAGAATTCCATCCCCCACCTACTCCAGCGAATTAATTCTTTTGGCGACGTCTCGGGTTACACCATAAACTGGCAAAAAAGTGAACTCTTGTCTTTAACAGCAGATCTGGACCCAACATTCCTTGCCAATACGCAGTTTAAAACAAATCTGGTCAGTATAAAGTACCTGGGCATTAAATTATCTAAAAACCCAAATACACTTTTTGAGTTAAATTTTATGAAAAGACTGAACAAACTAAAGGAGAACATAGAGAAATGGAGAACATTACCGATCTCCCTTATTGGCCGTGTGAACGCAGTAAAGATGGTCTCCCTGCCGAGATTTCTGTATCTATTTCAGAATGTGCCAATTTATATTCCTAAATCTTACTTGAAGTCAATTGATTCTATTGTAATGCCTTTCATTTGGGGATATAAAGCACATAGGATCTCAAAAGCCCATCTTCAGAAACCCAGGGAGCATGGCGGACTGGGGTTACCATGTTTTTTACATTATTACTGGGCTGCCAATGCTAGAGTGATGGTGTATTGGCAATTTACATATGAAAAAGGCATTAGACCTGATCTGCCCCCCTGGTTGGAAATTGAAAAAAGCTTGGCACCAAAAACCTCTCTTACTGCCCTCCTTATCTCTTCTCCCAGACCGCCTGCCTCCTTTAGGAGACCACTTTACCTTGTCCAACGGTCAGAGAATTTGGAACCAAATTAGGAAGGCCTGTGAACTACCGAGATTCAGCATTCAGAGATTGGAGTCGGAAGGGAATAGTAACAGTTACCTTTATATAAATGGTCACGTCACTTCATTTGATCAGCTTGTTTCAAAGTTTTTGTTAACAAAACTTTGTTTCCTTATATATTATAACATTTTAATACTAAAACATTCATGCTTTTTGCTGTGAACTTTGTTTGACTCACAATATACAACTTGTTGTTTTCACAAGAGAAGTACTGTGAATGGCCTTGAAAAAAGGGAGTACAGACTCCCACGTTCTGTTCTCAGACATTGGATGAATAACACCTGCTGATGGTGTTGGGAAACGGGATGCAAGTTTCTGGGAAAATCCTTATCAGTTTAATTAAAACTCATCCACGTCAGCAATGACCCTGGACACACAAACACAACGTGTTCACATACACATTTTGTCAGACATATAAACTCTGTTATTTCAGTTCAGTTTTTGTATTCAACCATGTATGCACCTGATACATTGTTGTTTGACCCTTGCATCAGCTGTTTGCAAGTAAAAACCAACTTGCTTTGAAAATGCCTGACTGATCTCTTTATTAAAAACACTTGGGTTTTTTGATAAAAGAATTCCTGTAACAGTTTTCACTGTTGAAAGCTCAATTCTTCAGGTATCTACAGGTGAGGAATTATGTCAGACAGAATATACCATCCTCTGAGTCCCTGCCCGCAGATGATTCATTGTCCAAAACTTTACTGGGCTCACCAGAAGCTAAAAACCTGATTTCATCTTTTGTGGGAATATTTTTAGACCGGCAGGACAAATACACTTTAAAAATAAGGCAAGCCTGGGAAAAAGACTTAAACATTGGAATAGCTGACGATGTCTGGGAGGGAGCGCTAAAAAGCATAAAATCCTGCTCTATAAATTCGAGGCTTCAGTTAATTCAATTTAAGGTCACACTAAGATTGCACTATTCTTAGGTTAAACTGCATAACATTTTCCCAGATCTTTCGCCTTTATGTAACAGGTGTAAGATTGCCGAGGGTACACTTGCTCACCACTTTTGGGAATGTCCAAATCTTTACAACTTTTGGTGTCTTGTATTTCAATGGTATTCTAATGTTTTAAATGTTTCTTTAACTCCTGATCCGGAAACCGCTCTGTTTGGTCATTCCACAGCCCTGGAAAAATTGGACCATAATGCACGCATAATCATGGTTTATGGCATGGTAATTGCTAAAAGATGTATCCTGAAGCTGTGGAAGTCCGACTTGGCCTCTCAGTTCGATACCTGGCTGAGGGAACTGGTGGGCATTCTACATGTGGAAAGGCTTAGATATGAGCTGTCAGGCCACCCCCATAAATTCCCCGCTATATGGGGCCCAGTGCTGCAGCACATAGGGAACCAAAATGTGTGAGTTTTTTTTTGTCCGTATGTAAAAAAACTGTAAAACCACAAATAAAAGTAGTAAAAAAAAAAGATGTTACATTTCATCATCATAAACATTTAGGAGGAGATTCTATCACTCACCATTGCATGTGCAGCGTGAGGTGCGGTGGAAGCGTGGTGAGACAAAGCTGGCACGTGGGGTGCTGTACGTGGCTAGATTATGAGAGTCCAGGACAATGCTCTGTTCACACTGCGCCCCACGACACTCCAGCCCCGAGCAGTTCTTATCCAAGATGGCGGACACCCTCAGGACCTCTTCCAGCTGCCGCCTAGACGCGCTGAGTTTCTGGGTGAGGTAGGCTGCCTTGTAGTATCCGTCCCCTTCTGTTTTCTCCACGGCAACAAGCATGTCCAGCTGTTGGGTCCCCCCGACCGGCTGCAGGCTGAGCAGGTGCAGTGTGTCTTGGTGCTGAGAGGCAGAAGCAGCCTGCTGAAGAACCTTCAACACACTCTTCATGTGCAGAGCCACAAAGTCCTGAGGAGACACACTCTCAAATCGAACCGTCACCGCCTCACGCAGCATCTCCGGTGTAGCCTGCTCCACTTGCACGTTGACGGGCACAGGCACGGCAAATCGCCCGTCGCTGACACTGGCGTTGAGGAAATACCGGCCCGAATCCAAGCCCCCTAGAGCGATGATCTTGCCGTCGCGAGGGCTGATCTTAAACAGACTGCGCTGGGCCGGAGGGGCATGGCCAAAGCTCAGCGCGTCATAAGGGTCTGCGTCTGTGGCGTGTAACTGCCCGATCACACCGCCGGGGAACTCGTCCTCCATAGTGACAATATAAACCTCAAGGGGAGAGGCTACAGGCCGGTGGAGGCTCTCCTCTATCACACGCACTGTCAACATGGAGGAGGAGGACAGACGAGGTTTACCACAGTCTGACACCTGGGAGACAAGAGACAAGAGACATGAACAAACACACAATAAAGGGAAAAACAGGAGAAAGGACATGGTAACATATCGGTAACACTTTGCAAGACGTTTACATTAATTAACTGTTAGTTAATGCTTAGTTAATGCTATTAACAGTTAGTTCATACGTACCTTCTGCTTATTAAGCGTTTACTAACTCTTAATGCTTAGTTATTAACGTTTATTCAAAGCTTGGTTAAGCATTAAAGCTGGGGTGGAGGATTTGGGGAGAAAATGGCAGTTGGGATAGAGATTCGAATCCAAATACCTCAACCGCTCCACTTGTTCTCTCTGGTCCCTCCCCTATGGTCCCTCCCTGACACGCTCTACACCAACAAAGTTGTGCCAAAGTGAATGGACAGTCCCAACAGCCAATAACAACAGAGAATCGGAGCCTCGCTCTGATTGGTCAAAGTGTACAGCTCATGTTAACTTTGACCAATCAGAAATCACATACCCAAGCTTTAACTCTGCTCAGTTAGCTAATAATTATCCAAGCGGTAACACTTTATAATAAGGGTACATTGATTAACTGTTACTTAATGCTTAAAGTTCATGCTTAATCAGCATCAACAAAGCAATAACTAACCGTTAATAACTGCTTCGTCAATGTTTTATATGCATTAACTAAGCAATAGTATGCAACACGTATGCATAGTTAATGCTTAACCAATCATTGACTAACTATTAATTACTAAGCAATAACAGTTACTTAATGCTTAATAAGCATTACCTAACTATCAATAGCATTAAATAAGCAATAACTAACAGTTTAAAAATCTACCCTTTTTGTAAAGTGTTACCGGTAATTGTTTATGTGTGCATAACCCCGTTAATATACAATATGTTTATTTTTAGAATTGCTCAATTTTAAACTTTCACCTGCTACTCTTCAACATATTTTTCAGTTGCCATTGTGCTTACATGAAATGTTAAACAGTGCACTTCAACTGAATCTTCGAGACCATACTAATTTGTAAAGACACAAGCATCCTCCATGAGCAAGCGCTCTGTGACCATGCCTAGAAACAACTCCACTTTAAGGAGAGCAAACCTCAGACAGAACCTGGCTTGGCTTCAAAGCAATACAATGGCAACAAAAGTAATACAACAAATAGAACTAATAATAGCAATAGTAACAATAGTGACACAAGCAACAATAGTTATGCAATCATTTTCACTAATAATAATAATAATAGAAGCACTTTTACTGCCATAAAAATGTTGCTGCCACATGCTGAGATATTTCACATGGTGTGTGGCTCAGCAATTCATTAAAAACTCTGCAGGTGTGATGATAACATCTATACCTGTATTTGAATAACATATTCAGTTGCCAGGTCTCTCTTGAACACTTGATTGGCTACCAGTGTTCCATCGTTCTTCAGCAGAAACTCTCCGCCTTCATTTCCTGACAGGATGTAGAAGTCAAAAGGTGGGCCATTGTGGGAGGAGTCCTTGTCTGTAACAGACAGCTGCAGGAGGCTGGTGCCAATTGGCTTGTTTTCCTGTTGAGAGGAGACACAGCATTGGAAAAGACTTGTCTGTTCAAGGACATATTAAGGTCACATTGTGATGTTTCTTTCAACAACATCATAATTCAAAAGGAAACTAATACAATTTGAAAGACAGACATAGCTCCTGGTTTAACTACTGTAAGACCTTACAGTATAAACACTTTATGTATAAACCACTGATTTCCATAATCACCACTACAGTTGTTTCTATTTGTTGTAATAAGTCATTTATACAGGCGTGAGAATTGATGTGTCGCTGCTTGTTTGCAGAGATTTTGCCATTGCAATTTGGAGTTTACAAAACAATAAAAGTCAGAGATTTGCAATTGACCCTTCCCTAAGCCCCGCCGCCCTTAGTTACTGTTGCTAAGTCCGACCAGCATGGCGCTCTGCCTGGCACTAACTGGAAAAATATTGTCAAACTTTTGGAAAAACAAGAAAGCCATTACAGACAGAGAGGTTTACAATATGCATCTTAAGGGTATATTCAGGATACCAAACTAACTCAGGAACAAAATCACGAAAAAAAGAAAATGCATATAAAAAAAGAAAAATATAGAAGATAAAGCCTATGGATCACAGAGTGAAAGTGAACCGCAGTATTACCTGATAGTTGAAACATATTGACGTCACGGTAACACTACACACTTGACTGTAATATCATAGAGTTAACAAGCTGGCTGGATCACAAATGACAAAGTTGTTATTAAGTATCACACCAACGTTGCAACAGTTTCAACCCAGAGATGCAGTGGTGCACAGGTAGACCCAAAGTGGTGCTGTAGCACCTGCCCTTTTCCCCTGGCCCACTCAAGTGCCCTTTTGAAAAAAATCTGAAAGTTTGTTATTTATTTTTTTACAGTGTATGTGGCCCATGCCGACATTATCATCTATAAATGCTCAACGATTAAAAACGTTTTACAATAATGCCCCAATAAATATGCCCCCCCCTCATCCTCCTCCTCCACACACACTTCCTTTGTCAACGTGAACGTGCAGAGTGGACACAAACGGAGGCGCGTTGCAGCAGCTGCTGCACACACACACCTACTCCCCGTCCTGCCCTGCCCCACCAGCGAGGTAACATACAGTTGTGTTCAAAATAATAGCAGTGTGTTTAAAAAAGTGAGGCAAGATCAAAATCCTTATCATAGCTTTAATTTCCAAACACACAAATGCATTGGGGACATTGCACATTCTATTCCAAATCCAAATATGAAGAAACATTTATCAAATGTTTCTTCATCTTTACAGAAAGTGAAGAAAAAGGAATATTAGACTGTTCGAAAAAATAGCAGTGTCTGCATTTTTCTTTACAACTCAAACATTTACTGTATCAACTGAAAAATGCATGAAGCTTTAGCTTTCAATCACTGAACTAATATTTAGTTGTATAACCTCTGTTTCTGAGCATCTGTGTTGCAGGGAACCGACCAACTTATGGCACCTGTGAACAGGTGTTTCAGCCCAAGACGATTGGACTACATTCCACAATTCCTCTGCATTTCTTGGTTTTGCCTCAAAAACAGCATTTTTGATGTCACCACATATGTTTTCAATCCAGGGATTGGGCTGGCCACTCCATAACGTTAACCTCGTTGGTCTGGAACCAAGATCTTGTTCGCTTACTGGTGTGTTTGGGGTCGTTGACTTGTTGGAACACCCATTTCAAGGGCATTTCCTCTTCAGCATAAGGCAACATGACCTCTTCAAGTATTTAAATGTATCCAAACTGATCCATGATCCATGGTATGCGATAAATAGACCGGACACCATAGTATGAGAAACATCCCCATAACATGATGTCTGTGCCACCATGCTTCAAATTGTACTGTGGCTTGAATAGGGGCCGCAGACAGTTTGTCAGACGACCCCCAAACACGGAATTCAAGCCACAGTACACTTTGAAGACAGTGAAGCATGGTGCCACAGACATGTTAAGGGGATGTTTCTCATACTATGGTGTCGGGTCTATTTATCGCATACCATGGATCATGGATCAGTTTGGATACATTAGAATTAGAGGTGGGCATAGATTAATTTTTTTAATATAGATTAATCTAGATTAATTTTGGAATTAATCTAGATTAATCTAGATTAAAATGTCTCATTTGAATTCATTCATAATATGTGTGTGCTGCTAAATAATGACTCAAAGTAAGTCTTTGAGAACGTGTTTCTCAAGCCAGGTGGCGCATCAGACCAGGGGCTCATCTCCTGTGCAGGTGCACACCTAATGCATCAAGTTAACCCGCGTGCAGAAAGAGGATGTCACGGAACTCATGTCCGTTAGCTTTTCAATATAAGACTGTCAAAATAAAAGTCCCGCAAAACAATCGTTATTTTGGGGATTAACTTCTCCGCGTGAGAAATTTGAGTTGTAGGCTAGCGTGTGAGAGTGTGAGCTGGTTGATATGAGTGTGTCTCACGGCCAAAAGGGTGAGACTTGGCAGCTCTGTCAGTTGTCAAACAAAGCGGACGGACGTGGTCTCTATAGCAACGAGATCAGCTGAGCTATCACTGATAAAAAAAATATTGTTTCCATAATGATTTCCATAGCCTTAAGCCATAGGCTAGCCTACATGTTGTGTAATTCAGTGATTTTCAACCTTTAATGAGTCGAGGCTATGCATTGGCTTTGGCGATTTCCCTTGCCTCTTTTTTTTCTCTCCACACAAAGCTCTCCCATTGCACACACGCATGCCCCGGCCGCTTCAGAGAGCACAGACTGTTAGAACTCCTACAGTAAACCAATTCCGCATTGCACAAGGTGCAAACAACCTTGGTCTTGTCGAGGTTTCCATTGGGAAGCTTCTTAAAAATACATTTTCCCTGAAGCAAACCCGGCGGCTTCCTAGCTGCATCCATGTCAGCACGTTACGTTTGATGTGGTACACAGGTGCGAAGTCGGACTCGTTCTGACTCGTGCACTACAGTGCAATTCGGCCAGGTATACATCCGCGCTAAAATAAGAGGAATAAGAGATTAACGGCGATATTTTTTTTATCGCCGATAAGAGTCTGGCGTTAACGCAGCACGTTAACGCCGTTATCGGCCCACCACTAATTAGAATACTTGAAGAGGTCATGTTGCCTTATGCTGAAGAGGAAATGCCCTTGAAATGGGTGTTCCAACAAGTCAACGACCCCAAACACACCAGTAAGCGAACAAGATCTTGGTTCCAGACCAACAAGATTAACATTATGGAGTGGCCAGCCCAATCCCTGGACCTTAATCCAATAGAAAACCTATGTGGTGACATCAAAAATGCTGTTTTTGAGGCAAAACCAAGAAATGCAGAGGAATTGTGGAATGCAGTCCAATCGTCCTGGGCTGAAACACCTGTTCACAGGTGCCATAAGTTGGTCGACTCCATGCAACACAGATGTGAAGCAGTTCTCAGAAACAGAGGTTATACAACTAAATATTAGTTCAGTGATTCATAGGAAAGCTAAATCTTCATGCATTTTTCAGTTGATACAGTAATTGTTTGAGTTGTAAAGAAAAATGCAGACACTGCTATTTTTATGAACAGTCTAATATTCCTTTTTCTTCACTTTCTATAAAGATATAGACACATTTGACTAAAGTTTCTTCATATTTGGATTTGGAATTGAATGTGCAATGTCCCCAATGCATGAAAATAAAAGCTATTATTAGGATTTTGATCTTTACTAAATTTTTTAAACACACTGCTATTATTTTGAACACAACTGTACATGAATGGAGTCAAGAGTGTATTGTTTGCCCCCTAAGTTGCCAAGCTATAACTTGCATTTATTTGTCTCTGTTTTAAAGTAGCCTCTATCATGCAGCGCCACACAGCTGAGCATAAATTAGCCGACTGTCCTGCTTAACAAGCTAGCCAAAAAAATAAAAAATAGATATGACGTGATGAACACAACTTATGTCGGCAGAGTTTGTCATTGGTACAGCATGTGAATCTATCAGTATGCTGAATATTTAGTGTTGTTTAGGTTTACTTTAGGCTGTATAATTAACACATGCAGTAATTTATTTGCTAAATGACAAACAGGCAATTCCCAATTGCCTGCAGAAAAAGTAGCCTTGTGCCTGGTTGTAATGTAACCAAGCAGTCTAATTCATATGGTTGGTCTCTTTTTATTTACAAATTGCAGTATAATGCCTAGAAAGGAGAGGTTAAAAAGGAAAAAGAAAGGGAGCTACAGCAGGCAGCCCAGAGGAGCAGCTCTCTGCTCTCCTGGATGAAAGCATCCACCAGCAGCAAGGAGGAAGATGAAGATGAAAGGTCAGAGTCAAGACCAGAGTCATGTTAACTGTTCAGGGCCTTTTAAAGATCAGATTATAATGTTGAACTGTTCCTCAAATGTTATTGAAATATCTTAAAAGCTGTCCACACATTTTATTTTAACTACGCAAAGTGGGTTGGTGGTACTAAATCAGTCATAATTATATTATTTTGTCCCAACCATAAATTATTTCTATGTTACAAGACTTGCAGTAATCTTGTATTTACCTTAATAGGATATTATTAGTACGGAGATCAGGGGCCTAACGAAGACTTCAAAGAGAGAATTCGGGATAAGGGATTATTTAAAAAAATGTAAGCTGACTGTATTCCAGAAAATAGTACTAAATAGCCCACATTGACACAGGTGATTTAGCCTTAGCTTTCTTCTCAAAGTGCACCAGATTGATGCATTTTACTTTAAAAGGTTCAACATTTTTTTACGGGGGAGCTCCCCGGACCCCCCTAGAAGATCCAGGGTCCCAAACACAGTCTCCCAAATTCCTTTGAGAAACACTCTATGTGTGGCCGGGTATTAAAAGTCATTAGGCCAGGGGGGGATTTTGTATTTGATTTGGTCATTCATCGATAGAATATATTGTGCCCTTTTTTTTGCAATGAGCCACTGCAGAGACGTATATCCAGACTATAGCCACATTAGCTTTAATTATAGAATTATTTCTCATCCAACCTCTCCGACTATTGAGTGTCACTATTACAAGTATCCCATGAACAATGTTTGACCATTTCTACCAATTGTCCTACCTCCTGTCCTATGCTGCGCTGTGATTGGGTGGCCTGTGTTTTCGGGGTGTGGCTTGGCGAAGGGTCAATTGTAGCCAAAGTCCCTTTTAAACTAATACGGGGACATTCTTATTGACGTGGTGAAGTTAAATTCACATGAATGAAGAGGAGTACCTGTATGACAGTGGAGAGGTTGGTCGGGGAGAAGATGGGTGGGTTGTCATTGACATCAGAGATATCTATGTTGACCAGGACAGTGGAGGACATAGGAGGGACTCCAGTATCCAGAGCTCTGATGGACAACGAGTAGCTTGGAACCTAGGAGGACACACCATCCAAATACATCAAGCATACAACACACATTTAAACTTGCATGCTACATCTTAAAACCACTGAGTTTTTATTTCCTGAGGCAGTATGAAAAGTTAATTGCAGTCTGAACTGAAGGAGTTTCCAGCTTGCAATGTAAGATGTGTAGGTTTTTTTTCTGTCTAAAGTAAACTGGGAGTCTATTCAAAATAGTGGAGCCAGGACAACATTACCAATTTCAGTGTTGTGTGACTGTTTAATTCCCCTGTTCATAATTGGCCACAAAATAAACCCAAACATTAACAGTTATGGAGGATATACAGCTGGCAATTAAAAGGGTTGAATTGAATTGAATTGAATTGAATTGAATTGAATTGAATTGAATTGAATTGAATTGAATTGAATTGAATTGAAAATGTTTTTATTTCGAACAAGTAAATAATAAAAAATTAAAAAGCAATAATAAACAATAAAATAAATTAAACAAGTGGACAAAAGGGTTAATTTTGCAAACTAAATAATAAACTATTAAGAAATGCTCACACACACACACACACACACACACACAAAGGGAATGGCTCTGACTTCTCTGAGATTTAAAATGAACATCGCATTAGATCAGGGCTGTACAGTGCGACAGTTTTGATCGCATTTGCTACTGAAATTGATCACGTGCGATGATGAATACAAGTCCATTCGCACTAGTGCTAGTTGATAATGAGGAGAGGCTGTCTTTGAAACACAGAGGAGAGATGCACAACACTGCTTAGAGGGCTCTACATTAACACTCCAAATGGGGGTAAATGTAGACATAGGCAAATAAGTTATTGAGTCCACCCTTCACTTTAGCTGGTGAAAGATATGTGTCCTCGGGATCTGTGCTCGTGCTGCGATTCTACCATATAAAAACTTCACCAACGGTAATAACCGGAAGGAGATTACTGCAGTTAAGTTAACGCGTGTGCAAACAGAACATTTCCTGTGCGCCTTCACGTTAAAAGCCTGTTACAAGCCAAACGTTAGTTGACTTTTATTTTGAAGCCAGTAAGAACAGGAAGTTAGCGCTTCACAGCCCTGCAGTGCGCTATCTTGAAAGGCAACTCATTCAGCTGCAGAGAAAAGTCAACAGTAGTCTAAAAACAAAGTTTGAAATAAGCCACTGAAGAACAACTTCCAACACATTCACAACAACCTATTTCATTTATCCTAAATTGTACCAATATGTATACTTATTTATTTAATAGGCTATGTTTAATGTTTTAAAGTTTGGTTTTAATTAACAGAAGGACATTTTCAAAAAAAGAAATATTATTATTAATACAATAATTATATGTATATACAAAACATATATAGATATAGATATATATATTATTTTTATATTTTTATGGGGAAAAATTATTCTGAATCAGCAAAAAATTGCAATTGGCAGGTTAGATTCTTTTGTCTAAATTGCAATCAGTGCACCCCTATTCATTCTTCTGCAATTATTACTGCACACACTAGGATATAATATTAATTGAGAATCTCAAAGGAGACCAAGATGACAGGCTCAAAAGTAATTACAGTGAAATGCAAGGGTTAAGGTTATGCAAATTTTCGATCATACTTTGTGTGCTACCAAATTAATTTTTGTGCTACTGAATTTTTTTGCTTGCTAGCACCAGTGCTACCACCTAAAAAAATAAGCGTACAGCCCTGCATTAGATCACACATTACACATTTTGAAGATGATGTTTGGAAATAAGTTTTGAATGCTCCAGTGCACGGACGTAATTTGGGGGGGGGACACAGGGGACATGTCCCCTGCACTTTTTCAAAAGGCCGTTTTGGTCCCCTGCACTTTTTACCGTCCAAAAATAATGTTGCGCTATAGTAAACAGAGACATGTCAAGCACTAGGACCAAGCGGAAAACCGCCGCTCAAGCTGAAGCCTGTTTCCCTGAGTTTAGACCGCCCACAAGCTCCTCGATTGGCTCTGCCGTTTCTTGTGTGATTGGCCGTCCCCGCTGTCACTCCATCTTGCGTGCACACTCAGTACACCCAATACATCCATGATGAGTACACCAGTCTGCTAGTTGTCCAGAGGGGTATACTACGAAGCGAGATTAAGGGCTGAGCGAGGTCTGTTGAGTCTAAAGCCAGCATTTTCAGTATCACGAAAAGGTTTATCAGTATTTTCCGCTGCTCTCAGTGTATAGCTCTTACCCCATGATATGAATATCAGAGGTTTCATTTACATTAATGTTTGAATCGTGTCCATGTGCATGCGTGCGCGCGCGCGCGTGCGTGTGTGTGGTAATAAGGCGCCGACATGTCTAAAAGAAGAAAAGTGGATATAAGGGACTTCTTTAGAAGTCAAAGTGTAAGTTACTCAAATAAATGCATTACACCCATAGATAGTAATTACACCCATCCTGCAACACCTTCACTGGCTCCCAATAAAGCAGCATATCCACTTCAAGATCCTCCTCATCAATTAGCTACAAAGATCTCAATAACCTTGTCAAGTGTCTTTGAGTTTTATTGAAAGTGCTGATAAATAAAATGCATTATTATCATCATTATTATTATTATTTTAACTGTAGAGCCCCAACAATGCAAATATTTTAAAAAGCTTATATTTAATGCCAAAGAGATACACTTATGTTCATGTATTATTTTTATGTCGAAAGGCAGCAAAAATGAAAAAACACCAACAATGAAAGATTAGGGAAATTACAATGAATTAGATTACAATTGTGATTTTATACATCAAAACTCATGATAATTGTGAAATTAGAAGTTTTTTCCTCTATAACCATATCATCAAAATTGATGATTGTTGCACCCCAAATTGTCGCACTGTTCATGTTATGCATCCACATATTTTTGTCAGGTGACAGAAGGAGATACAGGAGGAGAGGCTAGAGGAGGGAGAGCAGGAGAGGCTGGAGGAGATGGAAGACAAGAGGGTGGAGGAGGTAGAGGAGGAGAAGCTGGAGGAGGTAGAGGAGGAGAAGCTGGAGGAGAAGAGGCTGGAGGAGGTAGAGGAGGAGAAGCTGGAGGAGATGGAGGAGAAGAGGCAGGAGGAGGAGAAGAGGCTGGAGGAGGTAGAGGAGGAGAAGCTGGAGGCTCACAGGTGAGGTTGAAAGAATAAACATATGTAAATCATGAGATTAAGCATTGTGACAAATGTTAGGGTGACGATAATCTGTATCAGAGCTTTCAAAGTTCAAACACGTGCATCTATATATTTTGTCAGATGAAAGAAGCAAACTGGACAGGTACAGTTTTATATTGAGGCCAGCGTACTAAAAAGTTGTCTAAATGTATTATTGTATTGGTAAGAAATAGTAGCGACTCAGTAGTGAGTTCATGAGCTGGGTCAGCAACTCACAGTAGGGAGTTTATGTCATTTATATTTTGGTCTTGCACCTCTTTAGTTTGTTTTCAAGAATTTTTTGGAGAGTGCGCATTTTTCTTGGTTTTCCATTAGAGTTTTATTAAAAATGTGTGTCCCCCCCACTTCTGAAATCAAAATTTCGTCCTTGCTCCAGTGGACGTTTGTGATGCTTGGCAGGTTTAACTTCAGAGATCAGAGGCCTGTTTCAGGTAGCTGGTTTTGAGGCAGCCAAGAGTTTGTTCGCTCTGAGTTAGTGGAAACTCGGTTTTCCGTTTCAGGAAGCAGGTTCAGCGCAACCGAGAGTCAGTTACTGCAGCAACATACGCCATGGGTCTAACCTGCTGTATGGGTGGTTAGACCTACCCTGAGTTTGTTTTCACTTTACGCTGCAGCTCCGACGAAGAAAGAGTGTCACTGTCACACGCGTCCTTGTATAGTTTGAAGCAAAATCATTCCATAGAAATCTCTTTTAACGTCTGTGCCACTGAACAGATTTCTGTCAGGTGGATCAATGTAACGCTGCGGCTGCACGCGATCGTTACTCTTCACTTGTGCAATCCCAAAGTCACAGACGAGCCTCTTTAAATAGCCAAATGTGAATATAAAAATGCTATAATAATTTAAACTGTGATCACTTGAGGAAAATGGATCTGGTAATAAATCAATCAGGCTCTTCAATGGAAACTGTCACCTAATGTGTCTGACGTTAATGTCTTTCACTCCCCATTTAAAAGAAGCGACAGTCTGTTTACTGCACAGTAGGCTATTATAGTTTGCCTACATAATACAGCGAATATAAAACACTGTCAGCAATGCTGTGCCGCGCCAGCTTAATACTTTTGCTGCTGCTGATATGCGTAACTTTTTAAAATAGACTATTGCTTCTCATACGGAAGCGAAATTATTCTCTTGACAAAAAATGTTTGCCCCGTTTTTTTCTGAATTGCCAAGGTCAGAGTTATGAGGGGCGACTGTGGCTCAGATGGTTAAGCGGTCCTAGGGTTCGCGGTTCGATCCCCGCCTGGCCACCTGTGTCATGGTTGTTGTATCCCTGGGCAAGACACTTCACCCACCTTGCCTTGTGTGAATGTGTATGATTGCTGTATGTTTGAGGTGGTGGTCGGAGGGGCCGTTGGCGCTGAATGGCAGCCACGCTTTCGTCAGTCTGCCCCAGGGCAGCTGTGGCTACTATCGTAGTTTACCACCACCAGTATGACTGTGTGTGAACGAAAGGAACACTGTAAAGCGCTTTGAGTGCCTTGAAAAGCGCTGTATAAATCCAATCCATTATTATTATTATGAGACAATATCCCCGTTAATTCTTCTCCATACCATAAGCTCATTCGTTAATATATATATACAGTGTATGTATGTATATACACTCAACAAAAATATAAACGCAACACTTTTGTTTTTGCTCCCATTTTTCATGAGATGGGGTTAAAGATCTAAAATTCATTCCAGATACACAATATTACCATTTCTCTCAAACATTGTTCACAAATCTGTCTAAATGTGTGATAGTGAGCACTTCTGCTTTGCTGAGATAATCCATCCCACCTCACAGGTGTGCCACATCAAGATGCTGATCTGACATCATGATTAGTGCACAGGTGTGCCTTAGACTGTCCACAATAAAAGGCCACTCTGAAATGTGCATTTTTTTGCTTTATTGGGGGTCTGGGGAACCTCAGAACCAGTCAGTATCTGGTGTGACCACCATTTGCCTCATGCAGTGCAACACATCTTCTTCGCATAGAGTTTATCAGATTGTCAATTGTGGCCTGTGGAATGTTGGTCCACTCCTCTTCAATGGCTGTGCGAAGTTGCTGGATATTAGTGGGAAGTGGTGCACGCTGTCGTATACGCCGGTCAAGCACATCCCAAACATGCTCAATGGGTGACATGTCCGGTGAGTATGCTGGCCATGCAAGAACTGGGACATTTTCAGCTTCCAAGAATTGTGTACAGATCCTTGCAACATGGGGCCGTGCATTATCTTGCTGAAACGTGAGGTGATGTTCATGGATGTATGGCACAACAATGGGCCTCAGGATCTCATCACGGTATCTCTGTGCATTCAAAATGCCATCAATAAAATGCACCTGTGTTCTTCGTCCATAACAGATGCCTGCCCATACCATAACCCCACCACCACCATGGGCCACTCGATCCACAACATTGACATCAGCAAAGCGCTCACCCACACGACGCCACACACGCTGTCTGCCATCTGCCCTGAACAATGTAAACCGAGATTCATCCGTGAAGAGAACACCTCTCCAACGTGCCAGACGCCATCGAATGTGAGCATTTGCCCACTCAAGTCTGTTACGGCGACGAGCTGGAGTCAGGTCAAGACCCCGATGAGGATGACGAGCATGCAGTTGAGCTTCCCTGAGACGGTTTCTGACAGTTTGTGCAGAAATTGTTTGGTTATGCAAACCAATTGTTTCAGCAGCTGTCTCAGTGGCTGGTCTCAGACGATCTTGGAGGTGAACCTGCTGGATGTGGAGGTCCTGGGCTGGTGTGGTTACACGTGGTCTGCGGTTGTGAGGCCGGTTGGATGTACTGCCATATTCTCTGAAACGCCTTTGGAGACGGCTTATGGTGGAGAAATTAACATTCAATGCACGAGCAACAGATCTGGTTGACATTCCTGCTGTCAGCATGCCAATTGCACGCTCCCTCAATGCTTGTGGCATCTGTGGCATTTTGCTGTGAGACAAAACTGCACATTTCAGGGTGGCCTTTTATTGTGGACAGTCTAAGGCACACCTGTGCACTAATCATGATGTCAGATCAGCATCTTGATGTGGCACACCTGTGAGGTGGGATGGATTATCTCAGCAAAGCAGAAGTGCTCACTATCACACATTTAGACAGATTTGTGAACAATGTTTGAGAGAAATGGTAATATTGTGTATCTGGAATGAATTTTAGATCTTTAAGTCCATCTCATGAAAAATGGGAGCAAAAACAAAAGTGTTGCGTTTATATTTTTGTTGAGTGTATATATATATATATATATATATATATTAAAGATATTTTTTGGCATTTTTCATGCTTTATTGATAGTTTGAAGAGACAGAGGTGAAATGGGGCAGAGAGGGGAGTGACATGCAGAGAACGACCGCGGGCGGGAATCAAACCCGGGTCTGCTGCTGGGCCCGGCCCAGGGGGGGGACTCCCAACCAACTGAGCTAAGGGCGCCCCATTCGTTAATATTTCTAACTCTAGTGGGAGTTTTCTTTTCTTTTTAATAGCACTGGTTTTAACTAACTACTCTTTACAAACACACGTACACACACATACTGTACCTAAGTATTAACGCACACACACATGGACTGACACATCAGCACTGCTTTTTTCTGCCCACACACACACACACACACACACACACACACACACACACACACACACACACACAGACATCTCATTGATTTCACTTATGAATACTTTATGATAGGGAACATAATGATTTCTAAAGTTTCCAAGCAGTGTGGAGGAGAAGGTGATAAAGAAGGTGATGTAGAAGTAAGCTGAGAAGAAAAGCAGCTGCGGCCTGCTGTAAATGACAGAGCTGGTATTTAGAGCTTTGTTAGCATGCAGGCACGTGCACAGATAGACCCCAGGTGGTGCTCAAGCACCTGCCCCTTTGCCTCTGACTTGATATGTGCCCTTTTTACCAAAGGTAAATATTTTTAAAATGTAATATATATATTTTTCTTGGCCAATGTCATCAATTCTCAAATAAAAGCATGTTGTTATAATGCCCGATTGAACTGCGTTTGAGTTCAAATTCAGCGAGACCGTAAGAGCCCCTGCCTCTCCCTTTTCGACTTCCCTAGTCACAACAGCCACCGTGGAGCGTTCTGTGGAGCAGCATCCACGTCAATCACTGCCTTCATCAGTGACAGGCAGGAAGGGACGTTGGAAGTCGGGGTGAGGCCCTCTCTCTCCCCTCCCTGTTGATGGATTCCCTTTAACTATATAATCTTCTTTTTTTTAAGGAAATAATTGTTTTGATTTTTCTAACTTCCCATTCAGACTATTTTTAAATTAGTAAGGTGAGAAATAATTAATGCATGACAGAAAATAATTGAGAACCACTGGGCTAAGGGAAGATAGACACGTTCCCGTTGGAACATAGGGCCTCATTTAGAAAAAAATCGAAGAAATGTTGGAATATAGGGCTGTGGGAATAAAAGCACGCTCCCCTCTCAGGACCTCAGTGAATTCCAGCGTGGTACTGTGATAGGATACCACCTGTGCAAGTCCAGCCAGGAAATTTCCTTGCTCCTAAATATTCCACAGTTTACTGTCAGTGGTATTATAACAAAGTGGAAGCAATTAGGAACGACAGAGACAGTTGTTTAAAGAGCACACAAATAATCAGATTTAGACTTTGTTGTGCCTTTTGTGAGAGTTTAGCTGAGTTACGTATTTCATGGACATTTTGATTATTAATCTGACATTGCTGCAATTATTTCCATATGATCTTCTGATCAAAAGTACTGTACATGCAGTATTCAGTGAGGCTAAATATTCAAAGTGACTTTAAATATTTAATTAACCAGGTTAATTATCCTGTTGAGGTCGAAGTTATGCATTGACCACTGCTTCCACCTCTTAAAATGATAACTATTTACAACTGACTGCAGATTATATTAGCTTAAACTAATAATTTATTTAGTTGAATAAATGTTAATGATGTGGGCGGGACCTGATAAGCCTTTGGCTTCTTCCGTCACCCTTCGGACAACACAAAGTTAAATGTATGAATATATGAAAGAGAAAATTGTTTATTGTGTGGAATTGTCCGAAAGAATAATAAATAAAAATAAATAAAAATAATGATGTAACAATGTTGCAAAAAGGCTAGAATCAAATTATTCTCTTGTCTAGTTACACTGCCCTCTGCCAGCCAAAGTTTTGTTAGAGAAGATCCCCTCTCAGACCATTCCTGTTTATTTTTTGAGTAGTAAAATGTCTGTGCACACAACTGATCAATCAAAAGTAATCAAAAAACGGTATATTACAGAAAATACCAGTGAAACATTTATTCAAGCATTTTCTTTAATACCACCCCTCCCCTGTAACTCAGTTAATGAGCTTTTAGACAACTTTAACGGCAAAATTACAAGTGTTATAGATGATATTGCGCCCACTAAGATGAAGGTTGTCTCTGGTAAGAAAAGATCTCATTGGAGAAATACCCCGCAGGTCAGAATAGAAAAAAGAGAGTGCCGTAAAGCGGAACGCAGGTGGCGAAAAACAAATCTCCAGGTTCATTATGACATCTTCAAAGAGAAACTTTGCACTTTTAACTCAGAGATGAAAAGTGCAAGGCAGTCTTTCTTTTCTGACATCATCACCAAAAACAACAACAATGCACGTGCCCTGTTTGCTACTGTCGACAGATTAACAAACCCTCCTGTGTCAGTAGCATCTGAACATCTCTCCACGAGGGCCTGCAATGAATTTGCCTCCTTCTTTACTGAGAAAATTCACAAAATTAGACAAGCTGTCACTGCATCAATACAAAGTTCAACATATGTGTTATCGCTATGCCCACTTAAAATCAATCCAAATGCAATGACACAATTTTATCTGATAAACCACAAAAACCTGGAGGACATTATACAACACCTGAACTCCTCCTCCTGTTGCCTTGACATTCTTCCCACAGGCTTCTTTAAAACAGTTTTTAGCTGTATGGCCTCAGATGTTCTACAAATTGTCAACATGTCCCTTCGGACAGGTGTATTCCCACAGGCCCTGAAAACAGCAATCTTCAAGCCACTCCTAAAAAAGAACAATCTAGATACATCGCTCATGAACAATTATAGGCCCATATCTAACCTACCATTTTTAAGCAAAATCATTGAAAAGGCTGTTTATCAACAGCTAAATAACTACCTAGCAATGAACAACTGCTTTGATGTTTTCCAGTCAGGATTTCGACAACACCACAGCACTGAGACTGCTCTGGTTAAGGTCCTCAATGACATCCACTTAAACACAGACAGTGGCAAAAGTTCTGTTTTAGTTTTACTGGATCTCAGAGCCGCTTTTGATACAGTTGACCACAACATATTACTAGATCGACTAGCAAACTGGGTTGGACTTTCTGGAACTGTGCTAAACTGGTTTGAATCCTACTTAAAGGACAGAGACTACTATGTGTCAATAGGCAATTTCACATCTGAGCGGACACATATTGAATGCGGGGTCCCCCAAGGTTCCATTCTTGGGCCTCTTCTGTTTAACATCTACATGCTCCCACTAGCTCAGATTATGAATAAGAACAAATTATGCTACCATAATTATGCAGACGACACACAAATTTACATAACCATATCACCAGGAGACTACAGTCCGGTACAAGCACTGAGTAAGTGCATTGAACAAATCAATGATTGGATGTGCCAAAATTTCCTTCAATTAAACAACAACAAAACTGAAGTAATTGTCTTTGGTGCCAAAGATGAACAATTAAAAGTCAGCGCACAGCTTACATCTGTTATGCTAGAAACCACACACCAAGCCAGAAATCTTGGTATTGTCATAGACTCCGACTTGAATTTCAAGAAACACATTAAATCAATTAATAAGTCAGCCTACCACCTTAAAAACATATCAAGAATTAAAGGACTTATGTCTCAGCAAGATTTAGAAAAACTTGTCCATGCATTTATCTTTAGTAGACTTGACTACTGTAACAGTGTCCTTGCAGGCCTTCCAAAAAAATCTATCAGACAGCTTCAGCTAATTCAGAACGCTGCTGCTCGAGTCCTCACTAGGACCAAAAAAGTGGATCACATTACCCCAGTTCTGAGGTCTTTACACTGGCTTCCTGTCACTCAAAGAATTGATTTCAAAATACTGATGTTGGTTTATAAAGCACTAAATGGTTTAGCGCCAAAATACATTACTGATCTGCTGATACGTTATGAACCGTCCAGAGCCCTTAGGTCGTCTGGGACAGGTTTACTTACAGTCCCAAGAGTTAGGACTAAACGAGGAGAAGCAGCTTTTAGTTTTTATGCACCAAATATCTGGAACAAACTCCCAGAAAACTTGAGGTCTGCTGCAACCCTCAGTTCTTTTAACCCATTGATGACTATGGCAATCTAGGATGCATGTCCTTAATGCCTGAGGGTTTTCTGAAAAAATAGTACGAATTGTCAAGTCTACCAAAACCTTAATATCTAAGCCTGTGTAGCACATAGAAACATGAAATAAAATACATTTAAAAGTTAAGGTTCACAGGTTTTATTTAAACATGCTCCCTTAGCGCTTACAAACCAACACATATTTCTAAAAATTGTCAAAATTAGATGAATTAGAAAATTATTAAATATTGTTAATAAATAGATGCAATGTGTTGTGTGATTTTCGTCAGTAGTCTATAGTAGACCTTGATTCTGCGCACCAAACGCCACTAACTGTTCCGTCGCCGACATAGCCGGCGTATTTTTTTTATTATTTTGTTTTATTTTTTATTTTTTTGATTGAAGTGATTTTCGGCAAACCACACAACTTTTGGGTGGTCACGTGGTCTTAAAAAAATCAACAAAACCCACCTCATGTGTATTTGAACCAATGACAGTGCATTCTATGCTGGGAATGCCATGAAAATTAGATAAAGTAATAATGCTGCGCGATGCAGCATCAGGCAGGAGAGCCAATGTGGCATCGCGCAGCAGCTGTCATCAATGGGTTAAATCGAGTCTGAAGACTTTTCTGTTTCCATTTTAACCTGCACTTTTTATTTAATTTAAATGTTTTACTTCTTTTCATTCGCTTTTAAATGTCTTCTAATCTTGCCCCTGTAAAGCACTTTGAATGGCCTTGTGTTTGAATTGTGCTATATAAATAAACTTGCCTTGCCTTGCCTAGAGACAATTGAATTTGACAAGATACTGTACATGCCAAAAAGTTGATTAAGACTACACAATCAAGTATTTCTGCAATGAGACAACAACACCATGACAAAACCTCCCTACCAGCAGCTGACTTCATGAATCTACCAGGTTAGCTTTCATATCATAAAACAATATTGAAGCTGATCAACATTAATGTCTTGACTCTTGAATCATTGACTCAAGAAAAATAACCTGCAGCTGTTATTTCAATGTAATATACATCCTCAATTTAATATACATCGCACAATAACAGTGCATAACCTCTGCAGGTCATCAAATGTTCTGATTCTATCTATAAACCCTGTTAAAGGTTAGAGTGCTCAAGGTTGTTTGGGTTGCAGAGCACCTCCATTCTACTCCCTCCCCTACAATTTGCCACGGCCATGCATTTCCACCTTCACAAACAGATACTGTTTTCTCAGTCTGGAAAAGCTGAGGTCTTGTTACTATTAAGGACTTGTAGGGGAGAACGGGGTAAGTAGGCACACTTTTTACTCTAGTGAGAATTGCTTATCACCTAAACATCTTTCAATAGTCATTCCTACATTAAATTGAAGCTTAAGGTGTTGGCTTGAAATGTGTACCCCTTACTTTTTCTATCTTATTGTAATAAAGAAGAAATTAATCATCAAAGACACCCTTACACATTGTGACAACCTATGGGGTTGTTTGTCACAATGTTATCTTAATGGGAATAATCTTAAAAAGAAGGCAAGCAAGTAGAACTAAATTTGAAAGTTTAATTGCATTGTCAAGTTGACAAATAGGCCTACATAACTTACTGTAGCCTTGGCAGCTGGTCCAGTTTGGGATGCACTGGGTTGTTTTGATTTTGTTGCACTTTTTTCTTTTGCATGCTAGCTGCCTTTTCCTGCTCTAGTCTTTCCTTCTCTGGGGTGTCAGTGAGGATGCAGCTTGACAATTTCTTTCATTATTGAGTTCCTTTTCTGGCTGCAGCCTTGAGATAACATGTGACAACCAACCCCCCAAAAAATGTGACGACCAACCCCAACTTGAATTTCTTGCTAGCATCAAGGCCAACAACCATCTGACAACTAATTAGCTCGCTAACCACAATTTAAACTATAGTTTACCCTTCACACTTTGTATGGGTAACAAGTGTTTTGTTATAAACCCATTGTGTAAAAGCCTAGAAGAAAAATACTGAGGAGCTAAATATTTTGAATTTGACATGAAAAACACAAACAGTCGTCTCACCTCAAATTCAGCGGTATAACTCCAAGGAAGACTATGTAGATGACCTCTGATCCCAATTCTGGATATTTACATACAAAAATAAAATTTCACAGACAGCGCCTTCTGGTTCCGAGATATAACGATTGTGACATCCAACCCATGTGACAAATTACCCCGTTCTCCCCTACACTGATAATGTATTCTCTTCATTTGCTCAGCTGAGGGATACACTGCAGCCCTCATTTTGTCAGATACCTGCAAATAAGGAACTATGTCAGAGGTAACATTTTGCAATTTATAATCCCCCTGTTGAACTCCAGTCCTTGCTGATAAATAAACCTGATACCAAAAAACTAGTCTCTAGGTTTATAAACTTGTTTGCGGATCACACTGCCCCGTCCACACAGCATTTGAAGGAGTCCTGGGAGAGAGAAATAGCAGTAGAAATTTCAGAGGATGCTTGGGCTAAGTGTCTTCGCAGCATACACTCTTGCTCGATCAACTCAAGGCACCAATTAATTTATTTTAAGGTTGTACATCGGCTCCACTGTTCGCGTGTGGAATTGCATTCATTCTATCCCTCCTCGTCACCCCTTTGCCTTATGTGCAAACACTCTGATGGAACCCTGGCTCATATGTTTTGGTTCTGTCCTAGACTCCACAATTTCTGGTCAATATTGTGTTTGTGTATGAGTTTATGCTCCTTGTCTGTATGCCCTTGTTTGTGCTTATGTGTTTTTGTCTGCATTCATGCCACTTGTATGCTCCTTGTCTGTGCTTTTTGTCTTTCTTTAAATGCTTATGTGTTTTAACGTGCTATATGTCCATGCACTTTTATCTCTGTCTGTATGCTACTTGCTTCATGCTTTTCACACATCACCAACCTGTTATGGGCTGGAAAAATGATTGTGTCATTTTACTTGTCTGTGCTTATGTCATTTGGTTTTTGTGCTTATGTGTTGTATTTTTGTAGTTTTCTTTTTTTAATGTTTCTTTTAAGCTATCTACCTGCCAGGGATTACAGGTGAAAATTAGCCTGCATGGCTAAATCTGGCACAACTTTGGTGCTGTCCCTTCTAAATAAAGAAATCTAAAAAAAAGAGTGTTTGGTTGTTATTCAGGTGTCTACGGCCACATCCTCCATCCCAACCCAGTAACAGCCATTCTAGGCTCGTCAAAACAACTAAAGACTTTAAGTCGTACAAAGGTTTGTCGATCCAGTATGGGGTGGTTATGGCTAACGCATGATTCTTAAAGGTCTGGAATAAGGAGAGAGACCCCTGTTTCGATATGTGGCTCATGGAGTTATCTAGCACTGTATATATGGAGAAAATCTGTTATGAGATTTCAGGGAAAGCAGAAAAATGTAAACAGATATGTCAGCCTTTCCTGGACAATATAGCAGCGCTAAAGTGACCTTCATGAAACCTTATTGACTTTAAATTTTTTTGCTTAACATGTACCTTTAGTTTTAACAATGTCCTTAGAAACCTGTTAAGTAGAGTACGCAATGTTAGTTGTTAATTTCATTTTGTCTTTTGTTTTTGTGTTCACTTTTTCAGTTGTGTTTTCCTAAAAAAAAAATACAAATACAAAGTATTTAAAAAAATATATTTATACTCGATATGCTGTGGTGATATGTGAAGGAACTAAGTGATATGCTGTTTTTTAAGCAAAAAAGTTTAAAGTCAATAAGGTTTCATGAAGGTCACTTTAGCGCTGCTATATTGTCCAGGAAAGGCTGACATATCTGTTTAAATTTTTCTGCTTTCCCTGAAATCTCATAACAGATTTTCTCCATATATAAAGTGCTAGATAACTCCATGAGCCACATATCGAAACAGGGGTCTCTCTCCTTATTCCAGACCTTTAAGAATCATGCGTTAGCCATAACCACCCCATACTGGATCGACAAACCTTTGTACGACTTAAAGTCTTTAGTTGTTTTGACTATAAATATGTGCAGCATTAACATTTAATGATAGACATTTTAAACATGCGTGTGTGTGTGTGTGTGTGTGTGCGCGTGCATGTGTTCTTACTGTCTCCCGGTCCAGTTGTCTGTTGACCTTGATGACTCCATGCAGTGGGTCAATGAAGAACTGGCTGTCTCGGTCTCCACTGATGATGGAGTACAGGATGGCTCCATTCAGCTGACTGTCCACATCCTCTGCTACAAGCTGCACGTAGGCAAGCAGACAAGCACGCACACACACACACACACACACACACACACACACACACACACACACACACACACACACACACACACACACACACACACACACACACACACACACACACACACACACACACACACACACACACACACACACACACACACACACACGTCAGGCATAAATTACTAATTCCTGATAAGCTGTACGAATGTTGTATAGCAGTGATTCCCAAACCCCCCCAGTCAGTGGACATGTTTGTACAAGGCCTTGAAATATTTTTTTTTGCAACAAGAATAATTTTCTTTATTTCTTTTTAAACCTTTGCTATACCAGTCATGTTATTTCATCCAAAACATGAACAATAAGTAGATCAAAATGGGTTTCTTAGAGCTGCAGCCTTGCAAAGACTCAGGAAAGCTTGTGTGTGTGTGGACCGCATTAGGGGGTGCACACAGTGTGAAGGTGTGAAGTGCAGGAGCAGAGATGAAACAGTGAAAGTATGAATGAAATAAGGAAAAGTATCCCCCATGTGTGTGCCTACTGCATGCTACAAACTAGATTATTTTAATGATCAGCTGTAGTATGTAGAATAGAAAAAGAAAGAGTATGCGATTTGGAACTCAGACCCTATGCGAACATGCGGATCTGTCATCATGCCATATTGCACAGCTAACCTACAGCTACACCACTTTGACAAACCACATACGATATGCAAAAAAGTCATCTGGTAACAAGTGTGAGAGATGCAGATGTCACAATAAAGTAGACTGTAACTCACATAATTCTGAACCAATCTGAATCAAATTTGGTTTGCCATCCGAATTAGAAAACGCAACATCATAGTGTAAAAAATCTAGAGTATCACTTAACACCCTATAACTCAGGTGCGCCGAGATCGTTTATCGGCATGTTGCATGTGCCACAGCGACCACTGACATACCATGGCATCTGCCGCTCAGTAACGGTAAATGACGGTCCCAACAATGGTATTCTGCACCTTACCAGCACGCCACGCCTCCCCCATATAATTTCACGACAGGTATTGCCGTAAATGTAAAGCTATATATATTTGGTCTTTACTGACACTATAACACAACATAACGCTTTAAATAAAGGGATGTTTACGTTTCTCTGGTCCGTACTGTTGTTAGGATATGTGCGATATGTTTGTTGTTGCTTTGGAAATGACAGATGCTTTTGAAAACAGCCGGACTTGCTCCGGTGACGGTAGTTAGCTTAGCCACCTAAGCAGGTCAGACTAATCGATAACAGAGATTTAGCGCAATACAGTCTATGGCTACAGAGGCAGGGCCCATATCTAGCAGGGGGTGGCACTGTAGCCTATGGCTAGACATTCAGCAATTTTTTCACTCGTGTTTTATCAAGGTGTCATATTAGCCTATATACTGTATATTTTCAAACAAATCAAGTTTTCGGAGAAAACAAGAATAAAATATTGAGAAAAGATTAACCAAACAGTCCACAAAGTTACAAAACAGAAAATGACTGCTTCAGCTGAATAACCATTAAATAGGCCACTTTTAGTTATTTTTTATATTTTTGAATTGATAAAGTTTATCATTGCAGTTATTCCATAGAATAACACCCTTTGCTGTGCTACAACTACGTTTTGCATTTATTGTTATTGTTTTTTGTACAAAAAAAATAAAATAGGCCTTTTTATATCGACATGATCCAGTGGTATCATGGAATACCGTTTTTCTACTGGCATGCCACTCATGTAAATTGGTATGTGCCATTTACTGTAAGACAGTGAAGTAAAACCACAGAGAAATTAGATAAAATATCGGATCAAATGCATAAAAATAAAACAAATAGCCAGATCATTATATCATTAAAATCCTTTTCAAAATCTATAAAACACTGGTTACTGACAAATCAAATATAATAACAATCTTGGATAGTGTGTTTGTCTTTGTGTTTACTAGTTGTGTTTGTGTCATTTTACTCGTCTGTGCTTGTGTCATTTTGTTTTGTGCTTATGTGTTGTATTTTTGTAGTTTTTTAATGTTTCTTTTAAGCTATCTACCTGCCAGGGACTACAGGTGAAAATTAGCCTGCATGGCTAAATCTGGCACATTTACATGTTGAACTCAGGTGCTCATGTTCATTAATTTGCACTGTCCCTTCTACATTTTTTTTAAATAAATGAAAAATCTAGAAGTAGGCTTATAGAATGGACAAAAAAGAACCATAAAACCAAATGATCAAATCAATTCAGGGTATGATCTCCGATAAAAGTAGGTTCTTAAACTAGACTTGGGAAAAATGATTAATTAAATGAACCGCGTTTTATTTTTATTTTACTTGGCAATTACCATTTGACATGAGTGGCATGCCAGTGGAAAAACGGTAAGCGCCAGATATACAGTATCTCACAAAAGTGAGTACACCCCTAACATTTCTTCAAATATTTCATTATATCTTTCCATGCGACAACACTGAATAAATGACACTTTGATACAATGTCAAGTAGTCAGTGTACAGCTTGTATAACAGTGTAAATTTACTGTCCCCTCAAAATAACTCGACACACAGCCATTAATGTCTAAACTGTTGGCAACAAAAGTGAGTACACCCCTAAGAAAAAATGTCCAAATTGGGCCCAAAGTGTCAATATTTTGTTTTGCCATCATTATTTTCTATCACTGCCTTAACCCTCTTGGGCATGTAGTTCACTAGAGCTTCACAGGTTGCAACTGGAACCCTCTTCTACCCATTCATGACGACATCAAGGAGCTGGTGGATATTAGAGTCCTTGCGCTCCTCCATCTCCCGTTTGAGGATGCCCCAAAGATGCTCAATAGGGTTTAAGACTGGAGACATGCTTGGCCAGTCCATAACCTTTACCCTCAGCTTCTTTAGCAAGCCAGTGGTCGTTCGGAGGTGTGTTTGGGGTCGTTATCATGTTGCAGTACTGCCCTGCGGCCCAGTTTATGAAGGGAGGGGATCATGCTCTGCTTCAGTATGTCACAGTACATGTTAGAATTCAATGAACTGTAGATCCCCAGTGCTGGCAGCACTCATGCAGCCCCAGACCATGACACTCCAAACACCATGCTTGACTCTAGGCAAGACACACTTGTCTTTGTACTCCTCACCTGGTTGCCGCTCCACACTCTTAACACCATCTGAACCAAATAAATGTATTTTGGTCTCATCAGACCACAGGACATGGTTGCAGTAATCCATGTCTGTTAAGTAAGTAAGCCGTAGTCTGTTTGTCTTCAGCAAAACTTTTTGTGGGGTTTCTTGTGCATCATCTTTAGAATAGGCTTCCTTCTGGGATGACAGCCATGCAGACCAGTATGATGCAGAGTGCGGCGTATGATCTGAGCACTGACAGGTTGACCCCCCACCCCTTCAAGCCCTTCAGCAATGCTGGCAGCACTCATACGTCTATTTTCCAAAGCCAACCTCTGTGTACGACGCTGACCACGTGCACTCAACCTTCGTAAACTGGGCCGCAGGGTGGTATTGCAACATGATAACGACCCCAAACACACCTCCAAGATGACCAGTGGCTTGCTAAAAAAGCTGAGGGTAAAGGTTATGGCCTGGCCAAGCATGTCTCCAGACCTAAACCCTATTGAGCATCTTTGGGGCATCCTCAAACAGAAGGTGGAGGAGCGCAAGGTCTTTAATATCCACCAGCTCTGTGATGCTGTCATAAATGGGTGGAAGAGGGTTCCAGTTGCAACCTGTGAAGCTCTAGTGAACTACATGCCCAAGAGGGTTAAGGCAGTGCTGGAAAATAATGGTGGCCACACAAAATATTTACACTTTGGGCCCGATTTGTAAATTTTTTCTAAGGGGTGTACTCACTTTTGTTGCCAGCAGTTTAGACATTAATGGCTGTGTGTCGAGTTATTTTGAGGGGACAGTAAATTTACACTGTTATACAAGCTGTACACTGACTACTTTACATTGTATCAAAGTGTCATTTCTTCAGTGTTGTCCCATGGAAAGATATAATGAAAAATGTGAAGAAATGTAAGGGGTGTACTCACTTTTGTGAGATACTGTATATATATATAGATGCAGGGGCGCAACTACCCACTTTCTGGGGGGTATGCAGACACTTAGCACTTCTTGTGTAAAGGCAGTAGGAAAAGGTCAGTAGAAATTAAATTAAATTAAAAAAGTATAAACTATCGTCTGGGGTCATGAATAATCAGAGCAGACTTAATAGAAATTCAGCCATTAGAAATATGTTGGTCAGAAGAGATTCTTTACATGATGATGTAACTGAGGCAAGGCAAGGCAAGTTTATTTCTATAGCACAATTCAGACACAAGGCCACTCAAAGTGCTTTACAGGGGCAAGATTAAAATACATAAAAAACACATTAGAAAACATTTAAAAGCAAATGAAAAGAAGCAAATAAAATACAAATTTGCAGAAATCATCATTTTTGGACCTTGACCATCGGTATTGACGATGTTGCCCAAAAGCTTTAAATATGTCTTATTCTGGATGAAGGCAAGGCAAAGCAGGTTTATCTATAAAGCACAATTCATACACAGAGGCAATTCAAAGTGCTTTACATAAAACATTTAAAAGAGAGAAAAAAATAAAGATCAATAAAAGAGGGAGAGAAACTATTAAAACCATGGATAATTGAAGAATGAAAAGGAGCATTCTAGTCACAATGCATAGGGCGAAAAGAAAGAAAAGAACCAAACCTACCTTGACCACAGACTCTCCAATGGTGGCATCCTCTGACACAACAGCAGAGTACAGGTCAAGACTAAACATGGGCGCGTTGTCATTGACGTCTGTCAGGTTTATGTTGACTGTGGTGACTGCACTGAGTGGTGGTGTGCCTCCATCACGTGCCTCCACTGTCAGGAAGTAGTCCCTGCAGGTCTCATAGTCCAGAGGGTGGCCAATTAAAATGACCCCTGACGAAGGTATGGAGAGAGAAGGAACAGAATATGCATTTAAATAAATGTAAAGAGTCAGATTTAAAGGAAAATATCCTAAGTTAAGTTATCTTCATTAGTCAATTTAATAAAGGACAGGTCTACTTACAGTCCCCAGAGTTAGGACTAAACAAGGAGAAGCAGCTTTCTGTTTTTATGCTCCTATCTGGAACAAACTCCCAGAAAACTTGACGTCTACTGCAACTCTCAGCTCTTTTAAATAAAATCTGAAGACTTTTTTGTTTCCCTTTTAGCCTGTGATTATGGCCTGAGCACCGAATGGTGCTATTCCTATTGCGGGCAGGTCAGAATTGCAACTTATCATTGGTTCAGTGCCAGGCCCAAAACACATTTTCAGGAAATGCATGATCAAAAATTGGGCTACGAGCATGAAACCTTAGGAGAACATTGGCCCGAGGCACACCAAAATGCTAATTTATGCTCTTGGCCAAACCCAACACAAAGTCCGCCATTTTGGTTTTAGTGCTTAAAATTGCCATTATACAACATTTCACATTTCGAAAAACTCGTCCTAGAGATTTTACACCAGGGAAGTTAAACCACCTCTCAAATACTCAAATCGCTTGGCCGATGTTTAATTGCAATAGATCTAGAGTTTCATTGTACAATTAAGGGGAGCTACGAGGGGTCAAAGTTGAACGAGATGTCATCAAAAACGGACCCCATGAAACTTTCATTCATCATAACTCAGGCTGTGTTACACTTTCCTCGACGAAATTTGATACCCAAATGTACGGACGGAAGTTACCGCGCGGCGCGCTCTCTCGTGCGGCTTCGTGCCGCTGCCCGGAGACTAAGGCCGGTCGGGACGGCGTCCGGCGCAAGAGTGCGAGGGCCCGGTCATCGCTGCTCGCAGCTTTACTTTTTATTTAATTTAAATGTTTTATTTCTATTCATATTTTTCATTCGCTTTTCTAATGTCTATTCTATACTTGATATATTTTAATCTTGATGTATTTCATGCCCCTGTAAAACACTTTGAATGGCCTTGTGTCTGAATTGTGCTATATAAATAAACTTGCCTTGCCTTGCCTTACCAGTCCTGGCAACCAGCTTCCAAACCGGCCATCGTACTGCCACTAAAATAACAGAGCTTTGTTGCCACAACTATTATAAAACGGGGCATTAAAAGAGCAGTTGCCAAATTTAGACAGGTTTGGACTGTGGAGAAAAAACCCACATAATTATGATTATTAGCTGGACCATATTTCTTTTAAGTGTACTGTGCAATCTTAATGCAGTGTGACGAGACACCACATCTGAAGCACCAGTATTGGGTTTATATGTATAGGCTTTGTGTATGCTGAGCACCATCTACTGGCAATATACTATAACAAATGCTAAGGCTGCAACACAAATGCACTGCAACCACAGCAAAGGTGTCAGGGTTTTTCCTGTATAGAGACATTTTTGGCGCCCCCCAAAGAGTTTTTATCAAACACCAAAGGAACGTCAAAGCACAAATGTCATAAAAACTGGAAATAAAAAATAGCAATTAAAAACCTCTCCAAACATGTTTCTTAGCTCAGTCCAGTTCAACCACAAATTCTTGCACTTTCCATGGTTTGGATCAATTATAAATAATCGCCTTATTTAATAACAGGTAATCAGTATTAAAAATGTTGCCTCTAGTCTATTGTATCTTTCCTCGTCGTGACGATAAATTTCCCATGATTCAGAATCTCGAACATAAAATCATTTTTTTTTTCAAATACAATTCTAAGAAATTAACAGAAAAAATAAACAAATTAGATAACACAGATGTCTTGCCTTTACTGTTGCACATAGTTGTGACCCCCAAAAAGTGTGTGAGCAGAATGGCATGCACAGCTAATATCAAAAAAGAAAAACGGACTGAAGCTATTTAAACCAACACACTAAATATTTTTCAAATGTTATGAGTTTATTTCTCTCCAAACAGCTCAATGTGTTAATTTTTCAATTAGAAAAATCAATACAGAACTGAAGCAGGGGGTGATTGAAAGGAACATGTTATATGTAAATTAGGCGTGAATAAGATAGTGGTATGAGAAGATGCCAGACTTGGTTCAAATTCAAATTCTTTCTCTTTTCTTTTTTCTTTGTTGGAAAAAAATTATGTAAATGCAACCGAGTTAGCTTAAAAGCTAGTTTTCATCGGATGTCCCTTCGCCAGTTGTGAATAGTCATCCTAAAGTAAAAACAACATAAAAATACAAACACATGTTAATCAGAAAAAATGGTTAGCAGACTCACCAGTCAGTGGATGGATGTGGAACTTGCCATGCTCGTTGCCTGAGCGGATACTGTAGGTGATCTCAGCATTAGTCCCGATGTCCTTGCTGGCAGCGTACACTCTCAGAACCTCCGTGCCAACTCGGACGTTCTCCGGCACCGTGGCCAGCTGATCGCGCCGTTCAAAGACAGGCGGGTTGTCGTTAATGTCAAGCACAGTGATGGTGACATTGACCAATGAGGAGAGGGGCAGAGGTGAACCCTGGTCAGTGGCATGGACTGTTATCTGAAGAGCTGGCTGCACCTCACGGTCTAGAATGCGTTCCAGCACCACGATGCCTGAGGACTTCTCAATGGAAAAGGAACCGCCTGCAGAGTCACTCAGGGAGTACACCACCATACGACCCGGACCTGCTGCAGGAACACAAGAGGAGTGTCAGAGGTGTACAACACACGTTCAATGGTCTAAGGTGCTTCAAAGTGCTCATTCAACTGTGTCTTTTAATGATGTCTGCTTCTGACAAGTTTTTTAGTATCATTTTCAGTTTTTCTTATTAATGTAACTTCTATTATATTTGTTTTCTTATAAATAGAATACAGTATAGTAGCCTTTAGAGAACTACTGGCAGGCGTAGCAAAATCATAAGTAGTTGTAGTTGTACAAGCAGTATCACCTTCATCAGGGTCTATGGCCTGGATGCGTGTGAGCAGGGCTTTGGTGCTAGTGTCTTCATAGACGCTAGCTGTGTACTGGGACAGGGTGAAGATGGGAGGGTTGTCATTCACATCAGTTACTAGCAGCTGCACCTCAGCACGGCATAATCGACCTCCGCCGTCAGTCGCCTGGGCGACAAGCCGGTAGTTGGGTGTGATCTCACGGTCCAGAACCACGGATGTCTTGACCTCACCTGGGTTTGTGAGAAACACCATTTGAAACATTGAGATATTAAAGCCCAGTTACCCCATTTTACTGCTGCATTTCACTTTATATTGGTTTGATTCGAAATGCAATTTATGCAAGTTCTGTGCTAAGTGCAAAGAAAAATGTACAGTATGGTTGTGTTTTCACACTACATCCATACCTGTTTCTGGGTCCATGCCGAAATCCTGGGATCCAGGACCATGTAAGGAGTACTGGATCCAGGCATTGATGCCCACATCTGCATCAGTAGCTCCAACCCTTACCACCACACTGCTGACTGGGAGGTCCTCTGCAATGGAGGCAGTATATACTGCCTAAACACGCAAGTGCACACACGCGCACACACACACACACACGAATAAATACAAAGACCCAGTCACCGCAATGACATGACACTATATGAAAGTTTGTTTATCTTTGACAAAAGCTACATACAGTTATCTAAGATACATAAATGCAAAAAATAGTCTAAAAAGAACTTCCATTTGCCACTTTTTTATACGCATCACTGTGGTTGTCCTTCAAAATGTGGTTTTACCTGGTCACAGACAGGGCTGTTGTCATTGGTGTCTATCACTGTGACCTCTACCGTCGCTTGGGAAACAAAGAGTCCATCGCTGGCAGTAACATTGATTATGTAGAGACTGCGTTCTTCCCTGTCCAGCGGCCACTTCACATACATTTTCCATTCGCCCTGAACCAGACCAAGGGCGAACACACCACGATAGTTCCCACCTGGAAAACACAGACAGACAGGGCTGGAGATAAACAGGGTCAATAAAGCAGATTTTAGACATGGTTTTCCCAAAAAAATGCTTTTAAGGGTTCGGGTTATCATGTGATGTTAAGGAGAATAACTTAATAACAAACAATGTGTTGTATTCACAATCATTACTTTAATTTAGTATGTAAACAATATAGGGGAGAACGGGGGAATCTGAGGCATCGGGTAATGTGAGCCACCCCCTGTATCTAGGCAACGGAAAACATTTGTGGTCATGTGAGATATATGTTTTCAAGCCCCTCTCATTTCCCCATGGCCCTGAAAGAGAGGACCTCATGGTGCTGTGGTAAGCATGTTTTTTTTTCACCAAAATAGGTATTTTGCATGTAAAAGTAAATTTTCGTGCTGTCAACTTAATCAACTGTTGTGCCAAAGCAAATGTATTCACGTAGAAACACTTCTATCATACCTGAGTTCTGACCCCCAGACTGTGTTCTAATCTAACTGGTTCTATCTTTCATTTGACTCTTATTAAAACCTTTTGAATTATAATATGTTGTATTTGATTTTGTTCAGAGTTACTTTCAAGTGTTTAGAAAATTTGCTTTGCTAAATTGACCAAACCCCATCATTCTTTTACTAGTCTGACATTAGTTCTGGAATGTGTGGCTAGCTTTCAGGATTCTAACTGTTATAATATGTGTTGTTATGGTAGTTTCAGAGTGGAAAAAGTAAGTGGATCAGTTTACCCCTAGCTGGTTCACTTTACCCCCTTGATTTTTCTGGTCTGTCTCAGTTTACCCCACAGCTGGGGTAAAGTGAGCCACATGACAACTTTTTTTTAAACAATCATATTTTCACTTAGCCTGGCATTCCCAGACCTGCCACTAGGCGCTGGCAAATTAAATTTGCTGCGTGTGTGGGTCTGGACACGCTCCGTTGAAGCTTTATCAAGAAGACCAGAAATCTGGCTATGGTTTCAATTGGTTCTATCTAATATGGGCGCGCCAGAGTCCTTTATATGGTACTCTGGGGAGGACGTAACCGGATGACGACAGTGACGTGCATGCGACGTCGAAGCCGTGATAGTAAACATCAAAGATGGCTGCGGATATGTTGTGTGAGTTTGAGACTGCTTTGGCCTCGACCCTTAACGATTTGGAAGACGGCACTCAAATCTTTCATTAGCAAGTAAGTGGAATGTTCTGTTTTGCCGACCGACAACGGCAAATGTTTAATTTAACAGTTTAACAGCTGTTCGCTAAACGAAAGGGGCTTACGTCACCTTGTGCATCGCTCTGATTGGTTGTAGTGCTATCCAACTGCGTGCAGTGGCATTTGAAATGCACGAGTAGGAGCCGCCCCTTGAGTTGGAAATTACTATTGATTTTGACCCTCTATCGTTCAAGATATCAGGGTCTGGATTTCCAGGCTAATTTTCACTGCCCTTTGTCTTGAAACAATTCTGCTAATGCCCATTTCTAGGAAACATCCTGAATTAATGGGAAATGTGTCAATTTGAGTGATGAATCATTTTAGCTCGCTTAGAGGGGAGCAAATGTAAAAAGTGGCTCAGATTACCCCGTTCTCCCCTACTCAAGTTTTCTCTTCATGGCTGTAGCAATGGCAAGGATATGTTTTATACTAAGAAATCTAATGACAACTGTATATTGAGTAAAACACTAGGCCAAGACAGAAATATACAAAATGTTTTTTATGTCATCAATGAGTGCAGTCAGATGTTATACAATACACATCCATGTATCCCAAATAATGCCATCCATAATGGAGGATGCTACAAGATTCCTCAAAATGGATGTCAAAGACCAAAATTCAGTTGAAATGCAGGTGCCCCCTGTGCCCTCGGTGTAGTGAAGCAGAACTTAAGGCTTGCAAGACAAGGGGGCTGATGAGCAAAATGCCTGTCCTTCACGTAATACACCAGGGTTTGCATCCTATCAAAGACCTGCAATTATCGTGCACCTATTTATAAACTATAACAGCAATGTTTCTCTTTATTTAGCCATACTGTAACTTACCATGCACAAATATAGTAGAAAGTACTGAAGGTAATATTTTGTATGATTGTCTAATATCTACGTTCTTGTTTCGTGCGATATGGTTTGCAATGGCTTTCATTGGTACTTACCAGTGATGTGATAGCTGACTTGACGGTTAATGGCAGAGCTGTCATCATCTCTGGTGTTCAGCACAGCCACCACCTCGCCTGGTGAGTCGCTCTCCTGAATTGAACCAAAGTAATGTCCCTCCAGAAACCTGGGCGGGTTGTCGTTGATGTCCGATACCGCTACCGTCACAGTGGCGGTACTGGAAAGAGACACAATCTCCCCAAGATCTGAGGCTACCACTGTGAAGGTATAGGACGGATTGGTTTCATGGTCCAGTTCCTTTTGTGTGGAGATCCAGCCTGTGATGCTGTCAATGCTAAATGTCCCAACCAATGTGTTTGAATCCACCTGTGACTGGATTAATGTCCCGAGACTGTAGGTGACCTGACCATTGGCCCCTGAATCTGCATCTCGTGCTTGGATTTGAATGATCCTGGTCCCAACTGACATTCCCTCCATAATAGTGGCCTCATAGGAGTGTGACTCAAAAACGGGCTTGTTGTCATTTAGATCAAACACTTTGACTTCAACATCTATAGAAGTCACAGAATCCAGCTTAGCCTGTTGTACAGTGGCAGTGACTTTGAAGTGGTATCCTTTGACCAACTCATGGTTCAAGGGCTTATCAAGCTTGATCACACCGGTGTCCTTTTCCACCACAAATACCCCATCTTGGTTGTTTTCTCCTGTTTCACCGTTAACCTGGGCAAAGGTGGTGGAGAGCGAAGTATATCCTGGAGGAGTGTTCAGGCGCAGCATGCCTATTGCTGAGCCTAAAAGGGTGTCCTCTGGCAGGCTGAATAGGTATTGATGTTGGCTGAAAGAAGGAATGAAGGCATCTGGAGAAATAACGTGGATGTAGACAGACACTAGAGAGTGTCGAGCTGGACTCCCTCTATCCATAGCCTTCACAAAAAAAGATAATACAGAATTCCTCAAGTGACCGAAGCTGCCTTTGGTCACCATCCAACCATTGTCTGGGTCTATTTCCAAAATGTCCACCACAGGGATGTGGGCCTCACTGTAGAGGGAATATGTCACCTTGGCATTAGTGCCGTCATCTGGATCATAAGCCTGAATCTGTGTCACCAAAAAGCCTTTAGACACATCTGATTTGACTGAAGCTCGGTACTCTGCGGCACAGAAGCGAGGTACGTTGTCATTATCATCTAACAGAGTGACTTGTACTCTACAGTAAGAGACACGTCCACCTGAGTCCTGGGCTGCTACTGTCAGGACAATGTCCTGATTTGCCGGGTCCTCACGATCAAGCTTTTCTGCGGTGGTAATAAGACCACTAGCATCAATGTTAAATTGATCCTTGCCCACATCATTAACAAATGAATAAATGATGTGACCGAACAATCCAGGGTCTGCATCTGTTGCCTTCACCTGAAAAATAAATCAATATCACGTCAATACAGACATGAGTATGTTATATTAATAGTGCTACATTATTCATGTATTCTAATAAATGATATGACTGAGAATAATATTCAATGATTTTCCATAGCACTTACTTGTATAACTTTAGTTCCCGCGGCCGAATTCTCTCTGAACTCTGCCTCATATGTATTCTGTCCAAACACTGGACTATACAGGTTGGCCCCCAACACCTTAATATGAACCTGTGCAGTGCTGGTAAACACTCCATCAGACACTGAAACATTGAGGCTGTAGGCAGGCTCCATTCTTTGTTTACGGTGGCTGGACAATGTAATGATTCCTGTCTTCTTGTCCATCACAAAGTTAATTTTTTCATTTCCTGACAAAATGCAGTACTCCATCTTATCAAAATCAGAGCTGTCAGCATCTGAGGCCTGGACACAGGTTACAAAGTGACCCCTAGGTGCTAACTCATTAACGTAGGCCTCATAGAGAAGTTGGTTGAAAACTGGAGGATTGTCATTCATGTCATTCACAACAACTATGACTGATACTTCACTACTCAATGGTGGGAAGCCATTATCTGTGGCCCTGACAAGGAAATCATACTTCTGAACTAATTCATGGTCAAGCATACGTGCTGTGAGGATTAATCCACTGCTACTATCAATGTGAAAGTAGTCTGTGCTGTGATGTACATCTGAGAAGATCTGGTAGCGGACAACATTGTTCTTCTCAGAGTCTTTGTCAGTGGCAATAACTTGAAGAGCTGGAGTTCCAATCATGGCTGTTTCAGACAAAACTACCCTGTAGGACATTTTCTGAAAGATTGGTGGGTTATCATTTATATCCTGGACGACCACATCTACATCCACCTCAGCACGGGCACCAGTTAGATAGTCTGTGGCTCTGATTGTCAGGTGGTAAGAGGATGCTGCTTCATAGTCCAGATAGTGGATGACACTTATGACCCCAGTATCAAAACCAATGTCAAACTGAAGAGATGGATCTCCATCAACAATAGTGTAGATTATGTTCTGACCTTCAGGACTAGTGGAATTGATACCAAGAATAGGTGTGTGTACAGCCACATCCTCATTCACAGAAACAGAATAAAATGATTTGTCAAAGACAGGCATGGCTTTGTTGACTACAGTAATGGGGAACTCTATAGTGGATGAGAGAGGAGGATAACCGCCATCTTTGGCATTTATCACCATATGGTACTCCACATTCGATAAGTCAGACTCAAAAGCCCTCTTCAGGCTGAGATCACCTGTCTTCTGGTTGATTTCAAAGTGACTGTAGTCATCCTTGAGATAGTAAGATACTTCTCCATTAATCCCCTTGTCACCATCTATAGCCATGACCCTGAAAATGGGTGAACCTGGCTCAGCTTCAACTTGAACAGCTGCATAGTAGGGAAGTCCAACAAACACAGGAACATTATCATTGATGTCCTCAACTTGGACTCTAACCATAACTCTGGCCACATGCAGACGGTCATGCTCCCTTCTCGCCTCCACCACCAGTTCATAGAACTCTTGTTCTTCGCGATCAAAGGGTATTCCTGTGGTTTGGATCACACCAGAAGTTGGAAGGATTCTGAAGCGTGTGCCGGCATTCAACAGGGTGTACATCAATGGTTCATTTAGACGATGTCCCACAGCATTTACTATGGCCACTTTGGTGATATTTGATACATTCTCTTGAATAGATGAAGAGTAAAGATCATCAGAGAAGCTGAGACCAGAGTCCAAAGCTTCTCGGACAAGAATGGTCACCGAAGCAGTGCTGGAGAATTTCCCATCTGAAACTTTGACAGTGAATCGGAAGCGTTCTTTGGAGAAGTTGTTGTGTTTGACTATGACCACTCCACTGGAAGGTTTTATTACAAAATGCTCCAATGCTCCATCAGTCAGAGAGTAGGTAAGCTCTGTAGAGACATCTTTGTCAGGGTCTATGGCTGAAACCTGCAAAGCTTCCACTCCAACATACGTGGGGAGTAGCAAGACTGTTTCATATGCATTCTGGATGAAGCGAGGTGGTGAATCATTTGTGTCAATCACTTGTATTGTGACCTCAGTTGGACTTTCAGCTGTCAACTGTGGCCTGCCGTTGTCCCTCACATGTACATGGAAGTGGAAAGTGGCAAATGTTTCATGGTCTAGATTAGCAATGGTTCTGATGGAGCCAGTTCCTGAGTCCACTGTAAAGAAAATCTTTGCAGTGTCTTCAACAATTTCGTAAACCAACAGTGCATTTTGGTTGCGGTCAGCATCAGTTGCCTTGATTACTAGAGGGGAATCATTTGAGTTCAAGACCACACTGTTGATTGGTGCGGCCTCGCTGATGCGGCCACAATACTGAAGCTGCTGGAAAACCGGTGGGTTATCGTTCAGATCAACTACCTGGATTAACAGAGTAGCATTGGAGGCCATGCCAGCCATGTTGGTAGCCTGGACTACCAAGGTGTAAAATGTTGTAGTCTCATAGTCGAGAGGCTTTTGAGTAGTTATTACTCCACTGTATTGATTTATCTGAAAAACATAATTGGTGTTGTCTTGTTTTATGTCATAAGTGAGGGTTGACTGGCTGACTGCACTGACTGTGGTGACAGAGGTCCCAACTATTGCATTCTCTGTGATCTCAGCCAGGTACTCAGGCTGAGGGAACTTTGGCCCAGCGTTGTCAGAGAGGGTGACAGCAATACGCACTACAGTAGTGGTGGAAAGGGGAGGGGAGCCTTTGTCAGTGGCTCTGACAGTGAGAACATAATGGCCTATGCTTGACAAGTCCAGGTCATGTCCGATAGTGATGATACCCAAAACGGGTTCAATACGGAATGCATTTCCAGTGTTTCCTGTTGGAAAATCAAAAACAATGGAAATGTGTAGATGTGGTAGTTATTTTAGTATAAAATGTTTCAACACAGAAAAAGCACATACTGTATAAAGATGTCAGAGAGGCCCACCTGCTTCAACGGAGTAGAGTAGCTCTGCGTTCTCGCCTTTGTCTTTGTCAAGGGCAGTGACCTGAACCACAGCTGATCCCACTGCTGCTGACTCATAGACTGAGCCTTCGTACAGAGCACTGGTAAAGATGGGCACATGGTCATTTATATCCTCCACTTCTATAAGCACACGAGCTACGTTCTTTCTGTATGGGAACTCTTGGTCTTTCACCTAGGGACAAAAACAAAAGTTCTTTGTTGTCATAAATATACAATATTAAAAATATTATTAAGCCAGGACTCACACTCTTGAAAACAAAAATCAGAACAAAACTATCCTCTTTCCTCTAATGAGATGTACTGTAGATACTGTTTTGCTTAACAGTATTTAGCTTATTTGCTAAATAAAGAGTTTAGGTAGATTGCGAGCACAGACATGAAAATTATCTATGGCACTCCTGCTACTCTACATATGAGACAAAGTAATACAACACTTAAGGCTGGTTTACACTACATATTCACGACTACCCAACACCAGTTTTAGAAACTTGTAGGGTTAAGTTGCAGCTAACTAACCGTACTTAAATATATTTTCTAGCAGGATGCAGGTTCAAAGTGTGGGATGCTGATGCGGCTCGTCGGAGGCATTTGCTGTTGCCATGGAAACCTGCTACCATCTCAGCTAATTGCAGCATTGTCAACTGGCCAGTGTCAGAATTTCACAGTCCAGCTTGTTGCAAGCAGTTGCAAGTTTCAAGCAGCTGCGTTACTGGCCTTAAGAAAACTTTTCCACATGGGAAAATTACACTCAAAAGAAAGGGACAGCTAGCCTCGAAATCCAGACCTGCCGCTAGCAAATTAAATTTTCTGCACCTGTTTGTCTGGACACTCTCCATTAAAGCTCATTACATATGTCAGAAAATCATGAGCTACATTTCAATTGGTTATATTTGATATGGGCGGGCCAGAGCCCTATGTATGGTGCTCTGGGGCAGACGTAACCGGATGACGACAGTGCTGTGCATGCGCCTTCGAAGGCGTGATAGTAAACAACAGAGATGGCTGTGGATATGTTGTTTGAGTTTGTGACGGCTTTGGCCTCGACACTTTATGATTTGCCAGCACTTAAATCTTTCATTAGCAAGTAAGAGGAATGTTCTGTTTTGCCGACCGACCACGGCAAAAGTTTAATTTAACAGTTAATTCCGCTGTTCGCTAAACGAACGGGGCTTAATACGTCACCTTGTTCATTGCTTTGATTGGTTGTAGTGCTATCGAATTGCATGCAGTGGTATTTGAAATGCACGAGAAGGAGCCGCCCCTTGAGTTGGGAAGGTCTATTGATCGTGGGCCTGACCCTGTAACGTTCTAGATATGGGTCTGGATTTACAGGCTAGGGGCCTGCTTGTTCTAACCACCAATTGGACCAAACACAGATTTTTGACCTGTTCCCTTGGATTTTGAAATGTTTGATCTTACAAAAATACTATACTGGACACTTGCACGGTTTAAATTTTATATTTATGTACAACTACTGAAAAAAACACAATACAATCCCTGCTCACTTTATATTTTAAATTAAACAAATCAAAATGATAATGAGAAGTGCTTAAGTTCTTTAGTACACAACCTAAGTGCTCCATGTCATCCAAATTCGCCTAGCTATCAATTTGTCATCTTAGAACAAGTGAAACCTAAATTCTAAAGTTCCAGAAACATTTGGTAGCCTGAAAGTTGTCCTGAATCACGAATATGAACACAAATCTTTTCTCTGTTATGAATGAAGCAATGCAGATATGTTTTTTTTAATGTTTTCCTACTGCCCATATGGCAATGTTTTATAAAGTAAGAATGTTGTTTAAAACAAATCAAAGTAAATAGACCACCAAACTACAGAAATTTTTCCAGACAATACTAAAAGTGATGTACATGAGGTGTTATTGAAGTGAGCTAGTGAGTGGAGTCTTTAACTGAGTATGTAACATTTGAGCTCATATCCAATACTACTGATGGATAGAGAACTTCAATAAGGCCATGTTTTTTACTCTTAACTGCAGAGCTCATAGGGCCACCATACTATTCTGTAGTAATACAACTTAGCATTTCTACGAAACTGGGACACAGACTTACAACAACTGTGAGGATGTGCTGAGCACAAGCCTCATGGTCCAGCCTCTGAGCAGTGGTGATGGTACCCAGGGTGGGGTGGATGTGGAACAGATGAATGCTACTGGGGTCAATGGAGCTCTGCAGGGAGTAGCTCAGCTGGTGATGCTCATCGCGGTCCAACGCCAAAACCTGGACCACTTCTGTGTCGGTTGGCGTGTCTTCAGATATAGTTACATCATAGGTTGGTTGGGAGAAGATTGGAGCATTGTCGTTGTTGTCCATAACAGTAATGTGAACCTGAAACATTGTTAAAGAGAGGAAAGGGATATACATTAACCTGCCCTTCATTTGCATAGTAGTATGTCAAGTGGAGTATCCAACAATTTGCAGTTGTCCTATGAACAATTTATGTTGACAGTGAGTGAACATTTCACACATACTGAATTTAAACTCAAACGGGCTGTTCAGCAACTGATCAAAAGTTAAAGACCATAGCCTTAATAACTCAAAAATGCAAACAAAAAGTTTCAAAAAAGCACTCAGTGGTGGGTAGGCCCATCGTTCTTGTTGATCACTTCAAACATTTGTTTAGGCTTGATGCAAGTGTTTCCAGGAGGCCGGTGGGAACAATGCTCCATGGGGTGAAGATGGCTTCATGTAGGGCATCCATGGTCTGGAACTGGCGTCCGTTTTTGTAGAATTCCCTTGCCATCCATCCCCAAACGTTCTCAGTGGCTTTAGATCAGGAGAACACGCAAGAGGGTCCAAAAGAGCAAAGTTATTCTCCTGGAAAAAGGCCTTTGTCAGGCGGGCATTGAGAACTGCAGCGTTGTCCTGTTGAAAGACCCAGCCATCACCACACAGACGAGGGCCCTCAGTCAAGAGGGATGCTGATGCAACATCTCCACATAGCAAGCAGCCGTTTGACGCCCCTGGATCAACCTGAAGCTCCATTGTTCCATTGAAGGAAAAAGCACCCCAGATCATGATGGAGCCTCCTCCACTGTGCCGTGTAGAAAACATCTCCAGTGGGAGCTCCTTGTCATGCCAGTAGTGTTGGAAGCCATCAGGACCGTCCAGGTCACATTTTTTCTCATCAGAGAATAAAACTTTCTTCCACCTATGTTTGGTGCTCGCTTGCTAAGTCCAAACTTAATTTGGGTCGAGGATCGGCCCGGGTCTTCACGGACGGTACCTCGGTTCCTCCGGCTCAGCGCAGGATAATTTGTTTTGGGTCAACCACTTGACTTTTTTGTCCCATAACCCTCAGGATCTTTAAAGAAATGTAAAATGACTGTCTTACTGCATCCAACCTCTGCAGTGATTGCACGTTGTGAGAGGCCTTGCTTGTACAGCTCAACAACCTGCCACGTTCAAAGACAGAAAGCCTTTTTGCCTTCTCCATCAGGAAGTCATGGCAGTGTGAATGTCTGACAGAAAATGACATGAAAGCCAGATTTTGGCACGGATTTTGAATTTTTAAGGCTATGGTCTTTAACTTTTGATCCGCTGATGAACAGCCTATTTGAGTTAAAATCAGTTTAAATTCAGTTTTCAATAAATTGCTTTATTTGTTTTTTTGTCTCTTGCTCCTGATGGCATTTTGAAGCTCTACTTAAAACTTGGTTACGGTCAACCACCGCAAAATGCGAATACTTTACAATCTTTACATTTTGTTCAGGAGTGTACAGGTATATTGAATATAAAGTTGTTTTACTCATGTTGATAACACAAAGTTATTGGGCAGCATAATAATCCTTAAAAAAAATCACATCAGCTTTATATGAATGAAAACCTTAGGAGACAGGATTGGGGTATATTTTTCTCTTGATTAAGACGTTTTCAGAAATACACTGTAGTTGAGAGGGTCTAACGTGCAGTATGAATCCCTTAGCCAGCATTATCCAAGCAACACTCGTTTTAAAAAAGAAAAACAAGTGGGTCTTTGATTTATTTTTTTAATACAAAAGGGACTAAACTTAAAAAACGAGTTGATTTTCATTTTCTATTTCTAAAACAAAAATTTAAATCACTTGGCAAGAAAACAGAAACGATATTCTGCGACAGGAAGTTGCCATTTACAAAGTAAAGGACTGTCTGTAGGAGGAGGGAATAAAGTGTGGTTTTAGTTGATGGGTCTGGCTGAAATATCATATTAATTGAAAATAAATTAAGGTGTGTTTTCAAACGAAAAACAATAACCACTCATTTTTTCAATATCCTTTTCCGAAAGGAAAATCAAATCACCGAAATATACACGGACCATGGCAGATGTGGTAAAGTTAATAAAAAATAGGAATAAGCGAATACACTAAAACCTGTAACCTCACAACGAGCTGCTACTTGCTCTAATGAAAGGCTGTTTACCTCCTCAGGCCTATACCTGCTGAGTGGAATCACACACACACACACACACACACACACACACACACACACACACACACACACACACACACACACACACACACACACACACACACACACACACACACACACACACACACACACACACACACACACACACACACACACACACACACACACACACCTGTTCCCCTCATCCAGCAGCTGCTCCCGTCTCACCACTGAAACGGCAGGAGAAAACCAATCCCTCCTAGATTAACCCCAGCATGAGCAATTTACACAACAATAGTAAAGCTAAATATAGCCGCAAATGGCATTTAGCGGGGTCAAGCATTTATTTGCATTTTGATTTGTGGAGAAATAAGAGTAAGTGGGGTGTTTATGTATTCCAGGACAGTGTCGGTGCTGAAGAGGTTGTTTATAATGACTGACTTTTTGTTATATCTACCTAAGATTGAGACCCAGTCATGTTTCTCCTCTGCACTACTGGCTTTACTCACATATTCATTGCCCATTAACCCTTCTAGTTTCACTAAGAATCCTATTGTGCTATCTACACTGAGGATTTGGTTCCAATTTAGGCGCCATTTTAAGTTTTCCTCTACATCCACTCTGATGCCCACAGTGAACAATCACCTATTCCCTCCATCTGTTGGGAATGTCTCCTACATGTTATGGCAAAATTGAGGCATTAAAGTTTTCAAAGACCTATTTAAAGACGGTACTTTTGCTACTTGCTTGGGAGCGTGAGCTTGGGGTAAATTTGACAGATCAATGATGGGATAAGGCTGTGCATATAAGGGCCCGGCCGATTTAATCGGCCGATTATAGCACATCTCCGAAAAATCGGCAAAATGGCCGCCGATTTTTTGCCGTTTAAAACAAAATATATATTTTATTCCAGCAATCATGTTAAGTGAGATGCATTGCTGCCCCGGAGGTAGCCTTATAGTATATTAACAGCAGCAGCAGCAGGTGTGTTGTAATACATTGGATTAATTCACACTTGACAGTTCCCCCTGACACCAATAGCAGAGTCATTGGTTATCTCTTGACTGTTAATAGTAGTTTATATTACTATAGTTATTATATAGAATTTACATAGTGCTTTATTGGAGGCCATTCAAAGACACTATACATCAAACATATAGAAAATCATACTTGTAGAAAAAGAAAACAAAATACAGACAAATTAAAGATAAGGTTTGGAGTGGAGTCCGGTGTAATTATGCTTTCTTAAAGAGGTGAGTTTTGAGTTGACTTTTGAATGAGTTTATTTAGTCTGAGATGCTGATGTTTGGAGGGAGGGAGTTCCAGAGGGTTGGGTGCAGTTACATAAAATGCTTAATGTCTGAGTTTAAAAATGCATCATGTCACTTTAGACATATTTGTAACACTTAATTTTTTTTTAGATAATGCATATTTCAATAAATAAAAAGTTCCTGTACACCTATTGACAGTAACAAGTATTTACACTCAACAAAAATATAAACGCAACACTTTTGTTTTTGCTCCCATTTTTCATGAGATGGACTTAAAGATCTAAAATTCATTCCAGATACACAATATTACCATTTCTCTCAAACAGTGTTCACAAATCTGTCTAAATGTGTGATAGTGAGCACTTCTGCTTTGCTGAGATAATCCATCCCACCTCACAGGTGTGCCACATCAAGATGCTGATCTGACATCATGATTAGTGCACAGGTGCGCCTTAGACTGTCCACAATAAAAGGCCACTCTGAAATGTGCAGTTTTGTCTCACAGCAAAATGCCATAGATGCCACAAGCATTGAGGGAGCGTGCAATTGGCATGCTGACAGCAGGAATGTCAACCAAATCTGTTGCTCGTGCATTGAATGTTCATTTCTCCACCATAAGCCGTCTCCAAAGGCGTTTCAGAGAATATGGCAGTACATCCAACCGGCCTCACAACCGCAGACCACGTGTAACCACACCAGCCCAGGACCTCCACATCCAGCAGGTTCACCTCCAAGATCGTCTGAGACCAGCCACTGAGACAGCTGCTGAAACAATTGGTTTGCGTAACCAAACAATTTCTGCACAAACTGTCAGAAACCGTCTCAGGGAAGCTCAACTGCATGCTCGTCGTCCTCATCGGGGTCTTGACCTGACTCCAGCTCGTCGCCGTAACAGACTTGAGTGGGCAAATGCTCACATTCGATGGCGTCTGGCACGTTGGAGAGGTGTTCTCTTCACGGATGAATCTCGGTTTACATTGTTCAGGGCAGATGGCAGACAGCGTGTGTGGCGTCGTGTGGGTGAGCGCTTTGCTGATGTCAATGTTGTGGATCGAGTGGCCCATGGTGGTGGTGGGGTTATGGTATGGGCAGGCATCTGTTATGGACGAAGAACACAGGTGCATTTTATTGATGGCATTTTGAATGCACAGAGATACCGTGATGAGATCCTGAGGCCCATTGTTGTGCCATACATCCATGAACATCACCTCACGTTTCAGCAAGATAATGCACGGCCCCATGTTGCAAGGATCTGTACACAATTCTTGGAAGCTGAAAATGTCCCAGTTCTTGCATGGCCAGCATACTCACCGGACATGTCACCCATTGAGCATGTTTGGGATGTGCTTGACCGGCGTATACGACAGCGTGCACCACTTCCCACTAATATCCAGCAACTTCGCACAGCCATTGAAGAGGAGTGGACCAACATTCCACAGGCCACAATTGACAATCTGATAAACTCTATGCGAAGAAGATGTGTTGCACTGCATGAGGCAAATGGTGGTCACACCAGATACTGACTGGTTCTGAGTCCCCAGACCCCCAATAAAGCAAAAAAATGCACATTTCAGAGTGGCCTTTTATTGTGGACAGTCTAAGGCACACCTGTGCACTAATCATGATGTCAGATCAGCATCTTGATGTGGCACACCTGTGAGGTAGGATGGATTATCTCAGCAAAGCAGAAGTGCTCACTATCACATATTTAGACAGATTTGTGAACAATGTTTGAGAGAAATGGTAATATTGTGTATCTGGAATGAATTTTAGATCTTTAAGTCCATCTCGTGAAAAATGGGAGCAAAAACAAAAGTGTTGCGTTTATATTTTTGTTGAGTGTATATATATTTAAGGGTTCAAAAAAGTAAAATTTTTCAATATATATTTATGGTATTTTAAAAAAATCATAATCGGCCGATTTAATCGTTATCGTAATTTTTCTCAGAAAATAATCGGCATCGGCACCCAAAAATCCAAAATGCATAGTATACGCTCATCTTCTCCTTGTGCCAAGCTGCAGTTTAAAGTTTTACATAGAGTACATTTCAGCAAATCTGGACTATCTGAAATGTATCCAAATGTTGTGGACCAGTGTGACAGATGCCACGCCTCCTCTTGTAACTTGAGTCATATGTTTTTTTATTGTCCCAGAATACATAGATTCTGGAATGACTTTTTTATGATCATGTCAAAGGTTCTAGGAGCCCAAATAAAAACCGACCCCTTCATTGCAATATTTGGAACCCCATCTCAAGAACCCCATATTACAGCCTTACAATCAGAAACATTAGCCTTCACTTCAAGACGCCGTATTTTACTTATGTGGAAATCCCCTAATCCCCCGTCAATTCTAATCTGGCTCAAAAACGTTATGTTCTTTTTAAAACTCGGAAAAATTAAATTGACAGTGAAAGGCTGTGCTAATAAATTTGCAAAAAAATGGGATTCTTTTATAACTCATTTCAATTCTTTATCAACCCTGTCTCAAGACTGACCCCCCCCTCTCTCTTTTTATTTATTTTTGTACTTTCTTTTAACTGTTTATTTGTGTTCCTAATTTAGTCGCTGCTTGTTTTTTTGGGGGAATTTTCCATGTATATTTCTACACACTTTTGTACGAAAGCTTATTATGTTTTTTTTATGATGTATTTTGATTTAATTTGAACTCAGAGACAGCTGTTCCTTGTGTTTGTTGTTGTTGTCCTAAAAAAATATATATATATATAAACTTTACAACATCACTAAACGCTCCTGTGTGCTTGTGTTGACTTGGTAAACATATTTACCATGTTATGTTGCGCTCTATATTATTACACATTATGTCATTTAAAAAAAAAGAAAAAAATGGAAGGAAACCAGGAAGTGCCCGTGAAGGTCAGGTATGCATTATATTCTAAAATGACACAACCTGTAAAAATATAGAGCAAGATATAACGTGATAAATAAATATGGTTCAAATAACATACATTATAATGTACATAATGAAATGCTCTTTTTCCACTGCTTTATAATTCTATATCCTCTAGTAGCTCAATGCAGCAGGAACATGGACACACATTTGTCCTCTGTTGCATCCGGTTGCATGAGCATTATAAATTGTCCCAAAAAAAAAGTTATAAATGCTTGCCACCCAACAATCAAAAGGATGGTCAACTGAAGGTTGTGCGGTTGGTACCTGTGTGAAGGCAGTGTTGGTGCCGTCTGTGGCCTGTACCGTCAGGTTGTAGAAAGAGCACTGCTCAGCATCCAGGGGCCGGGCGATGACCATGGTGCCCGCTGCCTTCTCTATGTCAAACACACTCTCGCTGTTCCCACCTGTGCACAATGTGTCAATCACACACACATACAGTAGACTCAGAACGGTTATGATCAAAATGTGAATAGTACACATACAAATACACACTGTCACTATCAAACAAGACAGTTTTAATTTATGAATCAATGGTTTTGAGTCACATGCAACACTATGCTGAGAAGTGCTGACATTTATTTAAATATACAATATACAGAAGTAATAAGCTGTTTGGGTATAAATGTGCACTCTCAGTCAGGGAACAGAATGGCTACAGTAATCAGACAGCACATGACTGCAGACCGATGCTGCACGGACACTTTTTTTATTAATTTTTATTTTTGGGTGTCGCTGCTGACAGTATCTAGATCAGGGGTTCTCAAACTTTTGATAGCTGAGAGCCAATTTAGGAACCCAACCGAGGGCCGCCGAAGGATTTTTAATTTTTTTTTTATAATTCATAATTTAATTTTTTTGTTGCTATCATTAATTTAATAGCAGTAAACTATGCTCTTATTACACCGCTAACTATGCATTTTGCAGTTACCTGATCTAAAGCGAGAACAATGCTTATTAAGGTTAATAAATCAATTAATATACATACTTATTTACAGGCCCGGTTCTAGACAGTTAGATTAGGGTGGGCCTGTAGAAATTTTAGGTGGGCACACTGGGCAGAGAGGCGCGAGCAGAATTTTTTTGCCCTTGTAAGATCTCTGCGTCTGCTTTTTGGCACATTTACTATGAATTGTGTAGAACACAATATGCAAATAAACTTTGAGTGTTGCTGTGTGGGAGATTTGATTCTTGCATGTTTTTTTTTTCCCAAATGTTTATGAATAACATAATGTACATTATATACAACATAATGTATCTTTTTTTTATCTCAGTATTAGCTGTTGGCAGCCTGAGCTGATTGAAGAGAAAGCTTTGGGACTGGGCAACCTGGATGGTGGTAGTCCAGAGCTACAGTCATATGAAAAAGTTTGGGAACCCCTCTCAGCCGGCATTGTAATCGACTCTGCTTTCACAAAAAAAAAATATAAAAGTGGTATGTCTTTAATTTACCAGGAACAGCTAAGTACTGGGATGTTTTCCAAACAAAGATTTTTTGAAAAGCAGTATTTGGTTGTATGAAATAAAATAAAATGTGAAGAACTGGCTGTGCAAAAATATAGGAACCCTTGTGGTTTTGTTGATTTTAATGCCTGTAACAGCATGTAAAACTGATGACTTTAAACACAAAGTTGGTTGAATTATGTTGTTAAGCCTTGAACCTCATAGAAATGTCTGTTTAATCATGAGAAAAGGTATTTTAGGTGCCTAAATGCAAGTTGCACTTCTCTTTGACTCTCTGCTGAAGTGAGACAGAATGGGATCATCAAAACAGCTCCCAAAATATCTGAAAAACAAAGATTGTTCATTGTCATGGTTTAGGGGAAGGCTACAAGAAGCTTTCCCAAAGGTTTCAATTGTCAATTTCGACTGTAGGGAACGTTGTCAGGAAATGGAAGGACACAGGCATAGTGGCAGTTAAACCCAGGCATGGCAGACCAAGAAAAAAACAGGAGCGGCATAGGTGGAGGATTGTGAGAATAGTTGCACACAACCCACAGATCACCTCCAAAGACCTGCAAGAACAAATCGGGTTGCAGATTGTGTATCTGTACATCGTTCAACAATTCAGTGCAATTTGCACCAAAACATCTGCTTTTTATAAAGACCAAATAACTTAATTTTTGTCTCATCAGTCCAAAGCATTTTCTTCCAATATGAAGCTGGCTTGTCTAAATGAGCTTTTGCATACTCCATGCAACTGTATCTGTGGCATGGGCGCAGAAAGGGCTTCCTTCTCATCACCTGGCCATACAGATGTTTTGGTGCAAATTGCACTGAATTGTAGAACCATGTACAGATACACAATCTGCAGCCAGATGTTCTTGCAGGTCTTTGGAGGTGATCTTTGGGTTGTGTGCAACCATTCTCACAATCCGCCGCATATGCCGCTCTTGTACTTTTCTTGGTCTGCTAGACCTGGGTTTAGCTGCAACTGTGCCTGTGTCCTTCCATTCCCTGACAACGTTCCTTACAGTAGAAATTGACAATTGAAACCTTTGGGAAAGCTTCTTGTAGCCTTCCGCTAAACCATGACAATGAATAATCTTTGTTTTTAAGATATTTTGGGAGCTGTTTTGATGATCGCATTCTGTCTCACTTCTGCAGAGAGTCAAAGAGAAGTGGAACTTGCATTTAGGCACCTAAAATACCTTTTATCATGATTAAACAGACCTTTATATGAGGTTCAAGGTTTAACAACATAATCCAACCAATTTTGTGTTTAAAGTCCTCAGTTTTACATGCTGTTACATGCATTAAAATCAGAAAGACCACAAGGGTTCCCATATTTTTGCACAGCCAGTTTTTCACATTTTATTTAATTTCATAAAACTAAATACTGCTTTTCAAAAAATCTTTGTTTGGAAAACATCCCAGTACTTAGCTGTGCCTGGTAAATGAAAGACATACCACTTTTATCTTTTTTGTGTGAAAGCAGAGTCAATTATAATGCTGGCTGAGAGGGGTTCCCAAACTTTTTCATATGACTGTATATACTATACACACTATATAGATACTGTATATAGTCTTTCCACTATTGCCTCCGATGTCCAGCTGGGTGAAAGTAGTAGCCAGCCGAGGTCACGACTCTGCTAGGGGGTTCCGGGGGTATGACCCCCCGGGAGATTTTTTTTTACCTTTTTAAAGTGAAATGCATGAATCTGGTGCACTTTGAGAGGAAAATTAAGGGTGTATTCACACTGGGAAAGTCAGCTGGTTCACTTGCTTTGGTCCAGACCCAATAGAGTTTAGATTTTTTTTGTTTCATATTGCCCCTTTTGCAAGTGAACCAGCATTAAGAAGTAAAACCACACGTGATCTGAGGTCATTCATTCATTGGACAGACATTCTGGGGTGGAGAGAAGCAGGAAGCACGAAGTGAAAACTGCGAAACATATAACTGATACGATATGGGGTTGAAAATAATAAATAAATAAATAAATAGGCCTACATCTAGCCTATAAATAAAATAAAATAAACATACAATTATTGTTGTTTCATATGGTTATATATGTAGGCCTGTGTCAATGTGTGGCTTGTAGCCTACGATGTGAAACATAATATTTACTGTATTTTTGCTGCTGGACGCGTATGAAGGTAAATATGTAGCATAAGTCTTTAGCACGTGTAACTGCAGATTTTGAATGCGTAAACTGAAGTCACAAATGTGTAACAGTAGATTTGAAGTCGTAAATATTTGTTTTGCATGTGTACTCCAAAGTCACAAATGTGTAACAGTAAATTTGAAGCCGTAAATATTTTTTCTACCATTGTGGACACAAAATAGGGGCTACGAGTTTACAAATCGTTGTTACGGGTGCACAAATCCTATCCTGTGCATCGCAACTTCAAAGAGTCATGCGCTTGACACTTTTGCTACAATCATTGCAGCACAGTTGGTGCAAAACACATTTGCACACCCGTGTTTCATAATGTGAGAACATGCCCAAAATGTGTGCATTCGTAAACCCAAATGTGAACTAACGCATCAGAAGTTGCACATCTGTGAAAAATGTCCTCACAAATAAAATGATATCGAGCACAGCATTTTAATGAGCGAGCACAAATCCATCGATACAACTGCTCGAATCTGTTCCTACAAGTCTAAACTGAGGGTTTTCTCTGCTCGAATCTGCTCCTGCAAGTCTCAGCAGTGGGTTTTTTGCAAGTAGATTTGCACCACGTCCAGTTGGTATATTTGGTGCAAAAGTATTTTGTACCTGTAGAACAGAGTTGTATCCGTAGAAGGTGGGCGGGACAACATTGTCGCATCATCCAATGAAAGCGCCGGTTGGGAGCCGTGACGTCACCATGTGACCAAACGGAGGAAAAGCCTTTTTCCTTCGTCTCTTTTCACCAGAAATTGTAGGAAATGACTAAATGAGCAACAACAACTATCAAACTAATGCGAAGTAGTAGGTAGTAGTGAATTGAACTATTTTTCTGTAGTTTTACATTGCATTTTTTAAGTAATGGAGAATTATATTATATGTACTCCAGCCTTTGAGGAAAAGTAGTCCAAGGTGTCTGTAACAGTAAATAAGCCGCGTTAGCTAGCTTTGAGGTGGTTTCCCGATCATTTTAGACAGGACAGGAGGCTTATTATGTGACACGGTGAAGTTGAGGAGGGGATACCCATTAAACACCAGGACCTGCGGTGGTTTAATAAACAGTTGAGCTGCTTCACAATCTCTGTCCGGAGCCACAGCAGTGTCTGGACTGACGGTCACGAACACACGGTCGGACACAGACCTAGGGTTTAGCTAGAGCCTACAGGACACGGAGCCATCCCACGGAAACTATGAACTGTAAGTCTGGTTTTCTTATGTTTTTAAACTTCAAAGTTGGTCGGTATAATACGTTCAATGATGAGAAGCAACGTGTGGTTATAATGTATTGCAGGCAGCATAGCTAACCACTAGCTAACAAGTCATAATGGGTATAACAGCTAATGTTCGTTAGCATATTCTTTTAAAGGATGTACCGTATTTTAAGGCATTTGGTCACTTCTAAGGATGTTAATAATTAACTGTTAACGTAAAATAAGAAGGCTGACCAATGAATCCTTCCGTTAATCAGTTAAAATAATCCCGGCGCTAGCCAGGGAAATATGAGTCAGCTGAATACTGGAGTCTTGTTGCTAAAATAATAATAAGCGTGTCTGTATGTCTGCTTTTCTGGGACATAGGCACCTTCATACATAGCCTACTAGTTTTACATCAGGATGTTATGTTAGCATGTGTCGACCTCATATAGAGCGTTTTCTGTCTTAATAGTGGCTATGAAGATCCAAATAAACACATGTGAGCAGTATACTATTCTGCTCAGCCTGTCTCAACATCATGTTGCTGTTTCTGAATAAAAACAGGTAGACAAGCGTCCCATTATGCAAAGGATTTTTTTTTAAATTGTGCAGCTCCATCGTGTTTAAATCGTATTTTATATCTGTTTTTCCAGCCCGAAAAAAAACATTTACAACTAATTTTAAAAGTCGCTAATGACAAGATACCCCCACGAAGAGAATGAATTGCAGGGCTGTTATAATAAACTATATTGATTAGTTTTTAGCTTTGTGTTCTTCATCAACTCGAACCTACATGTATTTTATTTATTTTATAAATCTTAACATTATCTTAACATCTGAACGGGACATCTGCTTTTCCACAGACTCATCTTGGCTGTCCTGCACAAGGCCTGCACAAGTGTCTGGGATTTCCACCCTGTCAGGGAGAAGCCATTGTACAGTGAGCAGCTACAGTCAGTCCTAACTATTATCCGTCATGCTTTTACTATAACATCACTAATGGGATCTAACAATTGTTTCCGTCCAGTGTATGCATTGCTGAGGGAAGGACACTCCAGATAACTGAAGACTTCACTGCTCCTGCTGCCTTGAGAAGATCTCCGAAGATGGAGCAGCGTGGAACTCACCTGGCAGTCACAGCACATCAGTCTGACTCTACACTCTACACACAATTTGTTTTCAATTTTTAGATTGTGATTATTATAAATCTAGACAAAGTCAGATCATACTCAATTCATAAACATATTGATTGCAGTAAATGAGGTGACATACTCAGTCATGTTTATTTGTTTGACATATTAAAAAGGTAGGGGAGATTTTGATTAAATATGGTAAACAGTTGGGCTACAGACCAAGGACTAAGTTACTAGTTTTATGTTTTGTTTTATAAAGTCTTGTTCCGGCACATGCCAGAGCATTTTGGGTATTTTGTTCATTTTCTTTTAATAAAATAACGCCATACAAAACTTTACTTGGAGGTATGCAATTGGGAATGCATTCTAGTTTTAAACTGGTTGATTTGTATTTTTCATTTTGACCGTATGTATATGTTTAGTAAATCCACAAATATTTTAAAAAGTCCAAATCTTGTGATTTGTTTGTGGGGTAAGCTTTTACTATACATTTGTACTGATTGTGCTTTGATGTGATAACTGCAAATCATAAATATAATTGATATAGGACATTTATTAGTCTTGCTTTAGCAGTATGCAGACCTACTTATTAATGCAGCACGTGATCTGAATTAACATGTTCTAAACTGCATAAAATGTTATGGTGTGACACTTTGTGATTGTGATTAATTAAAGTAATCACTGAAATGAGGTTATATGAAGCTTTGTACCCTGTTCTTCTGGACACGTCACATGAGGTAAGGTGTATAGCAGAACTGTCTGGGGATAGGCACACTAGTTAAACCTGATCATCTAATTATCAGTTTGTGATACAAGTAGTGATAATTTCACATGGAAAATGTGAGATAGAGAAACAATTATTCCAATTCAGTTTTAATGTGTCCTCTATACTTTTCTATTGCCTTGTAGAGTAGGTTACTTATTCACTTCACTATTCACACGTTTAAATTAATTAAGCTTACTACATTTAGAAGACTAAGTGTATGATTTATAAGCATATTTCTGGATTTAGATACATGCTGAATACTCTGCAGCAAGATATGTAGGCCTACTTTATTTACTTTGGTCCTCAATGCCTGCAACGTCCTCCTCACCCCCTGCGTGTGGTGTGTTTTAACCATAGATAGTTTTAACAGCCAGGAGCCTTGACAGCGGCTGCGGGACAATAAACTATTGTTGATAGTTAGCCTGCTATCGGTGTATGAATGTGTGTGAATGGTAACGTGTAAATGGGAACAGGTCTCCCTTGCAAAAGAGTCTTCGGACTCAATGGGATATACCTGTATAAATAAAGGTTAAAAAAATATATAATGGAAATTCATTCTCTATAAGACTACTTTTATTAAAATGTAAAGGTTTTAAAGAGAAAAACAGCAGGTTTAAACAGTTACACCAGTGCCAATCACACAGCTGACGTCGACGCTGGCCCTTATATCTGCTAAAGTAAACTTGTTTATGACTTTCACTACTGGCATAAGGCTCCGCTGTAGTTCCCTCTTATTCAATTCCCTTATTATTACATTTCCTACATTTTCTGGTGAAAAGAGACGGCCATGGACATATGAGGGAGACGACACAGGCTTTCCCTCAGTCTGTTTAAATGCTGACGTCACAGGTCCCAACCGGCGCTTTCATTGGATGATACGACAATGTTGTCCCGCCCACCTTCTACGGATACAACTCTGTTCTACAGGTACGAAATACTTTTGCACCAAATATACCAGCTGGACGTGGTGCAAATCTACTTGCAAAAAACCCACTGCTGAGACTTGCAGGAGCAGATTCGAGCAGAGAAAACCCTCAGTTTAGACTTGTAGGAACAGATGCGAGCAGTTGTATCGATGGATTTGTGCTCGCTCATTAAAATGCTGTGCTCGATATCATTTTATTTGTGAGGACATTTTTCACAGATGTGCAACTTCTGATGCGTTAGTTCACATTTGGGTTTACGAATGCACAAATTTTGGGCATGTTCTCACATTATGAAACACGGGTGTGCAAATGTGTTTTGCACCAACTGTGCTGCAATGATTGTAGCAAAAGTGTCAAGCGCATGACTCTTTGAAGTTGCGATGCACAGGATAGGATTTGTGCACCCGTAACAACGATTTGTGAACTCGTAGCCCCTATTTTGTGTCCACAATGGTAGAAAAAATATTTACGACTTCAAATTTACTGTTACACATTTGTGACTTTGGAGTACACATGCAAAACAAATATTTACGACTTCAAATCTACTGTTACACATTTGTGACTTCAGTTTACGCATTCGAAATCTGCAGTTACATGTGCTAAAGACTTATGCTACATATTTACCTTCATAGACGCGCGGCTCGCGAAGAATAGGCTGACACTCAGCTGATTTAGCCGTGTGTCAGCTGGGTGTGAGTCCGGCGCGGCTCAGCTCCAGACTGACACGGGGATAGTATTGACGGTCCCGTAACATGGGAAGCAAAATAAAAACACGCACTTCATACAAAGCGCAGCGTGAACCTGTTGGCACTGTGCGGGAGACGCTCCCCTCTCCTTCATCTGATCGCTGAACACATCAGCATGTTTACGCGTCCTGTCTATCAAATGTAATATATTCGCTCGGGGCTCCCAGTCAAACCACAACTAATCTTCCTAACAATGGCGACAACAACACTTTCCCATAATGTGAGGCTGACGGCGATTTATTAAAAAAAGAAAAGGCACAGTGCTTCCTGCAATTGGGTCGGATCGAGTCCGGACAAATTCACACCACAAACGAACTGCAGCAGAGTGCGTTTGGAAACGCACCGAGACTACCTCTTCAGCTGGGTCTCGGACCGTTTGTTTGGTCCGCCCCCGAGTGCGATTGCTGTATTCACACATGTCTGAAAGATGCGCACCGAAGGCGGAAGTGCATCTGAGTTTGTTTCAACCGAACTAAACACGGCATGTGTGAATACACCCTTAGAGGCTAAATCTGAGGAATTTTGTGTGAACAAATAATTTGGAGACACTGGGTCGGATGAATCAGAAGCTATTGAAGAAAGACACATGGATTTTCCATAGAAATATAAATTTGAAATAAAAAATTAGGCAGGGTCCTCTGGGTTGGGCTTGGTTCTCTTTTTCTTTTACGGGACATATTTTTCTGTAATATAATGAATTCATTTAAATGCAGTGAGAGGAACGAAGCAGAAGAACTCTGTTGTCCAGTTATCTTTTTCTCCACAGACGAGGCTGAAATAGGCTATAGACTACAGTATACACAGTGCATGGGCAACTGAGGGCAGCCCCATTTTCAAATATTTTTAAATAAACTCAATATACACTGTGCATGCCATGGACTTGAATTTGACGTGATCAGTTAACCTCGGATTACCTCCCAGATTAACTGATTCAATTATTAAGCTATTAACTATCTACCAAAACATTGTATTCCTTTTATTGTATGATAATTTACATTTATATAATATGAGGTTGATATCAAACACACAAACTAAAAATAAAAAATTTAAATTGGGGAGGGGGGGCCTCTGGCAGTCGGGACCCTAAGCAACCGCTCATTTCGCTTATGCCTCGGGCCGGCTCTGCTGACCAGTGACCACTATAAGCGGGTGGGTAACTTGGAGGCAGGCTATCCTGCCCACCCAATAATACAATTAGAAGCAATGCATGGTAATGGTATATTCTTAAGTATTAATCAATTGTCTGAATTGTATTTGACATTTTCTTGGACAGCGAATGAACAGGTCCGTCCGATAGTGGGTCTGGACTTCCACCTAAAAAAATGTTTTTTTATTTTTTATTTGATTGGGTAGGCACAGCCCACATTTGGGTGGGCACGGTCCACCCTGGCCCCTGGCTACCGCCGGCGGTAGTAAGTATATATACTTACTTATACTTATTAATTAACAGTAAATGAGTATTATATGTTGTCAAGTTTGATAAAATGTGAATTTAAAACTACATATACTGTAATTCCAATGTTTTCGTGGTGAAGCACAAAAAATACTCTAAAGGAATAGTTCAAAATGGTAAATGTTTAGCTTTTTGCCTCACTCATCGGCTCAAGAAAAGACTGAAACAGCTTTGTTTTTTACACAGAGAGAAAGAACATTATTCTCTATTGAACCATGAACAGATAAAGGACAGACAGGACATTGAGTTGACCTGAGTTAGCGCAAATGTATTCAAACACCTAAATTCTGAAGAATATTTTTGAAAAATTAATTTGGGTTTGAAGTTTGAAGTGAGTTTTCTGTGTGTAGTGTGACGTGTGGTGTGCTGTTTTGCATCTTGCATCGCAAAAATATTAAAGAGCAAATTAAAACTGAAAAATATTGCTACACCATACGATGATCACAGACAACTTTTAAACCTACAGAAGATTTACATACAGAAAAAGGGTTTGGCATGAATCCTGCTGAGGCCAAAATAAGCCTTCCATCTGCCCAAGCATAATTACAGACTAAACTCCACAACTGGGGGCAGGCCAAAAACCTTCTACTCTCTTCTAAAAATGTCTTTCCATCATATGTCACAAATCTGAGTTTAAAATCAACTGGAAAATATCACCACAAATGCTGGTGATAGTCTCACCTCAGTCTGCTGTTCACATGCTTATTTGCAGAGCCACAACTTCCTTAGACTATTAAATATAGTTATTTTCAAGATGAGTTAGCCTACTCAGAAATACATTCATTTGCATGTCAGTGATACTTTACATGTTGTAGAATAAAGCTCATGAAAAGAAATACTATTTGTTGAAACACATCAAAGTGTGCTATTAAGATGGCAATGGGAATTGTGTCATGACTCACGGCATGGCAGCCTCTCCTTCTCCTCTGTGTGTTGTCTGTTTCCCTTCCTCCTGTTTCTCCCCCTTGTTGTGTCTCTGTGTTTGCATGTGGGCGTGGCTAAATTCCTTGGCAGGCAGCTCCAGGTGAAGCTAGTTGGCTAATCAGACCCTCTCTACAAAAGCCTCTGGACTCCAGTCATTCGGCGCCAGATTGTACTACCTACTAGAGCGGTATTATACCCGAGAACTAGATTCCTTTGTTTGTTGTTTTCCACGACTCCAGTTTGAGCCAATAGCTAACTCTGCTCTCGTTTCCTTCCGTGCTAGTTTGACTCCGCCGTTCACCTTTCCTGCTCGCCTGCCTGCGGTTTCCAGATACCCACCTGCCCATGCTCGCTACGCCACCCAGCCGTCCAGTGTTCATGCCAGTCTGTCGCAGATCCCTGCAAATAATAAATATTGTTCAAAAACTGACTTACCTGAGTTCAGCGTTGTGCTTTTGGGTCCAATCCCCGAGTTATCACAACAGAACAATCTGGCCAACATGGACCCAGCAAACGCAGACCCTGTTCACCAGGCATTGGCGGCGCAAGGCGCTCTCATGGGACAACATGACCTGGCTCTCCGAGACGTTTCTTTTCCTCGCTGAAAGACCTCACCTCGAACGTGTCGGCTTTGGGAAAGCAGCTCAACGAAGTCGTCATACACCTAGCCCCTGCAGCCCCATCCGTTCCTGATCAACCAGACCCAGTTCCAGCATCGGTCCTTCCGCATGCCCGAGAGCCCGGTGTCCACGCTCCGGATCGCTATTCCGGGAATTTTGGGGTATGCAAGTCTTTTCTTCCCCACTGCTCTTTAGTTTTTGAGCAGCAACCCAGCTCTTATGTCACGGACCGGGCCAAGATTTCTTACGTCATAGGCTTACTCTCTGGTCATGCTTTTACTTGGGCGTCTTCCGTGTGGGAGACACAGTCCGCCGTATGTTTTTCGTTTCCCAGTTTTGTCGCAGAAATGAAGAAGGTTTTTGACCATCCGGTCCGGGGTAGAGACGCCACTAAACACCTTCTTCAACTACGACAGGGAGCTCGCAGTGTTGCAGAGTATTCGGTGGAGTTCAGGGCTTTAGCAGTGGAGACGGGGTGGAATGATGAGGCACTACAGGGGGTTTTTCTCAACGGATTAGCCGACTCCGTTAAAGACGAGTTAGCAGTGCGGGATGAGTCAGCAGACTTAGATGAGCTCGTAGCCCTAGCTATCAGGCCGGACAATCGCCTCCGAGAGCGCCGCAGAGAAAAGACCTGCCGCTCTTTAGGTCCTTTTGTTCCTCATTCCTCTCCAGCTGGCGCTGGATATGCCCCCAGCCACCGCACCGTTGAGCCACCTGTATTCCCGGCTCTTCCCTCCCCATCAGCAGAAGAGGTGCAGTTGGGTCGGAACTGACTCACTCCTTCCGAGCGGAGTAGAAGATTCGAGGGTGGTCTGTGACTCTACTGTGGTGAACCTGGACATCAACGGGCTAGGTGTTCCCTTCGGTTAAACCCAAGTCATCACCAGTCGCAAACGGGGTTTTGGTGAGTAACACAGTTTTGCCCGGTTTTCCCCGAAGACACATTAACATTGAAGCTAGTATTTTCCTTAAAGAGGACCTATTATACTACTTTTCTGGTCTTAATTTCTTGTTTTACACTGCTATAGAGCAACCTGACACGAATCACATCACAAAAAACTATGTAGATTTTCGGGAAGCTCTTTCTCTTATTTTGGCGATCCAGCACGTCCTGTCAACACTTGAGTGTGTGTGCTTCGGCAATCTCCTCTCCCTCCGCCTGTGATCGGCCATCTCCGCTCCCCTCCCCCCCCCCTCCTGCAAACCCCACTCCGTTGTGATTGGTTACCTTCCTTCCGGAACACTTTCAGTGGCGGGAAGCGCGAGCATGGACCTATAAGGGCGCGAGGCAGACGCGAACAGGGAAGTGACAGCATTACCATACATGGAAACATCCGCGTGGTGACTTCACAAAGTTACATGCGACGTCACAAAGTTACGGAAGGGTAGACCGCTTTGAACACGTGACTTCTCGACTGGCTAGAATAGTGTTTAGTGCTCTGCACAGACACCCCAGACGGTCAGCAGGGAATACATCGAAATGCATGTAAGTCATTATTTGATAATTTAGTATGGTTAAGCATGACTATGAATCATCATAACAACGTTTATAGGTCATAAAAGTCAAAAAGCATCATAGGTCCGCTTTAAAAGGAATACCTATCAACTTTTGGCCCTAGTCGATTCTGGTTCAGACTCAAATATTCTTGATTCTAACTTTGTGAAACACAGTCAGATACAGCGGCGGCTCGCCCATAGAGGGCGGGAGGGCGACGCCCTCCTTGAGCCATACCAGCAAAAAACAGAAATACAATAATGATAATAATAATGATGAAACATATTTTTATTTTATTTATAATCATAATGTATTATTTCAATACAGTTTTTACCTGCATCTACAGTTTTCCTCCATTGGGTTTGACACCAAAAGATGAATATGAGACAATAGATCAACATTTCAGCTTTCATTTCCAGGTATTCACATCTGGATCCGATACACAACTGAGAAGACATCATTATTTGTAAAGGAACACCACATTTTTAGGCGAGCAGAAGTATTGGAACAGATAGACTTTAAATAAATTAAAAGGGAATTAAACATACTATTTTGTCGCAAATCCTTTGCTTGCAATAACCGCATCAAGCCTGTGATCCATTGACATCACAAAACTTTTGCATTCTTCTTTTGTGATGCTTTTCCAGGCTTTCACTGCAGCCTCATTCAGTTGCTGTTTGTGTTAGGGGGTTACTCTTTTAAGTCTCCTCTTTAGCAGGTAAAATGAATGCTCTATAGCGTTTAAGTCTGGAGATTGACTTAGCCAGTCTAAAACCTTTCACTTCTTGCCCATGATTAACTCCTTTGTTGTGTTTTGGGTCATTATCTTGCTGCATGATGGAGGATCTTCCAATCAGTTTGGTTGCATCTTTCCTTAAATTGTCAGACAAAATGTTTCTGTAAACTTCCGAGTTCATTTTGCTGTTGCCATCATGTGTTACATCATCAATGAAGAATAATGAGCCCATCCGAGAAGATGCCATGCAAGCCCAAGCCATGACATTGCCTCCACCGTGTTTCACAGATGAGCCTGTATGTTTGGGATCATGAGTAGATCCTTTCTTTCTCCCAACTTTAGCCTTTCCATCACTTTGGTAAAGGTTCATCTTGACAACAACACAGTAACACATGACGGCAACAGCAAAATTAACTTAGAAGTCTACAGAAACATTCGGTCTGCTAATTTAAAGTAAGATGCAACCAAACTGATTGGAAGATGCTCCATCATGCAGCAAGATAATGATCCAAAAAAACTGCAAAAACAACAAAGGAGTTCATCAGGGGCAATAAATGGAAGGTTTTAGACTGGTCAAGTCAATCTCCAGACTTAAATGCTATAGAGCATGCATTTTACCTGCTAAACAGGAAACCGAAGGGAGTAACCCCCCAAAACAAACAGCAACTGAATGAGGCTGCGGTGAAAGCCTGGAAAAGCATCACAAAAGAAGAATGAAAACGTTTTGTGATGTCAATGGGTCACAGGCTTGATGCAGTTATTGCAAGCAAAGTAAAGACTAAATATTATGTTTTATTTACTTTAATTTATTTAAAGTCTATCTGTTCCAATACTTTTGCTTGCCTAAAAATGTGGTGTTCCTTTTCAAAAAATTATATCTTCTCAGTTGTGTATCAGATCCAGATGTGAATACCTGGAAATTAAAGGTCACATACAGTCATATGAAAAAGTTTGGGAACCCCTCTCAGCCGGCATTATAATTGACTCTGCTTTCACAAAAAAAATATAAAAGTGGTATGTCTTTAATTTACCAGGAACAGCTAAGTACTGGGATGTTTTCCAAACAAAGATTTTTTGAAAAGCAGTATTTGGTTGTATGAAATAAAATAAAATGTGAAAAACTGGCTGTGCAAAAATATGGGAACCCTTGTGGTTTTGTTGATTTTAATGCCTGTAACAGCATGTAAAACTGATGATTTTAAACACAAAGTTGGTTGGATTATGTTGTTAAGCCTTGAACCTCATAGAATTGCCTGTTTAATCATGAGAAAATGTATTTTAGGTGCCTAAATGCAAGTTGCACTTCTCTTTGACTCTCTGCTGAAGTGAGACAGAATGGGATCATCAAAACAGCTCCCAAAAGATCTTAAAACAAAGATTATTCATTGTCATGGTTTAGGGGAAGGCTACAAGAAGCTTTCCCAAAGGTTTCAATTGTCAATTTCTACTGTAAGGAACGTTGTCAGGGAATGGAAGGACCCAGGCACAGTTGCAGTTAAACCCAGGTCTAGCAGACCAAGAAAAGTACAAGAGCGCCATATGCGGCGGATTGTGAGAATGGTTGCACACAACCCAAAGATCACCTCCAAAGACCTGCAAGAACATCTGGCTGTAGATTGTGTATCTGTACATGGTTCTACAATTCAGTGCAATTTGCACCAAAACATCTGTATGGCCGGGTGATGAGAAGGAAGGCCTTTCTGCGCCCACGCCACAGATACAGTTGCATGGAGTATGCAAAAGCTCATTTAGACAAGCCAGCTTCATATTGGAAGAAAATGCTTTGGACTGATGAGACAAAAATTAAGTTATTTGGTCTTTATAAAAAGCAGATGTTTTGGTGCAAATTGCGCTGAATTGTTGAACGATGTACAGATGCACCATCTGCAGCCAGATGTTCTTGCAGGCCTTTGGAGGTGATCTGTGGGTTGTGTGCAACCATTCTCACAATCCTCCACCTATGCCGCTCCTGTTTTTTCCTTGGTCTGCCATGCCTGGGTTTAACTGCCACTATGCCTGTGTCCTTCCATTTCCTGACAACGTTCCCTACAGTCGAAATTGACAATTGAAACCTTTGGGAAAGCTTCTTGTAGCCTTCCCCTAAACCATGACAATGAACAATCTTTGTTTTTCAGATATTTTGGGAGCTGTTTTGATGATCCCATTCTGTCTCACTTCAGCAGAGAGTCAAAGAGAAGTGCAACTTGCATTTAGGCACCTAAAATACATTTTCTCATGATTAAACAGACAATTATATGAGGTTCAAGGCTTAACAACATAATCCAACCAACTTTGTGTTTAAAATCATCAGTTTTACATGCTGTTACAGGCATTAAAATCAACAAAACCACAAGGGTACCCATATTTTTGCACAGCCAGTTTTTCACATTTTATTTTATTTCATACAACCAAATACTGCTTTTCAAAAAATCTTTGTTTGGAAAACATCCCAGTACTTAACTGTTCCTGGTAAATTAAAGACATACCACTTTTATATTTTTTTTGTGAAAGCAGAGTAAATTATAATGCCGGCTGAGAGGGGTTCCCAAACTTTTTCATATGACTGTATTATGCTAAATGCACTTTTTAAATGTGTTCCAACATATCCATGGGTCCACGGTGTGCCTAGAGACTGCCAAAATATTAAAAAAAATAACAATCTCTCCTGTTCTCACTCTCCCCCTTTCTGAAACCCCCACCCCTCCCCCCCAATATACTCCAGTCAGAATTTTCCCCTTTTCTGACCTCACAAACTGGAAAGCCAGAAGCTTCCACTGTGCAGCCCACACCCCTATTTCTTATTGGTCCACGGCCCTGACAGACAGAGGGCGAGGCGTATCTGGCTTCGCTTCCGGACAGGGGGCGGGGGCAGCTCAAAGATTGTATATTTACGAGGGGAGCTGCAGCTCTTTTTAAAAAATAGGCCATTGTGAGATTAACTGAACATCAGCATAGTACAATAAATTATCTGAAAGTTTTTTTCAGCAAACAATTAAAGAAAAACGTATTAGGGACCACTAAGACCATATAATATGGTGTATAATAGTACAGAAAAGTGTATAATATGGGAGCTTTAAAGCTGAAATGTTGAGCTATTGTCTCATATTCATCTTTTGGTGTCAAACCCAAATGTTTCCAGTCTACAGCAAAAATAAAGGAATTGGCCTCACTGTTCCGATACTTATGGAGGGGACTGTAAGTCTGAATATCATTGTACAATCAGCGTCTGTGCTCTGTACCATCACTCTGGGGTGATTTCGGGCTGGTTCAAAATCGCCCAAAGCGCTCTCATAGACTTCAATGTAAAACTTTTTTTTTTCAAACTGCAGGCCTCGCAATGCAATCTCTATGGATTCCGGCGGTGCTCGCCCTAACGTGTTGTCGTCATATGTACAGTAAACAATGAACCAATTACAGTGACTGATACAGTCACTGTAATTGGTTCATGTTCAGTCTGCTGTCAAAGCGGTCATATTCAAGACCAACATAACTAATATCAACTCGGGCTAGGCTGGCAAGCTACTTGATCATGTCATTAAAGCCACTACGAGTAACCTGGTCCCTTGGCGGCCCCTTTGTACAAAAGCGGTAGTATTTTTACGACGCCAGCTGTCGTGTAGCTGTTTTCTAGCTCGTGCCGGGCGTGCGAGATTCAAATAATCAGGAAGCAATATAGTGCATGTCCGTGTGTTGAAAGTGTGAGGGCACCGGACTCTTTTCGGCTCCGTGAGAGTGGTTAGTGACACAGCATCAACTAATGCCAGTAAGTGCTACACACACCTGATTGCAATGAGTTGATGCAGTGTCACCGAAGTACTCTCACGGAAAGAAAGACTCTGTGTCCTCACAGAAAGCGAATGAACGAGAGACGGCAGTTAGGATGGATCACGATGAGGTACGAATGTGTTTATGTTGTTGTAAATAATGACTATTTCAGAAGAATAATGGTCGACTCATCTGATGATGGTGAGGCAAAGTAAACTTTGTTTTAGTAGGCTATCGCTCATTCATTTAGGAGTAAACACTGCAGTTCGATCCCGTGAAATTGTGTATACGTTGCTTGGCAACGCCCTCCCGCTCGTCTACCACTCTCCCTTTTAGCTTTTCTTCATTGCATTTTATTTTTTTTCTTTGATGGTTCAGCCCCGTTATCAGTCATTATGACGACAAATAACTGTCTCAAACAAAGCTCCTGCTCCCCTTCCCTCACCTGGAGGGATAGGCTTCTCAAATCGCGTTGTTGCGCTACACTGAAATCTGCGACCAATAAGGATATGTGGTATATACTAGGTCCTTTCCAGACAAAATGTAACCATCAAGCAAGTATCTACCAAGATGGATTGGGGGATCGTATAAAAGCGGATTTTCACTGGGCTCGTTTGAACAGCTAACGAGGCTAGCAGGATGCTAATGAGCTAACGCTATGTCCTGCTGCCGCTGCATATGGACTGTATAATGGCTTTTAATCCATCCTGATGGCAGCACAGACACCGCATGGATAACTTTGGGTGTCACCAGAGCCGGCCCAAGCCTTCAGGGGGCCCTAAGCGAAATATGATTAGGGGGCCCCTCTCCAATGTTAGCGCTGCTGAAACTATAGATCTTTGTTAAATATCATTCACACAGCCAGTGTTTTCCGCTAGTGCCTCCATTGTGCAGCTGTGCGAAAATATTAGACAGCCGAGATTCAGACCCTCCTAGGGGGGTCCGGGGGTATGCCCCCCCGGGAGATTTTTTTAACCTTTTTAAAGTGAAATGCATGAATCTGGTGCACTTTGAGAGGAAAATTAAGAGGCTAAATCTGAGAAATTTTGTGTGAACAAATAATTTGGAGACACTGGGTCCGACGAATTAGAAGCTATTGAAGAAGGACACATGGATTTTCCATAAAAATATTAATATAAAATATTATGGAGGGTCCTCTGGGTTGGGCTTGGAGCTCTTTTTCTTTTACGGGACATATTTCTCTGTAATATAATGAATGCATTTAAATGCAGTGAGAGGAACGAAGCAGAAGAACTCTGTTGTCCAGCTACTGTATCTTTTTTTCCACAGACAATGCTGAAATAGGCTATAGACTAAACACAGTGCATGGGCAACTGAGGGCAGCCCCATTTCCAATTGTTTTTAAATAAACTCAATACACACTGTGCATGGATGTGAACGTGACATGATCAGATAATTTCGGATTACCTCTCAGATGAACTGATTACATTTTTAGGCTATTAATTATCTAGACCAAAACATTTTATTCCTTTTTTTGTATGATAACTCACATTTGCATAATATGATGTTAATATCAAACACACAAAAAAAAAAAAAAAAAAAAAAATTTTTTTTTTTGAGGGGGCCCCCCTAGCGGTCAGGGGCCCTAAGCGACCGCTTAGTTCGCTTATGCCTCGGGCCGGCTCTGGGTGTCACCCCTATGCATCATCTCTCAGAAAAGGTAAAACAAACATTAAACATCAATCTGCATATGGACGACCCAGCGCCGTTCAACAGACTGTTTACTCTGACAGCTGCTGTCCGTCCGCGGCATAAACCCGCCAACAAAGTAACGGTGCTGTAGACAGCATGGACATATAAAGAAAGGTAGACAGTAGTAACGCAAACCAATGTGATGATTGCACATATGCTATGCCAGCATCCATTTTTGTTTAATAAGAACACAACTGTCAAGTCAATCAGATTATTGTGATTAATTGTAGAGCAGGTCTCTTAACTTTTAAAGGAAGCCTATCTGAGGAGCACACTGGTAGATGACAAGTTATCTGTGATGGCCACAGCCGGATAATTAAATAATTTTAGAGGTAAGATTATTTTATTCAAGAAATTAACTAACTTAATGTCCAAAAATACTGTACAGTACAATAGTTGTCTAATGTTGCCAGAGTGGTTATGCCAGATGAACAGGAAAAACAAACTGTTAAATGCAATATGACATTGTCATATTAGCTATCTGATGTAGGTTCACTTTGGGTCATTTTACCCATCATGGCAACAATTGCCCCCCCTGAGATTATTGTCAGGAGCCGCCACTGGTCAGATAGCCAACAATCCCATTGACCCACCGCTCAAAGTAAACGCCCTCAATGGTGATGTTTTGGCCCTCATTTCCGAGCAAACGCAGCAGTTACCTCTCCTGTTGGCTGGCAACCACAGAGAAAAGATAACTTTCCACGTAATGCCCTCCTCACATGCCCCCCCTAGTGCTCGGTCTTCCGTGACTGCAGGTACATAACCCTGTGATTGACTGGGCCACTGGTAAGATTGCTAGTTGGAGCTCTTTCTGCCATGCTTCATGTCTCAGATCAGCTCAGCCCCCAGGTTCCGTTAAAGAGTGTGTTGCCTCACCAGAACCTCCTGACTTGTCCTCTGTTCCTCGAGATTATCACAACCTGGCTGAGGTTTTCAGCAAACACCGGGCCTTATCCTTACCCCCTCACAGACCTTACAACTGTGCCATCAACCCGCTGTCTGGCGCCACCTTTCCCACCAGCCGGCTCTACAATATCTCAGCTCCGGAACGCAAGGCCATGGAGAAATACATCACGGAATCAATGGACTCAGGTATCATTGGCCCCTCTTCCTCTCCATTAGGAGCTGTTTTTTTTCTTTGTGGCTAAGAAAGACAAGACTCTGAGACCATGTATTGACTTTCAGGGTTTGAAAAATATTACAGTTAAAAACAAGTATCCTCTGCCTCTTATCAACTCTGCTTTTGAGCCACTCCATGGTGCCACCGTTTTTTCTATTCCGTTTACGGTATGGACAGATCACAAAAGCCTGGCTTACATTCAGACTGCTAAACGGTTAAACTCTCGCCAAGCACGTTGGGCTCTGTTTTATGGTCGCTTTAACTTTACCCTCACTTTTAGACCCGGTAGCAAGAACATGAAACCTGATGCCTTCTCCAGACAATTTTACTCAGACACCAACAGTTCCTCAGCTCCTGAGACCATCCTTCCCCTGTCCTGCCAGGTGGGCTCTCTGACATGGGAGATTGAGTCCATGGTTAAGGTGGCTCTCCAAGGTAACCCCGATCCTGGCGGTGGTCCCCCAGGTTGTCTGTTTGTGCCTGTTTCCGTCCGTCCTCAGGTGCTGAAGTGGGGTCACACTTCACGTTTCGCCTGTCATCCTGGAGTTTCCCGCACCCTGGGCCTGATTCAACGCCATTTCTGGTGGCCATCCATCGCTGCCGACACACACGAGTATGTGAAGGTCTGTCCATCTGCGCTCGTGGCAAGACTACTCATCGCCCCCCAGCCGGGCTCCTGCATCCACTCCCTGTGCCTGGTCGCCCATGGTCGCACATAGCTCTGGACTTTGTGACGGGACTACCACCGTCTGAAGGTAATGACACCATTCTAACCATTGTGAATCGTTTTTCTAAGGCGGTGCATTTCTTGGCCCTTCCCAAACTGCCCTCGGCTGCGGAGACTGCAAGAGCTGGTGGTTAACCATGTTTTTCGGATCTATGGGATCCCCCTGGACATTGTCTCGGAGGGCCTCAGTTCACCTCTCAAGTTTGGAAAGCGTTTTGCCTGCCGTTGGGGGCCTCCATCAGTCTTTCCTCCGGTCACCATCCCCAGTCCAATGGCCAGACCGAGAGGGCTAATCAGGACCTGGAGATGGTTCTGAGATGCATCTGCGCTCACAACCAAGCTTCGTGGAGCTCCCATCTCACCTGGGTTGAATACTCACACAACTCCCTGACGTCGGCTGCTACAGGTATGACACCTTTCGAAACTTCTCTAGGCTACTTACCACCTCTCTTCCCCGCTCAAGGAAAGACAGGTGGTTTCATGTTTTATTGGACCGTTCAAGGTCGATAGTGTCGTTAATCCTGCTGCCATTCGCCTTAAGCTTTCCCAGTCTCTCAGGATACACCCAACTTTTCATGTCTCCCAGCTGAAGCCAGTCTCGTCAAGCAAGTTATGCCCTCCTACCTTCGCCCCACCACCATCATTGATGGTCACCCTGCCTTCACGGTCAACCGGATTATGGACGTCCGGCGCAGAGGTAGGGGCTACCAGTACTTAGCGGACGGGGAGGGTTATGGCCCAGAGGAGAGAAGCTGGATCGCCAGGGGCCTCATCTTGGACCCCGCACTCCTCCGGGAGTTCTATGACAGACACCCAGACAAACCTGGTAGACCTCCTGGAGGCGGTCATTGAGAGGGGGAGGGGGGTAATGACTCACGGCATGGCAGCCTCTCCTTCTCCCTTTCCCTTGTCTGTCTCTTCCTCCTGTTTCTCCCCCTTGTTGTGTCTCTGTGTTTGCATGTGGGCGTGGCTACACTCCTTGGCAGGCAGCTCCAGGTGAAGCTCGTTGGCTAATCAGACCCTCTCTACAAAAGCCTCTGGCCTCCAGTCATTCGGCGCCAGATTGTACTACCTACTAGAGCGGTATTATACCCGAGATCTAGATTCCTTTGTTTGTTGTTTTCCACGACTCCAGTTTGAGCTAGTAGCTTACTCTGCTCTCATTTTCCTTCCGTGCTAGTTTGCATCCACTGTTCACCTTTCCTGCTCGCCTGCCTGCGGTTTCCGGATACCCACCTGTCCATGCTCGCTACGTCACCCAGCCGTCCAGTGTTCCTGCCAGTCTGTCGCGGATCCCTGCAAATAATCAATATTGTTCGAAAACTGACTTACCTGAGTTCAGCGTTGTGCTTTTGGGATCCAATCCCGAGTTACCACAACAAATTGATTGTGTTAGTAGTAACAACGTTCATTTTATTGTAGATAAACAAGGCCAGAGTAGTACACCCACCATCATGCTATTGGAGATGCTAACAGGAGCTCTAAGTTTCCACAGAGGCTGTTGTTATTCTTGTGTACTTTTTGTGTATTTGCAGCATATTAAGATTGAATGTATGAAGCGTGTTTCTATGTGCGGGTGTGTATGTGTATTCACTGCAGATCTTAACTGCTGTGTGTGTGTGTGTGTGTGTGTGTGTGTGTGTGTGTGTGTGTGTGTACCTTATGTACTGTGGAGCAGTCTGATCACCACTGTCTGGCTCAGCCTGCTGGGTGGAGCAGCTTCAGCTATAAATGGAGCACTAGTGTGTCTTTAGAGGAGGTGGTGTGGTGATGTTTCTGTCTGCTATTTAAAATCTGGTTGTGTGGTTTTCTGTGAATAAAAGTTTTTTGGAAAGTGTACACCGTCTTCTATCACACAGATGCTCTACTGGCCAACTTATCCATCTATACTGTTTGTGTCTCAGGGAAACTGTTGCTCTCTTACTCTATGCCTTTGAGCATACTGTATAGCACCAGCTTTTAGGAAGCATTAGCCACATTAGTCACTTATCAGGGGCAAATAAGATATACTCTACAATTGCTTATTGTATGCTTACAATTCCACAAAAGTGACCAAGTTTTTTTTTTTTTTAATTTTTCAATCTACACCATGCACCACTCTCCCTGTTTTCCTCCATTGATCTCTTCATTTTCCTTGCTTTTCTGTCTATTGACTGTCTGTGTTGTTGAAAGTGCAATTGTCTTTACTAATTTATTTTCAATAGATGTCTGTTTGTTTTCTATTTATTAAAAAAAAAAACTCATTCTTATTTTTTATAATTCTCCCTTTTAAATAATATATGCATATATTTCCCTTCGAAATTGATCGACGGTTTTTGTTTTGTTATGATCTGAGATTCCTCAAAATTGAATAAAATATTCCCCCATGTTTACCCCCTCTGTGATAAATGTCAGATCCAAGAGGCCACTTTGACCCACAGCCTCTTTGCCCCAAAATAGAAATCTTTTGGACCGAAATATTCAGAATCTTCTCCAATATTCTGAAAATGACACTAGAGCCAGACCCTAGAATGATTATTTTGGGGGCATTCCGAGGCACTTAGTAAAGTGACTGCTTCTCAACAACGCTTTGTCTCCTATGGTCTAATAGCAGCAAAAAAAAACTCATACTTGAATTTTGGAAGGGTGATGAGATTTAATAGATACATTGCACCTATAGCAATTAAATAAAATATGGTGACCTTTTATTTTGTTTCTTAATCAACAAACAATTTGAACATACACATAAAAATTCCCACAGACCTGGATGGGCAGGTTAAAGTTAGTGTTGATAATTTGTTCACTGTAATATTTGGCAAAACTGTCATAATAGCCATTCAGCTATATGTAGGTGAAGTGGTCTGAAAATATTTTTTCATCACTTTCTTACTGGCTGTGGGACCTTGGCAACGACGTTGATGCGTCAGTTGCGTGAGCGTTCACGACCCTAGCAGTCTGACACTACTGTTTGGCACTAGGCTACTACGGCGGACAGCGAGTAGCAATGTCTTCACAAACGAACCCTCAATTTACCATTCCCCGGATACCAACAACTAACACCGCTAAGACAGCAAAAAAACGGGTAAAGACGAATGTTGAAAAGTTAACTGCTAAAAGGGAGACGGAGAGAGCTCGAAATAAAACCAGAGTAAAGTCGGAGTGTTTCCACATCGGCCATGTCTTCTTGCCCTATCACGCCAAGACCTCTCCGACCGCGACCTTTTCTTAGGCCTACCAGCACACTTACAATGATTTTAAGCTAACATACATGGTATGTCTGTGATTCAAATGTAGATGCTCAATATGATTATCATTACTAATGTTTAATCACCTCGGAATCGGACATGTTTGTCTCCTGTCAATGTAACTGAATTCACATGAACGCGCATAGCTGTCGTTCGGAGGGAGGAACTACAGCAGGTAGAGCGTTGGGAAAACAGCCGTTGGAATCCCAACGGCTGTTTTCTCGCAAACTCTCAACCCCAGCTTTAAGGGGTGGGTAGATGGGTAGATTTTAATTTTTTTTTCTAATCTTTACCTTTTATATTATGCTTGTGAGAAAAAATTAAAATTTGTAATTGAAGCAGTTCCTTATTGCGTATAAATGTCAATAGATATGCACAAATTCTTTCAATAATGTTTTTTTGAAACATGATCTGAGATGCCTTATGTGTCATATTTTTTTGGTCTTCTCTTGTAAAAAGACTTGTGATTTGTTTCCATAACTCAAAATGTAATTGTATGTCCCTAAGAAACGCAATAAATAAAATGGGGGAAAAAAAGAAAGTGCATTTGTGTTGACATTTGAACTGTACAGAGTTGCTTTCAGGCTGCTGGGTCATTTGTGCTGGAAACTGTATGCTGGGTCTCTGGAGCTCCTGCTGGATGAACAGTTGTGGTGTACATCCGAAATATCTGTGTTGTTCCTTCAGCCCTAAATCTGCCTCAACAAAGTTGAATGCAGCCATTGGTTAGTAACTCATTTGGGTTGGATAGATGGGGGATTTGAGTGCCTGTCTGAACTTGCCTTTGCCGAAAAGTGCTTCACGGAGTCTTGCATTAGTTCCATAAGGAATGTGTGTACAGGTGCTGCTAACAGCAGGTCATTATACAGAGCAGTCACTGAGGGAACCCTGGGGTTTTGGCCATGGGACCAGATAGAAAGATTGTTGTTTTTTACCTCCATTCCTTAAATTAACTTTGGCTGCAACACACACACACAGACACACACACACACACACACACACACACACACACACACACACACACGCACACATAGGCGTGCACAGGTAGACCCAAAGTGGTGCTATATCACCTGCCCTTTGCCCCCTGGCCAAATCAAGTGCCCTTTTGAAAAAAAAATAAAAATCTTAATTTTTTAAATTTTTTATAGTGTATGTGGCCCATGCCGACATTATCTATAAATGCTCAACGATTCAAAACTTTGATAATAACGCCCCAATAAATATGCCCCCCCCCTCTTCCTCCTCTGCACACACTTCCTTTGTCAACGTGAACGCGCAGAGTGGACACAAACGGAGGCGCGTTGCCGCAGCAGTTCACAGCTGCTGCACACACACCTACTCCCCTGCCTGCCCTGCCCCACCAGCGAGGTAACAATACATGAATTGTCAATAGTGTATTGTTTGCCCCCTAAGCCTCAGTGGCCAAGCTATAACTTGCATGTATTTGTCTCTGTTTTAAAGTAGCCTCTATCATGCAGCGCCACACAGCTGAGCATAAATTAGCCGACTGTCCTGCTTAACAAGCTAGCCCAAAAAAGAAATAGATATGACGTGATGAACAAAACTAATGTCGGCAGAGTTTGTCATTGGTACAGCATGTGAATCTATCAGTATGCTGAATATTTAGTGTTGTTTAGGTTTACTTTAGGCTATATAATTAACACTTGCAGTAATTTATTTGCTAAATGACAAACAGGGAATTCCCAATTGCCTACAGAAAAAGTAGCCTTGTGCCTGGTTGTAATGTAACCAAGCAGTCTTATTTTATATGGTTGGTCTCTTTTTATTTACAAATTGCAGTATAATGCCTAGAAAGGAGAGGTTAAAAAGGAAAAAGAAAGGGAGCTACAGCAGGCAGCCCAGAGGAGCAGCTCTCTGCTCTCCTGGATGAAAGCATCCACCAGCAGCAAGGAGGAAGATGAAGATGAAAGGTCAGAGTCAAGACCAGAGTCATGTTAACTGTTCAGGGCCTTTAAAAGCTCAGATTTTAATGTTGAACTGTTCCTCAAATGTTATTGAAATATCTTAAAAGCTGTCCACACATTTTATTTTAACTACGCAAAGTGGGTTGGCAGTCATGAAGCTATAAGCTAATTATATTGTTTTGTCCCAACCATAAGTTATTTCTATGTTTCAAGACTTGCAGTAATCTTGTATTTACCTTAATAGGATATTATTAGTACGGAGATCAGGGGCCTAACGAAAACTTCAAAGAGAGAAGGAGCTTCGGGATAAGCTGACAGTTTTTTTTTCAAACATGTACATTTTTTCTTTCAGCTTTTTGGTAATTCTGTGTCTCCAAATTATTCCAGAAAATATTACTAAATAGCCCACATTGACTCAGGTGATTTAGCCTTAGCTTTCTTCTCAAAGTGCACCAGAATGATGAATTTTACTTTAAAATGTTCAAATTTTTCTTTTGAGCATTCCCCCGGACACCCTTAGAAGGTCCAGGGTCCCAAACACAGTCTCCCAAACTGTGAGAAACACTCTATGTGTGGCCGGGTATTAAAAGTCATTAGGCCAGGGGGGGTTTTTGTACAAGTACCCTTAAAATGATTTGGTCATTCACCGATAGAATATATTGTGCCCTTTTTTCGCACTTAGCACCTGCCCCCCAAAATGTCTGTGCACGCCACTACACACACACACACACACACACACACACACACACACACACACACACACACACACACACACACACACACACACACACACACACACACACACACACACACACACACACACACACACACACACACACACACACACACACACACACACACACACACACACACACACACACACACACACACACACACACACAGGATGATTCTGTGTGTGTGGTTCATCTCCACACCACCTCCAACCAATCAAATTAATATTTCTGCAGCACTGATGAGAAGCAAAGGGCTGGATGATGAGCACCAATAAACAAAAGACAAGAAGGAAATAAAATAAAAGCACATAACGTAAAGGAGGTAGAGAGGCAATAGCAGGAGTGGTGTTGGAAGTTGGAAGTGAGATACCTTCTGAGGAACAGTTCCTGCCACAAGAGCTTCGCAGAATATAGAACATCTCACGGAAAGACCTGGGACCTTCCAGGCATGAAGCATTGAGAGGAAGAGAGGAGACAGACATGTGAGACAGGGAGGGATAGACAGGCCCAAAGGGAGGAGGACAGGAGGGTGAAACAGGACCAAGACAGCAACTGCTGCAGAGCAATCCATTTGTACATGGGATGAGGTCTACTGATTAAATAACTATGTTGTATATACTGTACATCTACACTGACTCAGGGGGTTACGAAAATATCAACATCAAGTCATTTAAGCTCTACCCAAGTGAAAAAATTGTGTATTTTTTATACTTAAAGTATATCTTAAGTGTATTAAGTATATTAAAAGTTTGTCCAAGTATATCAACACCCTTATGTACTTTTTGATAGTATACTTTAAAGGCCTACTTCACCGGTTTGAATATGAAGGTGTATTGAATTCTGAGATCCTATGTAGTATAAATGTGCGATAATTTTTTAAATCGGTTCATCCTAGCCTGAGAAAAGGCAGAAAGAGTGTTTTTTTTAACCCTATATTTCTCTTTCTCGTGACATCACAGAAAGAGAAATATAGGGTTAAAAAAAACTTACTTTGTAAATATTACTGTGATGTCTTTTACTGTGACATCACAGTAATATTTACAAAGAGAAATATAGGGTTAAAAAAACACTCTTTCTGCCTTTTCTCAGGCTAGGATGAACCGATTTTAATTTTTTTTGCACATTTATACTACATAGGATATCAGAATTCAATACACCTTCATATTCAAACCGGTGAAGTAGGCCTTTAAGTATGTTAATTTGAACTTTAATGTTTGCTTCACTTAAATAGCATTTTAAGTATAGTTATAAAAAGTGTGATATGTTTGAGAGTATTTCTTAATGTGCTTAAGTATAGTTATAAAAAGTGTGATATGTTTGAGAGTATTTTGTGTTAAAGTTACCTTAAGTATTAGAATTTTATCACAAAATATCTCAAGAATAAAAACATTGAAATTGATTAAAAGCATTTATAGCTAGTTTCATAAGAGTGCATTTATCATATACATTCCTAAAATGCAACCATTATATAAGGGTAACTCACCATTGAATGTTTTTACCCCCCGAAGATTCCCTTTTTTTTATATATAAAGAAAAGTACACATTTTTCTACATGATTCACATCTCCTGATACAAACCCTCTCTTTGCAACCAGATAGGGCATAGTAAACACTTTTTTAGAATTTTAAATAATACATTTCAGCTACACAATTGCTCTTTTAGGATTTATTTTATTGTAATAAATGTTGGTACCTATTAATTCCGTATTGTGGTTTTTAACTCTGCTCACCCCTGATTAAAAGTATTCCTCCTAAAAGGATAATTTTTATTTTCTCTATTTGTGTAAAAAAACCTGTGCAATAAAAGGAATTATCTGAAAATATATTGAACATTTTATTACACCATTTACATGTATAACATACATAGGCTACATTTTATAATGCTATGAGTGTATTACAAATATGTAAATTTTATTAATTTATTTTTTAATGTAATGACAGTATGCTTAATACTATATTTTTTGCACTTATTTATCATTGAGAACTTTTCAGCGGCTGTGGCGAAGTGGGTAGAGCGTTAGAATCGCAACCACAGGGTTCGATTCCCCCGTCCCACCACATGTCCAGCTGAATCCTAAATTGCTCATGATAGTTAGCCTGCTGTGTGTGGATGTTAACGTGGAAATGGGAACAGGTCTCCCTTGAAAAATGGGACTTACCTGTATAAATAGTATGCTATTGATAAATAGAAAGCCTTTACTGATTTGTAAAAGACTAATAGTAAACTATTAGTATACTTTTAATAAATGAAAACCCTTTACTGAATTATATTTTAGTATAAATTAAGTATAGGTTCAAAAGTATACTTAAATAGTATACTTAAGTACAAAATAAATTGTACTATATTGGTATGCAAATTAGGTAAGAAATACAGTTAAATTAAGTTGAAGCACTGCTTAAGTATAACTTAAGTGCAATTTAACAAAACTTAAAGTTTATTGCTCATAAACACACTTTAAATATATTAAGTTTACTTTAAAAAAATCTACTTAAGTATTCTTTTTTCACTTGGGTATTGCTGTCAATTTGAGCTTGGTCTCAATACATGCAGCAGAAAAGACTGTTATCTGACATGTTACCTGACCACCGCAAATTACAAATCCTTAGGTTGTGCTACCTTGAACTACACTGAACAAAAATACAAACACAACTCTTGTGATTTTGCTTCCATTTTTGATCTAGATATTTGATTTTAGCTCATAAACTGCAGCGAAAACAAAAGCTTTGTGTTTATATTTTTGTTCAGTGTAGTATTTATATAAACGTGTTATTCAAACTCCTTAAATTGCAATTAAATGTGTAAATATTTATAGGCTTTACAATAATTATACACATGCTATATTAAGGTTTACTATGCGTGTGATTGTTTTGTTTGTTTTCTATTTGCTCATAAATACAAATGTATGCATAAATGTACATTTCATATTTATAACGTGTCATATCAACACACATTACATTTAAAGTCTCTTTTCCTTTTCAGACTGTTCGCTCTGGTCTTATTCTTGTGCAAATGTTAATCTGCCTTCAGGGAACAATAATATGATTATTTTCAATATTCTAATTATAAAATATATTAGTACAAAGATGAGAAGGAAGAGAGAGGGACAGATAGATCTATGGAGAGTCAGAAACATGAACCAGAAGGTATCTCCGGCTGGAAACACACTAACAATCACTGCTCAGTGAAAACACAGGGAGGATGAATGGTGCATTGTGGGAAACGCTTCCTTCCTGGTCACTGTCCTCCACCTATGGGATGACTGGAGCCGGGGAACTGTGCATATTCAATGGCCATTCAAAAGTAATAGAATTATAATTAAAAGTACTGATAATTAGTTTTTAATAGCTTTTACTGCTACCAGAATAGTCACCACACATAATGTGTAAAAAATGTGGTTTAGTGCACCAGGCATGACATAATCTGTTTAAGCCCGTTAAGTGGGTGAACATGACAGATCAATAGGATTAAAGTGTGACACTTTGGGCATTCCCTCTTAAAAAGGAATGTCACTGTGGCTTTTAAAATCTATGTAAATACACACACAGTAAATGCTTTATTGTGAGAACCCTTAAAATTCTTATCTCTGGATAAAAAAAACCTGGGAATACATTTGTTGAATAAAGTATTTTTCCTGTATTCAATCCATATCAATTCTCTATGGACTGTTTTCATTGCTTTACATCCTAGAGGGTATTCAGACTTGACAGCTGGGGAGGCGTCCCCATGGTGACTGGGATGGGCCAAGCCTAATAGATCATGCAGTGAGGGCCACAACATACTGAGCTCAATCTTATATTACATCACACACACACACACCAACACACAGCATAAGAGTCAGCCCTACACACACCATGCACCGACCCAGTGCACAGCCTGCCTCAGTCTATACATACCCTGCGTTCCAAATAACATACTCTTTCTTTTCTATTCTACATACTACAGCTGATCAAAAAAATAATCTAGTAAGCATGCAGTAGGCACACAATTAGGACATACTTTTACTTATTTATTTCATCATAACATTGCGCCTTGATATTGCCTCTTGCTTTTATATCCATCACATCGCTGGTTGTTTTCATAAGGAGGCTCCGTCGATGTCACTTCCGGAGCGCACTGGATTGTGGGTCAGAATAGCCCAAATAGCATGCTGATTTCAACACTAAAAATCTATATAATTTTTAAGCATACTATAGCCCAAATAGCATGCTGATTTCAACACTAAAAATCTATATTATTTTTGAGCATACTTAAGCTGACAACCAAGAATTGGTTGTCAGCTTAAGTAAATCTTTTTTTCTACTATACTAAATAGCAGGGAAGTATGGGAATTGGAACGCAGAGAAAGTCATCACTAGCCAAACTTGTAGGGGGATTTTACCTGTGATGTCAAACCACAAGGGGACGGAGCTCTGCGGCAGGGAGACTACACCCACGATCTCGGCCACCTTGTCGTTCTCCATGACGGTGAAGTTATAGAGCGGCTGGTCAAAGAGCAGAGGGAGGGGCAGGGCGGGGGGGCGAGGGATCCACTCCATGTGCAGGCGAGCTGTGGACCACTTCTGAGGACGCCCGTTGTCTGTGGCTTTGATCTAGAGACAGAAGGATAGAAGTTACATGGTAATGGTTTACCAACTAAGAAAAAAAGATGGATGGCTATTTTCTCAGTATAAATAAATATTTATAAGAAAAAATCCTGTTTTGTAGGGAAATACAGTGGCTTGAAAAAGTATTCATACCCCTTGAACTTTTCCACACGTACATTTATTTTATTGGGATTTCATGTGATAGACCAACACAAAGTGGTGAATAATTGTGAAGTGGAAAACAAATTGTAAATCATATTTCATTTTCCTTCCACTTCACAATTATGCACCATTTTGTGTTGGTCTATCACATGAAATCCCAATAAAATAAATGTACGTGTGGAAAAGTTCAAGGGGTATGAATACTTTTGCAAGGTACTGTATGTCAACCCCAAACCAGTATGTAGATACAGGGCGATTAACTTAAGCCACAGATACATCACATGCCAGCACGCTTAGATTAAAGAGCTGCCATGAGTTCAAATATAAAATGCTTAATGTAAATCCTTTACATTGTAAGTTAAAATAGTTCTAAATCAGGCACCGCTTAAAATAAACAGAACCATCATGTTTTTTGAGATTCCCTGCAAACATAGAGATAAAGATAACAAGTCTGAAGTAGTAGCATCAGGCAGGTCCCCTTATGAATACAGCTAGTTCAAGACTAAAACTAAAACATCCATCCATGACATGAGCTAAGAGTTCAGCAAAATATTTCCTAACACTTGTTAGCAGTTGTAAGCTAATAGTTGATTGAAGTTTGCGTACAGTCAGAATGTCGTAGCTGCCCTCAGTGAAGGCCTTGCGGGAAGACACCACTGCAGTCTTGGGGTCGATGAAGAATTTGCCGTCGTCGTTTCCCTCCACGATGCTGTAGGACAGCTCACTGTTGGGCCCATCATCACGGTCGTAGGCAAAGACCCGGTAGATGGGCTCACCCTTCTTCCTACGCTCTCTCTCTGGGAGTTTGACCTGGTACACCTTCTCAGGGAATACGGGCTTGTTGTCGTTTTCATCTAGAACCTGAACCATCACCCACACAGTACTCTGCCTGGGACTTGGACCCCCATCGGACACCAACACCTGCACAGGCACAACATGGAGAGGGACACATTCAATACACATATATGCAAACAAAATGTGTCCAGTGGCAGGGACAGGCGCAATATTTGACCTATGAAGGAGTGTTCCTTGGACAGGTTCCGTCTGCCGCTTGTAGGGCCCATCAGATTATTCTTATTCTTATTATTCTTTTAATTTTTTTTAACCAATATTGAACCGACAGTCCCAAATATAAAGAATCTACCCCGTGAAGAATGATTGTGTACAGGTGCTGCTAACTTCAGGTCATTAGACAGAGCAGTGACTGACGGAACCCTGGGGCTTTGGCCATGGGACCAGGGGCCGCATTCACTAAACATGTTAAATTGGCTACGAGGAACTTTTAAGTATTTTTAAAACAATTACATTTTTCCTCTGATGATCATAAATTACCTGTGACAGCAAAAAATGCCATCAGTGCAAAGAAATCTTTTATATAGATTTTATTAATGCCCTTGATCTGGTCGGACACCCAATCCGATTTTCGGCTTGCGCATGCAGGCTTCATGGTCACATATTCGTATTGGTCGCAGATTTCAGTGCAGCGCAGCAACGCGATTTGAGTAGCATATCCCTCCAGGTAAGGGAAGGGGAGCCTTGTTTTGAGACAATTATATTTCGTAATAATGGCTGACACCGGGGCAGGACCATCAAAAGAAAATTCAATGGAGAACAACTACAAGCTAAAAGAGTGATAGACTCGTGAAAACGAGAGTTAACCACGGTCAGGCTTTCACCAGGTGGAGAGAATTACGGGATCGTAAAAGCTTCAATACCTACCCTGAAATGGCCCTCATCCTACTTGACAGGTTTGATATGTCGATGTTTAGGCAACTCAAGGTCGCAATGTTGTCACTCTATATCAGCGCTGCTGTGATTTGGTCGTAGGTACGAGTGCCGAAGACAAACACAGCAGCGCTGATATAGAGCGACAACATTGCGACCTCGAGCGTGATACTGCTTTTATACAGCAGTTTTACAACTTAAATTCATAAGTTTACTTTACAAATATTGATCATTTTAGAATTTGCTTCCGCAATCACAAATAGTCCTGCAACAGTAGTCGGAGCGGAGGGCGTTGCCAAGCAACGTGTGAACAACTAAAATGGAGTGAACTATAGTCATGCAGTGTTTACTCCTAAGTGAATGAACAGTACTAAAAAAAAGTTTACTTTGCTTCATCATCATCAAGTGACCATTATTTATCTGAAATAGTCATTATTTACAAAAACGTGAACACATTACCTCATCGTGATCCATCCTGCCGTCTCTCGTTCATTCGCTTTCTGTGAGGGCATCGAATCTTTCAGCTCCGTGAGAGTGGTTAGTGACACTGCATCAACTCATTGCAATCAGGTGTGTGTGGCACTGAGTGGCATTAGTTGATGCAGTGTCACTAACCACTCTCACAGAGCCGAAGAGATTATGTGCCCTCAACACTTTCAACACGGACATGCACTATACTGTGTCCTAATTGCTTCACACTCGCACGGCCAGCACGCGCTAGAAAACAGCTTAACGACAGCTGGTGTCATAAAAATACTACCGCTTTGGTCCAAAAGGGCCGCTAGTTTACAAAGTTCCTCGTAGCATCTTTAAGGCTAAGAGTAAGTCCTAACTTGCTGATTCAGGAGTAACTCTTAAAAATAAGGGGCGTTTCACTCCTAATTTTAGGACTCCTAACTTTTTTAAGATAAGTGTAATTCACAAAGCATTTTAGCGCTAAAACTAGCTCATAAATCTAAGAAAAGCGAGGAGTCCTAGAGAGGAAAACACAGACAATCATTTGATGGCATTATGGAGAGATATAATGATAGTTCATCAATAACTGTGAGGGTTTAATGATCATAGTAAAGCTATATTTAGAAAGTATAGATACATTTGTGTATACTGTATGTTTTAAGCACATTTCTGTTGCTCTTTGGCTCAGTACATTGAGTAGTAATGAACACAAACTTATAATAATGTAGTAATTTCTCACAAGGGAAGCAACATTTATGTAGCGGTCACAAAAGGTTCAGATTAATTTTGCCATTAGAAATTATCTGAAAATTAACAATACTTTAATCATTTATTAAAGTTCAAAGGGGCACCAGCTCTCCACTTAAGAGTGCAAAATAGCAAAAATGTCTCGTTTTATCGATGGTTTAAAATGAATGTTGATAGTGATCAGTTAAAATAAATCAATATTAATAAAACATAGTTTAATTATCACTTTATAAAATCTAACAATAAATCAATTATTATTGAGCTTACAAATCTGATAATATATCCACATTACTGAAGGTTCATGAATTCTTGACGTGCAGAGGTTGACATACCACAAAATATTCACACAAATGAAAGACAGAAACTTCCAGTTACAAAAAGAAAATGCATGTAATTTATTAACAGAAAGTAAATAAAATCAACACATCTAAAATCACTGACAGTTTTCCCTTTTTTTTTTTTTTTTAACCCGTTCAGACACAATTTATCTCACATCTTCACTCGTACACATGTTTTCAGAGGAAACGGGACGAAATCGCTGTAAGCAGTGTAATAGGCATATGCCAAGCCAATAGTCAGCGGTGACACAGCCTAGTAGATAGCTCTTCCGGTATAATTTTATGCATAAAACCTTACTGTAACCGAAAATTAATGCCATTAACGTTCATAAAGCGGTTGGTGTCAGCTTGGGGTTACAAGTATTGTAAATTACAAGCTTTCTGTCCTCTTATTTCACCACATTGAACTCGTGAAAACAGAAGACATGCTGATAGTGAAGGGGCTTTGTGAGCGGCTACTTTCCTGTTAGGCGTACTTCAAAATAAAAGTCGACTCACGTTTGTCCAGTGAAATGCTATTAATGTTTAGCCAGTGAAATGCTTTTACTGTGAAGCCGTAGCCTTAATGCTCCTTTTGTTGAACAGTAACTTAACCGCTGCGCGCTGAACTATGGATAGTGTTTTTTAATATATAGAGAGAGCCGTGTCCCTGGCATATAGAAGCTACACAAGTTTATTTTGCTAGAAAAACCGGCAGAACACAAATCTTTCCCCAGAAAAAGTGGCGGGTGGTCTCAATAACTTACTAATCGCTTAGACTAAATTGGCGAGTGTTATATGTGAGCCCTGCACGACACTCTGCTGATCACAGTGATGGTGCCGCGGAGACACCTTGCATGTTATGTTGTCTTCTAACTTTATAACTCGCGTGTGGGTATTTTGACAGCAAGTCCAGGAGTTTGAGAGTAGCACCAGGTCTTTTACTGTGGAGAGGCTGATTGCCGGCTCCAGAGAACTTGGTGGATTCCCCCTCCCAGTCTGGAAGTTGGGGAAGAAGAGAGCTGTACCTCCACACCGTTTGGTGGTGGGTAGAGAAGAGGGAGCTGTACCTCCACCTCGGGGTGGGTTCAGCAGAGAGGAGCACCTCAGATGGTGCTTGAAGAGAAGAGAGCAACTGGCACCCCCAGTCCGTTGGGTGGTGCGTAGAGAAGAGAGTCCTCCAACCTCTCTTGGTGGAGACGAGGAGAAGAGAGAGCAACTGTGTAGCCAGCTCAATAGCTATTATCAAAAACAGCTTAAGGGGCCACTCACACTAGGGCCGCGGCCCCGTGCCCGAGCTCATTTGCATACTAAAGTCTAGAACGTTTGGCTAGTGTGACCACGCCATCCGCATTCCAGCACGGAACAGCCCCTTGGCCACGGCACACTTGGGAGAGGTGTGCCGTGGCCAAAGTACAGATGCTAATGAGATGACACGCGCACTAGCAAGCGCACAAGCAAGCGCACAGGCGGCGTTCCTGACGTGAATTTATTAAGGATGCATTGTCCGTTAACGTCCGCTGCCTTACTAGTCGGCACCAGAATTGCCCACCACTTGGACTGTAGCTACATAAAATGTGTGAGGATTAACGTGTGTGTAGGCCTAGGTGTGGGCTAATAAAAGAGGGAGAGAGCTAAATAGGTGAGCGCAGAAAGCAAAGCAAAAAGGTTTTCGTTATGATTTTTTTCTTTTTCCTCCCGTCAGCTGTCATAATACTGCCTTTACGCATGGCGGTGGAGAAGAATACAAAACAACACTCTACGGGACTCCGCGGCCCGGTGATAAGGAAACAGTAGCCTACACTAAGGTTTAACAAGAAACTTTATAAAGACACTTAAAAAAACGATCTCTGCCCAAACAAAAAGTTCTGACTTGGATTACTTGATGGAGCGATCGATGTGTATAAAACCATCCGGTGCGTATGGTCTGATGACGGGCCGTTATATTAATAATAAACAGCGTGCTGCACAAATATGAGACTGTCCATCGCGACCTATTTGATGCAAGTTTGGTCGGATGAAAATATTCACAAACAGTCGTATAGCCTACAAGTAGACTACGCTTCAAATCCTAAAAGCGCACGGTGACGTAGGCAAGGTGCAATCGTGCCCAGGCCACGAGCAGTGTGACCACGGGCCAGCGGGGGGAGTGGGGAGCGGGGGGAATCGTGCTGAATCTTCCTGCAGCACGGAACAGGCAAACGGCCCTAGTGTGAGTGGGCCCTAAGACTCCTTGACCAATGACGGAAGAAAAAGGGGGGCACAGGCTTCAGGCAGAGAAAGGTGTGAAACACAGACAATGCCTCGGCTCAAGGCAGAGGAATGTGTGGGGGTTTTGACACCAACATTCTGCTGTAGAGTCAGAACATAAGTAATTCACATTAGAGTAAAAAGTCTTAATGAATAAATGAACCCATGTACATATTCACTACAATAATCCAGTGTTAATTTCGTTGACTAAGACTATGACGGAAAATATTCGTCACCGAACCTTTTTCACGGACGTAAACTAAATAAAAAGGCAGATATGATGACGAAGACTGAGACGAATAGGAACGATACGAAACTGTTAGGGCGGGACGAATGGAGAAGAGTTCCAATCAGAACTACTCTTTTTGTGGGACAAGTTGGGAAGAAATCCAATCAGTGCAAAGCAGCGAATGCAACCCTGTGTCGGTGAAAATCGACGGAAGACCGCGCCAGTGTGAGCGGGTGGAGTGAGGCGCTGTGCAGAAAAACTCTGCGGTTTGATGGACAAAAATTATAGTCAGGGATATCCTGCCCGTTAACGTTGTCTAGGGGAACGGCTAAGTTCCACGATCTGTAGGCTGTGTCTCGAGCTTGAATACACAGAGCCATGTCCCCAAACTGACTGCGAAACTATATAGGAAATGAACTGTGAAACTGCCGCCTCCCTCCGTTAGTTTCTGTTTTCACCCGAGTAAGTTACAATCAACTCCGACGCATGGACAGCGTTCAATTAAAACCTCTCATTTTATTATCAAAAAGGCTTTGATGCAAAAAAAGAAGTCCGAACACACACAGCGGCAGTAGTGTTGCTTAAAGGAAAGCGCAGTTGCTCAGTTTTATCAGCACCTCAACTGCGTGCTGCTGCTGCTGCCCAGGGGCGGCCTTAACGATCTCGGGGCCCGTTTCAAGACCTAGGCTGTGTCTTGATTCAGGGGTTGCAGCCTGGTTGCAGCCTACGTAGGCTGCATTTGAAGACCGATTGCGTCATAGCGGCGCGCAAAGGCTGTCCCATTTGCAAGGCTCCTTGCAAGGCTCCTCATATGCGGTCGTGAAATGCAGCCTTCGTTTCACGGTTTTGAAGGCTGCATCAGATGTATCCTTCGTGGCCCAACATATCCCAAGATTCATTGCGTTTTTTTCAGAGATTGCATAAAATAAAATAAAAAATAACAAAACAGCAACGTGTTGCTCCATCTTCTTAACTTTTATCTTCCTTCTACCTTCTTCTTGTACTTTTTTTCTTTTCGTCTGGTAGGCAACTTCTTTTTCTTTTTTCCTCCATTGACAGGGCTGTCTCCGTTGGCAGCAATCAGGGTTGCTAGGCAGCACAGGAGCGGCGAGTCGTCACGCAAGGTAACGGCTTGTTACGTAAACCGGAAATGCTCGTAAACGGAGACCTGCGGAGACCGTCTCGTTTAACGAGGCTCGTTGGCCTTGGAACCGGCCTTAAAATCGGCCTTCATAGGCAATAGCCTTCATAGACCGCGAGACTGCGTCCTACCAAGTGCGTGGTCTCTGAATCAAGACACAGCCCTAGTGTGGGGCCCCCCACCCTTTTTTTATATTTTCTTTATTTGAATTTTTTTATAAATAATGCTTGTGCATGCTCCCCGCAAAAAGAAAAAATATTGTTGAATCCAGTTGGTTCATAGACGGATCATGAGTTAATGGGCCCCCGGGCACAGGCTCTTAAAGACCTCCCCCTATCCAGTCAGGTACACTGATTTTATGTGAGATCATTACGAATGAAATAGAATACATGTTTTGTATTACAACCATTAAATCTGTGTCTGTATTGCATATTCAAACCTTAATACCATTCAATGAAGAAAGCAACACTTAGTTGGCTAAGTCCGATGTAAATTCAGTCAACTAAAATGCATATATTTTGTTGACTAAAACTAGACTAAGACTAAAAGATTTCAGATGACTAGAATAGGACTAAGACTAAATGGTGTGATATTCAAAAGACTAAGATTAAATCAGAATTTGCTGCCAAAATTAACACTGCTAATCTTTCATATCTTTTATTTAAATTAGGGCTGTCAAACGATTAAAATTTTTAATCAGATTAATCACAGGATTCTGTGGATTAATCACGATTAATTTTACCATTCGAAATATGCCTGAACAATTCAAATTTTCTCTATATATTGTTGTATGAACGGAAAGATAAAGGACAGAAGGTGGATATGTACATTTAAAATGTGTATTGTTATTAATTAAAAATCCAAATGATGGTTTTAATACTGAAAATTAATTTAAATCAAACTAAAATATATACCTACCACACCATAATTCAATTGGTCTGTCTCTTTACTATGTATTTGGGAAAATATAGGCTATATAATGGCATTTATTTTGTGAATCTATAGGTTGTGCACTCTTGAATACAACTTGAATACAACTTGATTACAGTCCGGTGTGTGTGTGCGTGCGTGCGTGCGTGCGTGCGTGCGTGTGTGTGTGTGTGTGCGTGTGCAGCAGTTTAAAACACGGCATGGGCTAGCGTGCTGTTATGTTTGGCTGCGCGCGGCTACTGATCCTGGGTCAGCCACAACTTAGAGTGACTGTAGTACAGAGCCGGTGGGATGCACGGGGCGGATCATTCTGCACATGCGTTAATTGCGATAAAAAAATTAACGCCGTTAATTCCAGAAATTAATCACTCTGCGTTAACGCTATAATTTTGACAGCCCTAATTTAAATATTGTTTTTCATTAAAAAATTCATTTGGTAACACTTTATTTGAAAGGGTATGCATAAGACTGACATCAGACTGTACTTACACTGTCATAACCATGACATGACACCTGTCATAAACATTATGAATAGCTATGACTGTTGACATAGTGCCATTCAGTAAATTATGTCACGTTTAATGCAACATTGACATTGTATGAGATGTCTTTCTTATGACCTGACAGAAACTAAGAACAAATATGTTGTCGATGTCTTGGTTATTTCTGTCTGTCATTAGACATTTATTATACTGTCATTAATTATTCCCTTTACCTCAAAGTGAAACAACTTGACTTTTCAGTAAATGTTATTACACTTAATTACACACACAACAGTGTTAAATGTAGGGCTGTGTCAAAAAATCGATATGGCGATATATCGGGATACTTAGTTTCGCGATATCAGTATCGATTTTTATAACTAAAAATATTTTTTTTCATTGACAGTGCAGAGAGACAGATATGAAATGGGGCAGAGAGGGAATGAAATGCAGAGAACAACCACGGCTCAGATTCAAATCCATGTCTACAGTGAGGCCTGAGCCTCTAGGATACTGACTATTGAAGTTAGATCAATTTTGTTTATAAGAATACTTAAGATTCACTGTGTCACAAAAGCACACTGTGTTTTCATTTCAGTGTGTCCTGTACAGTTAGTACAAGAGTGTATTGCATTTGTTATTTGGATCTTATGGCAGCTGCAGCAGTGCTTGATCATTTGCCAAAACCAAAAAAAAAGTAAAGGAAGAAAAATAGTAAAGGAAGTTATGAATGAAATAGTTTTGACTTCATTTGTCTGTGCAATTATCAATATATTGTGCTGTTATGTTTGACAAGGCAACTTGTATATGGAATATCGCAATATATCGTGATATATCAAGATACGCAATATAACGTGATATATCGTATCGTGACCAGTGTATCGTTATATCGTATACCCAGCCCTAGTTAAATGCAGTAGCAGCAACTTGATAAATGCAACATAAAGCATGTGGGTATTAGCCTATATGTGGAAAATACCTTAACAAAAGCAATATAAGTATTATTAAAACATTAAACATTGTAATAACGCTTCATGAAATGTTATTCAAATGTCCAAATTGTTTCACTTTACTTGAGGCAAACAGAATCATTCATGACAGTATAATAAATGTCCCCTGAAATCTTAATGGCCACAGCATTTTTTGTTTCAAATTAAATGTTCATAAATAGGCCTATTATAAATCTGAGTTTAAAAAAATGCTTTTTACTGTCAAGAACATTTGCCAGGACTGAAATAACATAGTTAGAATGATTTAGTGCATTTGGGTTGCTGTAATTTGGAAAATCCTGTTTATTCACGTTTATTCCCAAAATTCCAGTTAATTCCCATGGAAAGTTTCCAACTTTGAAAATTCATGGGATTTTGCAACCCTAGTTATAAAGCATATCACATGCCATTCATTCAGGTTTGCGATGGCCACCCCACTCTAGGTCTGTGTCACACTTTGGCAACCCCAGTCAAAATTTCCTGGACATGCCACTGTGTCTCGCCTTTTCCTTCCACATTCAGTCTACCGATTTCACCGGCTGTTGTTTCTAAATGGTGAGTTTCCCAGTTTGTCGCTGTTTGACTATTGCTCCATAGTCCGCCGTTGAGAGAAATACAGTGAGAGTGCATGGCGTGCCATTTGTACAGAAAGTCTGGAATCGCTCAATTGACAGATGTACACTCATTTGAAGGCGGGTGTCTGTTGAAGTTTAAAACTATTGGATCTGCCCAGTGCCACTCTGGATCTGCCAACCAATCGCATAATGTTTGGTCGTGACGTCATGCGCCGGCTTCTGCTTCTGACTACAACTGAAACTGGCACACAACCTCAACGTCATTGTTATCAGCCACTCCCTCTGTTTGCTGATTTGACCGGTAAAAGAGAAAACCCGCTAGTCTGTGTTTTAAGGTTTTAAACTACTAACCACGGATCTATACCTGCTGCTAACGGCCACGTTTGTGTCGCGGGCGGCAGTTGCTCTCGGAAGCAACAGGAGAAACATTCTGCTCCGTTCACGGGAGGAAACAAACGTCTGCAGTTTTCAGAGGTGTGTGTGATTAATACGTGACATCAACATAACGTCGGCTTTCTGTTACAAATGAACAGTCCCATAGAACGTGGTCGCGCGTGCAAACACACACATACGTGCGCGCACATGCACACACACACAAACACACGGACTGCAATCAGGTTGTATTAAGGGATGCAAAATCATGGATTCACCAAATAAATGCCATTCTATAGACTATCCTATATTTGCTCAAAGACATAGCAAAGAGACATTCACATTGAAATATGGTGTGGTAGCATATGTTTTAGTTGATTATAATCTATTTGCAGTATTTACACCATAATTTGGATTTTCAATTAATAAAAAAACTAAATTTAAATGTATATATTCACCTTCTATCCTTTAGCTTTCCATTCATACAACAATATACAGAGAAAAGGGGAATTTTTCATGCCTATTTCGAATGGTAGAATTAACAGTGATTAATCGTGATTAATTCACAGAATTCTGTGATTAATCTGATTAAAAATTGTAATCGTTTGACAGCCCTAGTTTTAATAAATTAGTTTTAGCACTCCTTAGGAGTACTCTTAGCGCTAAGTTAAAATGCTTTGTGAATACGGACCCAGGCCTCCATCCCTTAAAGGAGCTGTAAACGGAATGGTCAGTTTAGCTAACTTCCTGTCAGTGACTGCAGTTAGCAGTCCCCTCGCTCGTCCCTACGTCACCACATTAATGCACTGCGGTCTTCAAGCAGCAAGTTATCTAGCATCATCTCAGATCCATAAGTGTGATAAAACATGATAAAAACCATCAAAACAGACATTGGGAAGGATTTTTACCTGCTCCGCCATTGTAGGCGCATAAACATTCACCCATGTGTCGCTCTGGCGTGTGAGACCATGAGTGAGACGGGTGCGGACGGGTGTGGGTTTGTAGCGTTCTCTCTTGTGATTGGGTAAAATTTCGGGATACTTCATAAAGTTTAATTGCTGATTACATGCAGAGCAGCTGACTAAGAGATTGGCTTTATGAAACGCGCACATCGTGTAAGTGATTACTGTATGAATAAAGAACGATTCAACAGTTATATTAATATAAATAAACCGCTTACTTCACCTTTAAATCTACCTTGGCTGCAATGTAGCGTATTCATGTGGAACACACACACACACACACACACACACACACACACACTCACTATGTCCTCACCTCTAAAACATGTTCTGTCTGTTGTTCACGATCCAGTTTCCGTGAGGTTGTGGTGATCAAGCCTGAGATATTAAACAGAAGAAACAACTATTAGAAAAGATACATACACAAACCAGGAAACCAAATGATCAGAAACCATTGCTGATTTGTTAAGATTCCATGAAATTAAAACTATGAAAACTAGTAAGTCCTACTGACTGGAAATGCTCCACATAGGTCCAGCAAATAGAACAATAAAGTCCCTGGACCATACAGGTCCCATGTGACTGGACTTTGCCAATGAGAATAAACTGCTAAACAGTAAGTTGACATAATCCTTTTTTTTTCAAGTATAGTTTTTTTTATTATTTCCTTCACAGGCAAACAGATATCAATCAGCAGTGTTTTACATTTTGTTTACCGAAAAAAAGGCATGTCTACGTTCAATTAGATGCAAATGAGAGAGACAATAATCAGGGCAATATCAGTACATTGCGCATATACATATATCCCATTGCACGTGTTCATGCATGCATGCACAGTCAGACACAAACACGCTGACAACATACATAACATTGTAAACACTTGACCTAGAAGGAAATTGTTTTCACCCCCCCTATAATTCCCTCCCCGCAATGCCAGTCGAACATGGTGCACTGTAGGTTATTTTAAAATATAATGTACAGTCCCCTCCAATAGTATTGGAACAGTGAGGCCAAATCCTTTATTTTTGCTGTAGACTGGAAACATTTGGGTTTGACACCAAACGATGAATATGAGACAATAGATCAACATTTCAGCTTTCATTTCCAGGTATTTACATCTGGATCCGATACACAACTGAGAAGATAGCATTTTTTGAAAAGGAACACCACATTTTTAGGCGAGCAGAAGTATTGGAACAGATAGACTTTAAATAAATTAAAGTGAATAAGATAGAAGCACAGGTGTTTCCACCTGCAAGACATTTCTGCCTGCTGCACCTCCGCCGGTGCTGTTAAATAAATTAAAGTGAATAAAAGGTCATATTTTGTCGCAAATCCTTTGCTTGCAATAACCGCATCAAGCCTGTGACCCATTGACATCACCACACTTTTGCATTCTTCTTTTGTGATGCTTTTCCAGGCTTTCAACGCAGCCTCATTCAGTTGCTGTTTGTGTTAAGGGGTTACTCTCTTAAGTCTCCTCTTCGGCAGGTAAAATGCATGCTCTATAGGGTTTAAGTCTGGAGATTGACTTGGCCGGTCTATAACCTTCCACTTATTGCCCCTGATTAACTCATTTGTTGTGTTTTGGGTCATTATCTTGCTGCATGATGGAGGATCTTCCAATCAGTTTGGTTGCATATTTCCTTAAATTGGCAGACAAAATGTTTCTGAAGACTTAGAGTTAATTTTGCTGTTGCCATCATGTGTTACATCATCAATGAAGATTAATGAGCCCGTCCCAGACGAAGCCACGCAAGCCCAAGCCATGACATTGCCTCCACCGTGTTTCACAGATGAGCTTGTATGTTTGGGATCATGAGCAGATTCTTTCTTTCTCTAAACTTTAGCCTTTCCATCACTTTGGTAAAGGTGCATCTGGACAACAACACAGTAACACATGATGGCAACAGCAAAATGAACTCAGAAGTCTACAGGAACATTTTGTCTGCCAATTTAAAGAAAGATGCAACCAAACTGATTGGAAGATCCTTCATCATGCAGCAAGATAATGATCCAAAAAAACTGCAAAAACAACAAAGGAGTTAATCAGGGGCAAGAAGTGGAAGGTTTTAGACTGGCCAAGTCAATCCCCAGACTTAAACCCTATAGAGCATGCATGTTACCTGCTAAAAAGGAGACCGAAGGGAGTAACCCCCCAAAACAAACAGCAACTGAATGAGACTGCGGTGAAAGCCTGGAAAAGCATCACAAAAGAAGAATGCAAAAGTTTGGTGATGCAGTTATTGCAAGCAAAGTATTTGCGACAAAATATTACAGTTTATTCACTTTAATTTATTTAAAGTCTATCTGTTCCAATACTTTTGCTTGCCTAAAAATTTGGCGTTCCTTTTCAAAAAATGCTATCTTCTCAGTTGTGTATCGGATCCAGATGTTAATACCTGGAAATGAAAGCTGAAATGTTGAGCTATTGTCTCATATTCATCGTTTGGTGTCAAACCCAAATGTTTCCAGTCTACAGCAAAAATTCAAGATTCAAGATTCAAGATTACTTTATTTTGTCCCGAAGGAGATTTGTCTTAGACGTACAGACTGCTGCATAACACATAACACAACAAGACAGTAGAAAAATAGAATACTATATAGAAAAATACAGTGCCTAGCACACAAGTGCTGACAGTGCAATGATAAAGTGCATACATACATACAGACATACATACATACATACATACATACAGATCTACAAATGGCATTCTACTAACGGCCTGAGTTCAACAGAGTAACGGATAGTGGAATGAATGAAAATTTATACCTGTTCAAATATCTTTTCTTGCATTTAACTGGGACTCTGTACCGTCTGCCTGAGGGTAGCAGGTCGTACTCAGAATGTAAGACATGAGAGGGGTCTGCAATTATTTTCCTAGCCTGTCTAAGTACTGTTTCCTCAAATATTGCTTGGAGAGTGGGGTGCTCCCTCACTCCCATCACTTTCAATGCTGTGAGAACCAATCTGTTGATTTGAGTCTTCCACTTCACAGTTAAATTACCAAACCAAACAGAGATTGCATAGCGAATTATACTTTCGATCACCGAACGATAGAAAAGCAGCATCACCTTCCTTTGGACACCAAACACCCTGAGCCTTCGTAAAAAGTGAAGTCGCTGCTGGATCCTAGAGCACACACTATTTACATGAACACTCCAGGATAAGTTATTGTCAATATGCACGCCCAAGTATTTGTACGAATCAACCTGAGCAATGTTAGCATCTTGAATAAGTAACAGAGTGTGGTCCCCCACATGACCTGGGTCAAACACCATTTCTTCAGTTTTTTTTGTGTTAACTGTGAGGTGATGGTCCTCAAAAAATAAAGGAATTGGCCTCACCGTTCCAATACTATTGGAGGGGACTGTACATCAGGTTTCTCGTCCTTCAAATTTCCCTGACCTGTGATAGAAATGGTTCCCAGACTTCTGTATATATGTCAATTTTCCCATTTATGTTATATATTAGTCACTCATAAGAGGCAGTTTCGGATAGGGCCGTAAACCATTCAGAGAAAGTGGGGTTGTTACCCCCTGCCCAGTGCCTCAGTATCACCCTTTTAGCTGTAGTAATTGCGACCTTTAGCCACTGGGCCTTTTTCAGGCCAATTCTCTTGTGTCCTTTTAGACTGTTCAGGAGGCATAGAGCAGGAGTGAGTTCCACATTTACACCTCGACTGTTAGTGATCTTTTGCATAACCCTCTGCCAATAGATGGCAAGGCTGGGGCAATTCAAAAACATGTGGACAACATCACCTCGTTCAGCCTGGCATCGCCAACAGAGATCCGAAAGACTCAAACCCGCCCTACGCTTTCTCACCGGCGTCCAATAAAGCCTGTTTAGTATTTTAAATTGAATAAGTTTAGACCTTGCATCTCTCATTGGGTTCAACATCTCCTTCACTAATCTATTCCATTCATCATCATCGAACAGTACCCCTAAATCTTTCTCCCACACAGCTTTTAGACCTTAGGTAGTGCCCTTAAAACCATCAATGAGATACTTGTAAATTTGACCCGACAGGTGTGGAAGTTCACTGAGCAATTTCAATTTAGACCCTATGGGAGATTGAGTAGATAACTCCCAGCCTGTTGAGTTCAATTTAGAAAAACAATCTCTTAGCTGGAGAAATTTCCAGAAATCCCTCCTCTGCAAATTGTAAATTTCTCTCAATTCATCGAAAGTTCTGAAAGTATTGTTGTGGTAGAGACATCCAAGATGTTTTACATCCTTAATGTACCAGTCTCTCCAAAAGAACAATTCCCCTCCTATTTTCAGTTTCGGATTATTCCATATTGAGGCTGATGCTACTAGGAAGGGGGACAAACCTTCCTTCTTAAGGTGAGAACACACCAAACGCGTTGGGTGCGGTGGCGGCGTTGACAAATCCTATTTTTGCATAGGGAACCATTGGTTTAGGCGCAAGGATCCGTTGGCCGCGACAAAGCGGCGCTTTGGGCGCGGCAGCCGCGCTACCAAAACTTCAACGCACCACCAAAGCGTCAACGCACCACCAAAGCGTCAACGCCCGAGATGAAAAAATTTAACTTTCAACGCTCCAGCGCGTGACGTTTAGCCGCGTTGGCCAATCAGCGGTGAGCTTGACCCGACGTCACAGGACGGTGGGAGCCGAGGACCGGAGGACAACACAGAGGCAACACCGAGGAGGAAATGTATTTACGGCTGGCTGCCTGGTGCTGTATGAAGCCGCTCGGGGTTACAAGACGTGGGGAAAGTGAACCAGGAGAATGGGCTTCCTGGTTAATTCAGTGAATATGTGCGGCTGTGCATTAGCCAATAAACCAAGTTTTACCAGTGGGGCAACTGTGGCTCAGGTGGTTAAATGGGTTGGCCAACGATCCAAGGGTTGGCGGTTCGATCCCCGCCCGGCCACCTGTGTCATGGTTGTTGTGTCCTTGGGCTAGACACTTCACCCACCTTCACCGTGCCTTGTGTGAATGTGTATGATTTCTGTGTGTTTGAGGTGGTGGTCGGAGGGGCCGATGGCGCGGAATGGCAGCCTCGCTTCCGTCAGTCTGCCCCAGGGCAGCTGTGGCTACTATCGTAGTTTACCACCACCGGTATGACTGTGTGTGAATGAATGGAACCTGGAACCCTGTAAAGCGCTTTGAGTGCCTTGAAAAGCGCTATATAAATCCAATCCATTATAATTTTATTAAGTTAGCGCCGGTCGGATAGCATTAGTTAACTCACCCGGTTGTGTGCGGCCACCACCTCCATATAATGAAGCCAAATAACGGCTAATGAACCCAAACATAACGGCTAAGTCCGGGGAACTTTCACAACGAGTACAGCGAAGCACCGGTGTTTATGCCTATATCTACGCCAGCCACGGTCCCGTCACAGCCAGGTAGGTTAATGTAGGCTACTTGCCTATATTTTATTTTCTACTGCCCTGTGCACAATGCTGCTGTAAATGTGTTTGGTATGGTGCTGCCTTGCTGTTTGTGTTCATTTCCGAGTGGCGTGAATCTGCAATGCTGTTTTAAGGCTATTTGTTCCGTTCAGTTGCTGTTTATTTGTCTTTTGGCACAATTGTTGGCCGGGTTGTTGTTTTTTTTGTGTGGACATGAACGCTGTTGTGTCGGGTCGCGTCTGATCGCAGCCATGGTTGATTAGGGGAATAAATATATCAGGGGAGACTAGCTGGGCTAGCTGGGCGCGTTGAACCAACGTTGGGCGCGTTGAACCATTTTTTGACACAAAATGAACAAGCGCCAAATCAGGTGCGTTGGGCGCTTTGGCCACCGCACCCAACGCGTTTGGTGTGTTCGCACCTTTATGCATCTGAAGCCAGATATCCCTAGTGTGGAAGGTTATTGGGTTCTGAACATTATTTTTTGGACTTGACTCAAGTAGTCTGCTGCACTAAATGGGGAATTAAGTTCAGTTCAGTTCAGTTTTATTTTGTCATTGTTACAGGTAACAACGAAACGTTGTCAGAGCAAACACAAACAGTCATAACATTTTAGTTGTCCACCAAATACATTTACATAATTAATCTGATCTCCATGAATCAGTCAATCAATCAATCATCCAGTATTTTACACATGGTAACTACTCTTATATGTCATAAATCATAAATACCCCATAGACTCCCATAACCCATAAGGTGCTTGGTGCAATAAATAAATAAATATATACATCTGATGGTGCTAGGGTTGTTGAGTGTTATGCAGCGATGCAAAGTCCAGTTCAAAGTTATGGAGGTGTATGGAATGCAATTATGTCACAGAGGGGTGTCCAATGGGGAGTGGGGGGGCAGACAGTCCATTTAGCAGCCTGACTGCCTGGGGGTATAGACTGTTAGTTTTGGCCCTGATGGACCTACCTGTATATCTTCTGCCAGAGGGCATTGGTTGAAACAGGTGGTGTGCTGGGTGTAGATTGTCCTGAAGGATGTTTTTTACTCGGTGCATGCAGCGGGAGGTGAACACAGTAGCTATGTCTGGTAGGATGGCCCCAATGATCTTCCCTGCGGCTCTCACCACTCTGTGTATGGCCTCCTTCTCTGCGCTGCTGCAGCCGGAAAACCACACCAGTAACCCATAGGTCAGCATCAGCACACTCTACACTGCACAGTGGTAGAAGTTTACCATGAGTCTCTGGGGCAGTCTGGACCATCTCAGCTTCCTGAGGAAGTAAAGGCGTTGTTGGGCCTTCGCTGTGGCAGAGGCGATGTTTTTCCCCCACGACAGGTCCCCCGACACAATCACACCCAGAAACTTAACACTATGGGCCCTCCCCACCTCCTCATTCCCTATGAGGAGTGGGAAGTGGCTCAGTTGTAGTGCTACCAAGACAACGTAAAACGTATGCCCACTGTGAGAGCTCCTAGCCGCTGCAACTCTGCGTGCCGCCATGACAGCTGACCTGCAAAGTTCTTCCTCCAAATCTACTCACAAGGGTCTGTCCTCCTTACTTGAGAAAAGGGAGGCTATCTGAGCACCTGTGAACGCTTCTTGGTAAAGTCTCATATTAGGGAGTCACATTCCCCCACATTCTGTTTTAGCCTGTAGTCTTGTTAGCTTCATTCTAGGCCTTTTCCCTGCCCAAATAAATTCACTTAACATTTTATCTATAGTCTTGAATGTGGTTCCTGGAACAGCAAGAGGCAACATACTTAGAAGGTAGTTACATTTTGGAGCTATGACCATTTTTATCGCTTGTATTCTTCCCCATAATGAAATCTGCAATTTGTCCCAACCCTGGAGGATAAGTTGTATTTTATTTAAGACAGGGTCAAAATTATCAGACATCATGTTATCAAGTCCTGGGTTAAGAAGTATCCCCAAATATTTAAGATTTTTTGGAACCCATTGAAATTTCCAATTTTGAAAATGACTTCTAAAACAGCATTTGGAAAGTGGTATCACCCTCAGACTTAGTCCAGTTTATTTTGTAACCCGAAATATGAGAGAATGAGTTAACCAAATCCAACATAGGTGGCACAGATGTCTGCGGATCTGACATCAGAACCAAAATATCACCAGCAAATATTAACATTTTGTGTTCGCGGCCACCCATGCTAATACTTTTAACAGCTCTATTTACTCTTATAGCCTCTGCAAGCGGCTCCAATGCAATAATAAACAAAAGCGGTGAGAGTGGGCATCCTTGCTTTGTTCCACGTCCCACGGGAAAAGCAGAGGACCTCAGACCATTAGTTGTTACCATGAATTTAGGCTGATTATATATAAGATTTACAATACTGTGAAATACAGGACCAAATCCAAATTCTTTCAAAGTAGAAATAAGATAACTCCAGCTAACTCGATCAAATGCTTTTTCCGCATCTAAAGACAAAGCAGCTATCGGAGTATTCATGTCTTTTATTTTCCAAATGAAATGTAAAAGGCGCCTGAGATTGTCAGAGGAGGTCCTGCCCTTCACAAACCCAACCTGGTCTGGATGTATAATTGTTTTTATCACATTATTAACACTCAATGCAAAAATCTTTGTAAAGAGCTTGCCATCACAACACAGAAGGCTAATGGGTCGATAACTTCCACATTCTAGGGGATCTTTCCCTTTTTTTAATATAAGGGTAATTATTGACTCGGTCATTGAGGTCGGGAATTTAGCTGTATCTATAGTTGCATTGAATGTTTTTAGAATTTCAGGACTAAGTTCCTCTACAAACTTCTTATAAAATTCACGAGGAATTCCGTCCACAGCCGGGGTCTTCCCACTTGGTAACAGTTTGATTGTTTTATTTAGTTCCTCAAGAGTTATTGGTCGCTCCAGATTCCTCATGTTCTCCTCCGAGAGCTTAGGGAGGTTTAGTTTAGCAAAAAATTATCTTCCTTTATTTACATCCATCTGCCCCTCTGATCTGTACAGCTCCTCATAAAACTCTTTAAACAATCTGTTTGTGACCAAATTCCCATTTTTGTCTCTAATTCCCCCAATTTGACAAGCAGCATCTCTGGCTTTTAATTGGCTGGCTAGTAGTTTACTAGCTTTGTCCCCTGACATTTTTGTTTCAGTCTATATAGCGAATATTCTGCCTTTTTTGTGAAAATAGTGTTTAGTTCGTATTTGTTCTTGACTATATTCTCTAGGCTCAATTCGTTAGGATTTTCCCAATATTCCTTTTCTAGTCTTTTAAGTTCTTCTTCATATTTAGATATACGTAATTTGTCCTGTTTTTTTGTCAATGCAGTTTGTTGTATGAGGATTCCCCGTATATAAGCTTTAAAAGCATCCCACACATTGACCTGTTCAGCTGTGCCATTATTAACTTAAAAAAGTGCTAATAAGGTCTCTAAGGTTAACACAAAACCCCTCATTCTGTAGAACACTGGTATTCATCCGCCAACCTTTAGATCTTTCTTGTGCCACTCCCAATGATACAACAAGGTCAATGGGGGCATGATCTGTCATAGCTATTGTGCCTATGCTGCATGCTGTAATGTTTTCAATAAGAGCATGTAAGATCAAAAAATAATCAATACGAGAATAGACAGCGTCTATCTGAAAAAAAAGTGTAATCCCGTGAGGATGGATTTAGAAGTCTCCATGCATCGTATAGTCCTATATTATTGCATAAGACCTTAATAGCATCCAGAGTCCTGGACGGTTTAACAGTTCTACGCCCTGATCTATCCAAGAACACATCCAGCACTTGGTTGTAATCACCACCCAGGATCACAGGGAAGTCCCCAAAGCCTAAAATAATTTTGCTGAGCAAGAAGTCTGTATCCTCCACATTAGGTGCGTAGAGGTTTCCTAATATTACATTTTGTTCTGATAAATTAATCAAAAGAATAATTATTCGTCCATCTTTGTCCCTGAATTCTTTCCCTACCTTTACACTTAATTTCTTAGAAAATAGTATAGATACCCCCTGTTTTTTTTGGTTAAAAGTGTTGTGATAGGCCAAGCCAATCCATCTATCATGAATTCTAAGGGTGTCTTTTTCCAAAAGATGTGTTTCCTGAAGCATCACCACATCTGAGTTCCTTTGTTTCAGGTAGGATAGCTCTTCGCGGTCATAACTTTAAGCCGTACAGCCCTCATAGTCCCACAGTGCAGAACAGAACAAACAAAACGTGACTGCCGTTCCCTCCCTTTACAAATAACAACAACCCCTTCATAACAATCCCCCCATTTCTGCCCCCCTCCCACCCCCACCAACAAAACCTTAGTCCACATGACGTGTCCGAGTAGAAGATCCTCCGAGAGGCTTCTTCAACTGTGTTTTTGAAATATATTAAATGCCATATGTATGGCCTGAGAGAATAAAAAATAAAATAAAATAAACATTATAACATGTAACTTAAATTAAGTGCCCTAATACAAGACCCAGCTAGGTAGACAATTAGAATAATAATGAAATGTATCCATTACTTTATGCATACACATAAATAAAAACGAAGGAAGGGCATACAGATCGAGAAAAAATGTAATAAAAGCTAATCATAGCATAAAAATAAAAAATTCAATAAAAACATGACTTAACAGCTTGTCATATAAATCACCCCTAAAAGCCACAAATATGTAGCCAAATCGAATGAACTCTGTACTTACAGAGTGTCCCCTTTTCTTTCCTCTTTTTAAAAACCACTTTAAGTAGGATGGGCCACAGTGTGACACTTTCAGAGTCCGCTCAGGTCTATTCAGCTTCCTCAGCTGGATGGAGATTATCGATCCACTTCTTTGCCGCTGCAGCGTCCTCAAAGCGATGCCTTTCTCCGTCCACAGTGAGCCAAAACACCGCTGGATACTGCATGGAATATTGCAGACCCCGCTTCATGCAGATGCGCCTCACCTCCGTGAATTTGCCTCTCCGGTTCTGAACGTCCTTGGTGAAGTCCGGGAAAAAGTCCACCTTAGCACCCTTCCATTGAAATGTGCCAAGTTCCTTTCCTCGGAGTCGTACTTTCTCTCTGTCGGTGAACCGTAGAAATCTCACCAATATGTGGCGGGGTCCGGTGGCGCGCCGGTCTTGTGGGTTGACGTTTAGAGCCGTGGGGGTCAGGTGCAGAGGTGGGCAGAGTAGCCAAAAAAATTACTCAAGTAAAAGTAAGTTACTTTAAGATTATAATTACTCAAGTAGAAGTAAAAGTACTCGAGTAAGAGTAAAAAAGTATGCAGTGAAAAGACTACTCAAGTACTCAAGAGTACAAGTAGGCCTACTGAATTACTCCGGATTTATTTTTGAAATATACAGAGCAACACAAACGGTACAGAATAAACACGAACATAATATAAAACAGCAATGTTCAAATAAAGATATGTTAAATAACATAATTCTAAATGCAACAATAAATAAGGTATTTAAAAATCAAATGAATAACCCTTGAACTCAAACAATAATAAATTAATTATCTGCCAAATTAAATACATCACCCTTCAAATAAAATTATAATAAATTAGGCTTGTCCAAAATTATATTAATTAAGACCAATACACTTATAACACTGTTGCAATTGTTTTGCACATACACATTTTAAAACTAATTCCTACAATATGTCACTGGCCCTGAGAAAATTATCTAGGTTGGGTTTAGCCCCAAAATTATAAAACACACAAAATTAAACTTCGTTACACATCAAAACCTGCTGGCACACTCACTTAACGTATGAAACTACAGAGTGGCTGAACAAAGAGACCACTCAGTCTCTCAGACTCTCACACAGCCAGAGTGCGAAGTGAGTAGGCTACAGGGAGAACAGGACATGTGTCAAAGAAGAACAGTGTCTCTGTAAATGTGAGTGTGTGGGAGTCTGTGTCAATGCGATTGTGAGTGTGTGATTGTTATTTTGTGAGTTAGTGTGATTGAGAGCTTGCGAGTGTGTGAGTTTGTATTTGAGGCCAGGGGTGTGGCTATTGCTCCTCGGAATCAGCGGTTTCTTCCATTTTCTCGACTCACCCAGATAGTCGGTAAAATATGCGTTTAACCTACATGGCACAGCCACGGACACAACATCGGTGCGGAACCGGAGCCTTTAAAAAAGTCCGCGGACATTGTTGAGCCCATGGTTGAGCCCATGGTTGAGCCCATGGACATATAAAGAAATGGACACCGGACTGAAACACGGCGCTCATTCATTCCTATGAAACTGCTCATTGGCGCAGGGAAGCCACAAGGAAGTGATATGCGGAAATTCATGCGGTCCATGGTTCATGGCGATAGGTCCATGAGCATGACGTAGCGGCATTATGGACCTATCAAGAAAGAGGGCGGCAAGCGTAGCAATGACGTAGCGGACTGGTAGCGGATGTAGAATCATTCTTGTTCTGTAGCATCCGTAGCATCTAGCATTGTAAGCTAAAGGTCTTAGCGAGCAAAGTTGTATTGCTTACCGACCATGGTCGTATAAGTCACTAACCCCCCGATGAACCGCTATATGTGATCTTTGAATTACACTCCGTTTTTGTAAAGTAAAACAGTGGTGAATAAGTTCTAAACTACGACTCTGTTCAGCTGCCCACGGCTGCCCCCTCCCTCCTCCTCCCTCGAAAACAAACTGAAAGCCGTTAAAAGCCGTTGGGCTAATAAGACGCTTGAGGTGGCGTTTTGAAATGAAAAAACTTCAGTTTTAATAGTATATGGTCTAATGATAAGTATGAGCCTATGTTTGATATTCAGAAAAATTTTGCGGAGACACAATCTTGTTCGCCGCTTGTATTGTGTGGACGGGGAAATCTACCTCAGGACAGCATGAAAATAAGCTCCACCCCCCAGCCCCATTCACAGCATGCAGTACTAATGGTTTGGCCACTTGTCCATGCTGGTTGCTCGGAGAAGGCAGCATCCTGGGGGCCTGGTTGAGCCCTACGACAACATGACAACACTTGTCATGTGACTGAAGTGGCTGCATTTGATTGGCAAGCTTTTGTAATGTGTTTTTTATTGGTTGAAATAGTCACGTGATAGAGATGTTGGCTGAAGACTTCCCCGGGGAGAGAAATCACGAGAGAAATAGATCTTGCATGTAATAAATAAAATATATAAAAAAATAGGGTAACGACCGTCACGTAGCCAAATGGAACGGCGTAAAAGTACCGTTCTTTCTTCAAATATTTACTCAAGTAAAAGTAAAAGTATGTTGCAATAAAACTACTCCTAAAATTACAATTTATTCAAAAAGTTACTCAAGTATTTGTAACTGTAAATGTATGTAATGGAGTAAATGTAGCGCGTTACTACCCACCTCTGGTCAGGTGTGCCCTTTCAATAATCATGTCCGCGACATCCTCCGAAGCATCGATAAACAGACATTGCAGCATGTCTTTCATGCAGTGTGTAATGTTATGACCCTTTTCTGTGCCTTTGGGCACTCCCTTAATCCTGAGATTATGTCTTCTGCTGTAGTTTTCCTGATATTCAACGCGGGCCTCTAGCTGTGTGATTTTGCCGTCCATGCTCTGTGTTAAATTAAGCAGGCGAGTGTTATCATCTTCCAGATGCGAGATTCTTGTCTCTGCCTCACTGGTTCTGGAGCCTAGTTTAGCCACGTCTGTTTTCAGTGAGTCCAGATTGTCTTTAATGGCAGTCACATCGTCTCCCACCTTTTGTATTTTCTGTTGGATATCTTGATTCATGCTGCGGATTTCTTGCAGTATCTCGGCGCTGACTCCTGTGGCCGTGCTCTCCATGTCTGCGCTGCTAGCTTCGTTGCTAGTAGCTACTATGCTAGCTGGAGACCGTGTCAAGAGTTTGCCAATTGTCGGGGGTGTTTCTTGTTTCTGAGTAAAAAGTATCAAATTTGGCGTATATTATTTAGCAAATATAGTTGAAGCGTCTCTGCCTCTTCAGCACGCTGCCATTCCTCGCCGCATCGCCACCGGAAGTCCGACATAATCTTTTTGAGATTTCACTCAGTCAACACCAAATTGGGGATCCAGCTACATGGGATGAAGCTCCACATTTCTATTATAAATCATCAATGGAGGTCAAAAAACATGGCAGCTACAAATTGAAATATCTTGGCAGAAGCTTATGTTTAATTGGCCATAACCTATTTGTCCCATCATCATAAAAAATAGCTAAATATGTTCAGGTTGTGTCTGGGAATAGGACTACCAAAGCATTTTGAGCAATACCTGTAGGGGGGGCGGAGTTTATATCTTGTAATCTGCTCCATAGATTCACAGGAAATTTAGTGTGTCTATTTGGGAGCCTCCTGAATGAATTTCCTTGATTTGGTATTGCCTGGTTAATGTAGGCGGAGCTCATACAAAAAAAAAAAAAAAAAAAAAGCACATACATTTTACAGAGATGAAATTATTTTCAGCATTATTCAGTGAATTGTGACACAACTTTTCCGTGCCACACCCTATGATCAAGTTGAAACCCCATCACTCCTTTTTTTCTTCAAAATATGAACTTCTTAAACGCTTATATCTCTCCAAGTAAACTTAAAAATATCCAACGTTCACACAAATATCCATGCGTTACGAGACAGCAAGAGGAAGGATAGGTTTTCAGAAGAAAACGGTTGGCATGTTTATCTCAACTATCTATGTAAGGTAAGCCAGACTATAGTTACTGCAGAAAGAAGAATGTAAGCCATGTACTTAATAAAGAGCTAAACAGGTCGATCCACAATATATTTTAGCCGTCTGGCATTTTGTCTTTATTTTTAATTTTTTTGTCAGTCAGTGTGCATTACAGTAAAACAGTAAAAGCAAAACACTGCTTTAGTAAAGATAGGTTGCCTTGGAAACAATTAAGTCCCCTGTCAGGACGCCAGAGTTTTTTACTTGTGCATCTAAACAGGAACGCTCTCATATTTATCTATGCAGTAGTCACCGGCTTGGTATTGCCAAATAGTATCATGATAGGTCAAATCTCAAGAATAAAAAGGTAGATCTGATTTGACTCATAGTCAGGGGGCTAACACTGATATTAAAACTTTGTCGGAAACTTTTTGTTACAAGCATACAACCTATCCAGTATTTATATTTAACCCCTAAACATGTGTTCTAGCCAGGTTGTCAGCCTAGAAAATGTTTTTGTCAATTTTATCACTATATTCTTAAAAGTGGTAAATGCGGATTTTTTTCCCCAAAGTGCTTCCTCTTTCTTCCATGTTACCTCCTGTAATTTTGGGCAAATGTGCAATATAATCCAATTTATGTGCAAGCATGAACTTTAAAAAATTATAATCAATAAATAGAGTATCACACCACAAGGGGCACTGTTGTGTCAGCACAGCTGTGATTTGGCATGAGGCAGCAGATCCAGTGAAGATGATCACAGCAAGTGTCAACAGTCAGAACAAAAGTTAAAAAGGAGTGAATCACACAATCAGACAACAGATTAAGTTGGTCTATTTGTCTACAAAATACATGACCCTTGTGTCTATTCTCCTGGCATTCACACGGGCACTGAGATGTGATGACTGGAAGCTTTACATGCCTGCCTTCAAGAGCATGATGCCCTGGTTTGCTGCATATGATCACACCCACTACACAAGATGGGGTGCTGTATTCATAGCAGACATGGAACATCTGGCACAGACGGCACCACGGGTCTACCAGGGCTTCCTAGATGGTGATTTTGTAGCCAAAGAGGCCAAACAGCTTCATCAAGATGCCATTTGATCTTTGCCTTGAGCACATCAACAAAACCGGAAAGGTTGCTGAAGGATTGGTAGGCTTCACTCGAAATGTGACAGCTAGAAACCATTGGTCCGTCGCCTACAATGAACATGCATCTTTAGCACAGGACACTAGATCCCTGTTGGGACTGACACATGATGGAGAAGACTGTGGCTCAGGTGGTTAAGCTGGTTGGCCAACGATCCTAGGGTTGGCGGTTCGATCCCCGCCCGGCCACCTGTGTCATGGTTGTTGTGTCCTTGGGCAAGACACTTCACCCACCTTGCCTCGTGTGAATGTGTATGATTGCTGTATGTTTGAGGTAGTGGTCGGAGGGGCCGATGGCGCGGAATGGCAGCCTCGCTTCTGTCAGTCTGCCCCAGGGCAACTGTGGCTACTATCGTAGCTTACCACCACCGGTATGACTGTGTGTGAACGAATTGAACCTGGAACCCTGTAAAGCGCTTTGAGTACCTTGAAAAGCGCTATATAAATCCAATCAATTATTATTATTATGAAGACAACCACGAAGACTGCCTTCCATCAAGACTCAGAAAGGATAATGATGATGTCATTCAACTTTTTAGACCAATTGCAGAGATATCATGTCTTCCAACTGGAGAATATTTTTTTTATTTATTTTATTATTTCAGGACAATGCACATTGATAAACATAGTCATTCCGACATGTAAATGTGCCAGATTGTAGCCCAGGGGCTAATATGTAATATGTATTAGTTGGTGTCTTTGACAGCCAGTGATGTTGCTTCAGAAGATATACTGAATGACCTAACACCTGCTGCAGAGACTGGGAAACAAATGGTAACTGAGCAGGTGAAAAAAAGAATGCGCACAATGAACACAAACTTTCATAACAGCCTCACTAAGAGAAAACTCAAAACATTGTCAAATCTTTACAGAACAGAAAGCAAACTTGGAAAACTCAAATCCAATTGTGTGAAGCCTGACAGGGATATTTTCCGTCGCATCATTGTATCCATGGACAGTGGCAGAGAGGTTAACATACATGGGCTTCTCCAAGAGGAACTGTGTGCAATCCCCCTCTCACTTGCCGCAACAGAGTCAGTGCTCAGACCTACTAGCAAAGCTGACTTGGCCACCATACTGCAAGCTGGTGCAAAAGAGACAGGGCTAAGTCCATCTCTTCTGAGAACATGCACTATCATTGATGGGATGGCTTTAGTAAGAGCAATAGGAAAGCCTCAAAATGCATCAACCTTTTGGGATTACTAACATTCATACAGAAAGTGACTGGCAATCTACATGGGAACATTACTAGAGTGGATCTAGTCTTTGTTCAGTACCTACAGAACTCCATAAAGGGTGGAACAAGAGCAAACCGCACCACTGCGAAAAATTCGCACCATTGTAAGTAATGATGTAAAGATGCCAGCTAACTGGAATAGTTTAATTGAAATGGACGAAAACAAGGCCAACCTGACACAATTAATTTCAATTTAACTTGAAAGGCATGTCATTCAGTATGGTCTTGAAATTGTAATAAGTGGGGGACTTGTTGATGCTGAAAAAGTGGCAACGGTCGCTGGGATGGATGTTTCCCACCTACGGGCTGCACATGAAGAAGCAGATACCAGCATATTGCTACATGCTGTTGATGCCACAACCAAACGGTATGGAAGGCTCATCATTCAGAGACACAGATGAACTGTTGTTGCTTCTTGTGTTTGCACACCTGCTGAGCCCAGAAATTTGAATGAAAGCAGGAACTGCCAAGAAAACATGCTACCTTAAAGCGGCTACGAGTAACATTTAAATATCTTTTAAACAGCCTCATGTTTCCTCTGATAATCATAAATTACCTTTAACAGCAAACGAGACCATCAGTGCAAAGAAAGACATTTTTAAATAGTTTTTATTACTGCTTTTGGTCTGGTCGCACACCCAGTCCGATTTTCGGTTCGCTCGTGCAAGCTCTATGGTCACATATAATTGGTCGCAGATTTCAGTGTGGCGCAGCAACGTGAATTGAGAAGCCTATCCCTCCAGGTGAGGGAAGGGGAGCGGGAGCCTTGTTTGATACAGTTATTTGTCGTCATAATGACTGATAACGGGGCTGAACCATCAAAGAAAAAAAAGAAAATGCAATGAAGAAAAGCTAAAAGGGAGAGTGATATAGGCTACGGGGGACGAGGGCGTTGCCAAGCAACGTGTATACAATTTCACGAGAGCGAAACTAGACTGCAGTCAGTGTTTGCTCCTAAATGCAGGGCCGGCCCTGACCAATTTGGCGCCCTAGGCAAGATTTTAGCTGGCGCCCCCCATTGCATTGCAGTCAGGTCCACCACTGTTCATACACTCACACAGAACTGGATAGCTTTGTCTTTGACATTTCATTTTATTTTAGATAGAAAATAACCCACAAAATAAAAACCATATTACAAAACTCATTCAAAAGTCAACTCAAAACTCACCTCTTTAAGAAGGCATAATTACACCTGAATAAAACACATCTTAAAACACTATAAGAAATAACAAACACTGTAGCCTATAAAAACGAAACCCACCTGGTCTCCTCACTAGCAGTTTGTGTATGGAGCCAGGGGTGCGTTTGGATTACACAGTTTATTCAATCAATTCATAGTAACACACCGCATTTAACGTTCAGTAACGATAACGGCGTTGTAATGACGGAAACAGTAATTAGTTAGATTACCCCGTTACTGGAAAAATAACGGGGTTACCCAACGCCGTTATTTTAAACGGCGTTATTTCCAACACTGATTAAAACACAATGATCTCTTTAGTAGGCCTAGTCAGAAAGAGAGATGGTGGTAGTAGTTGCTTGAGACAAAGGCCTGGAATATTATCCAATTCAATCTTAATTACCGTATTTTCCGCACTATAAGCCGCACTGGACTATAAGCCGCAGGTGTTATAATGTTTAATTACCATATGTAAGAGTTCGTGCACAGAGGGGATTGTCGGGAAAGAGATGGCTGCTTGAGGAAGCTCCCATTTATTAACATTTCAACAAACAAGTTGCATATTTGCATAACGTACGTAAGTGTTACCATTTAGTGCCATAGTAGCTACTAGGGATGGACACGAGTGTTTTAGCTACTCGTGTGATCGCTTGCATTCCTCGAGGATCAATCGATTCCTAGTTAAACTTTTTTCTATTTTTAGAACGCAACGCATCTGTCTACAGAACAACGGTTGACCGCAATAAAGCGCTCAATGCTTATGTCAAACAGTCACAGTTGCCATATGATATTAAGGATTTTTTTGTGTTTCAAGTGTAAAACACATTTTCCTCGCTGAAAGTAATTAAATAGACGGGCCACAATTTAAACCGATCGAGTAGGTCTGCGATGGGGAGAAAAAAAGAGAAAAAAAGCATGGGCTGTAGTTGTTACAAAGAAAAAAACAGCCTGAGTCACCATTTAAAATAAGAGGGGCAGCAGATAATATAAAATGATTGTCTTACAATTTAAATACATATAAATAACTCACCAAAGCAGATAGTTGTAGGCCTATATCCAACCGCGTAATGCTCACCCCGTGTCCGTGAATAATTACAGCGACTAATTCCTCATTAACGGAACGTTACACCGGCCGGTTTTTGAATCTTATCCCCATATTCCCTATTGAAGGCTTCTTAACTGTTGTTGGCTCAAAGCGAATGTGCCTGAAGTAAGCCTTGCTTCTTCTTTTCTTTCCAAGCGGAGAGCACCTTGCATGCTCACCTGGAGTCTAATCATTACTAACTGAGAGTAACAGGTGTCATCTCCCCTTTTTATAAACGTAACTTTATCATCTGCTTTGAAATAATTGGACAGTTATATTCCTGAAAATGTTCTGTAGAAGAAAGGAGAGATCGTGTTCAGCTCCGCGGTGCTGTGGAGAACACAGGCTGCGCTGCGGTGGCACGGAGGTGGCAGATATTTGCAGTTGATGTTTGACACAACGTTCAGTTTTTTCCACTTGCATCAACATATTTAATTTTGTTAAACTTTATTTTATCCGTTTTGTGCCGTTTTGTACACTATATAACATTTTAAAACAGGGGCGGCCGCGGCCCGCCGGCCTAAAGGCTACAGACACTAAAAAAAAAAAAAAAAAACGATTTTCCTCATCCACCAATCGAGTTCATTTGAAACGAGGAGTACTCGAGTACTCGATTACTAGCGCCCATCCATAGTAGCTACAGAACATATACTATGCTGTGTAATAACAGGGTCGAAAAATGGGGAAAAAGTGGCGGCTTATAGTCCGAAAACTACGGTAAAGAAAGCTAAATATAATATAAATATAAAGCTCTCCGCCAGAGGTTTTGTCTGCACAACAAAGGCAGTGTGAAAGAAGCAGTTCATGTTCCTAAACAATGTTGCAACTGCTATTTCCCCTAGCTTCTACATCTACCTCTTCCCACATGCTTTTATTCTAAAAATGTCCTCCATTACATGTATGTTCTGCAAGGCCGGATTATCCATATAAAGGATCGGGCGAGTGCCCTGGGGCACCAGCCAAATATAGCCATTAGGGGGGCACCAAATGATCAGGACAATAATTAGACCCTAATAAATGTTTTCATATTTTATGTCGGCCATATACTGGAAGAGACACAAACATGTACAAAATGAACCATTGTTAAAATTATTAATGAAAAAAAATATTATTATTTTGACTTGGGTGTAAGCGTGTGCCCCCCACTAGGGGTGTGAACGTTTACAAAAATGTCTAACCGTGTACACGACGGAATTTTTTTCGTGTACACGGTTAACCGTGACGTCATTGTCTTCGCGCGCCCGCCGTCCTGTAGGCGCGCGCGCACACACACACACACACACACACATACGCGTTCGTTCGCCTGTAAACACACAGTTGAAATGAACTACGCTCGTTTACACACCTCTTATAATAGGTCCATGGCACAAACCAAACACAAACACACACACACACACGTTCGCCTGACATGTGCGCCGTCATTATCGCGCTTCATTAATTTCCTGATTAATATAGCCTATCGCTTTCTACATGTCCACGTTCATGCAGGTTGAACAGGTGTTATAAAGTTCGGGCTACTTACGAGCTTAGTTCACGTCAACCGAGTAACTTTAATCTTTAGGTTATCTTTCATCACTCTTCCGTGGCTGTGAGTCGAGCACCGGCACGGCGACTCCCCGTGTGTGTGTATGTGTGTGTGTGTGTGTGTGTGTGTGTGCCGATACACACACTCACACACTCGCCGAGAGACAGACCGATTCGGCAGACCGATTCGGCAGACTAGCTTTTATCATCCCCAATTAGTTTAGGCCTACTAGTGATGTAAAATCAATAAATGTGTGTCTCCAGAACATATTTAAAAACTTTGAAAAAAAGAAAATTTGAAAAAAAAATTTAAACGGTTTTCGTTTATTGATTTTTCCTAAACGGTTATGATTTACTAAACGGCACACCCCTACCCCCCACCCCCATCATGGACCGGTCCACAATGACACGCCGGCAGCGGCGCCAAATTTATGTAAACAAAAGCCGCGATTCAAATTGTTCCTTCAGTCGGAAGTTTTTTTTGCCAGCAAGAAATGGAGGAATAAGTTATAAAAGGTAAGGCTTATCGACCATTATTTCTATCTGCTAATGTGTAGCTGTGGTGATTTTATAAGTGATGTGACGCCACAAAGGTGTGGAGAGGTGCAAAGAGAGAGACACTAGGCTCATTAGAGCCCAGTTGCGGCTCGAGAGTAGCCGAGTGCAGACGGGGGAGTGAGCAAAAAGCCTGACTGTAACCCAACAGCTCCGAGTTGGCTCGACTTTCATGTGCCGTCGGGAGTATCGTCTTTATTGCGGATGCAGTTCGTTTTCTAGTTTTATTTTGAAGGCCCATTAGAAACATATTCGTAGAAGAGCTACACATACTACAACCGATTAGAAGCAGAATATGAAACCAATAGGAGTAAACACTTCAAAAGCGAGGGACATTTTCTAAACAAGAAACGAGATATATCCCCATTCCCCACACATCTTTATCTTTCTTGTTATTTTACGAGATAAGTCTACTTCTAAGTGATAAAACAATACTTTTCGATCCAAATAAAGGAGGTTTAGTATTTTTCCCTTTGCATAACAAATATGATAGGCCTCAAGAAAGTTAAAGTAGGTTAAATTTCAAAACAGAGTAATTTCAGTAATAAGAATGTAACGTTGATGAAGTGTATGTAGGCCTAATAAAAGATCCCTTTTTTTAGAGATGAACATGATGAACTTTATTATGCTGATGTCTAACATTTAACATAGCCTACAATTCCCAGAGACCATTTAGATCAATGTCAATTAGGCTATGATTTAATCTTAATGGTATAAAGATATCACTTCACTACAAAGTAATGTGACTCTAGGTTGTCTTCACTTTTAAATAAATCTATACAGGAGAGTTAAACCTGCATGCTAATTATTGTTTTTGTATGCCCTAAGGTCATTTATTATGGAAATATTTATATTCATCATCATGACATGTTGCATGGTGATGGGTGTTGCATTCTGATTTGAGCATCAGTGCAAGGCTAGTATGAGACTCCTGTCAGTGTCAAAATGTTTGGTTGGATCTAAAATGTTTCTGTAGTAGTCTATGTGTGGTGAGTCTGTACTTGTCTTTAGCTACACGTTCTTGTAAATCTGTGGCCTTAATGCCATAGTACATTTTTAATTGTTGCGTAAAGTTGAAGGACAGGGGCATTTCATGTGAAGTCACCCTGGGGCACCCTAAGGGGTTAATCCGGGCCTGATGTTCTGCAGTGTTATCACCCAACTGAGTGCCAGCAGTAAGGAAACCTCATGAATCCCAGAAAACTGATCCTAATCAGGATTCAGGAATCAGCCCTAATTTTGTGTAAAAGTGTTACTTTTAGTCAGTGTTGGGAACGTTACTTTAAAAAAGTAATTAGTTATAGTTACTCACTACTTGTTCCAAAAAGTAACTGAGTTAGTAACTGAATTACTTTATAATAGAAATAACTAGTTACCAGGGAAAGTAACTATTTGCTTTAGCCTACTGTAAAAAAAGAAAGTTGCTATATGTCAACAAATTTTGATTTTTCTGAGCAGTTTTCACAAGTCAGTTGAAATGAGTAGAACAGACAGGTAGGCCTACTTGTAGGCTATGCTACATAACCTTTAATATTTATTACACATCAACATACAGCAAGATGTTTATAGTGCACTTCAAGTATTTTGTTCTCAACAAAAGTAGTAGAAGAAACTGCTGAATGTACCGTGCTGATCTGCTATACGTATCACTGCATTCACTTCAGGGGTGTCGGCTAAAACACCACTTAAGGCCAAAAATGAGAGGAGGAGTAAGGATTTATCCTATGTTTATTTCCTTCTTTAACATACACAGCAGCATACAGATCCCAGGAACAGAACAATAGCAATATTCGGTTTGTGATGACACGCTAAACAGCTGTTGCAACCGGCAAATCGCGGCCGTTTAACCCATTGATGACGGCTGCTGCGCGATGCCACATTGTATCTCCTGCCTGATGCTGCGTCACACAGCATTGTTACTTTATCTAATTTTCATGGCGTGCGCAACATAGAATGCACCGTCATTGGTTCAAATACACATGAGGTGGGTTTTGTTGATTTTTTAAGACCACGTGACCACCCAAAAATGTGTGGTTTGCCGAAAATCACGCCAATCAAAACATTAATAAATAAATAATAATAAAAAAAATACGCCAGCTGTGTAGGCGATGGTGTATTACAGAACAGTTACTGGCGTTCGGAACGCAGAATCAAGGTCTACTATAGGCTACTGACGAAAATCACACAACACATTGCATCTATTTATTAACAATATTTATGAATTTAGGCTATATTTTGCTTCTCCAACTCAAATTCAGCCCAGCCAGGCGATAGTTAAGTTTCAGTTTCGTTTTCATCTCCGTGGTATACAGCCGTTTGGACCAGCTGATCGGCTCCTGACAGCAGGAGTCAGTCTGCGTTGCAGTTGTACTGGGAAGTCGGATTTATGGTGCCAGTGATAACTGAACTAAATAATAAAATAAAGCCATCTTCTCCTTCCTATATCTGTCTATCTTTATCCCTCTACTGCACACTCAGTCACTACTATCCATGCTAAAAGGAAGCAGGATTATAACCTCGTTTAGCACATAATTTTAAGTATTTTATATTATTTATTCTTTTTTTTCTCCCCCATCTAATTTTGACGATTTTTAGAAAAATGTGTTGGTTTGTAAGCGCTAAGGGAGTATGTTTAAATAAAACCTGTGAACCTTAACTTTTAAATGTATTTTATTTCATGTCTCTATGTGCTACACAGGCTTAGATATTAAGGTTTTGGTAGACTTGACAATTTGTACTATTTTTTCAGAAAACCCTCAGGCATTAAGGAAATGCATCCTAGATTGCCATACTCATCAATGGGTTAATAAGGTGCATAAATTATAATTTGTAGAGTTCAGGAAACTCCATGCACTTACTCACAAGGGCGATGCAAACAAACTCAGGGAGAGCACGTTTCAACCGTGGATTGATAGGTGGTTACTGCGGGAACGTGCACGCTCACACAACAGTGAGAGAGAAAGAAAAAGAAACTTCACTAAACAGGCGCTCCGGCTGACTGACGTGACGGCGCAGTTATAATGTCATCCACACTGAATAAAACACAACTTAAAACACACCGGTCTCCTCACTAGCAGTTTTTGTAGTATGGAGCCAGGGGTGCGTTCGGATTACACAGTTTATTCAATCAATTCATAGTAACGCACCACATTTAACGTTCAGTAACGATAACGGAGTTGTAACGACGGAAAAAGTAATTAGTTAGATTACCCCGTTACTGAAAAAATAACGGCGTTGCGTAACGCCGTTATTTTAAACGGTGTTATTCCTAACACTGCTTTTAGTACTGTCTTGCACTGGTGCAAAGGAACACCACGGGATCGAAGTTCTAATTTACAGCCCAATGAAGGAGCCTGAAACTGGCTGCCCCTTCAAAGGTCACCTATTGTGCAAACATTTTTCTCAATCACCACATTGCTGAGATCCTGTTTTTAAAAACCTCATCAGATTTCTATCCCCTTATTCTAACCTTTATTTCTACAGGTAAATCCCATTGAGACCGAAGACTCTTTTGCAAGGGAGACCTGTTTTCCTTTCCCACGTTACCATTCACACACACATTCATACACTGATAGCAGGCTAACTATCGACATTCATACTTATGATGGCATGAGGGGAGAAGTCCTATTTTTCACTCGCTGACGCTGACACAAACACACACACACACACACACACACACACACACACACACACACACACACAAAATGACTTACCAGTTCGAGAATTGATGGTAAAGAAGTTCTGTGGATTTCCACTGATGATGCGGTAGTTGAGCCTGTCAGCAGCAGTAGTGGGTGGTGTTGCATCAGGGTCCTGGGCGTGGATCTGGACCACAGAAGTGTCCCGTGGGGAGTTCTCAGGCACGGCGGGCCGGTAGAGAGGCTCTGACGTCAGCGGGGCGTTGTCGTTAACGTCCTCCACCTGGATGAAGACCTCCATGGTGGCAAACTGGGGCACTATGCCATGGTCCCTGGCATACACCGTCAGCCAATAGGAGTCTTTGGTCTCGCGGTCCAACATATCTGTGGTGTAGATCACCCCTAGTGGAAAAAAGAGACAACAAGATTACTTAAATACTTTGTTTATTTATTTATGTTCAACCACACATGAGAAGTGAGACCTGACAGGGAATGTCTTAAGTACTGTGAAAACAACTGCTAAACCTCTGACATCATTATGTACAGGACAGTAAATTTGAGATGACCTTTCTTTAAAAAAAAAAAAAAAAGGAAAAAGTATCCTCAGAGGTTTTTTGGGCGATATACTTAACTCTTTCAGTACATTCTATCCACTTGAACAGTCTGTTGTGAAGGCCACACTACTAACGCTTTATTTAATTGTGAGTGTAAACCTGTCCTTATCCATCTTCTGACCTTAGCTCCGAGATCATCTTCATGGGTAATGTTATAGGAAATATTTCCCACTCACAACTCTCACTTAATTTTGTTATTGTTACTTAAACAACTCTTTATCAGCCACTTTTCACCATGTTGCTGAAGAAGGATTAGGGATTATTCTCAACATAACTGCTCTTCCTTACAACCTCTCCATTACCAGTGAAAGTTATGTGGTGTCCCCAGTTTGAACTACATTTGGAAGGCTCCTTCATATGCGGCCGAGAAATGCAGCCTTCGTTTCACGGTTTTGAAGGGTCCAACATATGTATCCTTTGCGGCCCAACATATCCCAAGATTCATTGCGTTTTTTTCAGAGATGGCATAAAATAAAATAAAAAATAACAAAACAGCAACGGGTTGCTCCATCTTCTTAACTTTTATCTTCCTTTCTTTTTTTCTTGTCTTTTCTTTTTATTTCTTTTAGTACTTTTTCTTTCTTTTCATCTGGTAGACAACTTCTTTTTATTTTTTCCTCCGTTGACAAGGCTGTTTCCGTTGGCAGCAATTAGGGTTGCTAGGCAGCAGAGGAGCGGCGAGTCGTCACGCAAGGTAACGGCTTGTTACGCAAACCGGAAATGCTCGTAAACGGAGACCTGCGGAGACTGTCTCATTTAACAACGCTCGTTCGGCCTTCGATTCGGCCTTCACGGGCTATGGCCTTCATAGACCGCGTAGACCGCGTCCTTAGAAGGATGCGGCCCCTCGATTGAGACACAGCTTGGATGTGTGGTGATCACAGCTGGCTGCTGTGCGTTCCTCCTCCTCCTTCTGCCGCTCACACCTGGTCTGCATCATCAATCAACCCACCTACATCTACTCCTGGTTCCCCTGCAGCGATTGCCAGATCATACTTCGCACTACAGTGGTAATTATACGTGCCTGGCTCCAGTATATTTTCTATATCGCTCTCTCTCTCGTCTCTTGTTGTTTTTTGACCACATCCTAACTTTGTTTTCCTCTGCCTGCAGTTACCCGGATCACTCACCCCAGCCCGCCTGCCTCACTCTCCCCCTGGCTTCCTCATTCACTACCAGCTTCCCCACCTCATTCAATAACCCTTTTTTTCATCAATCCAACACTGTCTCTGTCTGCTCTTGGGTTCAGCATCGTTTAACGTAACAGGATGACTTTTGTACTGAGGAACAACATCTATGGAGAGCTATACTGGACAATTTTGTTGAATTAGCTTTGTTTCCCATAGTTTCATGAGATATGATAAACATATTTCCTCTGTTGTGTTTACTTAGTTTAAATTCTTTATTTCTTTTTCATTATTATTTTCTTTCATTAATGTATGTGTACATGGATATGTACAAGCATGTGCAGATTTATTTCTGTATGTATACGTGTGGGTATGTGCAGGTTTGTGTGTATTTACTGCATATGTAGCTGTATATGTATACTGTTATTTCTCTCTTGTTTCTCAATGTAGTACTTAAAGAGGACCTATGATAATTTTCGACTTATGACCTATACACGATGTTATAATGATTTATAGTCATGTTTAACCATACTAGAGTACAGTGGCGGCTCCTGACAATAATCTCAGGGGGGGCAATTGTTGCCATGATGGGAAATATGACCCAAAATTAACCTAAATCAGATAGCATATGACAATGTCATATTGCATTTAACTGTTTGTTTTTCCTGTTCATCTGGCATAACCACTCTGGCAACATTAGACAAGCATTGCACTGTACAGTATTTTTGGAAATTAAGTTAGTTAATTTCTTGAATAAAATTATTTTAGCTCTAAAATGATTTAATTATCCGGCTGTGGCCATCACAGATAACTTGTCATCTACCAGTGTGCTCCTCAGATAGGCTTCCTTTAAAAGTTAGGAGACAAAAATGGATGCTGGCATAGCATGTGCAACATTAACAGTGCTAATCATCACATTGGTTTGGGTTACTACTGTCTACAGCACTTGGTAGGCGGGTTTATGTCGGACGGTGAAAGCAGCTGTCAGCTAAACGACGATCAACAGCTGATCGCCGTTCAATAGCCGATCAGCTGTTGAACGGCGCTGGCTCGTATATGCAGATTGATGTTTAATGTTTGTTTTACCTTTTCTGAGAGATGATGCATAGGGGTGACACCCAAAGTTATCCATGCGGTCTCTGTGCTACCATCAGGATGGATAAAAAGCCAATATACAGTCCATATCATCATGCAGCGGCAGCAGGACAGAGCGTTAGCGCATTAGCATCCTGCTAGCCTCGTTAGCCGTTCAAACGAGCCCCGTGAAAATCCGCGTTTATAAGATCCCCCAATCCATCTTGGTAGATACTTGCTTGATGGTTACATTTTGTCTGGGAAAGACCTAGTCCGAGTCCGATCAAGTAAGTAGCTTGCCAGCCTAGCCTGAGTTGATATAAAGTTGTGTTGGTCTTGAATATGACCGCTCTGGGCTGCATACTGGACATGTGACTGTATCAGTCACTGTAATTGGTTTATTGTTTACTGTACGTATGACGACAACACGTTAGGGCGAGCACCCCCGGAACCCATAGAGATTGCATTGCGAGGCCTGCAGTTTGAAAAAAAAAAGTTTTACATTGATGTCTATGAGAGCGCTAGGGGCGATTTTCAACCAGCCCGACATCGCCCCAGAGTGACGGTACAGAGCACAGACGCTGATTGTACAATGATATTCAGACTTAGATGCAGGTAAAAACTGTATTGAAATCATAAATTATGATTATTAATACAAAAAAAAAAAAAAAAACATCATTATTATTCATTATTATATTTTCGTTTTTTGCTGATATGGCTCAAGGAGGGCGGCGCCCTATCGCCCTCTATGGGCGAGCCGCCACTGCTAGAGTATCAAGTAATTACGTACATGCATTTCGACGTATTCCCTGCTGACCGTCTGGGGTGGCTGTGCAGAGCACTAAAAACTATGGCAGCCGGTCGAGCCGAACTTGTTAAAATTTCCGGGATGTGTGAGTCACGCAGTGATCGTTTCTGTCATGTTTCCATATATGGTAATGCTGCAGCCTGCTACTCAGGCAAGCTCCCAGGTTGCTATATATAGCAGGGGGTGACATTACTAGCCCAGTGCTCGCTTAGCTCAGCCGGTATGGAGTTTGTCTAAGAAACAGCAGACCCGAGTTCGCGTCCCGCCCGGGCTGTTTCTTTTTTCACTATATTTGATCAAAGTAGGTCTACAGGTTCCTATCGTTTAACACTGATTCAGTGTCATAAACCTTTTTGTATTATTTGTGTGCCACTGTCACCTGCCATTTATACTAATAATAGTACCTTACAAAGCATAAAATTGTCATAAAATCTACTACACCAAATACCATTGCTCTAGTACGCTAGATGCACCGGCAAAAGGAGGGGGGGGGGAGCACGACTTCCCTTCGCAAGGTAACCAATCACAACGGAGTTGGGTTTGCAGGAAGGGGGGGGGGAGCAGAAGCAAAGTGTTTACAGGGCCTGCTGGATCGCCAAAATAAGAGAAAGAGCTTCCCGAAAATCTACATAGTTTTTTGTGATGTGATTCGTGTCAGGTTGCTCTATAGCAGTTTTTAACAAGAAATTAAGACCAGAAAAGTAGTATAATAGGATCTCTTTAAAGCACATCAGCATGATTGTGTTGAAGTACGTTGTACATGCACAAACAAAAGCTAGCTCTTGAACTTAACACAACTTGAGTCTACTGTCTACTGTATTTTGAAAAAAGGTGAACCACTATGTTTGAGTATTAACTTATGGATGTGTTGTACACCTGCTTTGATGCAGGGGGACAAGTGTGCAATGTTCAAGGTCAGCTGTAATTAATTCAGAGTTGCCCTGTGCTGTGTTCTCCCTGCAGCACTGTACATTCATCTCTGCCTGCCTCTGGCCCCTTGGCTGCACTGCTGCTGTGCCCCATACTGCACAGGCTTCACGCTCCGGCCTACTAGCCTAGCTTTCCAATCGAGAGTGAGGCGTTCGTGGGGTAGTGGTTACTTATTTCTGAACACACCACACCAAACAAGCTTAGTGTCATGGATGACTGAAAACAATACTACTACGACAAACAACATAGGGCCACGTCCACAAAGAAATTTGTGTCTTCGTGAGCAGAAAAAAAAACAGCATTTGTGACTGGTAGTATCAGATCAAGCAAACTAGTTATTGACTTGTATTTATTCAAGGAAAAATACCACTGAGCCAAATAACAGAAATGCATCAGCTACCCTGAGCTTTACTTCAAGGTTGGACAGTAGAAACTAAAGGACAGGAATGCAGGATATTCTAAGGTGACAACAACCAGACTTTGGCTCTACATACACAACTGGCAAGATGCTACATCGGCCAATCGTATACAGTGCCATGCCATAAGTACGAGAGCCCGTTAGTCTGACAGCTCAAAGGTCATAGAAGTTTTTTTCTTTCAAAGGTTTTTTTATTAAATGTAAGTAACAAAGAAATTGTAGCACAATGATTACACATTTTTTTCCCTTTTTTTCCCGAACATACCCCACCCACATCCCACCCTCACACCCAACAACACGAAATATACACTACAAGAAACAAAAATAAACAATCATATAGAAGTTTTTTTAACCTTAAAGCGGCTACGAGTAACATTTAAATATCTTTTAAACAGCCTCATGTTTCCTCTGATAATCATAAATTACCTTTAACAGCAAACGAGACCATCAGTGCAAAGAAAGACGTTTTTAAATAGTTTTTATTACTCCTTTTGGTCTGGTCGCACACCCAGTCCGATTTTCGGTTCGCTCGTGCAAGCTCTATGGTCACATATCCATATTGGTCGCAGATTTCAGTTTGGCGCTGCAACGTGAATTGAGAAGCCTATCCCTCCAGGTGAGGGAAGGGGAGCGGGAGCCTTGTTTGATACAGTTATTTGTCGTCATAATGACTGATAACGGGGCTGAACCATCAAAGAAAAAAAAGAGAATGCAATGAAGAAAAGCTAAAAGGGAGAGTGATATAGGCTACGGGGGACGAGGGCGTTGCCAAGCAACGTGTATACAATTTCACGAGAGCGAAACTAGACTGCAGTGTTTACTCCTAAATGAATGAGCGGTTGGTACTAACACAAAGTTTGCTTTGCTTCACCATCATCAGATAACCATTATCTGAAATAGTCATTATTTACATCAACAACACAAACACATTACCTCATCGTGATCCATACTAACTGCCGTCTCTCGTTCATTCGCTTTCTGTGAGGACACGTCTTTCAGCTCCGTGAGAGAGAGTAGTTAGGTGACACTGCTGCATCTACTCATTGCAATCAGGTGTGTGTGGCAGTGACTGGCATTAGTTGATGCAGTGTCAAAACCACTCTCACGGAGCCGAAAAGAGTCCTCACACTTTCAACACACGGACATGCACTATATTGCGCCCTTCTCAGTTCACACTCGCACGCCTGTCACGCGCTAGTAAACAGCTTTGCGACAGCGGGCGTCGTAAAAATACTACCGCTTTTGTCCAAAGGGGACGCCAACGTGCCATCATACTCGTAGTGGCTTTAATAATACTCATTCACTGACTGAAGATTTTGTAAATACACTGCATGTTATGGGCCTGCAGCCCTTAATTACAAGGCCAAGCAGGATTAAAATAAATAGTGCCACGTTAATAGACAATATATTCACGAATGTTATGGGGGATGAAATAGAAAGTGGACTCCTGATAAATGTCATAAGCGACCATTTACCTGTATTTGCTATATACGATTGGAAACAAAAGTTGCAGCAGAAACCAAACAAAGATATATATGTTAGGTTGGAAACTGAGGAGAGGATAGAAGCACTGAAAAATGACTTATTGACGCAAAATTGGGACTCTGTATACAAGGAGAAGGATGTTAATGCAACTTTTGATTTATTCCTGCAGATACAGTCATATGAAAAAGTTTGGGAACCCCTCTCAGCCGGCATTATAATTGACTCTGCTTTCACACAAAAAAGATAAAAGTGGTATGTCTTTCATTTACCAGGAACAGCTAAGTACTGGGATGTTTTCCAAACAAAGATTTTTTGAAAAGCAGCATTTGGTTGCATGAAATAAAATAAAATGTGAAAAACTGGCTGTGCAAAAATATAGGAACCCTTGTGGTCTTGCTGATTTTAATGCATGTAACAGCATGGAAAACTGATGACTTTAAACACAAAATTGGTTGGATTATGTTGTTAAGCCTTGAACCTCATATAAAGGTCTGTTTAATCATGATAAAAGGTATTTTAGGTGCCTAAATGCAAGTTTCACTTCTCTTTGACTTTCTGCAGAAGTGAGACAGAATGGGATCATCAGCCCCCAAAAGATCTTAAAAACAAAGATTATTCATTGTCATGGTTTAGGGGAAGGCTACAAGAAGCTTTCCCAAAGGTTTCAATTGTCAATTTCTACTGTAAGGAACGTTGTCAGGGAATGGAAGGACAGAGGCACAGTTGCAGTTAAACCCAGGTCTAGCAGACCAAGAAAAGTACAAGAGCGGCATATGCGGCGGATTGTGAGAATGGTTGCACACAACCCAAAGATCACCTCCAAAGACCTGCAAGAACATCTGGCTGCAGATGGTGTATCTGTACATGGTTCTACAATTCAGTGCAATTTGCACCAAAACATCTGTATGGCCGGGTGATGAGAAGGAAGCCCTTTCTGCGCCCACGCCACAGATACAGTTGCATGGAGTATGCAAAAGCTCATTTAGACAAGCCAGATTCATATTGGAAGAAAATGCTTTGGACTGATGAGACAACAATTAAGTTATTTGGTCTTTATAAAAAGCAGATGTTTTGGTGCAAATTGCGCTGAATTGTTGAACGAGGCTCGCCGCTTGGTCATATTGGGCCATATATTCCTGACGCCGACGCCGAGATCAGACCCGTCACACTTACGGTGCAACAACAACAACAACATGGTCCAGCTGTGCCAAAACATACAGATGTAGGTTCACTGTGTACAGCGGCAGTCATGTCAAAAATATCATTAAAACAGCATGAAGACGCACCCTGATCGAAAATACACACATATTAATAGTAATTCAGCAACATACTAAACACAATAACAACAGCAGTGTGTGCTCAGCTGCAAAAATAAAGGCAGACATCAGCCTACCTGAAAGTGAAAGTGTGCCGGCTGACGGAGGACAACACCGGTGCTTCGCTGTACTATATTGGAATTCCACATGGACACTGCCGTCAACTTTGGGTTCATATTATCCTCAGGAACAACACACAGCTGGGTGAGTTTCACTATGCTAACCGGCGCTTCCTTGGCTAAAGTACAACCAACAGCTAAACAGATGCAAAATACACATATTTGCAGAATGTATTGGAAGCCCAATGTCCTCACTCCACACGCCCACCTCGTCTTGCAGACCACCGGGTCTGCAATCTCAACGCTGATTGGCTGTGGGGGCGCGGCGCCCGGCGGCGCTGCAGAAAAAGATGAAAATGTTCATCTTTTTCTGCGGCGCCGTGTTTGCCGCACAAGCCTTCGATTCACGCTCCTTCGATGACGCAATTTCTACACGCCGCAAATGGCCGCGCTCCCGATTCACGCGCCTCTCATGAGGCGCGGCCACGTGCCGCGCAAGCGCCCGCCGCTGGACGCCGATTATTGGGTGGACGCGCGGCCACGCGCTAGTACATTGACTTTGTATGTAATCTCGCCGCGCGGCCAGTGCGGTGTGTTCGCAGCTTAACAGCAAGAAATCTTGGTGTTAAGTTCGACTCCAACCTGTCCTTTGATCAACACATCAAAGAGATTACCAAAACTGCGTTTTTCACTTACGGAACATATCAAAAATACGATCCAGTCTGTCCATGGCTGACGCGGAAATATTAATACACGTCTTTGTATCTTCTCGGCTTGACTACTGTAACGTACTACTGTCTGGGTTGCCCAGGGCAAGTACTCGAAGCTTACAAAAGGTACAAAATGCTGCGGCGAGGCTTTTGACCAGAACTAGAAAATACGACCACATCACCCCCGTTCTTGCGTCGCTCCACTTGCTTCCGGTTCATGTCAGATCACTTTAAGGTGCTGCTATTGACCTATAAGGCATTAAATGGGCTTGCACCTTCATATTTGTCTGACCTAGTTGCGCGGTATGCCCCATCACGGGCACTACGGTCTACGACTGCAGAGCTCCTGTCTGTCCCCACTCCCCAGAGTTAAGAAAACTGCCGGCAGCAGGGCTTTCTCGTATCGAGCTCCTTCATTATGGAACACACTCCCGATAGAGATCAGACAATCTGAGTCTATCGAGGTGTTCAAGTCTAAACTTAAGACTTATCTCTTTGAATTAACCTTTGGTTAGAGCTCGTCCACCTCTCTGCTGGCGCGGGGTCGGTGGCGGGTCACCCTGTCTGGGGTCGGTTCTCTGGCCTCTGCTGGGAGGGAGCTTGCTCTGGGGTAGGTCTTGGGGGCAGTTCCGGTGGGCTGCCCTGGCCGCTCGGGCTGGGGCAAATTGGCGTCTGACCGTGGGCGCCGCTGCTGCGGGGTGTGATCATGCCTTGCCTCCGGACGTGCGATCGCGGCGACCTGCGGGGCTTGGCTGGGTAGGTCATGTCGGCTGATGGGGTTGTGCCGGGGGCGGGGCATTGGGGCGGCGGCGCAGATTGTGTAATTGTTGCACTGGTGGGTGGGCACTGCGATGTTTTTAATCGTTTAGACGCGGGTTGCTTTTGACCGCCTCGGGAGAACTGCGGATAGATTGTCCTGGGGCGGTTAGAAGCAATCTATGCAATTTGCGTTTTAACTGTTTTCAAACTGTTTTAATCATTTATCCCTGCCTGGCGGTCCGCTCTGTGGCGTCGCTGTTGGCGTCTGTGTTTCGCTGCCCGGAGTCGGTGCTCCTCCGGCTGGTTATAGCGTTATTAATAACAGCCTGAGGAGCTGCCTCGGTCTCGGTTTGACTGAGCTTGAGTGCCACTGAAAAAGTGTCCTGCCGACGCAAATCGCATAACTGATACCATTTCTCTAACATTTGTTCTCTTCTGTCTATCTTCCATGATTGGCTGAGCGATTCCCCGGGGGTTCTCTCCCTCTGTCTACCAAGCACTCTCCATGCCACTCGACTGACTCCGAGTTCTGTGCGGAATCAGCCGTCCTATGAACGGATGCTCCCCGCCTGCTATTGCCTCACATCAGCACTGATTCACCGTTCATCAGGATAGTACTCTTTCTACTCGCTTGCTTGTTCAAGCTTTAAATTAATTTTTGCTTTGCTCATTGGTTGCCTGTCTGTCCTCTTCCAGTTTTCCCTGGTGGTGACGAGACGGTGTGGATCTGGTCCCCCCTCTGGCAACATCTGAGAATGGATCATCAACGCGGAAGATGCTACAGTGGTTACGGACGCCACCTGGAGACGTGGGATGTAATCCCGGCGCTGGAAACCTTAGTTTTCCCTGGTTGAGACGAGACGGTGTGGATCCTCTGGCAGCATCTGAAGTCTTCCTGCATCCACACTATTCGCACTTTACTTTAGTATTACCATGTAAACATCTGGTCAATGATCAAATTCCTTCGTGATTTTCTCTACTTATGACATCTATTGCAGTGTGTCCTGGGAGAGGGATCCCTTACTCTGTCGACTCTCCCTGAGATTTCTTCAAATTTTTTAATCCCGGTAAAGGGTTTTTTACTGGGAGTTTTTTCTCAGCCGAGCTAAGGGTGTAAGGGCATGGTGTCATATTGTATCACATTGTATGGAATGTAAAGCCCACTGAGGCAAATGTCTATTTGTGACTTTGGGCTATACAAATAAAACTGATTTGATTTGATTTGATTTTGATTTATGAGGCTTGCTAAGGCTTGGCGAACAATGGACATAAATCCCCCCCTTTCCTCCTCTTCCTCTTCCTTTGAGCTACCACACAAGTTAACGACTGTGGTATGAAATTGTAAATTTCATTGGCCATGCACTGGTCGAGCCACAGCGATATTCTTGGTTAGTATGATGCCCCAGGCTGTTGCGTGTTTCAAAAAAATATGATTCACAGTCCCGATAAACTTTCGAGTATTATGTCCACCCACAGTTTTAGCACCTTTATGCATACATTTGCTCTAAACACCCTCACGTTACGCATACCTTTAGTCTCAAATTCACATCACTTACAATAGTTCTACACCTTTTACAAAACTACTTTTAACTGAAACCTCACAGCCTGTTCCACATTTAAGACTATTTGTTAGCAGTCTGCTTGGCCGACTAGAACATGTCATTTTATGATTAAAGTCTGACATAACCCGGTTCTGTCTTCCACTTTGTTTCATCTCCAATGTTATATACTTTCAAAAAACACTCACCTGTCTTTTCATCAACAGCAAATCTTCCAAGCCCACTCCCATCATGGATGGAGTACTGGATTTCTCCATCTCTGCCAGTGTCGTCGTCATTAGCTGTAACTTTGAGCAGCGTAGTTCCAATCCGGGCGTTCTCTTTGATTAATCCTGTCATGGCAAAGTCTGTAAAGTATGGAGAGTAGAGGTTTTCGTTCACATCTACCACCTCAAACTCCACAAAGGTGACAGAGAGAAGAGAAACAGGCCTTCCCTTGTCTTTAGCCTTCACAGTGAGGTTGTAGAACTGCTGGATCTCGTAATCCAGCTCCTTGGTCAGCCGAATAGCCCCGCTGGCCCTGTCCACTTCAAACCATCCATTGTAGTCGTTGGCAAGAGAGTATCGGACCTGACCTCCCAAGCCCAAATCTGGGTCCTGGGTTTCTAACCAGGCCACAACTGTTCCCACTGGAAGATCCTCCAGAGCTCTGGCTTTGTACACACTAGGGATAAATAGTGGGGGACAGTCATTTACATCCTCCAATATGATTTTCAAAGTGGTCACAGAAAAGCGCTGGTTTCCTTTCTCTGCCTTATCCCTAGCCTCAATCTTCAGATTGAAAGCAGAAACAAACTCCCGGTCCAGTTGACCAGCAACATACACTATCCCATTAGTGGAGTTGATACCAAACGGGGTGGTGCTGGTCAAAACAAGGTACACAATCTCTCCATTGGGTCCCTGGTCTTTGTCAGTGGCCTCAACCTGGATGATATCTGTACCGATGGCAGTGTTTTCAGGTATTACAATTCTATAGCCTCCTTCTTGCAAAAACTGTGGTGTATTGTCATTAGCATCCTCTATGCAGACAGTGAGTAAATGCCATGCAGTTTTCTGTGGCAGGCCAAGGTCATAGATAGTTAGGTTGAGGAGATAGCGATCCCTCTTCTCTCTGTCCATAGGCAAGAAAATACTGATAACGCCAGTGTCCATGTCAATGGTAAAACAGCTGTCACTGTTTCCATCTGATATGGAGTATAGAATCTGACCATTAAAACCTGTATCGCCATCGTAGGCATTCACCTTGAAAACACTTGAGCCAACCTTAAGGTCTTCTCGTACAGCAATATCTGTGGGAAAAGCTTTGTCAAACTGGGGCGTTTGTCGATTGACAGAGAAAAGGTCAATAAAACCGTCCTCGATTTTGGGCTTGGTGCTAGCTTTGGACTTTTTCAATAACTTTTCAGCCAACTTCTGGGCTACCCTTGTCTCTTTACAGTTGAAACCTTTGGGAGGAGATTTCCCATTAACAATTGAGATGTTAACAAACATAGGATCAGAAAAATTCTCACCGTCGGTGGCAGTTATTTTGAGACTGAAGACACTATTCTTTGGACTAGCTGAGGCAAGGGAACGTTGCAGTGAAAGAACCCCTGAATCCGGGTTGAGGTCAAAATACCCCAATTCATTCCCTGACATGATCTTATATTTGACCAGCTCTAACTCATCTATATCAATAGCAGACGTTGTGGTAATAATTTCATCCACTGGGAAATCTCTTGAGATCACCCCCTGACATGCAACCTTCTCAAACAATGGCTGGTTATCGTTGACATTTTCCAGGTGGATCGTTACATTAACTTCACTCTCTCGTCTGTAAGGTGACCCCCAATCAGATGCTCTGACAAGAAAAACAAAGCTCTCTGATGAGGATTCAAAGTCCACCTCTTTAGTGGTGCTGATGATACCAGAAAACTGATTGATTTTGAAGGGTATTGGCTGAACGCTGGAAATGCTGTAAGTTATGTATCCATTTTCTCCTTTATCAACATCCACGGCTGACACTGTTATTACTTTGGTCCCAACTGGTACGCTTTCATTGACCAAAACCTCATAATAGGATTGCTCAAACGTTGGTGTGTTGTCATTGGCATCCTCAATGGTTACCCGCACTTTAATCTTTAGCTCACTATCAATTTCTAATACATCAAGATTGAAGACATCCTGGGTGACCTGAGTGAACCACTGAGTTGTGGAGATTACACCTGTTTGAGTGTTTATTTGAAAGAAAGCTGAATCTGGAGTAGATGTAAGGATATATTTAGCATCATCAGGCTCTGGCTTGATTTTAACAGCATCTACAATCGTGCCCGGTGGTGAAATTTCACTCAAAATAACATCATATATCTTGCGTTCAAACTTGGCTTCCGCTGTCTGTCGTTTCTTGATCATAATGTGGACGACCTTGACGGCAGAGAATTTCTGTGGGGTTCCCCTATCTTTAGCCTGCAAGGATAGGTTACAGCCATAGGGGTAAGTCTCCCAATTTAATGGTTCAGCGCCTTTTATGGCAAATTCGCCTCCTACAGATCTATCTACTAGGAACTGCTCTGAGGGGTCTCCATCCACAATGACTAGCGAGTCTATTTCTCCATTCAAGCCTTCATCTAGGTCCTCAACAGTGACCATTACATACACAGGGTTTTTATCAAGCCAAAAGGGGGAGTGGGTGACAACATTTATAACTGGGGCATGCTCGTTCACACGCTCTACATGGATAAAAAGCTTGGCTGTGCTGCTGACCCCATTATTTCCATAAAGCTTCATGCCTCTGTCTACTGCCAGGATTTCTAAGTCATATCGGCTTTGCTCATCAACACTGAGCTTTCCACAGAGAGAAACCACTCCACTGGTTGGGTGTACTGCAAACAGCTCAATTTTCTCCTTGAAAAAATAATAAAACTCCCCATTGGAGCCAATATCTGCATCTGTGGCGGTAACTTGTGCTATACTAGTCCTTAGAGGGGTGCTCTCTGCTATGGTCACAGAGTAAGTGGTGGGGGAGAATAAGGGTCGAAGGTCATTCATATCCAACACCTGGATGCTGACTTTAGTCCAGGTCTCGAGAAGGGCCTCTCCCTTGACAGAGGCTTTGACTGTCAATACATAATTATCCTGAATCTCTCTGTTCAAGATAGCCGCGTTGCCACCTTTAGTCCTTATGCGCATGAAGCAGAAGTCGCCGAGCACATATTCCTCTGCCTTGAAAAAGCCTTCGTCGTCGCCCAAGGTGATTCTGTAGCGAATCTCCCAGGATCGCTGGGCCAGGTGGATGCCCATTTTAACTTTACTCTTGGCATAGGTGCGTGCTGCTGAGTTTTCGTAAACCGTAGCATGGTAGACAGCCTGAGTGAAGCCAAAACGAGGGCCATCCTGAGGGGCCGCCTGGGTTTTATGGCTGCAGCAAGGTGGCGGCTTGAAGAGCAGCAACAGCAGCAGCAGGGCCAGGCCAAGGAGAGGAGCTCGCATGCCTGCCCTATGGCCCATATTCACATCCATTCCATCGTCACGTCATCCTGAAACAGAAGGAGACAGAGACAGGGAGAGAAAGGTTAGCCCAAGGGGTAGGGATTTACAGTTTGTATTTGTTTCTAATTATCCAATTGAATGCAGAGATTAATTGGTGGTTTGGAAGGGGGCATCCAGTTTCGGCGCCACTAAAATTAAAGCTGACATCATCTGGATACTGAAAGTCAATGGCAAGTTTACGAAAAACCAGAGGTGGTTGGAGAATAAACAAAATCATTGTGAGGCTTGGAATAGAAGGGTAATATTGCCAAAACAAACATTAAACAAAAATAACTGCAGCGGACGCAATGATAGGCTGCCACACCCTGACCCCATCATAACCCTCTTCCTGAAATACATGACAATTGTAGCACTGTATGACTCAAATCCATGCTATATCTCAAGGAAAACAACCAGATATGGTTATGAAACTGACTCAAGCAGCTGCTGTGTTTAGATTGTGTTCTCTTTTTCAAAAGGAAAAAAAATAAACAAGTTCTGAAGTATGCAGCCTCAAATATTTGCCAATCTGCTGTTTTGGGATAACATCTTGATTGGGTAAAAGCCATGTTGTGGTCATAGGAGTACCACAGTGGTCTGCAGTTTGATGACTCCGCTCTTTCCATCACAAGGACTGGAGAGATGGGGCAAGAAAAGACTGGGATTGTGACTGAGCACATTCTTGAAAACACACTGCTGAATGCACTTGTAAGTCTACAAATACACAGAGTTACACCAGTTCTTTCTGAGAAACTAGCCAGTTGAGCAAAGTGACATCTGAGAAGTTTCTCAAAAAAAAAAATTAACAAATTGATAAAGAAGGATGGCTCTGTGCTCGGGACTGATGGAGACAAGAGGAGTTCATAGAGAGTATGATCTTGCACAAGCTGCTGAAGATGATAGACAGTAAACACACACACACACACACACACACACACACACACACACACACACACACACACACACACACACACACACACACACACACACACACACACACACACACACACACACACACACACACACACACACACACACACACACACACACACACACACACACACACACACACACACACACACACACACACACACACACAAACACAAGGGAGAGGTATACAGAAAAAAACAACCATTCTCTAGAGAAGCCCCACTTACTGTCAGCTCTAAACAACCGCGTGCTACGTGCGTTGTCCTACGGTTTTGCTCCGTGCACCCATGTCCGTCAACACTCACCGGCTCCGTTTTCAAAGCGGGCACGGCCAGCGCCGACGGACAGCTGGAGTCGCGAGACCGTCATAAAAAATGCCTGGTGCTTGTTTATAATAAAAGCCTTAAGTGTGTGTGTGTGTGTGTGTGTGTGCCCATGTCCAGCAGCAGCATCAATGCCAAAGATGCGTTTTCCTCATTTGGAACGTAGATTGTGATGTGTTCAAATGCTCTCAGTAAAAATTAGTATCTTGCGGAGGTAAAGTCATAGTGATATGTGCAATGTCACTAGGAAGCCTAATACCGTGAAGGTAATACCGTATATCGGGGTATAATTTGGGGAAGGTTTAAAGGTATTAAAAAACCCAACCCTATTTCAAAGAAATTTTTTTATATGTTTGCGAGTACAAAAGTTCCACAAAGTTAGAAGGTAGATAGACAGACAGTACTTCAGTTACATTTATGATGTAACGTTTTTGTTTTGTTGATGAAACATGTTATCAAAACCCTTGTTCACAACCTTTTGAGAGAATACCAAAGGGTAAATTGCGCCATATTGATATATGTACATCTCATAAACTGTAATGCAAGACAAATCCATTAGACAATCACTTATTTAAGGTTTATTTAAAGTAAATATTTTACAAAGATTGAAGGACAATTTTCTTAAACAAGGCCTAACAGATCTAATGGTTATACAGGCAAAGCTCACAATGACAAAGTCACCATCATCATCTTTCTGGCCATCTGAACTCTCATCAGTGGTGTCGTTAAGTGGAATGGAGATGTCAGTTTCTTCTGAGCTACTGTAGACAATCACTTTCTTTTGGTGATCAGCGTATACAGCCATGCCAATGGCACAACTCTCAGAAATGTACTTTGCACTAGCTGCTCCGCCCTTGTAGAACCAACTATACTTGTACATGCAATTCCCCCTCCATATCTGCCTTTAAATCAAGGCTCAAAACCCATCTGTACACCTTGGTTTTTCCTCCCCATTAACAATCTTACCTCTGCACTACTATCTTTGTTTATATGTGGATGTTTAGGCTTTATGTCTTTTATTGTTGTTATTGTTATTTTACCTTCATTTTTTACCTACTGAATGCACTGAATGTTCAGCACTTTGGACAGTGCAAACTGTTATAAATGTGCTTTTATAAATACATTTTACTTACTTACTAACTTACTTACTTACTTACTTACTTACTTACTTACTTACTTACTTACTTACTTACTCACAACTCACCCCAGGCCCTCTGGCACAAATCACCCCAACCCCAGAATATTGGATAATAAGCATGACGCAGCAGTTTAAGGCTGACATCGTGCTAACTATATAGACACGAAGTGTAGCATACTAAAGCACTAAAACATGTTTCAAATGTTTTCAAACGTGTAATTCTTCAGACGCAATAATCAAAAAACCTTGATCACTGAAATTTTACTTTGAAAGGCAAAAAAACAGTTTTTTGAGCTTATATGTGCTTATATCTTATTCCATGTTTCTCCCTTCTTTACAGGATGAGTCAAATGGATGGCTCTTCTTAAATATGTGGTCACGTTTCCAATTTCTTCTATGGTTTTCTAGAAACAAGGGGTGGCACAACTTCCCCACTGGCACAACTCACCCCACTCTCCCCTATTACTTCACATTCGCACACTGTGTGCACCGCACTATGCTGTCCATCACATAGCCAGCAGAACCAATGAGCTGCCAAGCTATCACAAGGCTTTTGCTTAAAGAAATACAATTTTCATCAATTATCTTTTAAGTTTTTGATGGAATAGGTTGGGAAAATAAAAAACAAAAAACATTTAAAAAAAAGAAATACATTATTTTTGTTATTCTGGAAAATATTTCAAGGCCCAGTACAAACGATTCCACGGACCGGCACCGGTCCACTGACCGGGAGTTGTGAATAGCTGTGCTAGAGGGCTGGACCCTGCCGTCCAATCACATTCAAGAATGATTTTTTTCTTCAGTTTTTTTTCTGAAACAACAGCCAATGGGGAAGTGCCAGCCAGCTCCACAGAAGGAATTCTTCTTTTATGAAGAAGAATTGTCTCACCAGCAATGTCTGTCAAACACACACACACACACACACACACACACACACACACACACACACACACACACACACACACACACACACACACACACACACACACACACACACACACACACACACACACACACACACACACACACACACACACACACACACACACACACACACACACACACACACACACACACACACTCCTGTAGGGCAGTTACTCTCTTGTATTGTCAGCTTTGTTCTCCACTGTTCTCATTTATCTTGGGTCACATTACACTCTCTGCTTCCCACAATCTTTGTATTCCTTCCTCTTCCCTTTCTCTCACAAAGCTTTGCCTTCTCATCCCTCCCCCTTCCATTATGTCCTACTCCATCCTTTCTTTGTTCCTCCCTTCATTCTATTGCTCCAGCTTTTCTTTCCAGTACTCTCTCATTTGCTCTGGTTTGTCTCCTTCCCAGCTGCACTCACTCTCTAAAATCTGATAGATCTTTATTTGTTCCTCATCACTCCCTCCATCACTGCATTTTCATCCTTCTTTACTCTCTCCTTCAATGTCCTCTTCCTCTCCTGCTTCCCATGTGTGTGTGTGTGTGTGTGTGTGTGTGTGTGTGTGTGTGCATGTCTGTTTGTGTGCGTGTGTGGTTTCAGTGTGTGGTTTCAGTGTGTCTGAAGGCAGGTGCTATTAACATATGCCACGGATACAATATTATAATTCATTCTGATGATTATGATTTGATGGCTGTACCTGAGATATGTGTGAAGGACAAGCACTTATAGAATGCTGTAGAAGCAGAGTCTGACAGTTCTTTGCCTTGCATTACTTTGTCTATAAGTTTGCTTTAACCATTACTTCCTTTAACAACAAATCAGAGGGCCAAGTGTGGCAGTCACAAACCACACAACTGCATTATGTGGGGAATCCTACACACACACACACACACACACACACACACACACACACACACACACACACACACACACACACACACACACACACACACACACACACACACACACACACACACACACACACACACACACACACACACACACACACACACACACACACACACACACACACACACACACACACACACACACACAGCTAATAGTGCTGCTACAAGGACAAAATGGCAGCTGAGAATGAAGCAGCGTTCTCCCTCCTCCCCTAGCTGGCTGCCGTGGAACATGAGAAGCCCATTGAGCCAGCAGAGCAGACTGTAAGAGCCAGAGGAGAGAGGCACCAGACAGAGGAAGAGGAGAGGAGAAATGTGTTTGGCAGAGAAGGAGATGTAAAGGCAGTATGCTTGTCTGCTAAATCACTTATCCGCCCTGCAGCTCAACACAACCTGCTCAGCCTAGCATACTGTAAACATGAATCCGTTCTCATACAGTACATGACTGGAACAGATAATGCTGGCATCCCAGGTTTGTAGGATGTTTTGTGGAAATAAATGTTTAATTTGGTACCAAGCATATATAACGGATAAAATACTTTAAAAGGGTCCATTTAAATAATATGTATTTATTATCATTTGAAACTGTATTCTCCATATTAACCATGTTCAATTGTATTCTTGCTTAAAGCTATAGTGCGTAACTATTTCATATACATTAAATGAATGTCTGTTGCATTCAAGCCATCACAAAATGGGTTGACACAAAGTTGATTAAGCCTATCAGCTCCTCAAACTCTCTCTGTATTTCTCAGTATGGCAGCGCTTACAAACTGGTGTCAAACTTGGTTATAGTTTGGCTTTTTAACTCAGTGATCATCAATGATTTCATAAAGCTGACTATATCTGATCTCTGTCTAGACTGCCAGTGCATCAGATGTGTATTTACTCACAAATCTGAACAACAGAAATGCTCTCACTTTAATCTATCAAATGTAGTTTGGCGATGTGATACTGACGTGTGGACATTGGCGCATACTTCATCGCACTAATTAGCCTGTTCACCCGGGTCTAACGTTTACAATCAAATCCGAGCCGAGGTGAGAAAAAAAAACGTGTCTACTGCAGGGGCAATTGATACATTGGAACATGGGTAAGTATGAAATTTAAAAAAGCTATGGGAAATGAAAGGCAGACTCACAGCAGCAAGAGGTTGATTAACTTTAAAACAGACAAGAAAGACACACAAAAAAATAAAGAATAAAAACAATAAAAAACCAGGAACAAACAAACAAGACTACAAATACATAAAAAACCAAGTGGCACCAAGGGGGCATACACCTCAGTCCCTGATGTGCTGAAGCACTGGGCTCCATATGTCAAGGAACTTCTGGGAGTTGCCAGACAGTTCAAATCTCAGCCTCTCTACGTGTAAAATGCCCATTAGCTCCCTTAACCAATTGTCAAACTGAGGGGCTAAGTCAGATTTCCACAATTTAAGGATGCATCTCTTAGCAATTACCATGCCGTAAACCGTGATTGTGCGAGCGTTATGGTCCAGATTTTCCAAGGCTGCGGAATGTCCGAATAGAGCGGTTTCAGGATCAGGAGTCAAAGAAACCTTTAAAACATTAGAATACCATTGAAATACAAGACACCAAAAGTTGTAAAGATTTGGACATTCCCAAAAGTGGTGAGCAAGTGTACCCTCGGCAATGTTACACCTGTTACATAAAGGCGAAAGATCTGGGAAAAAGTTATGCAGTTTAACCTAAGAATAGTGCAATCTTAGTGTGACCTTAAATTGAATTAACTGAAGCCTCGAATTTATAGAGCAGGATTTTATGCTTTTTAGAGCTCCCTCCCAGACATCGTCAGCTATTCCAATGTTTAAGTCTTTTTCCCAGGCTTGCTTTATTTTTAAAGTAGATTTGTCCTGCCGGTCTAAAAATATTCCCACAAAAGATGAAATCAGGTTTTTAGCTTCTGGTGAGCCCAGTAAAGTTTTGGACAATGAATCATCTGCGGGCAGGGACTCAAAGGATGGTATATTCTGTCTGACATAATTCCTTAACTGTAGATACCTGAAGAATTGAGCTTTCGACAGTGAAAACTTTGATACTAGCTGATCAGATGAAGCAAAGTGACCATTTATATAAAAGGTCCTCAACTGTTACTATTCCCTTCCGGCTCCAATCTCTGAATGCTGAATCTGTGAATGATGGGGGGAAGGCATGGTTATGCCAGATTGGGGCATGTATGGTCGTGCTCGATAGTTCACAGGCCTTCCTAAATTGGTTCCAAATTCTCTGACCGTTGGACAAGGTAAAGTGGTCTCCTCTAAAGGAGACAGGCGGTCTGGGAGAAGAGAAAAGGAGGGCAGTAAGAGTAGTTTTTGGGGCCAAGCTTTTTTCAATTGCCAACCAGGGGGGCAGATCAGGTCTAATGCCTTTTTCATATGTAAATTGCCAATACACCATCACTCTAGCATTGGCAGCCCAGTAATAATGTAAAAAACATGGTAACCCCAGTCCGCCATGCTCCCTGGGTTTCTGAAGATGGGCTTTTGAGATCCTATGTGCTTTATATCCCCAAATGAAAGGCATTACAATAGAATCAATTGACTTCAAGTAAGATTTAGGAATATAAATTGGCACATTCTGAAATAGATACAGAAATCTCAGCAGGGAGACCATCTTTACTGCGTTCACACGGCCAATAAGGGAGATCGGTAATGTTCTCCATTTCTCTATGTTCTCCTTTAGTTTGTTCAATCTTTCCGTAAAATTTAACTTAAAAAGTGTCTTTGGGTTTTTAGATAATTTAATGCCCAGGTACTTTATACTGACCAAATTTGTTTTAAACTGCGTATTGGCTAGGAATGTTGGGTCCAGATCACAGGTCACCTACATAGTCTTCCTTGGAGTTAGACTGCTGCATTTGAGGTGAGAGAACTGTTAGTGTTTTTCATGTCAAATTGAAAATATTTAGCTCCTCAGTATTTTTCTTCTAGGCTTTTACACAATGGGTTTATAACAAAACACTTGTTACCCTCAAAAAGTGTGAAGGGTAAGCTATAGTTTAGATTGTTTTTAGCAAGCTAATTAGTTGTCAGATGGTTGTTGGCCTTGATGCTAGCAATAAATTCCAGTTGGGGTTGGTCGTCACATTTTTTGGGGGGTTGGTTGTCACATGTTATCCAAAGGGTGCAGCCAGGAAAGGAACCCAATAACAAAAGAAAATGTCAAGCTGTATCCTCACTGACAGCCCAGAGAAGGAGAGAATTGAGCAGGAAAGGCAGCTAGCATGCAAAAGAGAAAAAGGGCAACAAAATCAAAACGACCCAGTGCATCCCAAACTAGACCAGTTGCCAAGGCTACTGCACCCCAGTGCACTCCACCCCAGCTCGGGAAGAAGAAACAGAAGAGCAAGAGACAGGAGGAGGAATCATCAGATGAAGAGGATAGTTTGTGTTTGGTTTGTTTGGAAACGTTCTCCAGCACCCGTTCAGGGGAGTTAAGGGAGAAGTGTTGTATGTGCAACCAGTGGGCACACAATCTCTGCTTAGTTAGGGGCACTTTACACTGTGAAAACGTGATAGTTTTCCAGTTTTTGGTTTTAAAAAAAAAACCCGTTCAGACACAATTTATCTGACATCTTCACCCGTACAAATGTTTTCAGAGGAAACGGGCCGAAATCGCTATAGCAGCAGTGCCAAGCCAATAGTCAGCGGTGACACAGCCTAGTAGATAGCTCTTCCGGTACAATTTGATGCATAAAACCTTACTGTAACCGAAGATTAATGCCACTAACATTCATAAAGCGGTTGGTGTAAGCTTGGGGTTACAAATATTGTAAAAGACAAGCTTTCTGTCCTCTTATTTCACCGCATTGAACTCGTAAAAACAGAAGACTTGCTGATAGTGAAGGGGCTTCGTGAGCGGATACCTTCCTGTTAGGCGTACTTCAAAATAAAAGTCAACTCACGTGTGTCCAGTGAAATGCTAATAATGTTTAGCCAGTGAAATGCTTTTACTTTGAAGCCGTAGCCTTAATGCTCCTTTTGTTGAACAGTAGCCGCTAGCTTAACCGCTGCACACTGATAGTGTTTTTAATGTAGAGAGAGTCGTGTCCCTGGCATATAGAAGTGACACACGTTTATTTAGCTAGAAAAACAGGCAGAGCACAAATCTTTCCCCAGCCAAAGTGGCGGGTGGTCTCAATAACTTACTGCGGTAATCGCTTGGACTAAATTGGCGAGTGTTAGCCTATATTTTAGCGCTGCCCGACACTCTCCGCTGATCACAGTGATGGTGCCGTGGAGACACCGTTCATGTTGTCTTCTAACTTTAACTCGCTTGTGGGTATTTTGACAGCAAATGTTATAGACTACGCATGTGTGAGGGTGGAGCCGTGACGTCAGCGTTATCAGGGGAAATGGTTTCGGTGTTTACAAGAAACCAAAACCGTTAAGTTTTTTTAAAAATCCTCCCTGGGAGGTGATCTCAAAAACCTTTGCAGTGTTCATGTAAATGATATAGTGGATCCGCGGGAATTTTTCTGCGTATGCACCGTTTCGCGTGGCCGTGTAAAGTGCCCCTTAGAGTGAGCAGACCCTACATTTGCCATCACTGTAACTCAGATAGTGAATGTGTGTATCCTAGTTGAGTAGGCTATTATTGTTAGACCTATTTGTTTTGTTCTTTATGTTGTTACATACAGTAGGTTGGTCTTAATATGGATTTCCTTTTTGTTAATTCCTTGCTCATTTTGTGTTAAGATGCATAAAGTTATGTAGGCCTATTTTTCAACTTGACAATGAAATTAAACTTTCAAATGTAGTTCTGCTTTCTTGCCTTCTTTTTAAGATTTTTCCCATAAAGATAACATTGTGACAAACAACCCCATAGTGTGTGACAACTGACCCCTTGATGGGGTTGGTTGTCACAATGTGTTAGAGTGTCTTTGATGGTAAATTTCCTCTTTATTACAATACGTTAGAAAAAGTGAGGGGTTCACGAATGACTATTGAAAGATGTTTAGGTGATGAGCAATTCTCACTAGAGTAAAAAGTGTGCCTACTTACCAGGGCCGCTGCTACACTTTTGGGTGCCCTAAGCAGAAATTGTCAGTGATGCCCCCCCCCCAAAAAAAAAAACACCCAGAAGCTCGCGTCCGCAGGGCGCGAGCGACATTTTTTTGCCATTGCAAGATCTCTGCGACTGCTTTTTGGCACATTTGCCACATTTGCCAGCATTTACTAACAGAAAGAACAGCTTAACTTGTGAAAAAACTGCCTTTGCAAAGGAATTGAGTGATAGGATCATAGACTGATTATGAGATAATGGGCCCCTGGGCTTACACTCTTAAAGGGCCCCCCACTTGTCCCTATCCAGTCAGGTACACTGAATTTTCTACACGGATACATACAATTAATGGCAAAAACATATTAAGGAAGTCAGTGTTTCCCACAGGATCTTGGGGTATTGTTGGAGGGACCCTGTACCTTGTTGGGGGGTGGGTGGAATTTTTTTTACCTTTTTAAAGTAAAATGCATCAATCTGGTGCACTTTGTGAGGAAATTTTAGAGACTAGAGAGATATCAAGTCCTGAGATGCAGAAGGAACATTATTTTTCAGATTTTTCTTAAACAGGTAGCACTCTTTACTCTGCAACTGTAAAAACAGTAGATTGGTCTGCAGACCCATGTTCTATGATGGAGAGGCCCATTTCAACAGATAAAGGGTGGATATGAACAATTTAGAATTCACACATATAAAGTTTATTTGTGTATGTGTGAGGGGGCCTTCAACCCCCTTAGACAGAGCTACTAATGCTGTTGTTTTTAACTTGCTTTTGTATTTCTCCCCTACTAGTTGAGGGGCCCATGATGATTTTTATCTTGTTACATTTTAATGAGTACTTATATTTAGGCTATTCCTTTTTGGACCCTGTTATTGACATCAGTGACTGAGCTCTTTGACTATGCAACATGAAAAGTTACTATCAGTATCTCTGGCTAAGGGCCCCCCTGAGCCCTTGGGCCCCTGGGCCTGTGCCCGGTGTGCCTGTGCAGTAATCCACCCCTGGATAGGTTACACAATTAAGAAAAAACAACGATGGGCCTGTTCATAACTAATTTATATATTTTTTGTAATGTAATGATTATCATGAACTTTAAACAAAAATAAACTATTTTGGGGGGCCGCCGGACCATCTCTTTTCCTTTTTAATTAAAAAAAAATAAATAATTATAATTATAATTTTTTTTTTCTTTTGGGGTGCCCCCCCCAGGAACTTGGTGCCCTACGCAGTCTGCGTACTCTGCGTATAGGGAGCGGCGGCCCTGCTACTTACCCCGGTCTCCCCTACTGCATGTTTGCACAACATTTGTACCTGCACATAGCAAACAAAATTGCACAACTTTAAGGTCAGTGTCTGTTGTATTTTTGTATTCAAATAAGCAGTTGTTTATTCTTTACTGTGCATTGGCATCTTTGAGCAAAATACCGCCAACATTTTTGCCGCGGCGCTCAGCGCCACACCTCCCATGACCCTGGGCAGTGACCACCTTGACTAAGACATTTTATGGGGGAAACACTGGATATATTGCATGTTGTATAATTCTAATCTAAAATGTAGATTCCTCAAATGCGTATCCACCAAACCACTCAGACAGGTCACACCTCTTCTATTGTCTTATGCTCAGAACTCCCCGTTGCTGTGTCTTCAGACTGTCCCCCCCCCCTCCCTCACTGACCCCCCTCACATGACCGACCAATTGAGAGACATTGCATTGTTGTTATGGTGAACTGAAGCCATTGGTGTAGCCAGGATAAGACACCTGAGCCCTGTACTGTCCTTTGCCATTTCTGTTCAGGAAGCAAACATGCTTCCTGGATTGAGATGGACCTCCATGTTCTAAGGCCAAGAACATGAAGCCTCTGTTGTTTGATTAAATACTCTTTGCTTGATTATTAGCAGCCTTATGATCTCAACTTTCTCACAACACGCTCTAGGATCATGGGTAGGATAGTCCTCTCCCATGAGATTGCGAATAAACTAAGTTTTCCTTGAAACGACTGTGCTGGTAAAGCATATTATTTTTAAGTTCAAGTGTTATTTAATGGGGTGGTGCTCCCTCTAGTGGTCACCATGTAATTGCATAAAGATATAGCATCAGCCTTTCTGTCTCAGTTTCTGCACATGTGGAGCTAGGGAGCAGTTCATCACTTTTCTTACTGTGAAGTTTTGGAGATGCCTGTGAGTATTATATGACTTGTTCTGTTGTTCAGTCATGTTAGTTTCATGATAAATGCATCACTTTTCAGTTGTTTCTGTAAGAATTGAGTAACTTTGGCAGAGCTAATATCCTGCTTGCCCACAAAATGCTTTACGTTAGCCTGTTGGTTAAAAGGGTTACTTAAGTTATCTTTGTAGTCATCCTTACCTGCGGTGCATCTGTTATATAAAAAAGAAACATTACTCATGTGAACAACTGTTTGTAATAATATTTGGTTATACATTATAATTCTGTTTTACAAAAAAAGATGGAAAAATTTAAACATTGAAATAAGCTGGAAAGAATACGGACAAAGCAAAGAGCTTAAACCTATTCAAGCCTCACATCTTTCTTTAACTATCTGTCTAATTTTACTTCTGGATCTGCACTGTTGAGAAAATAAACGCAGTGCTGCTCTATGGAGATATTTAGGATTCTGTTACGTTGAACAGGAAAAAGAAAGTGCTGAGCAAAACTTGGAAAGCTAAAATCGCTACGTCTCTGTGGCAAGTTGCAACAAAACCAATATGTATCAACAGCTGCGACAGTGCAGGGAAAAGTCATGGATGCATGATTGATGGCCCAGGCAAGATTCAGTAGTTTAAATCTGACCTTTTGGAGAAAAGTATTCATTTATTTTCAAGGGGACATTTTTATTGATTGATTGTTTAAACTGTTAAGTTATCTTGAACACAGCATGCTAGTATAGGACTGCAAGCTTACTTTTTTGTATTTTCAATGCTACTTTATTTTTATGTTTTAAATAGAGAAATACATGAAATATAATAGTCATATTATTGAAAATTATAATCAGCAAATTATATAAAATTTGGCTAACATAGCACATATTTTGTTTGCTAATCACGATAATGTGAAGGTTAATTAATATATTTAAAGCCACTACGAGTAACATGGCACGTTGGCGTCCCCTTTGGACAAAAGCGGTAGTATTTTTACGACGCCCGCTGTCGCAAAGCTGTTTTCTAGCGCGTGCGAGTGTGAACTGAGAAGGGTGCAATATAGTGCATGTCTGTGTTGAAAGTGTGAGGACTCTTTTCGGCTCCGTGAGAGTGGTTTTGACACTGCATCAACTAATGCCAGTCACTGCCACACACACCTGATTGCAATGAGTTGATGCAGCAGTGTCACCTAACTACTCTCTCTCACAGAGCTGAAAGATTACGTGTCCTCACAGAAAGCGAATGAACGAGAGACGGCAGTTAGTATGGATCACGATGAGGTAATGTGTTTGTGTTGTTGATGTAAATAATGACTATTTCAGATAATGGTTATCTGATGATGGTGAACCAAAGCAAACTTCGTGTTAGTACCAACCGCTCATTCATTTAGGAGTAAACACTGCAGTCTAGTTTCGCTCTCGTGAAATTGTATACACGTTGCTTGGCAACGCCCTCGTCCCACCCGTAGCCCATATCACTCTCCCTTTTAGCTTTTCTTCATTGCATTTTAATTTTTTTCTTTGATGGTTCAGCCCCGTTATCAGTCATTATGACGACAAATAACTGTCTCAAACTAGGCTCCCACTCCCCTTCCCTCACCTGGAGGGATAGGCTTCTCAAATCACGTTGCTGCGCCACACTGAAATCTGCGACCAATATGGATATGTGACCATAGAGCCTGCACGAGCGAACCGAAAATCGGACTGGGTGTGCGACCAGACCAAAAGCAGTAATAAAAACTATTTAAAAACGTCTTTCTTTGCACTGATGGTCTCGTTTGCTGTTAAAGGTAATTTATGATTATCAGAGGAAACATGAGGCTGTTTAAAAGATATTTAAATGTTACTCGTAGCCACTTTAACAAAAAGGCTATTTGAATAAAACAATTTAAGAATTTTTTTAAATAGACTAGCTTCAAGGTGAAGTGATCCAGATTATTCCAGAAATTAGTACTAGACAGGACCTGTCTATATTAGATCTTAGTGTTAATTGTATTTTATTTTCATATTTTCATTGAAATCCATTTGTTTTTCCTAGGCAGTTCTAGGCAGGACGTATATGACACAATTGCTTACATAGCACAAAATGTATCAGATTGAGCCTCTTGTGCAATCTGATAGATGCATTTAAGGTAACCCATTTACTCAGGAGGGGCGTGCCCCCAGACCCCCCTACAAGGTCCAGTCTCCCCAGCAAAATCCTGTGGGTAACACCAAATGTACAAATACAACAAATGTGAAATCATAACCCAATACTGCCATTTTAAGCAGACTTTCAAAAGAGGTTTATCCCAAATGGGGTTCGTTTTTCTAGCAGAAATTTGGTAAGCACACATACATTTATTCAACTCTTAACATTGTTAGACCAGAAACAAATTTCTGGGGGAAACACTGAGATCTGTATACTATGAGTGTGAGAACACCAGCTTGGTCCAGACCACACTCTCGCCTCTGCTTCTGTTCCTTCATGGACCATTTGTTCTGCTGTGAAAGCTATGATCCATTTACAGGCTTGTGTGTGTGTGTGTGTGTGTGTGTGTGTGTGTGTGTGTGTATATTATCTAGTTCTGGGGCTGCCCGTGTAACGTTATCCCCACTGTGTCCCTCCAGGCGTCCCAGAGGTCTCTCTGGCAGCAGGAAAATAGATGGGGAAGTGTAACATGATGAGGAGCAGAAGGAGGAGGGGGCATGTCTGATAAAGCACTTAGGCTAGAACAAAAGAAAGGCTAAAACTGAGCAGTAAAGTAACTGGAGTTCTGGAGAAATCTGACCATACTGAAATCTAGTCAACAGTTCCAGTTTTTGCTTTGGGGATACACACAGTATTCACAGGGCATATTGGATAGATGATGCAAAGCTGGGAACGATTCTAGTGTTTACTGCCTACGAGCCGTCATGTCATCAAGCAACTCAACATGTTTGCAGTGAGGAAAACAAAAGTCAATCTCAACAGTCAAGCAGTGTATGTGTATAACATGTGGGTGGCCAGATTCGACAGAGTTGTGAGGAGAAGTGTGATCTGTGATGTAAAAAATGCATCAGTTGGGTTCAAAAAAATGTGTCTCGTCTATAAGGGTATAAATGATCAAAAATCATAGAAAAACAAAAATAAGCGAGACCAGTGACATACACTGGGATGTTTTCTAATTTCTTCATGAAAAGCAGATTCAAAGTCCATTTGAAGGGGTCGCTAGTGAGCAGGCCAAGGAGTAGGTTGTGTTTTTACTCAGCTTCTCCACAACCACTAAATTTAAAACACACATTTTAACGGCCTCTGCACACATTCTACCTCTACCTCGCGTCTGCGTCTGACTTTTTGTTACTGACCGTGTAATCAACCTAGAGCGGGCACACATCCAACCTCAGACGCACTGCTGATGTACGTACACAGTAAATTTTGAAGTGTTAAAATAACACTAAAAGAGTTAAATTTAACACTATTTCCGAGTGTATTTGGTCCCACTCAGAATTGGAGTTAACATTTTAGAGTTAAATTAACTCAAAATAGAGTTAAAAATACACTGTATAGTGTTATTTAAAGCTTTATAGAGTACTTTCTACACCCCGTTTTTAACTACCGAAATTGACACCAACACTAGGAGGCATTCTACTCCAGCTGTTGTTATATTAACTCAGATAGAGTTAATGGAGTTTAACACTGCATATTTAACACTGGGGAATTTACTGTGTAAGGCTTTTAGAAGCAGCGCTGCAGCGACGTTGCATGTGTGTCTGAGAAAAGTCCGAGAGACGCAGCAGTAAGGTAAGGCGACGCGCTCCAGAGGTAGACGCAGGATGTGTGCAGAGGCCGTAAGCCTATTGAGGTTCCCAAATAAAGCTCTTAACGGGGAGGACCAAGAAAAAACTTCAAAGATGCTGGACAATCTTTCAGGGAGTGAAGGTGACTTTTTCTCGAACGAGCTAGCTAGCAGCTCACCAGGCTCGGCTAGCGCCAGTGATGACTTCTCTGCAACACTGATGGAGGATGACCCCTGTTGCTTCTCAAATGAATGGAAAAACATTTTCTCATACATAAAGCTTGACAACCTAGAGTCATCCCTCGCTGAGGTGAAAACTAGTTTGGCCTCAAACTCTTCCCACATAACCAGCCTGAAGGAGACTCCAGACCAGTATGAGACGCGCCTTGCTGAGCTGAAAAAAAGTTGCTACAAGCTGTCGGCACAGAACAAACTATTGAAAGCAAAAGTTTGTGACCTCGAAGGGCGATCACAAAGACAAAAACTTGGGCCCATCTACAGCGTTCATGTCGGACCTGTTGCCTAAACTCCTGTGAGCTGACAACTTCCCCCACTGGATCAAAGTGGACCGGGCTCATCGGATCGGGCCGCCGAGCAGCTACAAGCCACGTATCATGATCGCTAAAATACACCACCACCCGGTGAAGGAAGATAAGGTAAACAGCCCGCAGCAAGACCCCATTGGACTACGAGGGACAGCGTGTCAACATCTTCCCGAACCTCACTGCAGACGTGATCAAAGACCACAGAGTTAGACTGCGCCAGGCAGAGGCAGAGAGAATCTGGGTTGCGTTCCGAATCGCATACTTTCTACTATATAGTATGTAGAAAAAAGATTTAGGATGTCCCGATTCTTGTGGCCAGATTTAGGATGGTTAGAATACCCGGATGGTCTACTTCATGCGGCCAAGATTGTTAGTGATGAAAAGTGCATCCTATTTGGGCGATTCTGACCCACAATCCAGTGCGCACGTGAAGTGACGTAACATCGACGAAGCCTCCATATGAAAACAAACGGGGATGCGACGGATATAAAAGCAAGAGGCAAGATCAAGGCGCAATGTTATGATGAAAAAAGAGAGAAAAGTACGTCCCAATAGTATGCCTACTGCATCCTAACTAGATTCTTTTTATCGTCAGATGTAGTATGTAGAATAGAAAAAAGAAAGAGTATGCGAATCGGAACGCAACCCTGGTTTCTGTTTCTTTCCCTGCTGATCTTCACACTCACGTGTGTTAAAACATTCGACTCATCACAGGAGGCGTCCAGCTACATCAGCACACACATCGGAGCCGCTGCAGCCGGAGCTAAGGCTTAATTAACTGGACTGAAAAGTGCCCGGAATGCAGTCTCTCATCACTAACCAAACTGTACCGGCAAAGTTAATTTGCCCTCTTTTACGTTATTATGGATCAAATAGCCCGTAATGTATACAGCTGCATGCTATACTATTATTGTGTTATTGTTTTATGTTCTGAGTTGGACTAATCTTATATTTTGAATAGAGTTATGGTCCAACTCCCGGGATGCTGTCACTATAGCCGATTTTTTGGGACTTCCTACCAAGGACACCTCTCCATCACCAGGCCCAGGAGTTCCCAATCACTGTGGTCCAGAGGCAGTTCCCCCTTCAATGCCACTTGAAATGAAATTTAAGACCAACAGACCAAAGGAAAAATGTATTGTCTCGGTGGTCAGACACCACAGTAACTCTGCTTTCAGCGTAGACGTCATTATCTGTATCTGTTCAACCAACAAAATAATCTGTATATGTATCTGTATTCGGATTTGAAGCCGGAAATGGCCGGGGCTTATGTCTGATTTTTTTTTTTTTTGCAATTATTGTCCCTTCAGTGCATCAAACTGATTTAATATTGGCATATCATTAATTATGAGATACATTTCTACCTCATACTGTACTTTTCATCCGTTTCTCTCTCTCATTATAAGTTATATGAACTGTCTGAGCCCCACTAGCCCTTTGACTGGGGGATATAATGAACATTCAGAATCTGAAAAAGAACAGTATTACATCACAGTAATTCAATTTGTCTGTTTTATTTAATTTTTTCATCTCTTTTTATTTTTAACTCAACAAAGTTTTATGATATATCGATCCGAGATCTAATCGATCTATTTTGCCCAATTTATTTCCCTCTACTCTCTCACTCACTCGGTCGCTCTATCTCTCCCTTTTTTTCTAACTTGGTTCAATGAATAATTACTTTGGATCAGGAAACAGCGTTTAGTGCTCTACAAGTGTTCAATGCACAAAGATTATACTTTGCTTCAGCTTATCTCTTAGTTATAAACCGATTGTATGAACTAAACAGGCGAAGCGTCACATATCGAATATTTAAAGATCGATTTTGTCTATTTAATAGCATTATACAGCCCGCTGCCCGCTACTAGAGAGACGTGGTCCATGTTCAGAGGTCTGAAATAAATGAAAGGCAGGAAGGGCTGACGGTGACACGGGCTGCAGAAAATTCCAGCGGAATGGAGAGAGACCGCGGGTAACGGAGCCATGCATAAATGCAGCCGGTCTTTCTCCTCTCCGCCGCGGCAGCGGAGATGAACAGCTGATCGGTGCCACTATAGTTAAAGCAGCACGCGCTGCGTCAATTTAGCGCTTAATAAATAAATATTTTTCCCCCGAATATAACGAGACTATCGATCGATCTCATTATCCGTACTTTTCCGAATAGCCTACACATGTTCGGATTCGGGCTCATCCCTAGTACGCGTGCAACCGAACATTGTCTGGAGATTTGGTGCTGCTGTCCCGGTTGTTGATATCGGAGGTGGAGCATGGAGGGGTGGAGGCACGGCACGACGAGTAGAACAGAACAGGGAAATACCTGGCGTTTGTTGACAGCTTGATTTTGAGGCTTTGTGTTTCGCGCTGTGCATGTGCAACGTGCCTCGTATAAATTGCCGGGTACCGGTTTCAGCCAGGCAGAAAAATCCTTGTTGGATAGCCAAATTTTGTTGAATTTACACTTTTCCATGATGCGGGTCGACTGCTACTCATGCTGCTACTGCTACCTGAGCGACGTGCGTCTGCTCTGAGTCACGGCCGCAAACAAATGTTTTGTTGGTTCCGCTCCTTTCTTTATATCTCCATGTTCCGCTCTCGTGATTGCGCGACATTAAACTATTCGGCAATTTATTAAAAAAATTAAAAATGTTACGTATTATTTTTAGATTTGAGACCAATTACAGTCATAAAATCCTACTTACCATGTGTTAACATTTTTAAGACCTTTGAAAGATGGATTTAAGACTTTTTAATGCTATGTAAGGCCTTATTTTTAGATTTATGAATTTAAGACTTTTTAAGACTTTTTAAAACTGCAGTGAGAGTTTTTTTTACTGTAATATTTGGCAAAACTGTCATAATAGCCATTCAGCTATATGTAGGTGAAGTGGTCTGAAAATATTTTTTCATCACTTTGCTCCCCCCTGCCTCTGTGTGCTGCCCCCCAAAATTGCCACCGCTCATGTTAATTTTGACCAATCAGAGCGAGGTCAGATTCTCCGTTCTTATTGGCTGTGGGACCTTGGCAACGACGTTGATGCGTCAGTTGCGTGAGCGTTCACGACCCTAGCAGTCTGACACTAGCCTACTGTTTGGTACTAGGCTACTACGGCGGACAGCGAGTAGCAATGTCTTCACAAACGAACCCTCAATTTACCATTCCCAGGATATCAACAACTAACACCGCTAAGACAGCAAAAAAACGAGGAAAGACGAATGTTGAAAAGTTAACTGCTGAAAGGGAGACGGAGAGAGCTCGAAAAAAAGTAGGCTACACCGGCCATGTCTTCTTGCCCTATCACATCAAGACCTCTCCGACCGCAACCTCGTCCCCTTCCTCTGCCCGTAGGCTGCCTGCCGCTAGCAGCAGTTCGTCCGCTGGCCATAGCCCTCGTCCTGTGCTCAGTGTTGCCAACTCAAAGCGATTTTGTCGCTATATTTAGTGACTTTTCAGCCCCCCTGGCGACTTTTTTTTTTCAAAACAGCGACAAGCGACAAATCTAGCTTTTTTTCTGGTGTTATTGGTGACTTTTTTTGCCAAAGCAAGTATCACCTCTTCTCAACGAGCAGCGGGAGCACTGACACACAGCCCGCTCCTCGCGCAGCAGCCCCGAGCAGCCCCTCCCAGCTGCGGTCAGAGCAGAAGCATAGATAGTAGGAGATACACACACACACACACACACACACCTCTCCGCTCTGTTACAATTAGTTTGCTATCTTGCCTGGCTGTTACAGCTACTTTTGTTAGGCCTACCAGCACACTTACAATGATTTTAAGCTAACATACATGGTATGTCTGTGATTAAAATGTATGCTCAATATGTACGTATGTAGTTATCATTACTAATGTTTAATCACCTCGGAATTGGACATGGTGTTTGTCTCCTGTCAATGTAACTGAATTCACATGAACGCGCATAGCTGTCGTTCGGAGGGAGGAACTACAGCAGGTAGAGCGTTGGGAAAACAGCCGTTGAGATCCCAACGGCTGAAACTCTCAACTGCAGCTTTAAGGATCCGCGGGAACTCTGTAATAACCTGACCCTGTGTCTCCCTGGTCCTCCCTTAAAGAGAGACGTGACGCACATTGGCACATTTTTATTTACAAAGCCTTGACTGGGAAGCTTCCTCGTTATTTAACAGAAATGCTGCACATTTCAGATGGGCTTTATCAAACCCACTCCACTGACATGCTTATGCTTTATGTCCCACAAGCCCGGTCTGAGCTGGGAAAGACAGCTTTTAGCTTCAGTGCCCCAACTCCTGGAACAACTTACAGCTAAAAATTAAACTAAATACATTCATATCCTTTGGCCAATTTAAACAGACTATCCTGGATCTGCCAAACTCTACTTGTAACTGTTTTAATTAGACTATATTGTACTTTATTCCTTTTAATTGCTGCCACTCTTCACCACTTTGTAAATGTTTCAATTGGTTTTTTTTTGTTTTTTTTTCTCTCTTCTCTTCACTTGTTGTGTATTTGATGTATTTGCATTGCATATTTTGTATGTATTGTTGTTTTGAATTTGTTTTGAACTCGACGTCATTGAAAATGAGGGTCACCCCTCAATTGGTCTCTTGAGGATAAATAAAAGTTAAATGTAAATGAAAATTAAATGAAATGTCTGCAGGACAGGAGAACAAGAGAGTTGGTGTGTTCCTGCCCCACAGTGTGTTGGGACACGGCCGGCTGTACACTGCCTTTAGCAGAGGCAAACCAGCAACAAGTGTGAGAGTGTTTGTGTGAGACAACCAAGATGGACTGATGGACGAAATTGCTGTTTAACATCTACAGTGGGTTCCAAATTATTATGCAAATGATATTTCTCTCAGATTTTCCTAAATAGTCGATGCAAATGACAGTCAGTATAATTTAAGTCATCAACCGTTAAAGTATGATTCACATTTTATTGAGCAAACCTCCCAATGATAACAGTATTTTTTTTCAAAAATAAAAAACTCAAAATGCACTGTTCCAAATTATTATGAAAACAACAGAGTTTCAAAACATTTTATAGGTTGTGAAGAACTAAAAATGGCCATTTGTTGAATTTTCAGGATGTGAAGGTCATATTGAAATCAAAAGCTATTTCAATCAAAAACATCTTAACAGGCCAAGTTACATGTTAACATAGGACCCCTTCTTTGATATTTCCTTCACAATTCTTGCATACATTGAACTTTTGAGTTTTTGGAGAGTTTCTGCTTGAATATCTTTGCAGGATGCCAGAATAGCCTCCCATAGCTGCTGTTTTGATATGAACTGCCTCCCAACCTCAATCCCGATCTTTTACTTGAGGATGCTCCAAAGGTTCTCAATAGGGTTAAGGTCAGGGGAAGATGGGGGCCAAACCATGAGGTTATCTCCTTTTATGCCCATAGCAGCCAATGACACAGAGGTATTCTTTGCTGCATGAGATGGTGCATTGTCATTCATGAAGATGATTTTACTACAGGAGGCACGGTTCTTCTTTTTGTACCACGGAAGAAAGTAGTCAGTCAGAAACTCAACATACTTTGCAGAGGTCATTTTCACACCGTCAGGGACCCGAAAGGGGCCTACCAGCTCTCTCCCCATGATTCCGGCCCAAAACATTACTTCACCACCTCCTTGCTGAAGTTGCAGCCTTGTTGGGACATGGTGGCCATTCACCAACAACCATCCACTACTCCATCCATCTGGACCATCCAGGGTTGCACGGCACTCATCAGTAAACAAGACTATTTGAAAATTAGTCTTCATGTATTTCTGAGCCCACTGCAACCGTTTCTGCTAGTGAGCATTGTTTAGGGATGGCCGAATAATAGGTTTACACACACACACACACACACACACACACACACAGGTTAGAAGGTCCAAAGTTCAGCTCCAACCAAATTAGCAATACATTCTTTTCAGTGATATTCAGATATGTCAACAAACATATAAATGATTAAATGATGATAGACACCCAGCTAAGCGGGGCTGCAGTGACGTCTGTGCATATATATATATATGTGTGTGTGTGTGTGTGTGTGTGTGTGTGTGTGTGTGTGTGTGTGTGTGTGTGTGTGTGTACAAACTGCAATGTATTTTGTTAACTGAGCACTTGTAAGTGCTGATGGATTATTTCAAAACCCGAAACAGCTTCATGAAATTAGAGCAAGAGTAAGAAGAACATAACAGGGAAAGTTCAAGAAACCAGTTGACAGATGAATGATCCAGGTGCACTGAGATCGTTTTCCGGCATTTGGCAGTACCACGGCGACCACTGCCATACCATGGCTTGAGCCGTTCAGTAACGGTAATGCCAGTCCAAAAGTGGTATTCTGCGACCGGCACGCCCCGCCTCCCCCCTATAATTTCACGACAGGTATTGCCTTTACGGCAGAGGCAGGTAAAGCTAAATATAGTTGGTCTTTATTCACACTATATCACAACATAACGCCGTAAATAAATGGATTTATTCATGTCTCTGGTCCTTTCCGTTGTAAGGATATGTGCGATCTGTTTGTTGTTGCTTTTGAAATGACAGATGCTTTATAAAACAGTCGGACTTGCTACGGTCACGGTAGTTAGCATAGCCTCCTGAGCAGCTACATATTTATATATATTTAAAATAATCTTTACTCTCTCTCTGTCTGTCTCCTCTCTTTTCTTGCCCGTATGGTACCGTCTGCATAATAACAGATGCCGCAGGTCCTCAGTTGTTTGCGGCACAGATTTTTTTCCGATTTTTGCTGGTTGGTGTGGACGATCAGGTTAACAAACTATGGATATTATAATTTAATAGTCTTTTTAACACATTCACCGCCTCAGCTCAGCTGGGTCTCACAGGCTTAAACACGACCTGTATCGAAAGTGAAAAATAAAAGTCATCTGTCTGGTGGAGCAGTTATTATTAATAAATAAAGGTAGGGGTGTACGGTATAAACGGTATAGGAAGTACACCAGTAGGAAGTTGCGCTACGGTATGGATTTTGACTCTACCGTGTAACCGGTAGAGCAGTTCAAAAGTAGCGATGACGTTACTCCACAATGCATGCAGCGTGCAGGTGGTAGCTGCGTCTTCATCAGCCTGCATGTGCTCAAAATACATCCTTGAAAATACTGCTAGATCCCGTGTCATTCACAAAAAGAAATGCATTGCGATACAAAAATAGTCTGACATAAAGAGCGATCAGTTTGTCAAACTCGTGCGTGCGCCCCTCAAGACTGTCGGGCTGGTTCTCGTCACTCACAGCCCGGTGAGAAATGCTCCTCACGATATCCACAGAACAGCATCCTTGAGCGGCAAAGCTTCATCCAGTCATGACATAAAGAGCCATCCTTCTGTCAAACAACAAATGTGAGCGAGTGTTGAACACCTGCGTGCACTTAGAGAGGGCCAGGCAGCGCTCGTCACTCACAGCCCGGTGAGAAATGCGTCCCCACCGAAATGAAAGTTAAGAGACGAAAGGAACAGACACTGATTGGAAAAAACGCTGCCCCCAGAGCATCAGCAGCATTCCCAGTCAGTCATAAGAATCAAAGCAAACTTACTATATGACGTAATTTTCATATACAAAAAGCCAGCAGAGTTCTTTACATACAAAAATAGCCATGACTCCCTCCCCTACCCATCCACAAACAGATTAGAACATTGCAGATTTCACAATAAATGTTATTTAAATCCCTCTGTAGGGGAGACCGGGGGCAAGTGTAGCACTTTTTGATTTTGGTGTCATTACTCAAAAACATCTTGAACAATTTGGGTAATTTATTCTATGTAAGTAATGTCTTCTTCTTCTTCTTTCGTGTAACATCAGAGGTCCAACTCAGTGATTTGTAGCCATGCCCTTGTCTCTGGTCCCACGTCAAACAGGCTGGCTTCCGAGGGTGATCTGTACAGGGGGCAGGTGGTTGTGATATGCTCAACTGTTTGATCAGGGGCACCACACTCGCATGCAGCGCTGTCTGCCAGGCCCCACTGCTTCATTGAGGATTTGAACCGGCCGACCCCAGTTCGTAGCCGGTTCAGAAGAGTCCATTGCCGGCGTGGGAGATCGTCTCCTGTGGCGCCATCTCCTGGATCCAGGATGTAGTGGTGGATGTTGGTTGGCCCAGCCCTCTCCCACTCCTGCTTCCAAGCTGACGCCAGCCATCCATCTTTGGACAGGTCCTCAGTGGTGGCACGGAGCATCTCTTGTGCCGCCTTGTTGTAGGGCTGGCGGGACTTGAGTCTGTTCGGAGGAGCTGCTGTCTTTGTGGTATTATGGAGGATGTGCCAATCATGCTTCTGTGCTTTCCTTGCCAGGGCGAGAGTGGCAGCCTCTCGTCGTAGGCCAGCCGGTGCGATTCCTGCAAAGACTGGCAGCAGAACGACAGGGGTAGGCTTCAGGCTCCCAGTGATGATCCGGAGGGCGTTGTTGATAGCCACATCCACCTTTTTAACGTGTGTACTTCTGCTCCAGACTGGGGCACAGTACTCTGCTGCTGAGAAGACCAGGGCTTGGGTTGATACCCGTAGTGTCTTAGCAGTGGCTCCCCAGGTTGTGCCAGCAAGGCAACGGATCAGCGCAACCCTTGATGTTGTCTTTGCCTGGACGTCTTCGAGGTGTTGTTTGAAGGACAGTGTCCGATCCAGACGCACACCAAGGTGTAAGTAATGTGTTATTGTGCATTACTTGTTAACATAAATTGTACTTATTTTACAAGCAATGTAAGATGTCCTATAAATCCAAGAGTATAGGCCTACAGGAATAGCTTGTAGTTTACCCCTTCACAAGCATTCATTTTCAGATAAACCAATATACCGTGATATATACCATTACCGTCAATGCTTCAAATTATACCCTGATATGGTAAACCCTAAATAACGGCTATTGTTACCAAACACATGACGAGCAAGGTGAGAAATATAGGGCCCTATGAAATCCGTTTTATTTTTTTCCAAATTCCGTTTTATTTTTTCACAAATTCCGTTTTTTCCGTTTTAATGACTTCCGTTTTTTTTACAATTAACACTCATTTCGTCATCAGAACGAGTGTCTAATTATTGCAAACAAATAATATTCTAACAATTTAATCAGATATAAGGCTAAATTTAAAATACATCACAACATTGCACTGTTTTTAGTGCTTAAAAAAAGCGAAAAAACAAATTTGTTGGGTATAGGCTATAACGGAAAATAAAGCCATTAATTTTGTGCTTCAAGTGAAACATTAAATATTATTTTTAAATAAATAACAAAGTCCTTATTAACTTTGCAAGAAGCTGGACTAGAGTGAAAATTGGACAAGGCTCTATAAGTCCATGGCTTTTACCTGTGGGACAGCGCTTCACCCAACAGCGGGCTGCAACACCAACCTACAGTCTATTGTGCGACAGAGATTTAGTTAACATTAGCATCAGCGTTAGCCGACATCACGGCAACAGCTGAATAATGCAACACATTACACAAGTTACACTACATGAAAACAATGGGCTGTAGACGCTAGAGTTATAATTGCGTGTAGGAAACAGTGTTGAGACTGGAATTTCGTACCACAGCGGCCGTTCCATAATACAACACTCTCTTTAGCGATGGCTGAATATAAGACCTCCCTGTGCTGTGTATCTGCGGGAGCGAGTGGCATTAATAACTTAAAAACAGTAAATGTTTAACATGATTACGTGCTTTTAGATGCTTTAATCATATGCCGAATTTATAAACAGACCATATTATTAACAATAAATTAAGTTATGTACATGTCAGAGTTACGTACATGGATACATTCATAAGTAAACATTGAATAGGCAGATTTGTGAAAGGGGTTTGGCGCTGTGTGTTACATTAGCGATCCTGCAGCCAGGCTCTACTTTTCACGGCAGTAGTTTGGTCTTTAGATGTCGCCAAACCAAAATTCCTCCCTAGTTCTGCTTTAATTTCAACCGTGTTGTTTCCCTTTGCCTTGGAAATTTAATTTCTGGAACTGAATGGATAAAAAGCTACAGAAATACAAATTTGTAGCTGGCACTTTACGGCCTAAAAGGACAATGAGGCAGAATACACCTACCACAGGTAAATTGGATCAGTCCCACACAACTAGCAAGAAATTTTAGGCATGACCGCTGAAGATATTAAAGCAGATACTCTCAGCTTTATTAGGGGAGAAATATCAAAGAAACGTAAGAGACAAACTTAAAAGTGTACTGGCTGTACATTTTGATTCCCTCAAATCAGAACAAAGAGCTGTGCCTGTGCAGTCGGAAATCTCAAATATTTCAACCGCAATCAGGTCAGGAAAAAAACAAAAGGCGTACATTCAAGACGTGACGGGATGATTGTGGACATGGACCGATAAAGTGGCTTCACTTACAAACCATAGTAACCAGCCTTCAGAGCCAGGTTGCAACATTAAAAGACAGGTGCGAGGATATGAAGGGAAGCAGTGGCGTAACTTTGATGTTCATATTGGTGGGGACACATTTTGGCGAAACGTCACACAATTTGGCGAAACGCCCTCGCCCCAGACCCAGCATTATCATGTATCTATGTACAGTTTAGTCAAAAGTTGAGCAGCTATCAATCGTTTTGCACTAAAAAACGTATTATATTCATACATCCTCGGCTGCTTATGTTTCACAGTAGGGCTGTCCCCGACTCGGAATTTCAGTTTACGAGTGAACCGGGGAGTTGGAGCGCAGTTGAAGCGCGAGCGTGCCCGAGCCTCGACGAGCCGGTGAGAGAGAAACAACACAGAGCCGGTGACGGCTGCAGAGAATGGTGATTCGCGCGAGTAAAAAAGACAAGATGCTCGCGGTCTACGGGGGCTTAATTGTTTCCAAGGCGACCTATCTTTACTACAGCACATAGCAGAATCAATAGTGCGCAATTTGCACAGCGCAAACGTACATCTGCTTTGGTTTTTTCTTTTGCCATTTCCTCTTTAGTTTTGACCACTCTTCTTAGGCTATATGGCGTTTGACGTGACGTGACACATTACCGCCACCTATTACCCTGAAAATAGTTCCGAATGTATTCTCCTTTCCTTTTCTTCCCCGACATTCTTCCTTCAGACGCATTCACAGCGCAGCAGCTGAGCTGATTGATTCCGTCCAGATTCCGTCCCGAAATGACAGCAGAAGCTGTATACCGCTCTCAAATTAAGCAACCAATCACCGCTAACCAAAACACAACCCACAAATACCAACAGGAGGCAAAGCCAATCACAAAATACATAAGGCGGGACTATAAAGAGGCAACACATTAACCCTTTCTCGCCATTGTCATATCGTTCTTTTATTAGTGTGGACAATTTCAGCACATTTGAATATTGGTATGGACATGTCCACACCATCCATATGCAATTTTACGCCCATGAAGGGAAGAATGCGAAAGAGCAATATCTGCTCATACAATGGCCCCAACCAGTGGATTGTTTTCCTTCTCGTCACATGTCTATGGTACTTTCCATTCTGGCTAAAATATCTCATTTCATTTCATTTCATTTCATTTATTAAGGCTCACGGCCATAGCACATGGCATGGAGCACACAGTTCAAATTAAATCATTACAAAACAAAACAATGGTGTACGGCAAGAAAACAAAAACCAAAAACATTACTTAAACAATGGCAATACATGTCTCAGAAAGGCGCCTGTTTTAACAATAACCCCTGGTTTTTTTTAACTCAAAAGCAAAATCAATTTTATCTTAGATGGAAAATAAACATAATATTTTGGCAGGTATTTTTCTCTAAAGTACACTACATTTACATTTTTACACTCAAAAAGAACATGATATTCATCACCAACACAGTTGGAATCGCAGAGGTTGCAAGATCTTTCACTTCTTTCCAGCCCTTTGTACCTTCCAGTGACTTTGGGTATTCTGGTGTTATTTGTTCTGAAATTGCATATGGCCTGCCTGGACTTTTGGTTTTCATATAGCAAATATTTTTCTAATTTAAACTCTTGTTTAAATTCAATATATGTGTCACAGGAAGTCATGCTTGTAAGCTCGCTCTGCCATTTCTGAATGAATTGATCTTGCAACCTCTGCTCAACAGTTCTTTTCAGCCAGTTAATGTTGTTGTACTTCTGATTTATCCAAATGTATGACAACCCGCAGTCATCCAGTATCTTTTTCACCTGTGCTACCCAGGGTGAAGCATACACACCGCTGCTATGCAGGCTGTGTAGCTGATTGTACATGATTTTACTAAGTTTACTTTCTTTACTTTCTAACAGTCTCCCCCAATATCCAATTATTCTTTTTTTAACTGTAACACATAGTGGGTACCGCCCAAGTTCTCCATATACCATATTACTGCAGGTTGTCATTTTAACTTTTAAGATGTACTTTAGAAATTTGAGATGTAGTTTTTCTAACAGAGGTAGTTTCTCAAACCCCCACACTTCACATGCATACAACATAACTGGAGTAACCAACTTGTCAAAAAGGTCCAGAGTGACATCTACAGAAAGCTGAAGCTTTCTGCATTTATTGAGTAAAGCGAACATTGCGCGCAATGCTTGCTTACGCAGTTCCTCAATAGCAGTCAAACAATCTGCAGTTGTGTTTTGCTGTACAAACACAGACTACACACCTAATAACCGCCCCCCCACACACACACTAAACCCCTTCCACTCCACTTTCCCCTTCAGGTCTCAAACTCATCAGTTCCTTTGCCTTATAATCTGTGAGAAACAAACCGGCAAACATTAAAGATTAATGGCACTGGCTACGGCACAGTTTTGCATTTTGCATGCACTTTCCCAGAGAAGGTACACACACATTTAATGCCTCCGATAAAGTGTGGGGGAACTATAAAGGTCTGGGGTACTGGGGGTAGGGGTTGTCATGGCAGTGGATACCAGAGGACCCGTTTGACCAGTGCCTAGCATTCCAACATCCAAGCACTAACCTTCTTGCCAACCGAAATAACAGTCAGTAACAGACAAAGGCTAACTGGATCTCCCCAGTTTACCATATTAACGGTTTAAGCAGTGACATCATTATTCCACATTCAGTTCACATGAGTCAACAGCAGTCTCAGTGTGTGTGTGTGTGTGTGTGTGTGTGTGTGTGTGTGTGTGTGTGTGTGTGTGTGTGTGTGTGTGTGTGTGTATGTATGATCACATTGTTGCTCCTTTGCCTGTGAGAACCATTTTAATAATAATAATATATTTGATTTGCTCCCCTTTAGAGCCCTTATAGAGTTAGAATTATATTAAGATTTAATAGTAGAATAAAGATTACATTCAACTTAAAATTGAGGTTAATTTAACAAAACTACTCAGTCCTAAAATCGCAAAAACATAATTCTCTTTTAAATCATGTCATAAGACTTTCTTGTTGTCTGACATTTTGACGGACAGGACAGAGTAGAAAGATTCTGTCCTGATCATGTTCAGGGAGCTGACTGACATGAAGCAGGTGGAGACACTGAAAGACAACAGGCTCTCTGTTGGTTCTTCTCCTTAAACAGCCATACCAATGTTTTAGAACATTCATTAAAACACCCACTGAAAAACTTGGCATTCCTTGAAATAGGTATGTCAGTGTGGTCTGAATCAAGTTTCAAGTCTCAGCTAATTGAGCTTTATGTTGTTTTACTTAAAAATGTACTTAGAAAAAATGGCCATCTGACATTAAAGAGGACACATTCAGAAATGATAAACTGACTGCTGTAATTTAGACAATGTTCAGCAGTAATGAAAAGTGTTGTAACTCACTTGTGTGTTATTCCCTCATGTAAAAAGACAAAAAAGACTAAATTGACCAATGCAATACAAAGAGTTCAACTTAGCATGGTTGACATAAATCTTTCAACTTTGTAAAATGATGAAATGTGAACCTAAACCTAAATCAGGCATGTTGTAGCAGCTGTAGAATCTATAGAGCAGTGATTTTCAACCAGTGTGCCGTGAGAGATCGTCAGGTGTGCCGTGGGAAATTATCTATCACCTAATTAACCATTGTCGGGTGTCTGTGCCGTAATAGTGTGGTAGATAATGTAATACTCTTCTACCGTATCCGAACATAAGACGGGGTTTTTTCCCCTGGAAATTGGTCGTAAAAAGTCGGGTCGTCTTATATTTGGGGTCTAGTAGGCCTATTCGTCGTCCAGTAATGGACTGCCCGTTACCAGAGCGACCATTCAGCTTAATAATAATAATAATAATAGGCTATATTTAATATATACAGCACATTTCTCGCAGTCAAAGCGCTTTACATAGGCTAGCTCAGTGTTTCCCCTACCATTATACAGGCCTGGCGGCCCCGCCAGGCCAACGGGACCCCCCGCCAGGCCAAAAGTTGTTTAAAAAATTATTATTATTTTTATTTTTTTTCTGCCCGTGTGCATTCGGAGCGCACATGTCAAACAGGGAAACTGACGAGAAAGAACCTTCCTTACAGGGAGTTGAACAGGAACAGGAAGTACTGAGCAAAACTTAGAAAGTTAAAGTCGCTACGTCGCCGTAGCAACCAATCTGTATCAACAGCTGAGACAGCGCAGCAAGTTATCTTGAAAACAGCAGGCTATAGTAGCCATACAAGCTTTATTTTTTGGTATTTTCAATGCTACTTTATTTTTATGTTTTAAATTGAGAACTAGGCTACATGAAATATAATGGTCGGGATATGAAATTTGGCTAAGTTTGCACACATTTTGATTGATAGGCTAATCATGATGTGTAGCCTAGGTTAATTCATTTATTTTATATTAATATTTGATAAATTAAAGAAAATGTTAAATTAATACTAGACAGGACATTCCTGTCTATATTAGGTCTTAGTGTTCATTGTATTTTATTTTCATATCCATGTGTTTTTCTTCAATAGTTTATATGGTTTGTGTCTCCAAATTATTCCAGAAAATTGTTTTAGGCAGGACATATGACAGCTGTTTACAGAGCAAAGTGCACCAGATTGATGCATTTAAGTTTAAAATGGTAAAGGTTTTCTTCCGCAGGGGCATGCCCCACGACCCCACTAGAAGGTACATTCTCCCTCAGCAGTCTCAAAAAATCCTGAGGGAAACACAAAATGTACAAACGTACCAAATGTGAAGGCATAACCCTATGCCCTAATTTGTAGCGGGCTGTCAAAAGAGGCTCATCCATAATACGGTTAGTTTTGGTCAATTTCTACTAGAAATTTGGTACGCACGCCGCGCGCATACTCTTTATCAGCTTTTACCACCGGGCCTAAAAAAAATTCTAGGGGAAACACTGGGCAAGCTTCAAGGCCTGTGTCCAAGTTGTGTTTATTTAATTTTTTTAACGGTTGGAACCAACACTGTCTGTGCTCTCGGAAGCGGCCGGGGCATGTGTGTGTGCAATGGGAGAGAGAACGCTTTGTGTAAAGAGAAAACAAGAGGCACGGGAAATCGCCAAAGCCAATGCAAAGCTTCAAATTAGGGCTGGGCGATATGGCAAAAAATATTATCACGATTATTCTTTCGATATTGATCGACATCGATATATAGTGTGATACTGCTGAAGCCTGAAGAAACCAGAGTGTTCATTAGTTAAACTATACAATGTTGTTTATTAGCATATTGTGATAAGAGAACATTGAATTACATTTAAATATAAACATTTAACTTCACAAAAATGTTTTAACTGCACCTAACTAATAGCAATAGCTTGCCTTATAACCTATTGAAAATATTGTAAATAAAAATAAAAGCTCTGACTTCTTTCACGTTAAACTCCTTTGGCAGGGCTACAGCAAACATCTTGTAGAGGCACAACCATAAATAACAAGTAAACAATTGGATCAACAAAGGCCCTGACACATTTAAGTACTGAACTTTAAGAAATAAAATATGAATATGAGAATTACTGGTTTTACATGTCAGCTATTTTAAAAAGTAGAAATGTGAGTAGAAAGTGCAAAATGTAAACATTGTAAAACCAGATAGTATGCTACATAACATAATGTGTTTAAAACTAAAATATCTGTGAGTGAGTACGAAATGTATGACAAAATATCGTCGTCAAGGAACATTTATCACGTGACGCAACGTACATGGTGGTCATGTGACGAAGACTATAATCAAATATATAATGCTTTATTGTTGACTAATAAAAACGGGAATGTGGTTTACAAAAACAAAAACTCTTCATGTTCATTGACAAAAATGAGAGGACACGAAATGTTATAAGGCTATTTTGTCCTGAGTCTCGGGGCTGCAAACAGGCTGCGGCTTCAGATTAAAAGCATTTCACTGGCTTAACATGAGTATTTAACTAGACAAACGTGAGTTGGCTTTTATTTTGAAATAGCAGGAAGTTAGCAGGCGACGTTACTTCCTCAATCCCCACTCACGGCAATATCATGGACATATAAAGAAATGGACACCGTATTGAAAAATGGCGCCCATTCATTCCTATGAAAGCTGCTCAGGCGCAGAGAAGCAACAAGGAAGCTGCCATATTGCTTTCATGTAAGCCCTGGCACGCCCAAGTGTATGACGTGCCGCTCCCTCCTCCTCCCTCGAAAACAAACTGAAAGCCGTTAAAAGCCGTTGGGCTAATAAAACGCTTTATGTGGCGTTTTGAAATGAAAAAACTTCAGTTTTAATAGTATATGGTCTCAAGATAAGTTTGAGCCTATGATTGATATCAAGAAAAATGTTGCGGCGACACAATCTTGTTCGCCGCTTGTATTGGTGTGGACGGGGAAATCTGCCTTAGGGCTACCATGAAAATAAGCTCCCATTCACAGCATGCAGTACCAATGGGTTGGCCACTAGTCCATGCTGGCTGCTCGGAGAAGGCAGCATCCTGGGGGCCTGGGCAATATGGAAGATGCAGCTGCGGCGGTGGGTTAACTTTAACGACTAACCAGCTGCAGCCTGAAGTTACTGTATAGGCTAACTGTCAATATGCGGCCAAACGTACTCACGTCATCTTGACTGGATTCCTGTCGGATATTAACCATGACTCCTGTGTTCCCTGCTCTCCTGAGTCATGTCGAAAAAGTATTCCATTGTTTTCTGAATGAGTAGTAGCCCTGTTTGTGGACGTCTATCCATCAAAACTATGACGTAGGTCCTTAGCAACGGTCATTATACCCTTGACAGAGGTCTGTCTTGCTAGAAATAACAGACTTGTAGAATGCCGTGATTTACATAGGATTTTCAAAGTGCCATTTAATAAATTCTGTCAACGAATTCCACTGTATGCTGTCTGTGCTTCCAATCTCATGGTTCAAACCATTTGTGTTAGCCTATATCTTGTAATACAAAATCTGACTTCAGTTTACAAGCAATACAAGTCATACACAAACATTTTATTTGCACTTTGTTATTATTTTATTGTAGCTCTAGCATTCAAGAACCTTTTTTCTCTTAATTAAACTTGAATGTAATGTAAATTTTTTCTGGCAATGTCATTTGAAGCTATTTTATTTAGGCCTATTTATTTTATGTAAATGTATGTCATTAGACAGGAGATTTTGAAAAACCAAGAGAAGCTGTCCGGGCTCCACCAGACAGCTGTTCAGGTTGAGGAATCCGGCATTCTTACATGTTTGGTAGCTCAAATAAATATGATGTAAATTCAATCAGAGCGTCTTCCGTGTCTGGAATTGCATGTATTCTTGAGTCTATAAGGTAAAAATAATATAATAAGATAAGATAACCTTGTTTGACTTGTGAAATGGGGGACTTAAAGAACATTTTGATTTTGGCTGTACTATACTAGGTACTTGTACTATATTAACTGGGTTAAATATAATTGCATTACTAAAAAGACTAAAATACAAATGTCATTGACTAAGACTAGACGAAAATAGTCCCAGATAATTCTGACTAAGAGAAGACTAAAAAGCTCAAGAATTTTAGTCAACTGAAACTTGACTAGACTAAAAAGAGTTTAAACGTGACTAAGACTAATAAAAACTAAAATGACAGTTTGACACAAAGACTAGACTAAAACTAAATTTAAAACAGGCCGCAAAAACCAACACTACTACTATCACATCAAAATCCTTAGGCAGGGAGGCAACAATCTTAAATGTGTATAGAGCTGTGGCTCCGATGTTTGATGAATGCCAGAGCACATCACAAGCTACTACTCACACATACAACAGCAGCTGTAGGTAGGGGAGATGCTCATGCTGTAGCTACATGGTCATACAGACCAGCAGGCTAATGAGGCTGAACTGAACAGCTACCCGTATGTTATAAAGTAGTTTTGCTTCTTTTTGATTGTTTTTCATAATGTTCAGCTCCCGCAAAATACGATACGATAGACTGCTGTTTAGGAGCAGCCGCAGCGGTCAGACGGCGGTTAAAACTTGTCGAGCATATTCACACTTTCGGTGTGGCCGCTGCAATATTTATTCCCCCCGTGTTGCGAGCCAGTGACCGAACAGCGCTGGCCGCGGCAGCTCCGTGACTATGGTGACATCGTAGCAGTGGGACACAGTGTAGCCCACTGATTAATTTAATGACACACACACACACACAACAGAGTGCTGCGCCGACATTTTTCGCTAAACACAAGACTCTCTTCACTCTTGCCGAGGTTACTTCACACGGCTCTCCTCTTTCCTTACCGCTTGAAGCTCAAACATGCACGTCGCACCAGGAAATGGGCGTGTAATTAGACAAGAAATACAAAAACTGCAATCTGACTGGCTGTTGAGTTTATTTCTGCTGTTAAGTAAATCCATATCAGTCATGTTTTTTTTTTTTTTTTCATTTTCATATCGAGGATTTATGTCAAACGCATATTGACGTAATCGACAGGAGTTTTATCGCGATTACTAATCCTAATCGAATTATTGCCCAGACCTACCTCTAATCATTATGTTGCGAGTGTCAGAGGCAGGAATCGGCTGTGCGATCGACTTTTACTGTGGCTTATTAGCCGCAGCAGTTGCAATGCTAAGGAGAGATTGCCAACTGCGCTTTCCTTTTACGCACACCACATCCGCCGTAATGTTTAGATTTCATCATTTGCATCAAAACTGAAACTAACGGAGATCGCGGAAGCCTTCCAATCGACAACTGTAACGTGCCCCGGTTATCATTTCAGCCTTAAACCACGGCGTGTATAGCTTTCGTTTCAGCACTAGGCTATGTGATTAACTATGAGCATTAAATAAATGTTGCGTCTCAGATGCCAAGGACAGCAGCGAGAATGACCCGCTATGCCACGACCGAACCAGAGCATAGAGAGATGACAGCAAGACCGATCACAGCGGGGCAGCGGAATAAAGTCTGTGGTAAACACATTGGTTTGGTCTATTTGCACTACTGTTCATTTGCAATGAAGGAAAGTGTTTTATTCAATGCGTTTTTATTTTCGTATATTATTTTAATAAATAAAATTAATTTCCTTCTAAAAACAAGATCTGGTCTTCAAATCTTTTTTCCAAATATGAGTTTTGAAAAACGGGGGGTCGTCTTATAATCAGGGTCGTCTTATATTCGGACCAATACGGTATATGTATATGTACTGTGTTAGAGTGTCATTTTGGTTGGTGGTGTGCCCCAGGATTTTGTAAATGTGAAAAATGTGCCACGGCTCAAAACATTTTGAAATCACTGCTATAGAGCATACATTACAGTGTGTCCTTTGTGAGCCCCATTATGACTAAAACAGATTTCCTTTGGCTGACTTTCAGAGATTCGGATTCAGCTCTCTTACTACAGCAGCTCATACAAGGCATATTACAGGTGGCTTCACTTCAACAGCCAGGTCTGAAGTAAAACACCAAGCTGTCATGTTTGTGGTATGGACACCTTCTAGCTGTCCTGTTGAGGACGTGGAACACAGGGGCTGCAGGACACATGGACACAAACAGCTTCTATAAGGAGAGCTTGGTTTCATAGCTGTGGTCTTCAACTCAGACCAGATGATGATTCCTTCTCTGAACCACACAGTGCTGACAGGATTGAAGTGCTCTCATAATGTAATGGACTAATGTACGCCACTCACGCAAATCTTGTTCAATGGACTATGGCCTCTGACTCAAAAAGGAACCTTCATTTTGTACCAACCAATCAACCGTAAATGTAAACTTTTCTGCTGGACCTGCTCGATAAAACATGGCATGGCACAACTAGAGTTACTTGTAAAAATTGCTGTTGTACCAAAACAAGGAATATAATAAATAGTTTGCACCCCCCAAATGTCGAGATTGTGACGTCATTTCGATACATTTACGACTTCAAATCAAGATGGACACCCCTTGTGAACATGCACCATCTCCTGATGTGTACAAGCACAAGTGAACAGCTATGTACTGAATATCCAAACATTCTATTTTGTTATATATCCAGGTCAGACTCTACGGATATGTTCATGTGTGAAAGGGGCTTTATTCACAATGGAGAGTCTGCTATCTAAATTGTCTTTGTGCCCTGATCTCTGCTGAAGGATGAATACTTCTTTACTCTCAGCTCAATGTACGTAGTCGGCCATCTGCTTTTCTGTGGTCAACCGTCAATCACGTCCACAGAGTCTCTCTTTGCAAAGGCAGTTAGAGTGCAAATCGTCGACTTTTTTCACAAGTTAGCCTGTTTTTTCGGCCAGTAAATGCTGTGCACAAAAGCTCATTCACTTCCTACTTTATCCAAACCGACTTTCTGTGTAACGTTTCGCCTATTTAAGCCTGTAAACAAGCCTAGTGCTGCTTCCGCCTCTCACGACGCTGCTGCTGGCCGGTGCATCCTCAGCAAGCACTCTCCAAAAGCTTTCTCTTCTATCGGCTCAGGCTGCTTACTGTAACTATGGTTTCAGGTTGATGCAAGGGGCGATTTAAAAAAAGAGAAACAAAAGGGTGATGTTTTTATTCAAGAAAAATTTGGAAAGAAAACATGAAAGAGTGAAATCTCCCACACAGGAACAATCAATGTCGATTGTATATTGTGTTCTACGGGTTTTTTATTTATTTTACATAAATTCGATTTTTCCCCCTTGCAATTTTACACATTTTGTCTGGATCATTCCCTAATATCAGTGTTTCAGAAGTGGATTTTTAATTGAGAGATACTCTCATCATCATTATCTATTATTTTTTATTTTTTTTAAGAAAATTTGAAAATTGAATACTTCTGCTTTTCATAGAAAGTGGCAGAAGTGGTTGTTATACTAATGTGGAAAGCTTCTGGTAGCAGTGCTATCATAGTCAACCCCCCCCCCCCTACATCATTGATGTGCCTAAAAGCTTACATTACAGTAACTGTGCCAAAAAGCAGGCGCAAAGATCTTGCAAGGGCAAACAATTTCACGCATCTTAGGTATCTCTGCCCACCTATTACGCCTATTTCTATCAGCCCAACACCTGAATGGAGCACCACTGTTAAATATATGCATCTTCACATCTAAATATTCAGAATATAACAATGGTTAACTGATTGCAAGCTAATATGTGAAAAAGGGAGTACTGGCAACCCCACCCCCCTAACACATTTCAAGTACTGAATAATATAATAAGTATCTCTATCTGTGCTTAACAATAATCAAAGGGTACACCGATGGTCTCCCACCATATGCGCTGTCATCAGCACAAATTATCTGTCCCTAAACGTTAAGTCCAAATCCAATCCACCATCCCCCCTGATTTCTTTTTTTACAAAGATAAAAATACTGCGTATAATGATGCATTAAGGATCCTCCTTAAAGCCACGAGTAACTTTGTCAGTTGGCGCCCCCTTTGGACAAAAGCGGTAGTATTTTTACGACGCCAGCTGTCGTAAAGCTGTTTTCTAGCGCGTGCCGGCCGTGCAAGTGTCAACCATGCAGGTTCACTAACCACTCGCACAGAGCTGAAAGAGTCCGTGTCCTCACAGAAAGTGAACGAACGAGAGACGGTAGTTTGTATGGATCACAATGAGGTAATGTGTTTATGTTGTTGTAAATAATGACTATTTCTGATGAATAATGGTCATATGATGAAGGTGAAGCAAAGTAAACTTTGTTTTAGTACCGCTCATTCATTTTGGAGTAAACACTGCAGTCTAGGTTCGCTCTGTGAAATTGTGTACACATTGCTTGGCAACGCCCTCCTCCCGCCCGTCTATCACTCTCCCTTTTAGCTTTTCTTCATTGCATTTTCTTTTTTTTCTTTGATGGTTCAGCCCCGTTATCAGTCATTATGACGACAAATAACTGTCTCAAACAAGACTCCCGCTCCCCTTCCCTCACCTGGAGGCATAGGCTTCTCAAATCGCGTTGCTGCGCTACAGTGAAATCTGCGACCAATACGAATATGTGACCATAGAGCCTGCATACGCAAACCGAAAATCGGACTGGGCGTGCGACCAGACCAAAAGCAGTAATAAAAACTATATAAAAACGTCTTTCTTTGCACTGATGGTCTCGTTTGCTGTTAAAGGTAATTTAGGATTATCAGAGGAAACATGAGGCTGTTTTAAAGATATTTAAATGTTACTCAGTGGCTTAAAGCTTCCCAGATGGACAAGTGCTAGCTCTTTCTTTGTGACTAGTAATGTCCCCACCTTTCATGCTGTGTTGAGGAATTTAATGTACAAATGTATGTGTCGACTTCTAGAGTCAAAAAACAAACTAATAACTGCACTCACCGACACTAAACTGAGTGATACAAGGTTCTACTCTGGCAGGGTTTTTCCTGGCTCAGAATGGGCCTTTGGGGGGTCAGTACGCGACCGACTTTTTTTGGGGTCGCGACAGTAAAGGCAAACGGTTTGTGTATTTTAAGAGGGGTGTTGGGTTGGGAGAGGGGAGTTTCTGTCCAGCTCAAGAGCATTTCAGTCAGCCTGTCAATCACTGCGTTACCATGGAGCTCACTGACGCTTATGAAATCACAATAAACAACCTGTAGATATGAAGTCAAAATACTAATAATGACTAGGCCTACCTGTTTAATACTTTAATTGTTTCTAATTGATCTAAACCATGGAAGAAGGTAGGGCTGCTCAATTATGAAAAAATCATAATCATGATTATTTTGAGTAATCACATTGTGTTATCACGATTATTAAAGACAGTTAATCATTGATTTAAGAACATTATGCATTTATTTTACTTTTAACAAGGTTTTTTTCTAAAAACACCATGACTTTGGACTTTAAACAAAGGCCTAATTGAACTGAAAACAGGGAGAGTAGAAATAGGCTAAATAAGTGAAACATATTTTTAATAATTTAATAAAAATATGTCAAAATAAAAATAACCAGTTGTAAATGGTGTTGATAGGGCACGTCTTTTGCTAGCATTGAATGTAAGGGCATGATTTATTTATGTCATGGAGCTGGCTGGATAGGCAGTTGCATTGTAGTGTTGACAGTTGTGGTGGCAGGAGTTAAGGAGCTTTAAACTTCCTGTGTTTTTATTCATTGATTGCTTGGTCATAGACCACTATGACTCGACTTAAAGTGAATAAACAAATTGGTCAGGAATCAGGATGTTAAAAGGTGCAGATCAGGTCGTATATCACTTTTCTTTCTCTCTCTCTGTCTCTCGGTCGCGTATGTCATGTTACTCGCGTGTCCGCGCGTGACAAATCTTGCACATTATTTTAGCTTGTTGTGAGTCTGAAGTGTTTTCAGACAACACAATTAGTTTTACCTTTATTCTCGTCATCTAGAAGTTTTTCAAAACACCCGGCAATGCGCAACATCTCCCTCTGGACTAGCCGTTAGCGAAACTATCAGGTGAGGGAGGGGCCGAGCGGAGCTCACGGCTGAAAGGGTTTGCTGCATTTATAAGCCTGCATGCCCCGGCGAGCGGAACAATGATAGTTTAATAACGATTATCCCCGACCTGATTTCTTTTTTTACAACTGAGATTGCAAGTAATATGACTGGAATGGCGCGGAAATGGAAACACATTGGCGCTGAGGATTTTCCTTTGGGGGGCGCTAAAATTCCTTTGGCGGGCGCCAAAATTTTTTGAATGCAGGAAAAACCCTGCTCTGGGTTGTGGAAACAGTGGAATCGATGCTTGGATGTATTTTAATTTGTGTTGTCATGTATTTGTATTGTCTTTTATATGGAACTTTGAATCCGAAATAAAATAAATATAATATAGTATTCATTCAAGAGAAGCCATCTCTCTACGGTCTCTTTTCATTTCTATCAGGTGCTATTTTAAAAATAAATTAAACACTTTATCTTTACGTTATTTATCTAATTTATGTGCACAGAGTGTCTACTACTGAGTTGCTTTCCTCGCTCCTCTTCTCCGTATTGTCAACATATGGGTTCCACAGACACACAGTCAGAGAGGCAGATAAGAGAACTACATGCATTATGTTAAAGCCACTACGAGTAACTTTGTCCGTTGGCGGCCCCTTTGGACAAAAGCAGTAGTATTTTTACGACGCCAGCTGTCGCAAAGCTGTTTTCTAGCGGGTGCCATCCGTGCGAGAGTCAAATGAATAGGACGCAATATAGTGCATGTCCGTTTAGCCTATTGAAAGTGTGAGGGCATGGACTCTTTTCGGCTCCGTGAGAGTGGTTAGTCACTCTGCATCAACTAATGCCAGTCAGTGCCACACACACCTGATTGCATTTCTTAAAATGCCCATCCCTAGCAACAACAAGGTAAAGGTTTTGCTTGCACACTCCAAACAAAAAGGTCCATATGCGACAGTTTTGGTCACAGTCTAGAGCCTTGGCTGAATTAGATATAAGTGTAACCTCTTAAAAACATTTTGTTGTGTTGACCCTCATCACTATGACCCTGTTTCCACAAGGCACTAACATGTGGTTTGAGTGAGCGGAACACAGGTGGACGTGTGTTCACACCTGGCAGTCACATGCGTCTTCTGATTCCACTCCCCTGCTCTGTCTGTAAATCAACACGTACATCATTTCCATTGAGTAGGCGTCCCTTATGTGGACAAGAGTCACATACCCGTGTACAATACTGAATGTGGACACATCGGACACAAGCGGCCTAAAGTACCTTCGAACGTGGTTTTTGTCATCCAATCTCAATGCGTCCTGAGAATCTTTCCTGTAGTTAGAGCTGTCCACATGTGTTCGGTTCACTCAAAGCACATGTTAGTGCCAGGTGGAAACAGGGTCTATGTCTGTGTAGCTACAGTTGACCTGGAGTGCTGCACATAATATCACTATGTCTCACAGATGCTTTTGTTATTATGACATATAACTAGCAAAGCACTTGTAGTGCACAGATATCTCCAGAATCCAAAGAGATAAGTGGCAGAAAGACATTCAGAAAGAGAGAGAGAGAAGATGAGGACGACAGGAACGCTTCCTGCAGTGTTGTTCAACTAACTGTCAGATACTTAGAGCCCATAGTTACCACCACACTGCATTGTGAGTGTGTGTGTTTCTTTGTAATTTCACTAAAAAGAGCGGGAGGGAGTGAGAGGGGGGCAGTGAAATGTTAATGAGTGCAGTGGGATGTGAACAAACAGCTTCCAGCCTGATGCATCCATTCAGACACACAGACAGACAGAGCGGTGCTGCAGGAGGAACTTCAGGGGTCAAACACTGAAATTTAAATATAAATGGACACAGATGATATCCAGCAGCTTCTGTGTGTGTGTGTGTGCGTGTGTGTGTGTGTGTGTGTGTGTGTGTGTGTGTGTGTGTGTGTGTGTGTGTGTGTGTGTTACCCTTTTCACACCAAAATTAGCAGGTCAACATAAGTTTTTAAAACACGGGTAAACCTGCCTAAAACTAAGGCCCGGAACACACATCCTGCGTCCAGGGCTGGACTGGCCATCGGGCGTACCGGGCAATGCCGAGTCACACAGCCGAGGGCCGAGGTCCCTTCCCTCTCGGGAGTGCCATCATGGACATATAAATGTGCGTGCAGGCTGTCAACTTCACCTGAAAGTTACCAGGCCATTAGGGGAGAACGGGGTAATTTGTCACATGGGTTGGATGTCACATTCGTTATATCTCGCCACCAGAGCGCGCTAGCTCTGAAATGTTGATATAAAAAAGGTCCAGAATTGGGATCAGAGGTCACATACATAGACTTCCTTGGAGGAAGACAGCTGCATTTCAGGTGAGAGGATGTTCTGTGTTTTTCATGTCAAATTCAAAATATTTTGCTTCTCAGTATTTTTCTTCTAGGCTTTTACACAATGGGTTTATAACAAAACACCTGTTACCCTCAGAAAGTGTGAAGGGTAAACTATAGTTTAGATTGTGGTTAGCAAGCTAATTAGTTGTCAGATGGTTGTTGGCCTTGATGCTAGCAAGAAATTCAAGTTGGGGTTGGTCGTCAAATTTTTTGGGGGGTTGGTTGTCACATGTTATCTCAAGGCTGCAGCCAGAAAAGGAACCCAATAACGAAAGAAATTGTCAAGCTGTATCCTCACTGACACCCCAGAGAAGGAAAGAATAGAGCAGGAAAAGGCAGCTAGCAAGCAAAAGAAAAAAGGGCAACAAAATCAAAACAACCCAGTGCATCTCAAACTAGACCAGCTGCCAAGGCTACATTAAGTTATGTAGGCCTATTTGTCAACTTGACAATGCAATTAAACATTCAAATTTGGTTCTGCCTCCTTGCCTTCTTTTTAAGATTTTTCCCATTAAGATAACATTGTGACAAACAACCCCATAGTGTGTGACAACCGACCCCTTGATGGGGTTGGTTGTCACAATGTGTCAGAGTGTCTTTGATGGTAAATTACTTCTTCATTACAATAAGTTGGAAAAAAAGAGAGACACACATTTCTAGCCAACACCTTAAGCTTCAATTTAATGTAGGAATGGCTATTGACAGATGTTTTGGTGATGAGCAATTCTCACTAGAGTAAAAAGTGTGCCTACTTACCCCGTTCTCCCCTACTCATTATGATTGGTTCTAGGCTAATGCCTGGCCCAATCACACACACAGCAGAGGGCCGCCCATTCAGAGGCTGCATTGAGTTGTATTATGACGCATTCAACTTGTACTCAGTAATTATGAGCATGGCCCAAGGCAGAGGGGGGCTGCACCCAAGAAAATAAAAACTTATTTTTTTGATTTTTTATTAATTTTACTGGCTCAATATAGGCCCCTGATCTTTGAAGGCACAGAAAAATGTTATTTAGGGGAAAAAACAGATATCAGGGGCCTTTCATTCATCAGTACATTTTTGTTATTTTTTAAATAACATTGTTCGGGGCTTTGAAGATTGGGGGCCATTAAAAAATACAAACAAAGGGAAAAAATTCCCGAAGCTGACTGGATTTTTTAAACATTCTTCTTTCTGCTTTTTGGTCATTCTGTGTCTTTGAATCATTCCAGAAAATAGTACTAAATAGCTTACATAGGAAACAGTTGATTTAGCCTTTGTTTTCTCCTCAAAGTGCACCAGATTGATGAATTTTACTTTAACATTTAAAAAAAAAATCTTCCGGGGGAGCATTCCCCCAGACCCCCCTAGAAGGTCCAGGGTCCACGACACAGTCTCCCAAATTCCTGTGAGAAACACTGTGTGTGTGCATGTTTATTAAGAGTCATTAGACCAGGAGTTGTGCTCAAGTACGCGTAATGATCTGGTCATTCATCAATAGAAACATTGTGTTGTTATCTGGCTCAGAGAGGGACCAGTCACTTATACGTTTTGGACTATAGACAAACAAAGCTTTTACATGTTTGTATTGTAAGACCGCCTCTCAGAGAGCCCATCAGGACTTTCTGTATAGGGGCCCAGAATTTGGTGCAACACCCCTGCCTCCACATATCGTATAAACGGTGGGCTGCCATGGCCAAAAATGCCAGGGCCGATTTTTTGTCCCAGTCCAGCCCTGCCTGCGTCTACTGCGCGTCTGCGTCTGACTTTTTTTTTCGGTGACCGTGTTAACACACTACAGCTCCACACATCCAACCTCAGACACCCGTCGGAGGCGCTTCTGCAGCAACGCTTCACTTCACCTCAGTAGGCGGATTCTCTCTGCTTTAACTGATAAAGAAATATTCTGTTGACAGTAGGGCTGGCCCGAATGCCATTTTTCAGGCTTCGAGTATTCGTTGGTTTTTCCGAGCGAATATTCGGATATTCGTTCCAGAAAAACACACCATCAAACCAACATTAATAATGCCAATGTACTCACTGAAACCGAGTGTGTGAGCCGAGACAGCAAGCTGCGTAGTTTGTTGATGCTTTAATAACTTTTGAACAGTAGTAAAGTCGGAGTTCCTTACTTTTTCCCCGTGGAGGCAAACAGCTGTTTTCCGTTCCAAATCAGCTGTCCTCTGCGCCATCATAACCCATACAGGAGCTTATCAATTCATCCAGGAACGTGAATCTTTTCGGCGATTTATAAATCCATACAAAGATCCAATATTGATAGTCTTTTGTGTCCATAATATATCCATTGTTGACTGCCTATTCCCATGATGCAAGCAAGTCACGGTTGATGATGGCTGAATAGCATGGCTGAATGTAAACAAACAGTTGAGCTAAGCTAACGTTAGCATTACGTCAAGCATTACATTTCCTTCCGAAATCGCGCTAATGTTGTGGTAGCCTATAGAGTTATTAGGAACACATAGGCTGTGTTCGGAACGCCATACTAACGTCCTACTCATACTCATTTAGACTTCAATTTGAGTATGTGACGGTTGGGTATGCGAGTTTGGGTATGCGAGAAATTCCCGGATGAGTACTAACTTCCGGGAAGATTTTGGGTATGAATCGATTGTATACTTTTCCTACTCAACCGCCCCAGAATGCACTGGGTCAATTCTACCCGCGTACTAAGTGAAATGAGTGATATGTGAGTCTGATAGTGGAGAGAGATCAGAACAGATCGCTGTTCCACACACCGCGGCTCGTCCAGCTCAACTGACAGACAGCTGAGTGCTGATGAGCCGGACAGAGAGCGTCGGAGGGATCCTCCACCTCAAAACATAATTATAAAACACAGATGATGAACACAGAACTGTAAAAATCTAGTTCAATATCTAACCTGTAGAGGGCGGTTATACGCTAAACAGCGTCTAAACTGCCTGAATAAGAAGAAATTCTTCATTGCTTGAGTATACTTCAACTGAAAATGTTTCGACGCACCTCGCATACACAATCGATCTTTGAGTAGACAGTATGCAGTATATAGATGGTGATGAGTATGTAGGATGTAGGACGCTAATATGGCTTTCCGAACACAGCCATACTCTATTCTTCCTCCATCTCTCTCTGGGTGGATCTACATTGTGGGCTATTTGCACTGAATTGGAAATTATGATATTTTAGAAAAATACACAGAATTACAAGGGTGTGTAGATAATGTGAGTGATAAGAAAAAAATTATATAGTATACAGCAGACATGGGGGACTCGAGTCACATGACTTGACTCGAGTCAGACTCGAGTCGCAAATTTGAGGACTTGAGACTTGCTTGACTAACACTGCAACAATAGTCATGCCAGTAAAGCTGATTGAATTTAATTGATAAAAGACTCGACTTGACTTTGACTTGGTCTTCATGACTTGAGACTTGACTTAGACTTGGGACAGAAGACTCGAAATTACTTGAATTTTTAAAAGTTAGATTACGTTAGAAATTATGTTTTATTTTGAAACAAGATCGGTGATTTTACAGTGCAATGCACGCAGCGCGCTGCGCGGACAAACAGCGTCAGCAGGTCAACACAGGAGCAGCAGTCATGGAGGCGGCTAGACCTTTCTTTATATGTCCATGGGCTAGACCAAGAATAATTCACGTGAGCCTCCCACACGCTTATAACCCAATCACAGTAAATATGTAGCGCCTTCTTCCCTTCCCTTTTCACGTTGTAACGGCCCCGAGAAGTCTTGTAAAAGAAAACGAAAGTAACGAGCGTTTCCTGCAGCGCTGCTGCCTTGATAACGCACGCTTCCTTATCGAGTGCCCTACATCCACGGACTGTAGGCTTTATTAAAGCATCTCTGTGAGACTAAACAGCGGTTATGATGTAGGCCTAGGCCTATATGATGCAGTTCGACCTTCCACGTTCACCGGCTCCATCTGACAGCTCACAGCCGCCGCCCCCGCTCCTACAGCATAGCAAACTGCCCGTTATGACAGTTCGCCCCCCAGTATGATAAACAAATTAATAGGGATAAATCAAAATGTGATCCAACCATAAAAAAAAAAAGGTGATATGATATTTTTGCCATCATTGCCCTGTTTTATTTTAAATGCATTATGGGCATTAAGTGTCTGTTCTGTGTAAGTATAGGTTATATATTTATTGTTTTCCATGTTAAAAGTAAGCTACTTGGAAATTGAAAGTAGCCTACATGTGGTTGAAAGAAAAGGAAATGTGCGGTGTTGATCAGATGTGATAGATAAGGGGTCGCTATTGGATGCAGACATTATGAGATTCGGACCTTTGCTGTAAGAAAATGTTGTCAACTGGACCCATTTAAATTTTAGTTGAAGACCCCTCTGTCAGACCAAGAATAATTCAATTGTAGTTCAAGGATGATGTTGTCGATGACGGTATGAAGAAGAGAACTGTGGAATGCAGGTCTTTTAAATGTAGAAACTGGGTTAGATCATATGATTTTTGTATGACATGAGTTGTGACTTGCTTGATTCTCACCACAGTGACTTGGACTTGCTTGAGACTTGAAGGTTATGACTTGAGACTTGCTTGTGACTTGCACATTAGTGACTTACCCCAACCGCTGTGTGAAAGTTTGTGAACCCCTTGAACCTTTTGGAATTTAATTTATTTTGACCATTATTAATTCATTTTTATCAATACCAGTATTTTTTATATGAAATAACAGATGTTTGTTTATCAATTCAACATTTTTCTTTTCCAGAAATCAATTGTTAAAACAGATAAAACAAATTATTTGCTAACTGTTGTATGTGCAAAAGTTTGTGAACCCTAAACTGCATTGCTTAAATCGAGCAAGTATACACAATCAGATGGGCCAAATTGAGTCATTAAATTGAAATTGTAGTGAGAGATCTTTAGGGAAGAAATTGGACGGCACTAGATAAAACAGAGATAAAAGTTTAGGCTCATCAAAGTGAACCCATACAGGTCAGACATGCTAAAAGGGAAACAAATCTCTGAGGATCTCAGGAATAGAGTTGTGATGCTGCACATTTGTCTGGGGACAGCTATAAATTATTTAAAAAAAATTGAGCTCCATCGGTCCAGCGTGAGGCAAATCATCTACAAATGGAGAGCTTTAAGAGTGACTGAACATCTGCCTAGAAGTAGACTTCCTTCAAAAATATCCACAAGCGCCACAAGAAAAGTGATTTTTCAGTTAAAAGCCAACCCAAACATTACATCTAGTGATTTGCAGACCTCTTTTGCAGCATCTGGGACAGATGTGCATGGTTCCACAATAAGAAAAAAAATCAGTCAAAATGGCTTTCATGGGAGGGTTGCTGAAGAAGCCTCTGCTCTCAAAAAAGAACAAAAGTGCTAGTCACAACTTTGCCAGAGAGCACCTGGAAATACCTTAAGTCTTATTCTGTGGACAGATTAGTCCAAAATTGATCTGTTTGGTCATAACCAAAACCGCCATGTTTGGGCAAAAACGCAACTCTGCCTACCACCAAGAGAACCTTCTCCCAAGTGAAGAATGGTGGTGTCAAATTGTCTGCAAATCTCCAGATGTAATGTTTGGGTTGGCTTTTACCCGAAAAATCACTTTTCTTGTGGCGCTTGAGGATATTTTTGAAGGAAGTCCACTTCTAGGCAGATGTTAAGTCACTCTTAAAGCTCTCCATTTGTAGATGATTTGCCTCACGGTGGACCGATGGAGCTCAATTTTTTTTATATGAATGTATAGCTGTCCCCAGACAAATGTGCAACATCAAAACTCTATTCCTGAGATCCTCTGAGATTTTTTTTCCTTTTAGCATGTCTGACCTGTATGGGTTCACAATGTAAAGATCTCTCATTACATTGGTCTATTTCATCAATCAATTTGGCCCACCTGATTGTGTTAACCTGCTCGATTTAAGCAATCCAGCTCAGGGTTCACAAAATTTTGCACATACAACAGTTGGCAAATCATTTGTTTTATGTCTTTTAACAATTGATTTCTGGAAAAGAAAAATGTTGAATTGATAAACAAACATCTGTTATTTCATATAAAAAAATACTGGTATTGATAAAAATTAATTAATAATGGTAAAAATAAAATTCCAAAAGGTTCAAGGGGTTCACAAACTTTCACTCTACACTGTATAGTAGCCTAACTGTTGTATTTTATGGTGACATCCGATGTCTACAGCCTCCATGTCAGCTGTGATAGTGAAAAGATGATTAATTTGCAACCAGTGCCCACACCAACGGCGGCTGCAGTGACGCTTCTGAGGGAATCAGTCCCCTACCTCAAATTCAGCAGCATCCTATCTACTAAGGCTCTGCTAATACTCTGTCCTCACACCTCTACCTATGCCAAATCAGCCACCAGTCACTCATTTGCAGCTACATTGTAAATATTTCGTATTTTTGTTCATAGCTCATCCTTTGTTATCTTTATCATGTTCGTATATTAGACAGTTTACTTTTAAGAATTGTCTCATTGTGTGTTACCTGGTTTCTATAGCATTGAGCATGAGGCCACAAGATTTTCCTTTGTAAACAATAAAATATATTATGTTGATGTTCTTACCTTACCTTGTACTCCTTTCTAGACCCAGTCACTGCATTAAACATTAAAAATCCCCTTCTGGCATTTCAAATGGAAACTCTCCGTCTGCCATGGTCGGAAGCCATTTTTCGGGACTCAGTCTCACGCTAAGCGGTAAAGAAACATGGCGGACATTCTGTTGACATATTGGCCGTGAGCTTCGGCCCTTCTAGCCTGGCCTTATGCGTTGAGCCTTCAGATGGTGTGTTTCGCGGTTTAGGGTTATCAGGACAGCTTGATTGAGGTACATTGAGCTGGTGTTTCTCTTAATAGGTGTATCATCATGAGGTAAAGTATCTGTCATAGGTATTTTTTCCGTTAAATTTGGTCCAATGTTTACAAAATAATTATTAAACTGATTAACCACCTCTTCCATTTTATTTATTTATTTTATAATTTTCGCTGAAATACTGGGGGTAAGTGATATTTCTCGGGGTATCTCTAATCACATTATTTAATATTAGGTTAAAATGTATAAATAATTAGGGGCACTGACTCGTGAGTGACAGCTAGACGCTAGCCCTCACTTCTCCTCGGAGGTATACGTCAGCTAGATGGGCATATCTCCCTCCCCCCAACGTCACATCAATGCCCTTTTTCGGTAAGAGGAAATGAGGCTGAGTTCAAATCTGACAAGATGGCGACGCGCATAGGAGAGGACGATTGGATGCAGTTGAAATAACTGAGATCAGCCCGGATTAGGGATGGCCATTTAGAATTTTGTCTTTAACCGGTTAACCACCAGAATTAACGGTTATTAACCGGTTAACCGTTAAGATTTAATGTAGCCTATAGTGAAATACATGAAGCATTATAGCAGGGCTCCCAACCTTTTTTTGTTCCAAGGACCGGCATATTAATTTAAAAACAATTCAGGGACCAGTAGCCAATTTAAATGCATGCATTTTGACATTCACACGGCACCTTTTGTCTGTTGTGAGAAGAGGTCTAGTATGCGAATGTAGGAACAGAAAGTGCAATAAGTGACTGAAGAGGGACATTTACACACACACACAGGCTTAGGGATGGGTAGCCTACCGAAACCCGGTGCTAAGTCGTGCTGAGCACGGGGCAACATTTTGAAAGACCGTAATATTGATAAGCTCCGATGTTATCAGTACTGCATAACGATACTTAAAGCCACTACGAGTAACATGGCACGTTGGCGTCCCCTTTGGACAAAAGCGGTAGTATTTTTACGACGCCCGCTGTCGCAAAGCTGTTTTCTAGCACGTGCCAGGCGTGCGAGTGTGAACTGAGAAGGGCGCAATATAGTGCATGTCCGTGTGTTGAAAGTGTGAGGACTCTTTTCGGCTCTGTGAGAGTGGTTTTGACACTGCATCAACTAATGCCAGTCACTGCCACACACACCTGATTGCAATGAGTTGATGCAGCAGTGTCACCCAACTACTCTCTCTCACGGAGCTGAAAGACGTGTCCTCACAGAAAGCGAATGAACGAGAGACGGCAGTTAGTATGGATCACGATGAGGTAATGTGTTTGTGTTGTTGATGTAAATAATGACTATTTCAGATAATGGTTATCTGATGATGGTGAAGCAAAGCAAACTTTGTGTTAGTACCAACCGCTCATTCATTTAGGAGTAAACACTGCAGTCTACTTTCGCTCTCGTGAAATTGTATACACGTTGCTTGGCAACGCCCTCGTCCCGCCCGTAGCCTATATCACTCTCCCTTTTAGCTTTTCTTCATTGCATTTTAATTTTGTTCTTTGATGGTTCAGCCCCGTTATCAGTCATTATGACGACAAATAACTGTCTCAAACAAGGCTCCCGCTCCCCTTCCCTCACCTGGAGGGATAGGCTTCTCAAATCACGTTGCTGCGCCACACTGAAATCTGCGACCAATATGGATATGTGACCATAGAGCTAATCGAAAATCGGACTGGGTGTGCGACCAGACCAAAAGCAGTAATAAAAACTATTTAAAAACGTCTTTCTTTGCACTGATGGTCTCGTTTGCTGTTAAAGGTAATTTATGATTATCAGAGGAAACATGAGGCTGTTTAAAAGATATTTAAATGTTACTCGTAGCCGCTTTAACGCTTTTGTTTATGACGGATTTTCGCTATTGATCCTGGCACACAATCATGGCAGACCTCTCTGTGTCTGTGCAGGGGGCGGGCACTCACTGCCTGGCTGTCTGTCACTCCCTCACACACTCACTGAGACAGTGATAGATGCAGGACAGCATCCACCTCAAGAAGGCTAATGCTAGCGCAATGTTAAGCTAGCGGGAGCCCACGCTGTTAATTAAATTATACAAACATATGACACAGGAGTGTTGTGACCATAAGTTGTGACTGGGAGCGTACCATGGTCCTATTATAAAGTTGAGCATAGCCTACACTACTCGTTTCATTCTTTACCGACAGTTGGCATTCTTACATCCGGTTTAGCGATATCAAAATAAGAGTCCGGATTTCAGAGAAATTAAGATTATTAAAAAAAAATTAGCCCGGATGCTACATCCATTTTATCGACTATCTATGGTTTGCATTGGTGATTTCAGTGTGTCTTTGTGAGCTGGCTCTCTTTTATGGACGTCTGAGTTGATGTGTGACAACTCAAGTTAGAAGCCGATGCAAAACTTTTAGCAGGGCTCCAGACTGCGAAGAAATTCTTAAAATTTGGCGAAAAAAAATTGAGACAGTGTGAGTGCTTTATAGGGGCACGTGGACGACCGTAAAATTCACAGACAGTCTGCGAGTGATAAGTGTCCCGCTGTCGTCAAGTCTTTAACATGTTGCCAACTGGCGACTTTTTCCGCTATATTTGCCAACTTTCCGCCATAGCGATAAGGCTGATAAAAACCAGAGACACATCTTGCAATTTAAAAAAAATAAACGCACTCACCAGAGCCGAGTATCATCGGCTGCTGTCTACTCCTTCTCACCGCTGACAGCCCCCACTCATACGGCCAGTAAGTCTGATAGCAGCCCCCCGCCAACTGCAGCAGCCAGCAGACAGACAGCACCGTGTCTGCTCCTATAGTCCGCTCTGAGCAAGAGCTGCCAGGTGACTTATGTAACCACGAACATAGTTTTATGGTCCACATTCAATAGGCCACTGCATATCTATACAAAAGCTATCCTTATAGATATGGCAACTGAGCGGCAAGTGAGTTCGTAAACATGTTAATGGACCTAGTTAATTTGTAAACTACCTGGTCAGCATTTTCTATTAATTTTGCCTCTTTCAGAATTGCATGTTAGTTGATAATGGCATCTAGCTACTACCACTTGCTTTCCAGCCAATTACTATTTTCCTTACAGGAGAGTCAGCAGATATAGAAGAGGACAAATCAGATGGCTCAGATGTAGAAGTGGTTGTGGTGAAAATGGGTAAAAGAAAATCCCTTTTCATTAAAGGAATGTCTGAAGGATTTCACATAGCGTTGCAGAATCAAAAACACAATGAACTGTATCATCTGTTGTCAGTGTGGTCCAAAACAGGCTGACAATACAATATCAGTTGGCCTAATATAGTTAAAATTGGCAAGCATTGGAATAGATGCGTTGCAGGTCTACATTTTCTGCTTGCGCCCCTAAAAAGTCTGAGTTAGGGGCGCCAGTGCTCCTAGTAAGAAAGGTTAGTCTGGAGCCCTGTTAAGCCTTCATGCATCCGTCGTTCTGTAATGTGTGGTGTGTTTTCAGGTGGCCTTGTTGCCTTGCGGCGCAGGCACTCTTTGCACATTGTTTGTTACTGGTTAATATCACTTGCACTAAATCAGAAAACATTTCCAGATAACAGTTGATGATCCGCGACTAGAGACAGGCTCCTCGACTTCAGACATTTACATTTTATTTATTTTCTTTCAAAGTATTGGCTAGTCTTGTCCAGACTGCCTCCAGTAGTTGCAATTTGTGATTGACTCACACAGACAGCAGGTGTTAGGGAGCACTTGGTTTGCTTTGCAGCAGATCCAGAGCGTATACTGCATGGGAAGGGCAGGCTTCTTTTTTCTTCCTTTTTTTGCGGAGAATGCATTATTTTCTTATCTTTTTCTGGGGGGGGGGAGACACATTTTAAATATTGCGCGATCATGTTCATTTGATCTTGGGAAGCTAAAATCGTCATTGTGATTAAAAGTCTCCTCTGTTGGATCATAAGGGAAACTACTTTGAATGATCTGATAACGGCAAATTACAATTCAAATATGAACTTTTCACCCCACCTTTGAACGTATATTTGAATTTCCAATAAAAAGTGACAGCCCTACTACCTGCAGTGGCTGACAGGAAGTTGGCTAAAATTATCCAACCACTAACTTCTACTAAACCTGTACCTGACATGCATTTAAATCTGGCCCAACCTTGTAATATATAAAAATAATAAAAAAATAAAAAAATATAACCTTTTTTACTTTAAAAAGGTAAGAAGTTTTCTTCCGGGGTGGCATGCCATGTACTGTAGCACAATAATTTTGGATAATATGTAATACATTTTTTTAAATCTTTTTTTTCTATTTATTTTTTATAAATATTTTAATAAAAAATTACTTTTTCCTAAAAAGCTTCCGAGTTACGTGACCCAAAACAACAGCGATGTCTGACGATATGTTGTTTGAAACGGCTTTCGCCTCGACACAACGATTTGAAAGACGGCACTCAAATCTTTCATTAGCAAGAAAGATGAATGTTCTGTTTTGCCGACCGACCACAGCAAAAGTTTAATTTAACAGTTAACCCGCTGTTCGCTGAAGGAACGGGGCTTAATACGTCACGTTGTTCATTGCTCTGATTGGTCGTAGTGCTATCCAATTGCGTGCAGTGGCATTTGAAATGCACGCTTAGGTCCCACCCCTTGAGTTGGGAAGGTCTATTGATCATCTACATCGTTTTAGATATGGGTCTGGATTTACAGGCTACCAGATTGATGCATTTTACTTTAAAAAAAAGGTACACAGGTTATTATCCCCAGGCAGCATTCTGAGATCTGACATAACTATGGGGCCCTTTACACGGTGAAAACGTGACGGTTTTCCCCTTTATGGTTTCAAAAGTTAACACATTCAGACGCAATTGATTTGAAGACTTCACTCGTGCACAAGTTTTCGGAGAGAACGGGCCGAAATCGCTGTAGTAAGCATGCTGAGCCAATAGTCGGCGGAGACACTTAGCCTAGTAGATAGCTCTTCCGGTACAATTTGATGCATAACACCCATAAAACCTTACTGTAACCGAAAATGAATGCCACTAACCTTCATGAAGCGGTTGGTGTAAGCTTGGGGTTACAAGTATTGTAAATGACAAGCTTTCTGTCCTCTTATTTCACCGCGTTACCTTTCTGTTAGGCGTACTTAAAAATAAGTCAACTCACGTTTGTCAAGTGAAATGCTATTATTGTGAAGCCAGTGAAACGCTTTTAATGTGAAGCCGTAGCCTTAATGCTCTTTTTGTTTGAACAGTAACTTAACCGCTGCACGCTGATCTATAGTGTTTTTTTAATGTAGAGAGAGCGTGTCCCTGGCATTAAAGGTGGTGACACACGTTTTTTTTTGCTAGAAAAACCGGCAGAGCACAAATCTTTCCCCAGCCAAAGTGGCGGGTGGTCTCAATAACTTACTAATCGCTTTTTGGCGAGTGTTATATTTGAGCCCAGCACGACACTCTCCGCTGATCACAGTGACACTGTGCATGTTGTCTTCTAACTTTATAACTCGCATGTGGGTATAATGACAGCAAATGTAATACACTACGCATGTGTGAAGTGGAGCCGTGACGTCAGAGAGACCGGTTTCGCCAGTTTACAAGATACCAAAACAGTTGTGTTTTCCAAAAATTAAAAGTTTGCATTTTCAAGCCTGCGTTTGCTGTTGTCATGTGAATGATATGGGGCATCCGCCAAAGTATCTTCGCGGATGCACCATTTTGTTTTATAGTATAAACAGGACCTAAGCCCAATCTAGAGTATTGGCTTTGCAGATGCTCAACACTGAACAGTCATGAGAAGCAGGTTAGAGGCGAGACTAGTCACACACACAAATGCAAAACACAGCAGGCCATACTGCTGTGCATCTGGGCTGATTCCACCACCATTCAACAGCATTCTTGCAGCGGCTGAGAACAAAAGCAGTTCACTCAAACACAAACACACACACACACACACACACACACAGTAGGGACCAAGAATGAGTACACAACAGGCAACCCCCCCAGCCTGGTTGAACAGAGGGAGCCAAAGAAATACCCCAACTCTCTCACTGCATCTCTCTCATACACATACAGTGTGTGTGTGGAGGGGGGGGCAGTGTGCTGGCATTTGGCACGAACAGATGCTAACAAAGCCCTAGGGACCGCTGAGATGAAGGAAAGCGAGGAGGAGGGTGGAGGAGGGAGAAGAGAGGGGGTTCAGACAGCCTGTGGAGCATGGCGCTCAGAGAGAGAAGGAGAACAAAACCAAACCCGGCCCATCCCCCTCCATGTGGAGGTCAATGTGCTCTGCAGTGAGGTTAGCCTCTGCAAGCAGCAACGGCACACCATGCACGTTATCACTGCTGCAGTAAGAATCCAGTTCAGCTTCATACCACCATTAACTCATTATAGTGGGTAGGTTACAGTCAGATTGATCCAGGCCTTCACCACCAAGGTTGTTTTTAATGGAAGTGTCAACTTTTTCAAAGAGATCTTTTTAATGAAACAGGCCATCCATATAATCAGATGCAGCTTTATTGGAAAACCATCGAGCAAGCAAATCAAACATTTTCAGAGATATGGATATTTTACTAGTTTCACCCATGTCCCACACACAAATGGGTTCAAAAGCCTTGTTAGCACCATGACTTTAAACAAGGTATCTGTTGTCCAAAGAAAAATCTAAAGAAATACAATTCAAAAACCAATATCTCTAAAGCTCCCGAACAAATTAACAGTTTCACTTAGCTGGTGTATGTCATTTGCTAGAGACCCTTAAGGCCAGGACACACCGGTCCGACTACCCGAAAATGGAGTCTGCCGATTCAGGCAGCTCCAGTCTGCCCGACGCGAAACAAAAAAGTGCCAAGAACACACCGAGCCGACTGCTGACTTTCCATACGCTCTGCGCTTGCGCGGGACGTAATGTCTCCATAACAGCAGGCGGCGCTAATCTGTATTGTGGCCCAAAAAAATACGGAAGCCGGAAATGATGGGAAAGCTCTCTAGACCATAAACATAGATAGAAATACATATTTATATTTATGGACCATAAAGAGCACCATTTTTAGCAGAGAGCGTCGAGCATGGTGTCGAGCAGTCAACAAGGGTTGATGCATGTGAGTACTCGCTGAACGAAGCAAACAAACACATTAAAACAATGGCTAACTGTTGTTAGCTGTTTGTGCTACCCGCCTCACTTCCAGGCTTCACTGATTTGCTAGCCCTCCACCAATCAAATTGCTCCTGCCCGCCGCCGATTTGAACATGTTCAATCGGCTCAAAAGAAGCCCGACGACATCTACGACGACCGACGTCACGGCACACACCAAACAGATTCGTGTCCCGCCCCTTCCAGACTCTCCGACGGCGATAATCGGGCCGGTGTGTCCGGGCCTTTATGCAGAAGAGGGACAAACAGAAAACCTGACTGCTATTCCTATAGGTATTTCATAATTTACTCAGAGATGGATGGTTCCATAGTTAGCCTTATAGGCTGAAATGAGCTTGTAGAGCCTTTTAACCAGCTTTACATTAGGAAAATGTGGTGCTTATAATCATTGTCCAATACATTCAATATCTTTGAGTGATGTGTCCTGTTTATTCGTTGCCGGTTCTTGCTCACCGTAGCACATGCAATTCAGTTACGTCCATTTTCCATATCAGGTGTTATATTCAATTCAGTTTGTTCAATACAAACAATTCCAGTGACTCGCCACACTGACAGGGTACAAAACGGTTTGCCGTCCCAAATAACACACACCTGGCCCTGCCAGGTGATTCCATTTATGCCTTCCCATGAGCCAATGCTCCATCCAGTGGTCAAACATAAACCTGCATATTCACCAAATAAAACAAAACAAAAGGAGTAGCAGAATAGTGGATGCATATGGCCTTTACCACAGTATAACTGCTCCTAAAACCACAATGTAGTTTTTTTTGCACAATGTCATGTCAAATAAACAACATACAATAGGAGTTTTTTATGGAGCCGATCCAATCTCCGGATTATATACTGTGGTAGGCTCAACACATCCTGTACTATGGACACACAGTAGGGATGTCAATATGCATAATGAGGATAAGACGTATGCAAAAACACAATTAACTGTCATCCAGTTTGGAGGGTCAGCCTGAGTTAGGCAAGATTTGTGTGGTGCCGTATGCCTTCCACTTCTTAACAATTATCTGAACGGTATCAGAGGGATAGTAAAGCCTTTACATTTTTTATATCCTTTTTTGTCTCCTAACTTGTGCCTTTCCACAATGTACTACCCCTGAGGTCTTTTGAAAGCACCTTTCCAAGCATGGTCAATTCTTCGCGTTACCATGCACTACTAGAAGTGGAATCTTCAAGGGACAGTTGATTTTATTCTTAAATAGTCAAAACGACTGTGATTTATGTCAGGTGGAGACCAATTAACTTGGTGTGTGATCTGGAAGGTGATTGCTTACACATAATAATATTACTCATGGTTATTCTATAAGGGACTGATACATTTTCTAACCTTGCAATTCTAATTTCAGAAATTGTAAGGGCAATCATTTAACTCGAATGTAGTTACTACAAATAAAGCTGGAAAAATATGGATTGTATGGACAGCTGTGTGGTATATGGCCACCTGCCTGCACTAGATAGTGAGGTATTTGTGTGCATGCAGTAAGCAGGTACACAGCCAGACTCCACACCAAATGTCCCCTTCAGCCTTCTCTACAAGCCCTTCACTGAAAGCTGGTAACCTTTATGATCCTTTTAATACAAACAACCGTAGGCTACTATGCATAGGCTACTTGTTTTACCGGATTGCCCGTTGGACACATCAGACGAGTCCCAGTTGTTGCTTTCTTCAGCATCACACACACACACACACACACACACACACACACACACACACACACACACACACACACACACACACACACACACACACACACACACACACACACACACACACACACACACACACACACACACACACACACACACACACACACACACACACGTGCCCCTCGAAACTGTAACATGGCTGCAGCCTCAAGGGCCGCATCAATTTAACAAGAAGCATGCAAGGACCTTTTTCTCATTGCTTTTAAAATGGCACACTGTAGACTACAGTGTTTGGGAGGTAATTAACATAACGGCGCAGGGGAGGCCTGCTCTGTGAGGCGTTTCCCTGTCAAAAGCAGATGCTTAAGGTGCTATCTGATGCTAATCGATGATGAAGGGAGCTGCACCTGTCTCCATATAAAACCCATAAGAAGGATCAAGACGTTTTTTTAAAGATTGACAATCTATAAATCCTCTTTCATGTTCGGGGTTCTAAAGCAAAAAGAACGCAATGACAACTACACAGCGAGCAGGTCCAGATGGCTGCAGCAGTGACCGAACTGTCAGATGTCCCATGCAGCGGAAGCTCAAGTCCCGCAGTCACTAACGGTAGGCTAGTAGGTTACCAGCCTACCGTTAGTGAGACATAGGCTGGTGGGCGACCAGCCTATGTCTAGCAGATTAAGAAAAGAAAAGAAAAGCGCATCATCAGCGGCTATATGGAAACCCGTTCCGAGCAGTCACCTCCCCGGTGTATCTGAGCATGACTCACCCGGCCATGATGCAGAATATCCCGATGTATAGGTCCGTCTTCCTCAGTACCATCCACACCAGCGAAACCGCTCTGAGACTGACTGTCCGCTCTCCGCCTTCTCTCCACTCTACTCGCTGCTGCTGCTGGAGCCGCGCGCTCATGTGACCGGGGTCGCGCGCAGGGGTCCGCGAGGACAGTGCAGCCTACTGGAGATCCCTCCCTACTACCGCACTGAGAGCTGCTACCAACGTAATACCCGCTGCAGATTTCAAAAATGTAATTGAATACATCCTATTGAAATGTGTGTTTGCACCACATAGGCCTATGAATTAATATATTTGATTGATAGCAGCAAATAGGCTCCTCAAATCTTAAAACGATTTAGTAAATCATGAAAACAAATGAAAATCAAATTTTGGGGCAGTAAGATGGCCCAGGGAAAAAGGGGTCCGACCATGGGGTCCGACTAGTGACCGCAAGGTCGCTGGTTCGATCCCCTGCATTAGACAGGTTATTAAATCTACCATGCCCACCATCTCTACCATTAAGAGCTAGTCACTTAGCCCCAAACGTCTCCAGCAACGTTGTACTATGGCTGACCCTGCACTCTGACCCCCTCTGAAGTGTGGTAACTTGAGAGGGGATATGCGAAGAATGAATGTCAATATACCTAGTGTCAATTGACAAATAAAGAAACTTAACTTAACTATTGGGTTGAAACTTGAGAGACAGATGTCTGAATATGTGTAGAATATTAAAGAAAGACATGAAGGATTAAACTGCTGTAGACATACACTCACTAGCCGCTTTATAGATACACCTTGATAGACCAGATTGAACCTCCTTTTGCCTTCTGAACTGCCTATATTCTTTGTGGCATACTTTCAACAAGGTGTTGGAAACATTCCTCAGAGGTTTTTGTCCATATTGACATGACAGCATCACACAGTTGCTGCAGATCTGGCGGCTGCACATTCATGATGTGAATCTCTGGTTCCACCACATCCCAAAGGGGCTCTATTGGGTTGAGATCTGGTGACTGTGCAGGCCATTGGAGTACAGTCAACTCACTGTCATGTTCAAGAAAGCAGTTTGAGATGATTTGAGCTTTGTGACATGGTGCATTATCCTGCTGGAACTATATAGCTATAAGAAGCTGGGTACACTGTGGTCATAAAGGGATGGACATGGTTAGCAACAATACTCAGGTAGGCTGTGGCGTTTTAACGATGCTCAATTGATACTAATGCCTCGTTTCCACCAAGTAGAGCGTCTCTGTGCATTTACCGGTGTGATACGCTCACAACAACACAGGGGGAATAAATAAAGAAGTGGCTGGTTTGACCAAGCAAAAACAAGAGACCGCTGGCTTGACCACAGTTGTTCCACAGCCTGATAATTTGACCCATATTCTGGTGGCGGCTAACGCAGTCCAGCCTAAACCCCGCCCCACCAGTAAGGGTAGGGTCATAAACCCCGCCCTACCAGTAAGGGTAGGGTCAGCGGCGGAAACACCACCGAAATTCTTAAAAGTGAGCTGTCCCGCTCTGAGCCGCTTCGACCCGACCCGCTCTACTCGGTGGAAACGAGGCATAAGGGGCCCAAAGTGTGCCAAGAAAATATCCCCCACACATTTACACCACCACCACCAGTTGATACAAGGCAGGATGGAGCCATGCTTTCATGTTGTTACATCAAAACTGACACAGAGACTCATCAGGCAAGATTTTCCAATCTTCATTGTCAAATTTTGGTAAGCCTGTGCAAATTGTAGCCTCAGTTTCCTGTTCTTAGCTGACAGGAGTGGAACCCGGTGGGGTCTTCTGCTGCTGTTTATGTACTGTCATACTCTCAAACAGAAATTACTATTCTCTCTAACACACACAAACACACCATCAGGCACCATCATAGGCTACTTTATTACACACACTAGCATATGGGCTATGGCTTGAATTCAAACATGGGGTGCCTTGTTTATGTTTATATTACATTAAGAACTACCTCTGACAAAGTACTGTGTGTGTGTGTGTGTGTGTGTGTGTGTGTGTGTGTGTGTGTGTGTGTGTGTGTGTGTGTGTGTGTGTGTGTGTGTGTGTGTGTGTGTGTGTGTGTGTGTGTGTGTGTGTGTGTGTGTGTGTGTGCAGTGTCTGAACTCATGGGCAGAAATATCTGTCACCTGAAATTTTATTTGATCAACTTAAATTTGAATTATTGCGAGATGCACACATTTGGTTCTGTGAGGAAGAGCAATCGAGTGCAGAGCAAGGATCCAGGATGATACGCTGGAGAGTGACACAGCATAACGTCTCTCCTCAGGTAGGCCAATGTTACATCTGCATTTAGTCTTAGACTGACTGTCTCCGGCTCTCCGCCACTAAATCCAACATACATATTTGCATTGTAGTTAGTTTACTCGGTTACAGAATCCACAGTCACATTAATACAACACTGTGCAAATGTTCAACATTCTGCAGACAATTCTCTATACGATGCAAGGCTAATATTCTCGAAAACAAATCTGCTACAGGCCATCTCTTATGGTGAAAATCACATTTTATTTTTTCAATTCTCAAATGAAAAAAATCTCAACATCAATTGTGGTGTCAATAACTATACATATAACTTTTTAAATTAACATACGCGTCATCAACATGAATATCAAAAAACAAAAATAGGCTGCAGATTTTTAAATGAAACTCCATACCAACTAGAAACAATGTAAACATAACAGGAGTAGAAATGAAAAGCCCTGATGGTGGTGCTAAAGCATTAGGATATTCCACTTTGGATTTCTGCTGCACAAAACATTTTATGACATTTGGGATACAATTATGTTCAAGTGAACACATGTTCCTGTCATTTTTACAAAACTGGCCTAGATTTAACATTGGTTATACTGTAACTTAAATAGCCACCTATCTTCAGTAGGGCCTAAATTTTCCAAAAACAAATTGTTTAATACAAAACATCCCACGTGAAAGTGCTACACATGGCTAACTGGCTCATCTTACTCTACTCTCATCCCTATTCACCAAGAGCTCAGCGCCTAGCCTTCTTACTAGCAAAGTCACTGATCAAATCTTTGAAGTCCAGCTTCCTAGCCAACTGACTTTCAATGGACAGTATTGCAAGATTGCAAAGCCTGTCCTGGCACATAGTGGACATCAAATAGTTTTTTTAATCAATTTAAGCTTACTGAATGCTCTCTCGCCACCTGCAACTGTCACCGGCAGGGTGCAAAATATATACGTAAAGCAATGCACACTCCTCCAAAAATGCTTTGTAGCTGCATCTTGTAAATTGCATTCAGGAGACCCAAGTTGGTGGGGAAAGGGCAGCATATACTGTCATCTGCTGTGTCTATGGAGTCTCCATCCTCAACATATATATCTCTACTATCTTTCACCTCTTCCTCCACTTCCACACTCCTCCCTGACCAAACTGAAGAGGGCCCTGGCTCTGCAGAGTGTACATGACACATATGATAATATACTATTTAATCATCATTGGCTATGTTGAAAAAAAGTGTTTGAAGTGCTTCCTACGATTAGAAGATTAGAAATCTTTATAAAACTTGTTTAAAATTAAATATGTGATTGTTAAACTATAGGCTCCCATATTCACTCACTCCCATGTTAAACTAGACTGTTGGCAACATAAGACATTTTCTGTTTCCCCAATAAAGCTTTATTTTTGAGATATCACGAAAAATATACAATGTACAGGATATTGAAAAGATGTCATAAAATCAGCAGCTCTGAAAAAAAAATCTAAAGCATAACCTCACCTCCTACTTCAGATAGGACTGGTTCAGGTTCAATTTTGGGGGGGCAGAACAGCTGAGCCTGAAGATGGATCTGATCCTGACATCAGGGGGCAGGGACAACTTATTTAGTATGAATAGCTTGCTAAAAGTTTACCTGCATTGATTTAATATCAGCTAGAGGAGCAAAATACAAAAACTCTGAATTTTAGCTAGCTTGGTGAATTAGCCTATACTTGGCAGTCATTAGTGGGAAAATAATACAACACTCATCGACTACACTCACCTTTTGGGCTGGAAAAGTGTGTGACATACTGTCGCCCTTTAATTCCTCTATCTTTCTTTTCTTGTACAGAGTGCACAGAGTTTACTTTTTGTCAGAAAACTTTTAAATGAACCATTAATTTTATTTATTTTACGTTAGATACAATGTTTTATTAATGGAGATTATTGATTAACGATGACAGGTTTATTTAAAAAAAAAAAAATCCTTAAGTTCTAATATTTTTGGGCCCCTGCCAGTCACGGGCCCTTAGAAACTTTTCACCCCATTACGGCGCCCCTGCCCGTTGGAGTGCCCGCATAGTGGCTGTTAAAACAGTTGCAAATCACTTACCATCACTCCTAGAATAAGACAACTAATAATACATAATTTACATAATAATACTCTGACTTAAGTCGTTAATTGTAAAAAAGGAAACAAATTGGGTGTACCAGGCACCGTAAAGAACACTGAAAAAACAAGAAGGTGGCAATGAATGGGGTAGAGGGGCCCACACCGATATTCTTTCAGGGGGCCCAGAATTCCTAGCAACGGCCCTGATGCAGCCAACATGATTTATGATATGATTTAAGGCTACTCTATGCTCCAATTCCGTGCGTAAATAGAGACGTACGTTTACAACGTTATATCCGTCACTGCCCTCATACTTCCATGCGTCCTTTATGTTGGAATGGACATTAAGCAAATCAACCATTAGTGGGCAGCAGCGTCGCTCAGAGTAAAAAGTTACTCAAATAGGAAGAAGAAGAGTCAAACAGTGAATTGACTGGAATACATATTTTATAATAGGTCCATGGAAGAAACTACGGTGGCGCTGAGCATTCACCAAATAAAAAAAAGTTTCAGAGCAGGATCTCGTAATTACGAGATAATATCTCGTAATTACGAGATAAGGATCTCGTAATTACGAGATAAGTATCTCGTAATTACGAGATAAGTATCTCGTAATTACGAGATAAAGATCTCGTAATTACGAGATAAGGATCTCGTAATTACGAGATAAGGATCACCCTCTCATTCATCAATAACGATGTCTGTGTGTGTGTGTGTGTGTGTGTGTGTGTGTGTGTGTGTGTGTGTGTGTGTGTGTGTGTGTGTGTGTGTGTGTGTGTGTGTGTGTGTTTGTGTGCAGACGAGGTGAACCTAGCCATAGGAAAACGTAGGCAATAGCCTTGGTTTCCGGACTACAATGGGCCCCATAATCAATACAATTATTTTAAATATTTGTTTACTGTTCATTCATTAATCAGCGATCGCATTGGGAAATGAGGGACACACTTTCACTTTTTATATGCAGTTTGTTCATTATGAGCCACCGGAGCCACCGTACTGTGTTGCCTCATCCAATCAGAATGCCCAGTGGGCTAGTTCACTTTTACCTCCTGTTTGTTACTGTATCGGAACGCAGTTTTATTGAATGCTTTGATTAAATGCAGTCGTTAAACTCGGTGTAATCCATGACTCATACAAACACATAAGAACTTTCTACAAGGAGGGCATGACAATGAGTATAGCCATGTCAACTTTGTGCAGATATGCAGTCACTGGGACTATTCAGGAGAAAAGCCCAGTCGGACCTCAGCAGCTGATCACGGGCGTAAAGCCGAAAGTGTGTCCCTCAGTAGCCTACCCGATGCGATCGCTGATTAATGAATGAACAGTAGCCTAAACAAATATTTTAAATAATTTTATTGATTATGGGGCCCATTGTAGTCCGGAAACCAAGGCTATTGCCTACGTTTTCCTATGGCTAGGTTCACCTCGTCTGCACACACACAGACATCGTTATTGATGAATGAGAGGGCGATCCTTATCTCGTAATTACGAGATCCTTATCTCGTACACGAGATCTTTATCTCGTAATTACGAGATAATATCTCGTAATTACGAGATCCTTATCTCGTAATTACGAGATAAGTATCTCGTAATTACGAGATATTATCTCGTAATTACGAGATACTTATCTCGTAATTACGAGATATTATCTCGTAATTACGAGATCCTGCAGTGAAACTTTTTTTTATTTGGTGAATGCTCAGCGCCACCGTAAGAAACAGCTTTAGCGATATACTACTGTAGCAATGGAAGAGGCTAAACTGGAGGCTGTATTATAGACAGCGGGGGTCTGTGAGGACATTAATCACGAGTCACGACATGTCAAACAAACTAGTCTCGCACGGACCTCCGGTACTTCTCTATTGCTGCCGTCAGCCTGCCGTCTAGCTGACAGCCTGCCGTCTAGCTGACATTCTTCCCCGTGCGATCCCCGCTCATGCTGCTCTGTTGTATGGAGGACGAAACCTGCCATATGTATAAATAAATAAATGAATAAATAAATGAATAAATACAGGAATAAATAAATAAATAAATAATTAAATACACGAATAAATACATAAATAAATAATTAAATACATGAATAAATAAATAAAAGAAGGAATAAATAAATACATAAATAATTAAATGTCATTTATTTATTTATAGATTTATTTATTTACACATTTATTTATTTATTTATACATGTATTTAATTATTTATTTATTTATTTATTCCTTATTTTATTTATTTATTTGTGTATTTAATTATTTATTTATTTATTTACACATTTATTTATTTATGCATTTATTAATTTCTACATTTCCACATTTCCTCATTTATTTATTTATGCATTTATGTGTCCATATGCTAATGAGGTAGGAGGGACTTGCCTCAGTCTCATACAGGATTGGTCACAGGGTACGGATCTAAAGAACCAATCACAAGCCTGCGCGTTCTCTCCCCTGTGTACGAGCCTGAGCGCATTCACGGAGGGCAGAGAAAGCGTTGTTGCCATGGTAGTGCGTGACAGTGGACTAGACCTAGCCGAGGACGAGGTAGCCTAACAAGTTTGCACAATGGAAGAGAAACAAACCGGTAGACAGAAGTTACCACTGCCACCGTTACTTGCCCCTGCTCACCGTTTACAAAAGGCAAAGAAAAGAAAGCCAGAAGCTGAAAAGGCATCAAGAAAAGAGCAGTTAGGTCTACATACAGCTCGAGGACAAACGCGAGTCAACATTGGAATCACTGTTCAATGATGGCAACAGCTGAGGAAGTTGAATGGCTTGACAAGTGACGCCATGGTTGCCGTCTTTCTCTTGTTGGACAGGTAAGCCTTTGTTTCGTTTCCTGTAAAATGTGTGTTATGGCGAAGTCTAGCCAAGGAAGCTATTTATGTTGCGTTAGCCATATTAGCCCGATGCTAACGTTAGCTCCCCAGTCGTTCTAGGCTAGTAGGCACATTACAAGCTGCATTAGCTAACGTTGCCATACTATATTATTAGTCTAATGTTATGTGGTCGTCAGCGTCTGAACATGTGTCATTTTAGTATTGGCTTTTCAAAATGTGCTGATGCAGTGTGTGTTTTTCTTTTTTTAATTATTGTTTTATAGTTATGACAACAAGGCTAATTCCTCAACACTTGAAACACCGATCGATGAGACCACCTCCTCCTCCATTTCTCGACAAACTACAATGTCTCATTCACCGGTAAGAACACACCTAATATTATAATGCTAACTGTTTAAAACAAACATGATAAGGCCTACTCTGCCGTGCAAAGGCAAAAGACCGTAACTTCAATTTTTTCAAAAATGAGTTTTTGTCATTTTTGTAACACTGGTCATCAGTTTTATCATGTGAACAAAAATCATGAGTAAATTTTGTTGTTTTCTTATCAAACTAAGATGCTGTTTTAACCGTATCTTCAAAAAGCAGGGGGAAAACAAAGCCAGAAGACCGTAACATCAGTTACGGTCTTCTGGCTTTGTTTCGAACGTTAGAATGAAGTTACTGCTGAGTTACGGCACTCTGCCTTTGTTTTTCCTATCACTTACTGTTTGCCGCGCTGGAGTTACAGTGTTCTTTTGCCTATATATCGTATGTAATCAAAGCACTTCTGTCACAAACCTTAACTTCAATAAAGTGTAAAGCAAACTGTTTGTCTGATTGTTTAAGTCTTCTATAACAACAACATTAAGAATGGCCTGTTCTCGAGGGAAAATGATGGTGGAGATGGCTTTGAAACGTAAACACCAAGATCCAGGTAAGGATGATGAAGATACACGGGGGGGGAGATGTAATAGATATGCAATGTACTTCAGGTTTTGTGAAATTCAGCTAGTAGCCTTGTTAGCTAGCTATCGATGCAAACAAGTTGGGCTAGCTATTACTTGTAAAAACAAAACACATCTGTATCATATAAGGGAACACGTTAGATGGCTTGCCAGCTGCAAGACACCAAATCAAAGACTGAATACTAGTTAGGAAGGACACATTTTCACGGGCCATACAGTTTAGAGCTAGCTGACAATGACAGTCCAGTCCACTCATTGACAGAAAACAACGCAAGCGAGTTAGGGGCGCCTGCCGCCTGGCGACACACCTCCCGGCTCGGAGAAAACATAGCCTGAACGAAAACAAACCAACCCAGCAGAGAGAATTGAGATAGCACCTCACCTTTTCTTGAAATCTGGTCAAAATCAATGTAAAAAAAACATCCATTGAGGAAACAAATCCATTGTCTTAATCCATAAAAAGTTATCATCATCAGTAGGCTATTATTAGACGATTCGCTGCCTTTCAATGGCCTGTTGTCCGGAGTAGTGCCATAAAGTGATTAGCTGCCATAAAGTGATTTCGGTCTCACGGCACTTGCTGAACGACTTTAAAACATATGTAGCCTGTTTATGGCAGTCAAAGTAAAAGTAGCAAACAAACAGTGCCTTGTAGCTATGACTATTATAGTCTGGGCATTTTTGCAGAAATTTGCGCTCGCACACATACGTAGGCTACGCACACACACGTACCTGAGCAGCACACCCCCCCCCCCCCCACACACACACACACACCTATGCCTGTGATGTGTGGGGTCAAGCAATGGTTTAGCAAACAAAACACGATCCTTTCTTGCAGACTTTTAGCCATTTTAGTCTGAGAGAGACAGGGAGCATGATGAGGAAGCAGAAGGCTTTACTTAAGAAGCTTGTGAGCTCATTTTGAACCACGTTCAACAAAAATGCATTGTATGCATCTGCAAAGATCACTCCATAATTACCTGTCTGCCTGCAACTGAGGGGCACATCCAGGCTGACTTAATTCTAAAAAGTTAATTTTAAAAAGGGAAATGTGTTTAAATGTTGTACTGTAATGTTTATTATGTCAGTTAATGAGTTGGAATAAAGTTGACTAAAAAACTGAGGTTCTTCACTCAACTTTGACATACAAATCTCTGATAGGCCTAAGTCATATAGTTAAATAAGGTAAAGTCATTTTTTTTAAAGGCAATTTATACTTTATAGGCTTTAAAAAAACACCAAACCGGTTGGGGTCAATATGACACCAGAAGACAAAGGGTGTATCAGTCGGGAGGACATTACGAGGGTTAAGAAATGAGACAAAATGTAATTTCCACAACAGTCATTTCCATCACTTTTCTTCATTTTTTATATATGTTTATATGCATTATATCACTGAAACATATGCATATCAAATTAAAGAGTTAAAAAAGGGTTATTAGCTCAATCATATACACATTATTCAACATTACTTTTTGTCATGTAATTTCCATCACATTCTGTCGTTTCCACCATAAAGTCATTACCATTACAACACATATGTTTAAGTAAAAATCACAAATAATAAACACAATAACATATTTCTTTTTAATAGTTTTTAAAATTGTATGGCCTCTAGTTGAAGAATGACCCATGTGCTTCTAAACAAAATGGATATGATTTACAGACAACCTTTTGTATATGATACTAATATTCATTATTAGCTGCTGTGTCTAATTTATTTTCTTTTATACTTTTCAGTTTCTTCTATTCCTGGAGCAAGTGAGCCAAATGATTGCATGCCCCCTGCAAAACTGGAAGCAACCGAGTGGACAGTTCTCGACAGTTATCTTGACCTCACTGATGAGTTGTTTTGTGGAGCAGATGACCTGTTGACGAGCACACCAGACACCACTCCTTTGCGACCTATGACACCAGAGCTTGCCCTTGCTTCTCTGACTGCACTGGAACAGGTCCTTGTTTCGGTTATTTCCGAGCCTACACTGACAGCACTTGAGCCAGCAATTGAGCCAGTGATTGCCCACGTCACAGTACCCGACCCAGTTCTTCCACCAGCGACACCAGCCGCTGCCCCAGAGAACTTGCCACCATCTGTCCTTCATCCAAACACTCCTGCTCCTCCATCAGAGCCCACTAATCGACCTCCAATGAGGGGACCATGTGGAATGAAGTGCCGAAGGCAATGCGCAGGAAAATTTTCTGAAGACAGGCGGCAAGAAATTTGGAGCGAATATTGGAAGATGTCTTATGGACAGAAACGGGCCTTTATGTTTCATACAGTTAATCAGGTTCCAAAGGCAAAGGTCAGTGCCAATCCCAGTCGGCGGAGCAGGTCTTTTGTGTACAGGCTGCAGGATACACACAAGACCCCGCAGCAAGTCTGTAAGCTGTTTTTTCTTTCAACGCTAGGCTACCATCCAACTAACGATAGCCTGGTTCTGTCTGTGATGGGCAAAGAAAAATCGACTGCTCTAGCTCCACCTAACGACCAAAGAGGGAAACACGAGCCTGCCAACAAGCTGGATTTGAAGCCGGTGAAAGACCACATAGAGTCGTACCACCCATCTATCAGCCACTACCGGAGGGAACACGCACCACTCCGCCGCTATCTTCCGAGCGATGTCACCATGAAGCTTATGTTTGCCGACTTCATCGACAAGGGGAACCACTGCTCTTACGAGACGTACCGTAAGGCAGTAAAGTCAGCCAACATAAGTTTTGCAAAACTTGGAGAGGAGGAGTGCGAGCACTGTCTGCTCCAGGACCAGCACATGAAGGCTGATCATCAGGGGGAGGCTGCAGATGATTGCCCTCAGTGCGAGAGGTGGCGCCTGCACAAATCGGCAGCTGTTGAAACCAGGCTGCATTATAGGGCAGATGCAGAGAGGGAATGGCCTCAAAATACGGCAGTCCGAAGTGTCGACCTTCAAAAGGTCATTATGCTTCCACGTATGCCTGGGGTGAAGTCAGCCGTTTTCACCCGACGCATCTCTGCATATCACGAAACCTTTGCTGCAGTTGGAGCCATGAAGACCAAAAAAAAAACCATCTCCGTTGTCTGGCATGAGGGTGTTGCGGGGCGAAGTGCCAAAGAGGTCACCAGTGCGTATGTGGCAGCTATACGAAAGGAGCGGGACACCAAACATGTGGTGTACTGGGTGGACAACTGCAGCGCCCAAAATAAAAACTGGTGTCTGCTGTCATCACTGGCTACACTAGTCAACTCAGACACAATATCTGCCCATGACGTGACCCTGAAATTTTTTGAGCCTGGGCACACGTTTATGAGTGCAGACAGCTTCCACCATGGCGTGGAACAAGAGATGCGGCGCAGACCAGGAGGGGTAGTCTTCGATTTTGCAGATTTTGTATCAGTGGTTGCAAATTCTAATTCCAGGAAAGTGGAGGTGGTGGAATTGAAGAATGAAATGATCATGGCCTGGATCGATGGCCATTCTGCAGCCAAGGCGAAGAAGATGCCCAGACTGGCTGAGATTAAAGTCATTCAACTTCGACGTGGGTCAATGTCCATGTTTGTGAAGAAATCTCATGGGGAGGAGGACTTCACTGAGCTGGACTTCCTACAGAAGAAGTTCGGGTCCTTCGTACCAGCCACCTTGAGGCCACAAGACTGGGGTGTAGAGGAGGCCAAGAAGACGGAGATCCTGAAGAATCTGGTCCCACTTATGCCGCCAACCAGAAGAGTATTCTGGAGCTCGTTGGCTGTCAGAGGCCTCAATGAAGAGTATGAAGAGTAGTCTCTCTCTCTCTCTCTGTAAAAAAACAAATAAAAAAAATTAAATGAAATAAATAAAATAAATACATTTCTATTCCATAAAAAATGTATTAATGCAGTGTTTTTTCATCGAATCTAGAAAAATGCACATAATGTCATCCAACACAACCATATTCCAATAAGTTTTATCAAAATGATGAATGGCATATAGAGGACATTTTACTGACATCCAATATTGCAAATGTAAGAAATATAGATGGAAGGTTACCTTAAAGTGTTATTTTATCTCAAAGAAGTACAACAATAAGGTTTTTAAAATGAAAGGCTAGATAACACTGTACTCAGGTTATTATATAGTAGGTCTATAAAAATAACTCAAACAGAGCTATGCATTCATACTATACAGAAGAAATAACCTAAAGTAACATACAGAATATTGCACTCAGACAAATTAAACAAAAACAACATGAATAAGAGCAGATCACGCAAAAGGCAAAGCCAATCGGGCCGCCTGCAGGTCAGAATGGTTACATTGGGACATTTCCCTCTCACGTGGAAAGCTATCAATTAACTACCATAGCAACCTAAACAGCGCTGCTTTAACTTAGCTTAAAACCAAGGACATTTGACATCAAACTGGCACACACAAATGTGTGATAAAACTCACAATAAAGAAAACAAAGCAGCAGGTACTTACTTTATCAATTACTTAAAATCCGGAGTATATTCACAGGAACACAGGAAACAGCCAGATATAAGTTGAGTCAGCTGGTGCACGCTGACATGAAGCTCCCACTTGCTATATGGTCTAGATGCAGCCGCTGCCGGCTACCAGTGCAGCTCGGCCAAACATGCCAAAAACGCCCATATCTGCCAAACACGCCCATATCGGCCAAAAACGCCTACAGCTTGTTGCTATGGTTGCTCTGCACTAAGCTGTGTGACGTTCTTCCTGTTCCGTTCTGTTGGTTAATATCGCGCTAGCCAGCTAGCTGCTCTTGCTGCCGTCGATGTTGAGACCATTTCACCAGCAAAATGTTTAAAACAGGACATTACAGCACAGTTAAAAACAAGAGAATCAGCATCCGCAACATTAAACATGAATACTAAGTGCTCATAGTACAGGAGTTACGTCTCCAGCGAAGGAATGGATTACAACAGTCAGCTGGGACTGAAACAGACACCCCCCTGCTCTTCTATATCAGGTAAGTCAATACAAATGTTTTATTCGCCTACTTCGTTACCTAATGTTATGTTTGAGTTATTCAAAGGATTTTGTTGGTTAGAAAATAGCTTAACGTTACAGACCAAATAGCTTCTTTATAAGTCTTATCTGAATGATAATTAGTATATGATAAAAATGATTAACATGTGTTTGTTTGTATATTAAATTAGACTGGCATCTGGTCAGCATATGAGGTAACAGGTTAGGTGTTACTGTTAACATTATTTTGGTGGCAATGTATAATTTATTTGACTATGTTAATTAATGACTAACATGATTTTTATGTGATGTGTCTTTTGTGAATAGATTTGCAAGCTACGAACACCTGATGACATTTTGGAGCTTTGCATCAACAAAATGGTCTGGGTCTCCATAGCCAAATCAGCTGCCTAAAGAAATTAAGTTGTCACACCTGCACGTCCTTCAAGTTCAATGGTGCTTTGTTGGTAGTTACATACTTTATAATACATAAACAAGATGTCATTGTATTTGTGTAGACTTAAAGGCTAAACTAGCGACTCAGTCCCCTCAAATACATCAGTGTAATTAAGTGACTGTTTTTCTCTATTTTTAGGTGCACATGAACTTTGTACAACATTCAGTCAAAATCAATGAATATCTCCTCACAATATGCTACCTGTCCGTACTGTCTGAGCGCTGAACAAAAATCTGATGTTGATACACAGCCTACATGCTGTGTTTTCGCACATCATTCTTTTTAGTTTTAGTTTTATGTTTCTGTGTACCTTGTGTTAATGTGTATGCATTACTGCACTGCTGTGTGTCGGCCATGACCCTCTTGAAAAATACCTTTCAGTCAGAAGAAATGGATTAAGGGCAGTTATATATGTTTGATTGCAATGAGCCTCATGAGAGACTCTGCTTCTGTTCCACATAGCGAGTCTCAGAGCTATACATCTGAACATATTTAGTGGGCTTTTTCAAAAAGCTCCAGCTCTTCCATACGTGCAGTAATCACAATTAAACAGTACTTGCTGGGTTGCCAAGGTGGTTGTCCGCAGGTTTGGGGGCTGCCTTTATTTAATATATTGTGTATTTTCTGATAACAAAGGTTTTTTTTGTCCCAGAGAGCCTGCAATTCATATCAAATCAAAGATGTCACTGACCAATGGGTCTGCCATATTCAGTGTCAAAAACTTCTTGTCTGTTTTTGCTACACTTTGCATTTGATGATTTCCCACAAAGTGCAATGTTTCAACATATTTTTAAAACAAAACTCATTTTCATATCATTGTTGAGAAAATATATTCATAATTGTTTTGTCTGTAAATAAACTATTTGAATATTTTTGTCATTGAAGTCCATCATTTAAGAACCTGGGAAAGTGTCTGACTACACAACAACAAAAGCAGAACAGTTCATCAAAATAATATTTTTTTTTTAAGATACTTAGACACTTTACAAAAAAAGTGCATTATGCACATACAATCAGTATGGAAAAGCATGTGAGATGTAATATTAATAATACTTATATAAATATATAGCCTATATATAACATTATTATAATTTAATAATACTTCAGTCTCTTATAATATTATTAGCGACTGAAGGCTATTTACTTTTTATACAGTCACATAACTGTTAAATCTAAACTTTCACGAAGCATCTCAGTCCTGGGTAAAGGAAAGCATATATTGGATCACAAATCATTGCATATTCTTTACTGCCCAATGATCTTACCTTATTTAAATTACTGTGTGGAGGTCTGGGGGACCACTTAAAAAAGCTCACTGCTGCAACCACTAGTCACAATTCAAAAACGAGCCATAAGAATAATCAATAAAGCTGGATATTATGATCACACCAACCTCCTCTTTTTTCCCGCATCATAAAGTTCAAGGACCTGGTTGAATATCAAGTTACACAAATCATGTTCAAAGCTAGAAACAAACTGCTACCAGGTAACATTCAAAAACTTTTTTTTGACAGAGAGGGGGGTTACAATTTGAGGGAACAGTTAAACTTTAAGACACTGGCTGCACGCATGACTTTAAAATGTCATTGCATCTCAATTGGTGGTGTGAAACTGTGGAATGGTATGAGCACGGAGCTAAAGCAATGTCCAAACATGATTCAGTTCAAAAAAAAATTCAAAGCAATGATTTTTAACAGGGATAAGGGAGAGATTTAAGACGGAAAGTAGGGTGAATACAGGCATCTTGGGACACTTTCCGAAAGTATATGTCTTGTTGAAGTTTTAAGTATGATTCAAAGGTCTTTTCCCATCACATGATACCATTCTAAACAGCTTGAGATCTCTACTATACAACAGAGAAGAAAAAATAAGTCAAAATTAAACACTGGATGAATGACTCTTCAGCAAACACACATTAACCCAAAAAACATTTTTCAAGGCATTACTGTCATCTTGGGACACCTGTTATTGGCATCTTGGGACAATTAAAACACATCAAATTGAAGTAATAAAACAGTAGCAATTCAAATAAAAAGCACTTTAATCTCAAAAGAAGGGTGCAACAGATTATCTTAATCATTGTTGAGCTATAATGCCTAGGAAAATCAAAAAAAGTGAACTCAACAAATATTCACTAAAACTACCATTGAGCTAGCTGGCAGTGCTAATGATAAATGTGATGCTAATTGTTTGCTAGCTATTATAAACCGATTTTTTTTTAAATAAAAGCTATTTGGAATAATCAATTTGCAAATTTTACCATCTAAATGTATGAGGACAAAATTCCCCATTAAAATGACTTGAATCACTGTGTCCCATGATGCCAGTAATACACTGTCCCAAGATGCCAATTGGCAATTGGCATCTTGGGACAGTGACAAAATCAAATTTTTAAACAGAAAATAAGATTGATCTGAACATGATTTTTTTTATTCTGATTGACCACTCTATTACCTAACATAATATATACACATTACAAACATCCATACATTTGTTAGATTTTTATGATCTTAACATCATTTACAAGAAAACGCTATGTCATTTGACTTTTCATCTAAATTCACTGCAATGCTGTTGAATATGGCTAGACCATGCCACCAAAAGTGATGTCATGACCACATAACCAATATTTTTTCATTCCAAACTTTCTCATGATTGGATCAGTGTAGGATTTTAGAAATAAAATATTATTCATTAAAAGAAAAACAAGATTAAGCTTAACTGTCCCAAGATGCCCATTGTCCCAAGATGCCAGTATTCACCCTATGTATGTGTGGATATGGATATGTGAGTTGTACAAATATGGAGATATGGACATATGAATTGTGTTGATGCATATGGTGGATGGATGTATTTTTGTATGGATGTATAGTGGATATTTCATTTCATTTTTCGTTTGATTTTTGTTTATCCTCAGGAGACCAATTGAGGGGTGGCCCTCATTTGCAATGGTGTCGAGTATATATGGATATATGGATTGTATAAATATAAAAATAATAATAATAATAATAATATAAAAAATTATTATAAAGTTATTGAGCTGTGGAAAAGGGGTTGGATCAAATAAGTTTATACTTCTTCCTACTCCTTTTCAGGCATATCAATTCAATATGTTATTTGTTTATTTTTTGGGTTTTTTTGTTTATTTTTATTTGTGAAATCATTTGAACATATTTTTTATTGTATTTTCATGCTTTTAATTTGTCTTTTTTTGATATGTCTGAAATAAAATTGAATCAAACAATTGCATAGAAAACCGACGTGATAATGTTAAGTCTAGCAGTAATCATACATGCTCACAGTTTCAATAAGCACTACTCATAAAAGAGGGGTACTACAACTGCTAATAGGGATGCTAAAGGAACACTAGAGCAGAGAGGTGTGTATCTCCTGCTCTGTCCGCAGCTGCGAGGGACTGCTGCGCGAGGACTCTGCTGCCTGTCAGTGCTCTAGGAAGGGGGACAGGCAGGGGAGGCACCCGCTGATCGTTGATTAGAGTAAAGAGCGATACTTGAGCGAAAAAGTCACCAATAACACCAGAAAAAGTAGCTAGATTTGTCTCTGGTCGCTTTTTTGAAGAAAACGTCGCCAGAGGTGTCTGAAAAGTCGGTAAATATAGCGACAACATCGCTAAGTAAGCAACAATGGGACTGAGCTGCGGGCTTGAATTAGTTCTGTAGCGTTACGCATGCGCACGAGCTGTAGGCATTTTTGGCCGATATGGGCGTTTTTGGCAGATATGGGCGTGTTTGGCATGTTTGGCCGAGCTGCACTGGTAGGCGGAAGCGGCTGCATCTAGACCCTTCTCGAGACCCACTTGGACACACGACAGAAAACGAAACTTAGCTCACACGTGACGTACTATAAAACGTGAGCAACGGCTCTTAAAGCGACACCCATAAAAGGTCAAAGCCCTTAATACACAAGGTTCTGTCACCAGGATTTGTTAATATATTGTTTAATGTCTGATTTATGATTTTTTTTTAAATGCTGGAAAAGCATTTTGAAGACATGTACATTATTATGTACTTTTTTTTATTTATTCAATTAAAAAAGCCTGTATCCAAATCTGTTGTGTAAAAACTTTAGAAACTAATATGTGGTAAAAGATTTTAACTCTGGCTTTATCCAACATTTAGATTTTTGTTTGGGAAAAAAAAGACCCAGATTACCCATAATTGGTTACATATTGCCATATTTGCATGTTTATTAAGAGATTAAAGAAAAAATGTAATACAAAAAATTATTGTTTTGATGTCAGTAATCAACTGGCAAAGTATCATGATGATATCTACCTTAACATTTTTACCCTATTCGCCTGGGGTGTCTCGCCTTAAAACTTAATTGAATTTTTTTTTTTTATATTGAATTTATGTAGTAATATGCCTAACTAGACAAAACTCACTAGATGTTATTTTAGGCTATTATTGTTGTCACAGGAAAAGCTGATATAGCAGTCAAGTGCGAAAGTTTGTGAACCCCTTGAACATTTTGGAATTTTATTTATTTTTACCATTAATAATTCATTTTTATCAATGCCAGTATTTTTTATATGAAATAACACATGTTTGTTTATCAATTCAACATTTTTCTTTTCCAGAAATCAATTGTTAAAACAGATAAAACAAATTATTTGACGAATGTTGTATGTGCAAAAGTTTGTGAACCCTGAGCTGCATTGCTTAAATCGAGCAGGTTGACACAATCAGGTGGGCCAAATTGGTTGATGAAATAGACCAATGTAATGAGAGATCTTTAGGAAAGAAATTGGGTGGCACTAGATAAAACAGAGATAAAACCAGGTCAGTTTAGGCTCACCAAAGTGAACCCATACAGGTCAGACATGCTAAAAGGGAAACAAATCTCTGAGGATCTCAGGAATAGAGTTGTGATGCTGCACATTTGTCTGGGGACAGCTATAAATTATTTAAAAAAAAGTTTGAGCTCCATCGGTCCACCGTGAGGCAAATCATCTACAAATGGAGAGCTTTAAGAGTGACTGAACATCTGCCTAGAAGTGGACTTCCTTCAAAAATATCCACAAGCGCCACAAGATAAGTGATTTTTCAGTTAAAAGCCAACCCAAACATTACATCTAGTGATTTGCAGACCTCTCGTGCAGCATCTGGGACAGATGTGCATGGTTCCACAATAAGAAGAAAACTCAGTCAACATGGCTTTCATGGGATGGTTGCTGAAGAAGCCTCTGCTCTCAAAAAAGAACAAAACTGCTTGTCACAACTTTGCCAGAGAGCACCTGGAGATACCTGAAGTCTTATTCTGTGGACAGATTAGTCCAAAATTGAACTGTTTGGTCATAACCAAAACCGCCATGTTTGGGCAAAAACGCAATTTTGCCTACCACCTAGAGAACCTTCTCCCAAGTGAATAATGGTGGTTTCAAATTGTCTGCAAATCTCCAGATGTAATGTTTGGGTTGGCTTTTACCTGAAAAATCACTTTTCTTGTGGCGCTTGAGGATATTTTTGAAGGAAGTCCACTTCTAGGCAGATGTTAAGTCACTCTTAAAGCTCTCCATTTGTAGATGATTTGCCTCACGGTGGACCGATTGAGCTCAATTTTTTTTTTATGAATTTATAACTGTCCTCAGACAAATGTGCAACATCACAACTCTATTCCTGAGATCCTCTGAGATTTGTTTCCCTTTTAGCATGTCTGACCTGTATGGGTTCACTTTGGTGAGCCTAAACTGACCTGGTTTTATCTCTGTTTTATCTAGTGCCACCCAATTTCTTTCCTAAAGATCTCTCATTACATTGGTCTATTTCATCAACCAATTTGGCCCACCTGATTGTGTCAACCTGCTCGATTTAAGCAATGCAGCTCAGGGTTCACAAACTTTTGCACATACAACATTCGTCAAATAATTTGTTTTATCTGTTTTAACAATTGATTTCTGGAAAAGAAAAATGTTGAATTGATAAACAAACATGTGTTATTTCATATAAAAAATACTGGCATTGATAAAAATGAATTATTAATGGTAAAAATAAATAAAATTCCAAAATGTTCAAGGGGTTCACAAACTTTCGCACTTGACTGTAGAGTGATTCAAATCCAAATAGTCAATAGAATAGAAGTTAAGGTCTTTTGCCTTTGTATGACCCATTCTTTTTTTGTAGATAATACAAAGGCAGAGTACAGTAACTTCCGAATAAGGGTCAAAGGTCAAGTTAAAATTCTAGATTTTTGGGGGATAAATAACTTCCTTTTCATACAATAACATGCCAAATTTTCAATAATCTACCTACAACTGATTTGGCAGGACAACAAAATAACTTTGAACTCATTTTTCTCAGTTCTACACTCTGGTGAGTTAAGGTCTTTTGCCTTTGTAGGGCAGTACTGTTAGTAGTGTTTCTCACAGCAGTCAGGCTAGCACATAAGATGGACTGGTAACAGAAATGTAAAGAAAAAGTTCGGCAGTATTGCCAATACAGCATGTTATTTATATCACAGTTTACCCACGTTCATGCATATTTTGTGTAGTACATTACACCTTTTTTTTTTATCATTCATTGTTTTGCTTGTCAGAGCTCACAAGATGAGTTTTGCAAAACTCTAAGGATTGCATATGAGCAGACTGTAGGCCCATATAAGACATAAACCTTACCAGCAACTTTGTGTACTGAGATGCCATGTACCATGAACACACAATAGCCTACCTATTAGAGGACAATACAAAACTTTATTCAATAAATAATAATCATGTATTACTTTACAGGCAAGAATTCAGCTCTGCTTGACATGCGACCCCAGCCTCATGTTGGACCTGCTAACATTGGCATCAGCAGATCCTCCTCCATCGGGCCCTCAGAAGACAGATACACCCACCTGGTGCGTCTGCCAGAGCTGCAGAGAAGTGCCAACAGATGTGGAGCGCAAGTGCTGTGGGCAACAACCTCACTCCTGTATCGCAATGATGCCCCACATCGAGGCATACATTTTGCAAGAGGGGCACCTAAACACGATGTGTTTTGGATGACCATCCAGACCCAGCGGAGATTAAAAACAATTTCGCTATGCAGCATACCGCCAATTTGTTGTGTGGCAATATGGGGCACTGGGAGCAGGGAACAGAGTGGTCATACCTAGTTGCTGTGTGTAGAAAATAAGAGACCGCTTTCCAGATCCACATGGACAATACAAAGGCTTTATACCCAACAGGTTGCAATAAACAAAGTTTAATTTTATCTGTACTTATAAGTTATTTATTACAATGATGTACAGTTGTGTTCAAAATAATAGCAGTGTGTTTAAAAAATTTAGTAAAGATCAAAATCCTAATAATAGCTTTTATTTCCATGCATTGGGGACATTGCACATTCAATTCCAAATCCAAATATGAAGAAACTTTAGTCAAATGTGTCTATATCTTTATAGAAAGTGAAGAAAAAGGAATATTAGACTGTTCATAAAAATAGCAGTGTCTGCATTTTTATTTACAACTCAAACATTTACTGTATCAACTGAAAAATGCATGAAGCTTTAGCTTTCCTATGAATCACTGAACTAATATTTAGTTGTATAACCTCTGTTTCTGAGCATCTGTGTTGCAGGGAACCGACCAACTTATGGCACCTGTGAACAGGTGTTTCAGCCCAAGACGATTGGACTACATTCCACAATTCCTCTGCATTTCTTGGTTTTGCCTCAAAAACAGCATGTTTGATGTCAACACATAGGTTTTCTATTGGATTAAGGTCCAGGGATTGGGCTGGCCACTCCATAACGTTAATCTTGTTGGTCTGGAACCAAGATCTTGTTCGCTTACTGGTGTGTTTGGGGTTGTTGACTTGTTGGAACACCCATTTCAAGGGCATTTCCTCTTCAGCATAAGGCAACATGACCTCTTCAAGTATTCTAATGTATCCAAACTGATCCATGATCCATGGTATGCGATAAATAGACCCGACACCATAGTGTGAGAAACATCCCCATAACATGATGTCTGCGCCACCATGCTTCACTGTCTTCAAAGTGCACTGTGGCTTGAATAGTTAGTCAGACGACCCCCAAACACTGAATTCAAGCCACGGTACACTTTGAAGACAGTCTGAAGACAGACTTTGGCACAGACATCATATTATGGAGATGTTTCTCATACTATGGTGTCGGGTCTATTTATCGCATACCATGGATCAGTTTGGTTACATTTAAATACTTGAAGAGGTCATGTTGCCTTATGCTGAAGAGGAGCATATTCACAGGTGCCATAAGTTGGTCGGTTCCCTGCAACACAGATGCTCAGAAACAGAGGTTATACAACTAAATATTAGTTCAGTGATTCATAGGAAAGCTAAAGCTTCATGCATTTTTCAGTTGATACAGTAAATGTTTGAGTTGTAAATAAAAATGCAGACACTGCTATTTTTTTGAACAGTCTAATATTCCTTTTTCTTCACTTTCTGTAAAGATGAAGAAACATTTGACTAAAGTTTCTTCATATTTGGATTTGGAATAGAATGTGCAATGTCCCCAATGCATTTGCGTGTTTGGAAATAAAAGCTATGATAAGGTACATAGATTTATATTTCTATGTATTCCCAGGAGGAACTGAAGATACTAAGTCCTTTTGTTTTTATATTATGTTCGAATAAAACATGTCAAATGACTTTTAATTTGTTATTATTACGGATATCAAGACATAACATTTATCATCTCAGTAAATGTTGCACAAAATAATTACAACCAATGTTGTGTGACAATATTTTTTTAATTCAATATAAACATGGTCATAAACTTTGTCTAGGGGTCCAGTTTTCGCAGACAAGTCTGGTCTGGCTCTGCATGTGGCTGCATCAGCTGTGGCAACTTGTATTTGTGGCAGTGACTGTCCTTAGGAGAGAATATCAGAAGACAAACACAATGAACAACGGTATTAGTGGTTTAACACAGAGTTGCAGAGAAAATCCTTCATGACGTGGTTTATCCTTACACTTTTATTGCATAGAGAAGCGCTATAAAAATCCAATCCATCATTATTATTGTTGTTCTTCAGATAATAGGTTGACCAGCACTTCTGGATCTGTAATATTATACCTCATGATGGTTGGTGGAACCCGGACACAAATCTTTACACTTTGGCATTCCTTAGACCAGAGCTAAATGGATTTTCATGTGCTGTGTTACATAGCAAAGTTAAACATTTATGATCATACAACAGGGCTCCAGACTAACCTTTTTTACTAGGAGCACTGGCACCCCTAACTCAGAATTTTTAGGGGAGCAAGCAGAAAATTTAGGGGCAAACATTAAATAGACCTGCAACGCATCTATTAAAATGTTTCCCAATTTCAACTATATTAGGCCTATTGATATTGTATTGCCAGCATGTTTTAGACCACACTGACAACAGATGATACAGTTCATTGTGTTTTTGATTTTGCATCACCATGTGAAATCCTTCAGACATTCCTTTGGGGAAAGGATTTTTTTTTGCCCATTTTCACCACAACCACTTCTACATGCGAGCCCTCTGATTTTTCTTACTCTATCTCTGCTGACTCCTGTAAGGAAAATAGCCTAGTTATTGGCCCAAAAGTAACTAGTAGGAGCTAGATGACAATATCAACTAATTTGCAGTATAGGCTATGCTATTCTGAAAGAGGCAAAATTAATAGAAAATGCTGACCAGGTAGTTTACAAATTAACTAGGCCTATTTACATATTTACAAATTCACTTTACACACTTTTTTTGTTGCCATATAACTACAAGGTTAGCTTTTTTATAGATATGCAGTGGCCTATTGAATGTGGACATATAAAACAATTTTCGTGTTCACAAACGTCCCCTGACACACGGTGCTGTCTGCTGGAGGTGGCGGGGGCTGCTATCAGACTGCCCGTGTGACTGAGGGCTGTCAGCGGTGAGGAGGAGTAGACAGCTCCGTTCCTACTCTGCTCTTGTGCGCGCGGTTTAAAAAAATAGCCAGATGTGTCTCTGGACTCTAACAGCCTTATCGCTATGGCGGAAAGTCGTCAAATATAGCGGAAAAAGTCGCCAGTTGGCAGTATGTTACAGTTTTTCTCAGTTGCTTTGGTGCTTTTCTCAAATTCTCAGAACATATTAGTTCAACCTCCGCAACATTTAGTCATTTGAGCACATCATAGTAGCAATTTCTCCTTCCTCTGAACAAATTGCAAATGCTTTTGGACATGTATCAGTTGCTTTCATACAATTCTCTGCTGTTTTATAACATTGTCATTTGCTTATGTCATGTCAGTCAAAATGAAATATACTTATGGATGCTGAATAGTCGTTCCCAATAAAACTAATTGTCTTAATTGTTGAACTAATTATCAAATTCTGTCAAGCAAATTTTATGCCTTTCTTTATAATTTTTTCCTGGAAATGTCTCCTAAATTGAACAATTGCTCTCAGGTGGACTTCAGTTTTCACTCACGAGGAGGTGTGTGAAGTATTAGTTGTAACCAATGACTTTCTTCGCTGCATTGCAAGGGATAATATCCGTTGTGATGTAGATGAAAATATGTGGCCAGACAGACAGGAACGTCTGGATGTACCAGAATGATTTACCTATATATGTTCAGTTACAATATGTCCTGTTATATTGTTCACATTTGTGCACAGCTCTACCAAAAGGGTGTTTTTTATGTTTTCTTTTGCACAATGCTGTAGAATTGCAAAGAGCATATACAGTAAAAATGTGAAACATACGTATTCAGTGTCTTGTACTCACTTACTCCCCTAACTACAGCAATGTGTAACTTTACTGTAGTTTTCAAATGGCTGTACAAGTAGTGTATAGTGCTGTCTTGAGCATTTTCAGGTAGTGTCACCGAGATCTGACCTTTTTTTGCATTGGAAAACACTGAGAGAATAAACTGTCCTAATGAAAACATGACAAAGCCATTTGACTATCTTGTTCATAAACGATGGTGTCAAGACTTCTCATTTTGATGACACTGGCAGTTTCATTGACATGAATACTTGCTTTTGAGGAATAGACTATCCATTTTGAGCAAGTGACATACTTTTGCAGGTTATCCACTAGGTTTTGCAGTTTGCACTAATTGTTTTGAGACATGCACTAACTGCTGTGCAAATGTTAATAGTGATGTGAGAAAAGCACCAAAGCGACTGAGAAAAACTGTAAAGACGTGACGACAGCGGGACACTGAGATGAGATTAGGTCACGTGATCCGCGCTGTTGATCGTTCCACTGATCACCCGCGGACTATCCCTTCTCTCTCTCTCTCTCTCTCTCTCAAAGCACTAATAATAATAATGATACAAATGTCGGCAAATTTTCCGGTCGCGCGCGTGCCCCTAGTTTTAAAAACTACTCGCACTGTCTCAAAAAATGGTCGCAAAATGCGTGCATTTGGTCGCAGTCCAGAGCCCTGTACAATAATGTAAGTATACTAACCTAGCCCTTTGCTTAATTGAGTCTGCAACAGCTCCTGGTTGGTTGGTGCAGGGACACCCGACAGAAGACCCCAAACGCAGACAACTTCTCCTGGTGAATTTCACCCTGTAGGTCTTTGATGTAGCGGTAGTCTTTCTCTTCCTTCAGTGTGTACAGGCTCCACTTCCTGGACTTTTTATTGTACACTTTTCCATACCTGGCATAAGAAAAAGTATTGTAAGTTTAGTGATTCATTCATTTTACTTGACAATGTATAGTATTTTGAATTTCCACATAAAAGGCTTATCTTACAGCTGTACCCAGTATTATGTTCTTTTTAATATTTAAGAAATGTATATAAATATAGATGTAGGTTCACTTGTTTGTTACAGCATTATTTTGCCTTGACGTGGAAGTTCATTGACCAAAATGCATGGGAATTACTTATAATAAAACGTACTGAATAGAGCCGTCAGCCTTTCTCCTGGCTGGTCTGTGCACATGGTGGTTGTAGTCCAGGCCAGCCAGCATGACTCAAGCTGCATACACCGGTGGGGAGAAGCTGAAGCGCTTGCTTGCGTACATCAGAATGTGATTATGGAATGACTCCAGCTCTGCAGTTGACCTAAGAGCACAGTAAAACAATATAACAATTACTTTACATTCTGGTAGTAATACTATCAAATACATGGCATGACATATTCTAAAACAAAGGCAAGTATATATTATATATATATATATACAGCCGTGGAAAAAAAGAGACCAGTCTGGGTTTTTCTTTAATCTTCATCGCTACATTACTTAATGAAAATTTTCTAAATGACAATATTTTTACTGTGATTTAGTAGAAATGTTGTCAGTAGTTTATATTATAAAATCAAAATGTTCATTCTACTCAAACATATGCCCCTAAAGAGTAAAACAAGAGAAACTGAACATTCGGAGTGGTTTCTTAATTTTTTCCGGAGCTGTATATATACAGTCAAAACCGAAATTATTCATACCCCTGGCAAATATTTACGTAGTAACTTTTATGAAACCAGCAAGCTTTTTCTTGATTGGAAATGACACAGGCTTCTCCCAAAAGATAATAAGACGATGTACAAGAGGCGTCATTGTGGAAAAAACTTTGAAAAAATGATGTCCAAAATGATTCATACCCTTCTCAATAATCAATAGAAAAGCCTTTATTTGCTATTACAGCAATCAAACGCTTCCTATAATTGCTGACCAGCTTTTAGTATGTCTCCACTCAGTGGCGCAAAAAGGGGGTATGCGCTATATGCGGCGCATAGGGGCGCCGCACAAGAGGGGCGCCAAAGCGATCGGGGGAAAATTGTTCGGAGTCGGCATTTTTCTGTATTTAACAGCGTTTGTGTAAATTATATGATCAATAACAGAGGCATGTCACTGATTAGGCGCCCCCTGCTCCTTCGCCTCCTCCTCCCCACAAGGCGCTCCAGTGCCCCCTCGAGCACGCGCTGGAGCGCGAGAGCTTTCATGGTGACAGGGAACTACAGATGGAGAGGCAGAAACAAAAGCTCTCGGGGGCACAAAACAGAAAATGGGAAGATTGAGAAGGAGAAATATTGCGTGGATGAAAAAAAAAGTTTTTCAAAGTGGTTGAAAGAATAAATAGCCTACACCTAGCCTACACGGAATTTGCCAACCTTTGTTTATATGGCCGATTGTATTGATTAATGCAAACTGATTATCGGCCGCGACTCGCGGATTGTCACTGCAGATTAACGTGTCACCTCAAGTTTTTGACTATTGCTGTTTTCACAGTTTTTGAATGGTAGTGTAGTGATTATAGCAGGTCAGCGCCCAAACAACACACTCACCTGTTTCCCACTATTATCATATTTTGCACCGTTCCAGCGCACAACTGGCCTGGCAAGTGTCTGCATACACCCCAGAAAGTGGGTAGTTGCGCCCCTGTCTCCACTAGTATTTTTGCCCATTCATCTTTAGCAATGAGCTCCAACTCTCAACTCAACTTTTCCACAATTATCTTTGGGGAGAAGCCTGTGTCATTTCAATCAAGAAAAAGCTTGCTGGTTTCATAAAATTAACTTAAAGTCAAAATGTGCCAGGGGGGGTATGAATAATTTCGGTTTAGACTGTGTATACATTATATAGGGGAGCTTTTACAGGTGGACAATTCGAGGCAGGATACCCAAAGATGGTTAAAAATGTATGTTGGCATGTTTGTTTCTCTTTTCCCCCATTTACACAGAGTATACACTAACTGACATGTACCCACTGTCTGTGCATATATTTGATACCTATATCATTTATAACGCATTGTCTAGGCCTATGTATTGCCCATCATAGAGAACAGTATTGTAGCATAGCACACATATTCCCTTCTACATCAAGCTTTACTCACCGAGAGACTCTGGATAAATACTTGACAAAGGCGAGGTGGTCTCATCGATCGGTGTTTCAAGTGTTGAGGAATTAGCCTTGTTGTCATAACTATAAAACAATAATTAAAAAAAGAAAAACACACACTGCATCAGCACATTTTGAAAAGCCAATACTAAAATGACACATGTTCATACGCTGACGACCACATAACATTAGACTAATAATATAGTATGTATGGCAACGTTAGCTAGTGCAGCTTGTAATGTGCCTACTAGCCTAGAACGACTGGGGAGCTAACGTTAGCATCGGGCTAATATGGCTAACGCAACATAAATAGCTTCCTTGGCTAGACTTCGCCATAACACACATTTTACAGGAAACGAAACAAAGGCTTACCTGTCCAACAAGAGAAAGACGGCAACCATGGCGTCACTTGTCAAGCCATTCAACTTCCTCAGCTGTTGCCATCATTGAACAGTGATTCCAATGTTGACTCGCGTTTGTCCTCGAGCTGTATGTAGGCCTAACTGCTCTTTTCTTGATGCCTTTTCAGCTTCTGGCTTTCTTTTCTTTGCCTTTTGTAAACGGTGAGCAGGGGCAAGTAACGGTGGCAGTGGTAACTTCTGTCTACCGGTTTGTTTCTCTTCCATTGTGCAAACTTGTTAGGCTACCTCGTCCTCGGCTAGGTCTAGTCCACTGTCACGCACTACCATGGCAACAACGTTTTCTCTGCCCTCCGTGAATGCGCTCAGGCTCGTACACAGAGGGGAGAGAACGCGCAGGCTTGTGATTGGTTCTTTAGATCCGTACCCTGTGACCAATCCTGTATGAGACTGAGGCAAGTCCCTCCTACCTCATTAGCATATGGACACATAAATGCATAAATAAATAAATGAGGAAATGTGGAAATGTAGAAATGAATAAATGCATAAATAAATAAATGTGTAAATAAATAAATAATTAAATACACAAATAAATAAATAAAATAAGGAATAAATAAATAATTAAATACATGTATAAATAAATAAATGTGTAAATAAATAAATCTATAAATAAATAAATGACATTTAATTATTTATGTATTTATTTATTCCTTCTTTTATTTATTTATTCATGTATTTAATTATTTATTTATGTATTTATTCGTGTATTTAATTATTTATTTATTTATTTATTCCAGTATTTATTCATTTATTTATTCATTTATACATATGGCAGGTTTCGTCCTCCATATACCCACGGGCTGCGGGAGCGAAATGTCTGATGGGAAACGTCTTGCTGACAGGCGGAGCTGAGCGCTAATTGGGAGTTTAAACCCCGTGCTTTTGATGCGTTTCCCCAATTGGTTAGGCAAAAGTCTGACATCACCGCTAAAATTAAATTACGATCCATTCTTTTTGATTTTAATTTATGTTTAATCATTAGGCCGCCACAGTATGCATTTAAGCAGAAATATACTTTATCAGAGTTAAACCTCCACTGATCTAAACCCTTGACATATAAATAATTTGGATGTGTAACTCTCCTGTATAGATTTATTTAAAAGTGAACACAAACTTGAGTCACATAAGATCGTGGTGAAGTGATATCTTTATACCATTAAGATTAAATCATAGGCTTATTTCAAGTGATCTAAATGGTCTGGGAATTGTATTTTACATGTAGTGTTGCAAAGCCAGACCAAAACTACATCAAGTAGTTTGTTTGTTACACATCATAATAAAGTTCATCATAGCCATCTCTACAATAATAATAAGGGATCTTTTCTTAGACCTTCTTTAACTTTATTTAGGCCGATCATCTTCGTTATGTGAAGGGAGAAATACTAAACCTCCTTTATTTGGATTTGTAAATTATTCTTTATCACTTAAAAGTAGGTTTTCTAGTAAAGTAACAAGAAAGATAAAGATGTATAGGGAATGGGGAAATATCTTGTTTCTTGTTTTGAAAATGCCCCTTGCTTTTAAAGTGTTTACTCGTCTTTGTGTTGTGTTCTGCTTCTAATCGGTTGTAGTATGTGTGACTCTCCTACGAATATGTTTCTAATAGGCCTTCAAAATAAAACTAGAAAACGAACTGCATCCGCAACAAGGACGCTACTTCCGACGGTCGAGCCGACTCGGAGCTGTCCGGCTTCAGTCAGGCTTTTTCGTCACTCCCCCGACTGCACTCGGCTACTCTCGTCTACTTTCCAGACGAGCCACAACGGAGGTCGAACGAGCCTACTATAACTAGAGCTCAGCTGCGCCTTGCTCCTAGGTCTGTGTCCGTCTTGATCCCGCGGGACTTCAAAGTCTCATGCAGCCGAGCCGCATCCAGCCGCAGGGGTAAGACGGACAAAAAGTCTAACCATAAATGCTGATGATGTGCGCTCAGCAACACGTCCGTAAATTGCGCAGGGCTAAGCAAGACTTCTCTTCCTCAAACGAGCCTCTTGACACGATGGCTGTATCCTATCAACAGGCAGGATCCTGTTCTCTGTTACTTCCAGTTAATCATCTCTGTGAGGCAGCTGACTGGTCATTCATTCACTTCCCTTGGACTGACAAGGGAGGGACATCCCTGCTCACTTACCTCATGTAAAGCGATGCTACAGTCCCATATTGAAAAGTTTAGAACTAAGTAGGCCTATTAACAGAGAAGTAATTGGTAAATAGGCTAACAGAATATCCTAAAGTGTTACCAAGTGCAGTTAGCCTATACATTATTCGTGTTGAATAAAATCTATCTATCTGTCTGTCCAGAGAAATATGAAATTCTAAGGTATTCACTGATTTAGAAAAAAAAAGTGATTTTGACAACAGGCGTTCTCCAGAATCACCGACTCCGCCTTTGATGTAAAGATGTTGGAGATATTAGGCTATTTAGCCTATAGGTCTACTCATGAAAAAAACTTGTTTAAAAAGTGATTTTGTCAACAAACACTCTCCAGAATCGCTTAGCCCACCTTTAATGTCTCATAGCCTACTTAGAAACAGAAACCTAATCAGCGTTTCTCTTGTTCAGACTGTAGCCTAGCCTATTGATGGGGATGGGCTTAATTTACACAACGTACGCCTTCGTGGGAAATCGAAAGTAACCGAGTGAATCGAAACATAAAAGCCTATGTGCAACTATAGTCTCCGGGCATCGCAAGACGTCCTGCAGCTCAGCGAACCTGCCCACTCTTAGTTCGGACAATGGCTTTTAACCAGCAGTCACCTTTTTACAACCCAGTAAGTGACTCAAACTTATGTTAAGTATTTGCTTTGTGCTATGCTGTTGAGCGGCCAGTAGGCTACACACGGCTCCAAGGTCCCGTTAATTGGCCTTTATTCTGGGGCTGACCGAAGCAAAAGCCGTTTGACATTTAGGCTACCCTTGGGCCGAGGATAGGCTACATTTAAAAAGATCGGTCTTAAATTGAGTAGGTCAGACCTATTAGTAATAGGCTATTACAGCTTGACAGTGGCCTGACGCACTCTAGGCTACTTGTTGACCTACTTGTAGGCCTATAGCCTAAATAAAGGGTCCAATATGTAGCCTACGTTTTGTGTTTATTTTACTCAACCTTATCTGCTTGCGTCTGTAGGATATTTTGCTCCTAAGTTCGCTTAAAGATAGCATTCTGACGTAGGCTACCACACAGCAACGCATTAAAGGGTAACTGCACCCTCTGTTTGAGCGTAGGCTACTGGACGATTTTGAAAAATGCATTCAGCCCATGGATTCTGAATTCCGTTTTAGAACCATTGTTTTTAAACATTCCCACATCAGCCGGCCGACATTCGGGAGGGAGGGGGCGCACGGTGTCTGTGAAGGAGCGGAGGGGGCTAGCTGCTAGTAGCTGTCACGCAGGAAGATCTGAATGACATGTCTTCCTTGAAAAATCGAGTGACAGAAAGTCTAACGGCACTTTCGCTACACGCATATGCCACAAAGATGGGTCGTCTGAGGTGGAGGACATTTCTTATTCTAAATTGTTGGCGGGTGTTTCTATAGTAGTCAGAGCCGGCCCGAGCCTTCAGGGGGCCCTAAGCGAACTATGATTAGGGGGCCCCTCTCCAATGTTAGCGCTGCTGAAACTATAGATCTTTGTTAAATATCATTCACACACCCAGTGTTTTCCGCTAGTGCCTCCACTGTGTGGCTGTGCGAAAATATTAGACAGCCGAGATTCAGACCCTTGTAGGGGAGTCCGGGGGTATGACCCCCCGGGAGATTTTTTTAACCTTTTTAAAGTGAAATGCATGAATCTGGTGCACTTTGAGAGGAAAATTAAGAGGCTAAATCTGAGAAATTTTGTGTGAACAAATAATTTGGAGACACTGGGTCAGATGAATTACAAGCTATTGAAGAAGGACACATGGATTTTCCATAAAAATATGAATATAAAATAAAATATTATGGGTTGGGCTTGGAGCTCTTTTTCTTTTACGGGACATATTTCTCTGTAATATAGTGAATGCATTTAAATGCAGTGTGAGGAACGAAGCAGAAGAACTCTGTTGTCCAGCTACTGTATCTTTTTTTCCACAGACAAGGCTGCACATACACAGTGCATGGGCAACTGAGGGCAGCCCCATTTCCAATTGTTTTTAAATAAACTCAATACACACTGTGCATGGATGTGAACGTGACATGATCAGATAATTTCGGATTTCCTCCCAGATTACATTTTTAGGCTATTAATTATCTAGACCAAAACATTTTATTCCTTTTTTTGTATGATAACTCACATTTGCATAGTATGATGTTAATATCAAACACACAAACTAAAAAAAAAAAAAAAAAAAAAAAAAAAAAAATTTTTTTTTTTTTAGGGGGCCCCCAGGCAGTCGGGGGCCCTAAGCGGCCGCTTAGTTCGCTTATGCCTCGGGCCGGCTCTGATAGTAGTAGTGTGAGGAGACATATAGCGCAGTGAACGAGCGCGCGGCAGTGTGCGTGTGTGTGAGCGAGGAGAGCGAAGGGTAGCGTGTGTCAATCAAGTGAAGTCATGAACGAGTCCGGGTGTGTGTGTGTGTGTGTGTGTGTGTGTGTGTGTGTGTGTGTGTGTGTGTGTGTGTGTGTGTGTGTGTGCGTGTGTGTGCGCGCTGCCGGTAGAAGTAAAGTGTGTTAACTCCCGAAATAACATTCTTGGAGGGATGGTATAACAGTAGTAGCTCATGGATCAGCCATGGACCTGTAAAGAGCGTGACCGGTGTTGCACCGAAAGCTGTGACCTGTCAGAATGTGTGACCCTAGAGGGCGCTGTTCTTATTGATTAACCCAGTCTCATAGTGAAATATAGGCTATGTAAAAACGTTGGTCCATTGCGCAAATCGTAGAAGTTTCTCAAAATTGGCACTGAAATGGTCAGATTGTTTTTTTTTTAAAGGTGAATAACCAACCTAGTTACTCATCACAGTGAAATGTGTATAGGCTATACTTTTTCCACTGCGCAATCATTAATTAAAGGCCTACTTCACCGGTTTGAATATGAAGGTGTATTGAATTCTGAGATCCTATGTAGTATAATTGTGCAAAAAAATTTTAAATTGGTTCATCCTAGCCTGAGAAAAGGCAGAAAGAGCGTTTTTTTAACCCTATATTAATCTTACTGTGACATCACAGTAAGATAAATATAGGGTTAAAAAAAAAACCTTACTTTGTAAATATTACTGTGATTTCTCCTACTGTGACATCACAGTAATATTTACAAAGTAATTTTTTTTTAACCCTATATTTATCTTACTGTGATGTCACAGTAAGATTAATATAGGGTTAAAAAAAACACTCTTTCTGCCTTTTCTCAGGCTAGGATGAACCGATTTTTTTTTTTTTTGCACATTTATACTACATAGGATCTCAGAATTCAATACACCTTCATATTCCCACCGGTGAAGTAGGCCTTTAAGTAATTATTACTCTCCACCATACTTATTCTTACTTCTTCTGACTTCTTCCTCACATTTTCTAGCTGCTTCTCCTCCCACACCGTTTCACGCAGACATGCAAAAATTTCACACAACGTGCGCCCCAACCCCGCGGGGTGTGCTATTATACAGTTTTTTGAATTTCCGCGAATTTCCGCTAGGGGGCGCTGTTATGAAGTCCCGACTGAAAGAACTTTGAGAGGCCACGCCCCACACACCGTAACTCCAATTGACTTGAAATTTCTCACACAGGTGATGTTAGGGTGCTCTACAAAAAAGCCTCTGGGACCATAAAAATTCTTCTGGGAATATTTCCCGCTAATTAGCATAAACTGAAAAACAGCGTGTTATCCACAACTTTCTGAAATTTGACTGTATCAACACCAAATTTCTCGTGACGCCCCGGGGGACTACAATAAACATACCCGTAAAAGATTAGTAGGACAACTTGAAAAACATGGCCGCCATTGACCAAATAGTTTACGCAGGGGCGGGGCTTAATAACACGTTGGCCATAACTCCTTAACCATAGGTCCTATCATCATCAAACTTGCTGGGTATGTGCAGAAGTCATGTGGTAGCATGTCCCTCGAAGCTTATCGCGATTAACCCATAGGGGGCGCCACAGGGGTGGGGCCTATCCACAAATTGGCCATAACTCCTTAACCATAGGTCCTATCATCATCAAACTTGCTGGGTGTGTGCAGAAGTCATGTGGTAGCATGTCCCTTCACCACATTAGGCTCCTCCCCTTTACCAAATTAGGCTCCTCCCCTTTACCACATTAAGCTCCTCCCCTTTACAAAATTAGGCCCCTCCCCTTTACCAAATTAGGCCCCTCCCCTTTACACAATTAGGCCCCTCCCCTTTACCAAATTAGGCCCCTCCCCTTTACCACATTAAGCTCCTCCCCTTTACCACATTAGACTCCTCCCCTTTACCACACTAAGCTCCTCCCCTTTACCACATTAAGCTCCTCCCCTTTACCAAATTAGACCCCTCCCCTTTACCACACTAAGCTCCTCCCCTTTACCCAATTAAACTCCTCCCCTTTACCAAATTAGGCTCCTCCCCTTTACCACATTAGGCCCCTCCCCTTTACCAAATTAGGCCCCTCCCCTTTACCACATTAAGCTCCTCCCCTTTACCACATTAGACTCCTCCCCTTTACCACACTAAGCTCCTCCCCTTTACCACATTAAGCTCCTCCCCTTTACCAAATTAGGCCCCTCCCCTTCACCACATTAGGCTCCTCCCCTTTACCAAATCAGGCTCCTCCCCTTTACCACATTAAGCTCCTCCCCTTTACAAAATTAGGCCCCTCCCCTTCACCACATTAGGCTCCTCCCCTTTACCACATTAGACTCCTCCCCTTTACCACATTAAGCTCCTCCCCTTTACCACACTAAGCTCCTCCCCTTTACCAAATTAAACTCCTCCCCTTTACCAAATTAGGCCACTCCCCTTTACCACACTAAGCTCCTCCCCTTTACCAAATTAAACTCCTCCCCTTTACCAAATTAGGCCCCTCCCCTTCACCACATTAGGCCCCTCCCCTTTACAAAATTAGGCCCCTCCCCTTAACCACATTAGGCCCCTCCCCTTTACAAAATTAGGCCCCTCCCCTTTACAAAATCAGGCTCCTCCCCTTTACCACATTAAGCTCCTCCCCTTTACAAAATTAGGCCCCTCCCCTTTACCACATTAAGCTCCTCCCCTTTACCAAATTAGACCCCTCCCCTTTACCACACTAAGCTCCTCCCCTTTACCAAATTAAACTCCTCCCCTTTACCACATTAAGCTCCTCCCCTTTACAAAATCAGGCTCCTCCCCTTTACCACATTAAGCCCCTCCCCTTTACCAAATTAGGCCCCTCCCCTTTACCACATTAAGCTCCTCCCCTTTACCAAATCAGGCTCCTCCCCTTTACAAAATTAGGCCCCTCCTCTGTACCACATTAAGCTCCTCCCCTTTACCACATTAGGCCCCTCCCCTTTACCACATTAAGCTCCTCCCCTTTACCAAATTAGACTCCTCCCCTTTACCACAGTAGGCCCCTCCCCTTTACCAAATTAGGCCCCTCCCCTTTACCACATTAAGCTCCTCCCCTTTACCAAATTAGGCCCCTCCCCTTTACCAAATTAGGCCCCTCCCCTTTACCAAATTAGGCTCCTCCCCTTTACCAAATTAGGCCCCATCCTCTTTACCAAATTAGGCTCCTCCCCTTTACCACATTAGGCCCCTCCCCTTTACCACATTAGGCTCCCCCCTTTACCAAATTAGGCTCCTCTCCTTTACCAAATTAGGCTCCTCCTCTTTACCACATTAGACTCCTCCCCTTTACCACATTAGACTCCTCTCCTTTACCAAATTAGGCTCCTCCCCTTTACCAAATTAGGCTCCCCCCCTTTACCACATTACGCTCCTCCCCTTTACCAAACTCCTTAACCATAGGTCCTATCATCATCAAACTTGCTGGGTATGTGCAGAAGTCATGTGGTAGCATGTCCCTCAAAGCTTATCGAGATTAACCCATAGGGGGCGCCACAAATGCTGTTATTAAGCCCCGACTGAAGAAAGCTTGAGAGGCCACGCCCCGCACACCGTAAGTCCGATTGACTTGAAATTTCTCCCACAGGTGTATTTTAGGGTGCTCTACAAAAAATCTTGGATCATTAAAGTCAACCTGGAAATATTTTCGCTAATAAGCATGAACTGAAAAACAGGGTTTTATCCACAACTTTGTCAAGTTTTACTTTATCAACACCAAATGTCTCACGAAGCCCCGGGGGACTATGACGCACGTCTCTGGAAAATATTAGTAGGATAGCTTGGAAAATTGACTAAAACGTTTATGCAGTGGCTGGGCTTAATAACAAATTGGCCATAACTAATTGATCATAGGTCCTATCATCATGAAACTTGCAGGATATGTGCAGAAGACATGTGGTAGCATGGCCCTCTAAGCTTGTCGAGATTAACCCATAGGGGCCCCCACAAATGCGAAAACCATCATTCAAAAATGCAATGTTTGACAGGCCACGCCCCTCGCCCCCCCTTCTTTCTTCCCTAACTTACATGACCTGAAATACAGTGAAGTCACATTCACTCTGTGGATTTCCAACCTATCATCACCAAATTGTATACACAGCATCAGGGGACGGCCACAACTCGGGACTGGAGTTCGGAAAGAAGCGGCGGTTCGTAGAAGCGTTCTGGCCCGGCCGACGGGCGGGGCGCCGCCGAAGCGGGGATTGGCGGCCTGCGCAGGGCTGCCCGTACTTTCAAAATCTCCGCGGGATTTTCTAGTTTTAAATTGGAAGCAAACAACTTAATAATCTCTCAATTGCAGGGCTGTTTTTGTGAGACTATGTTTTCAGGTGTGGGCCAACATAATTAATAAAACATTTCACTGTGAGACTGGGTTGTTATTAGCCTACAGTCTATTGAAATCAGTTAAGAAATAAGAACAGCGCCCTCTAGGGTCACATATTCTGACAGGTCACAGCTTTCGGTGCAACACCGGCTTTGCGGCGACGTGATGACGTATCGGTGCACCAAAAGTGCAGCGCTACGTAATTTTTCGAACCCGAAGGAAAACGTTTTTTTCAAATCTTAGTAAAGTTCTAAAATAATTTACAATACAAACAATTTCTTAAATTGCCGATATTTAACATATTGCAATTTTTTTCAATATTAACACCAGCATATGTGTTCCTTCACAACATAGTCATTTAATTCAGCTTCAATCTCAAAAAACAAGTAAAAGGGTGCAGTTACACTTTAATATTATTTTTTATAATTATACTATTGGTTGGAATAGTTGAGAGCTGTTTATCTTTTAGACGTGGCGGTTGAAAAATCACAATCGTACTCCTCCGCCCGTCACTTCGCGGGGCCAGGCGAGCGGAATGACGTCTACCGTGTGAAGGCCGTTACTTTCACCCATAGACATAGACAGAGTAGTAGCCTACTATGGTTTCACCCGTGTGAAGCGGCCTTTACAGCCCAGCTTCCTAAATCTCTATCGGGACTAACCGTTGCTCTACAAATCGATTCCTGCGAGAAGGAACATGCTGAAGCGTTCATGGTGGGTGGAAATATGTAGAATATAGATCAAGTGGAAACCTGGCAAACCTTCAACGTCCAACATTAGCCTATCTGATGTAAAAAAAAATATTTAAATGAAGTGTAAAAAACCTGAACACAATAAGAATCAACATAACCTAATTGTTCATGTGTAGCCTAAAGCCCATAGCATGTGTGTTGGAGGTTTTTAAAAGCTTTAGGGCCTGCTGCTGATCTGTTCTGAACAGGGAAGAGCTGCCATCCACTTAGCCTAAGGCTATCACAGAACGAAGGTACACTGTCATTTCTGTAAAATACCTTGGCCTGTAAAGTAAATGTCTTCATTGTGACATAAAGAATGACCAGAGGAACCCAAAGAGGCGTGGTGCGCCAAATATTTAAAAAGGATGTTTAAATGAAAAAGGTGGAGTCAGCAATTTCGGAGAACGCTTAAATCAAAATAACTGTTTGTCAAAATCTGTGAATATCGCCTCCTCGCTACCTGTCTGTAGGCCTACTGTGCGTGTGCTGTGTTAAAACACAGCCTAGTCTCTGTAAACTGATAAGATGCTAGGTTGGAGGGTCCCCTTCATTACTGACTAGACCTTTAAGGTATGTTAGGTCTACGAGCAGCAGATAGGCTAAGCTGGGGCAGTCATGTGATGTGTCTCTTAGGCCAGAAGAAGTAGGCTGTGGCTGTGTTCGGAAAGCCATACTAGCGTCCTACATCCTACATACTCACCATCTATATACTACATACTGTCTACTCAAAGATCGATTGTGTATGCGAGGTGCGTCGAAACGTTTTCAGTTGAAGTATACTCAAGCAATAAAGAATTTCTTCTTCTTCTTACAAGATTCAGGCCGTTTAGACGCTGTTTAGCGTAACCGCCCTCCACAGGTTAGATATTGAACTAGATTTTTACAGTCCTGTTTTCATCCTCTGTGTTTTAGACCTCTTGTTTTATAATCTAAGTAGGCCTATATTTAAGAACACTAATCACGTTTCGTGGCGACTCAGTAAAGAAACTGAAAGTAGATATAATATCGCTAATAGCCTAAATGAAAACAGACGGTCAAAACAGTGTCCAAATGAGCTAAAATCCTAAATAAAATAAACAGTAACATGGCACACTTATTTTTAGGTAAGCTCTAATTGATTATTTATTTCACACGCTTATGTTTTGAGGCTGAGGATCCCTCCGACGCTCTCTGTCCAGCTCATCATACAGCACTCAGCTGTCTGTCAGTTGAGCTGGACGAGCCGCGGTGTGTGGACCACAGTATTCAGTTCTTATCTGATTTTATATAATATTTATGGTTCTGATCTATCTCCACTATCAGACTGGCATCACTCATTTCACTTAGTAACTCTAATGTTGTTAGGTATTTATCTTCATCTCTTATCTATTGTAAGAGTTTATGAGTGACTGCACGTACAGTTGTCAGATCGCGGACCCCAAACAATGTCGTTGCCTAGCAACTTGCTCGAAAATATTTCATTTTCCTGTGCGGGTAGAATTGACCCAGTGCATTGTGGGGCGGTTGAGTAGGAAAAGTATCCAATCGATCCATACCCAAAATCTTCCCGGAAGTTAGTACTCATCCGGGAATTTCTCGCATACCCAAACTCGCATACCCAACCGTCACATACTCAAATTTAAGTCAAAATGAGTATGAGTAGGACGTTAGTATGGCTTTCCGAACACAGCCTGGGTTCAAAATGCCGTACTAACTTCCTCCCTCCTACATACTCAACATGTATATACTCCATAGTATACTGTCTAATTAACGATTGATTGTGTAAGCAAGGTTCGTCAGACCGTTTACACTGAAGTATACAGAAGCAATAAGGAATAAAAAAAATTAAAAAAAAACGTCCATGCCGTTTGAAAAGACGCAATGCACTGTGGGGCGGTTGAGTAGGAAAAGTATCCTATCGATCTATAGACAAAATCTTCTAGGAAGTTAGTACTCACAAACTCGCATACACAACCGTCACATACTCAAATTGATGTCAAGATGAGTATGAGTAGGACGTTAGTATGGCTTTTCAGACACAGCCGTAGAGATGGAGATCTGGAACCAGTTTATTGCATGTCCTTGTCATTTTTGTATGTTTGCTACAATTCAGGATTTATGTGAAGTTCATTAGTGAAATAATGAACTTACTCGACAAAAGACAGCAGTTGACATATATGACACTTGGCTGTATATATTTTAGTTTTTTATTTCAGTGATTATCATATTCTGTGTATGTCCATGTGAGCACAGTGTATGTATGTCATGTTATTTAGGGCTACTGTATGTAGGAAAATGTAGGACATCATTCTAATATAATGAAAGCACAGTGATGAACAGAAGAAAACACATTTTCCCCAGGATACTCACAGTAACAAGTATATAGTGTTTAGAATGAAAGGCATCCATTGACATGTTTATTCATGTGCTCTGTAGAGAATCCCCTTCAGCGGGTCCATCCAGGGTGGTCTGCAGGAGGGGAAGGCCATCAGCATCAGTGGACGAGTCCTGCCTGGAGCCGACAGGTTCAGCAAAGCTATTCTTCATTTCTCAGCTCTTAGTCTAATGGTTGTTGGGGAAAACTTGAACAAAGAAAAAAAAAAATGTCTCAGTGAAATAATTAGCAGGGGAAATGTATGTATTTTAAGTTTCCTAAAATATTTTGTATTTTATTTGTAAAATGATCCCAAGTTTTCCTGTAACTCTTGGCTTCACTCTTATACGTTTATGGCTGCCGTGGGGTGTATTACAGTAAACATAGTAACCCTAACATCTGACTGGCCCATAACAGTTCAACAAATTGAATAGGGATTCATTGTCATTACTATTAACCCTTTTTACTTTGTTATTGTCGAATAATTTTATTGATTTATTTTACAAATATTGGTAAATCTATTACGACGGAGTATAAGGGCCACACAGAAAAGAAAAATCTAAATATTATGAGAAAAAAAGTCCTGTCCTGATAGGCTATTTATGATAACGTACAGTGGCTTGAAAAAGTATTCATACCCCTTGAACTTTTCTCCATTTTACAACCACACACGTACATTTATTTTATTGGGATTTCATGTGATAATTGTGAAGTGGAATGATAATGAAACATGGTTTTCAATTTCTTTTTATAAATAATGAACTGAAAAGTGTGGCATGCAAAAGTATTCAGCCCCCCTGAGTCAATACTTTGTAGAACCACCTTTCACGGCGATTAGAGCTCCAAGTCTATTGGTGTATGTCTCTACCAGCTTTATACATCTACAGACTGACATTTTTTTTCTTCTTTGCAAAATAGCTCAAGATTCAGATTCAGCGTCAGATTGGATGGAAGCTGGTCAGAGTCTGCAACTTGAAACTGGAGGTTCACCTTCCAGCTGGACAACGACCCTAAACATACAGCCAGATCTACTAAATGGTTTAGATCAAAGCATAGTCATGTGTTAGAATGGCCCAGTCAAAGTCCAGACCTAAATACAATTGAGAACCTCTGGAAAGACTTGAAAACTGCTGTTCACAGACGCTCTCCATCAAATCTGGCTGAGCTTGAGCTATTTTGCAAAGAAGCAAATATTTCAGTCTGTGCAAAGCTGGTAGAGACATACCCCTACATACTTGCAGCTGTAATTGCAGCGATAGGTGGTTCTACAAAGCATTGACTCAGGGGGGCTTAATTTAGCACGCCACACTTTTCAGTTTTTTATTTAAAAAAAAATAGAAAACCATGTATAATTTTCATTCCACTTCACAATTATGCCCCGCTTTGTTTTGGTCTATCACATAAAATCCCAATAAAATACATTTATGTGTGTGGTTGTAATGTGACAAAATGTGGAAAAGTTCAAGGGGTATGAATCCTTTTACAAGCCACTGTATTTCCTTATTTGTGAAACCTGAAGTAATGCAGGAGGGGAGATTCTTCCGATATTTCTTCTACAAACAACACAGCCTAAAACTACCACTTTATTCTCATAATATTACGACTTTTATTCTTGTAAAATAACAAATTTGAATCTTGTAATAATTTAGATGTACATTACATTTACCACTGTACTCATAGATAAATAAAACAATCCACTTTTCCCCCAGGTTTCATGTGAATTTACAGTGTGGTTCCAGGGCCAATTCAGACATTGCTCTGCACATTAACCCTCGCTATGACAGCCACCCTGCTCACGTGGTCACCAACACTCTCCAGCAGGGCAGCTGGGGCTCTGAGGAGAGGCAGCACAACTCTGTGTTCCCTGCTAACTCCCCATTCACTCTGCTCATCACTGTCTCCAGAGAGGCTTTCCAGGTCTGTACGCTTACAAAATTATACAATCTACAAAGTTGTCTCACATTTCTCTCCCTTTCTGACTCACAGAATCTAAATTGAGAAGTGTGAGAGACGGGTTGGAGTCACCCGCGACGACTCTGTGATTATCTTTTGTAGTCAAACACATTTTTTGAACAGTTCAAAATCCTAGCGACCGGCAGCAGGGCTCTTCGACTCGCAAAGGAAATTGAGAACCCCGCAAACATTTCGAGACAGTTTGGAAACTCCCTCGCGAATGTTGTTTGGAATTTGTCGCCAACAGTTGCAGCCAGTGAGATGGGGGCTTAACCCTTTAGGCGCCGGGTTTTATTTTTAAAAATACTAGATTTTGACACCGAAATTTCAGAAGGCTCTGGATTGAAAGTGGTTTGAGATAGAGAGAAAGTGTAAATGAGACAAATACTAAGAATGACCTAAAGTTTATCTAGGGAGTAAATGTTCCCATCTAATTAGCATATTATGACGTCATATGGCGTCGGCCATGTTGGATTATGTAATTTCCATGAAATACCTGATATTTTGAAAGAGAGTTCATTTTCCTTTATTTAACCTCGAAAGATCAATTGAGGGGTGACCCTCTTTTACAATGACGTCGAGTTTGTACAGATACACAATATACAATGAGAATACATAACAAGTTTACACACACACACACACACACACACACACACACACACACACACACACACAGACAACAACAATTTAAAACATTCAGATCAATTGAATGAGAGACATAATAGCCTAATTAAAACAGTTACAAGTGTAGAGGGGCTGATTCAAAATAATAATTTTAAATTGGTTAACAGTTATGAGTGTATTTATTTTAATTGTATGTTGTAGGCTGTTCCAGGAGTCAGGGGCACTATGGCTAAAAGCGGTTTTACCAAGCTCAGACCGGGCATAGGGGACATATAACATGAGCATGTCAGTTGAGCGGGTTTGATAAAGCCCATCTGAAATAAGCAGCATTTCTGTCAAATATAGTGGTAGCTTTCCAGTCAGAGCTTTATATATAAAAATATGCCAATGTGCATCACGTCTCTCCTTAAGGGAGGACCACCCAACCTTTTCATATAAAACACAATGGTGTGTATCATAAGCATCTCCTGTAATGAATCTCAAAGCAGAGTGAAATACAGAGTCTAGGAGTTTAAGGCATGAACGAGATGCATGCCGATAAACCACATCACCGTAATCAAGGACAGACATAAAAACTGCCTCAATAATCCTTTTCCTACTGAACAACGGGAAGGTGGCTTTATTCCTATAAAAATAGCCAATCTTTTGTCGGAGACGACAGACAAGATTTTTTATGTGAAATGTAAAAGAGAGTTTTTCATCTATCCAGATGCCAAGATATTTATATTCAGTGACTCTTTCAATATGAGATCCATTATTTGTGTGAATAATAAGATCATTAAAATGTGTAATTCTTGCTCTGGAAAAGCACATATATTTAGTTTTTTCTATATTAAGGACAAGCCTGAGATCCACTAGACAGTTCTGCAGGGTGTTAAAAGAGCTCTGTAGGTTCTGAACAGATTGTTGCACTGAATCAGAAATGCAATACAGTACAGTGTCGTCCGCATACAAATGGGCATGGCAGTTTTGTAGTGATGAAACAATGTTATTGATGTAAATTGTGAATAGGACTGGACCTAAAATTGAGCCCTGCGGAACACCATTTGTAACTGTTAAAAACTCAGTTTGGTAGCTTCCCAGCTTAACTGACTGCTGTCTATCAGAGAGATAGTCCCTAAACCAGCTACATGTAGAATAATCAAAACCAATTTCATGCAGCCTCTCTAAAAGCAAATGGTGATCTAAAGTATCAAAAGCTTTTGACAGATCAACAAAAAGTGCTGCACAGTGCATTTTTTTATCGATAGCTGTAACAATGTTGTCTAAGACCAAAGTGACAGCAGATACAGTACTGTGGCCTGCCCTAAAACCAGATTGAAATGGACTCAAAATGGAAGCACTGGATAAAAAGGATTTCAACTGAGTATTAATGACTGATTCTAGAATTTTTGCCAGGCATGGGAGTTTGGAAATTGGCCTGTAATTGTTAAGATCACTTTTGTCACCCCCTTTATGTAATGGAATGACGTGAGCTTTTTTCCAGACTTTAGGAACAATACCAGAGGAGATGGAAAGATTAAAAATATGGGTTATTTGTTTTGATATGATAAGTGCAGAGAGATTTATTGAAAATGGGTCCAAATTGTCCTCTCCCATGTACTTCCTGGGGTTGATGGCAAGAAGCGCATCTACAACAATACTTGTTGGGACTTGAACAAGGCTGAAAAGAGGAGTTTTAGAGACAGGTGGTATGCTATTTTTATTTCTCGTGGTGGTAGGCGTAGAAGGCGTAGATACTCCATTGTGAAAGAGTTTACCAGCAGCTATAAAGTGTTTATTGAAAGCTAAACCAATTTCTTTCTGATCATTTAAAATCTGATCATTTATTTTTAACTGACTGGGAACAGTGCTAGAATTGTTTTTGTTATAATTCACAGCCTTCCAAAATAGTGCAGGGTTGGAGTAGCAGTTTGAAATTAGTTCGAGGTAGTAGTCTGATTTAGCTTTCCTAACCATGGATATGCACCTATTTCTGATTTGTCTGAAAGCAGTCCACTTGGAGTTTTCACCAGAGCGTCTAGCTAGGGACCATGCTTTATTTCTCTCTGCAAATATATCGGACAATTCATTTGTGAACCAGGGGTTTGATCTATTTTTTACTCTGTGCTTTTTAAGGGGTGCATGCTTGTTCAAAATGGAGGAGAAAGTATTGGTGAAAAATTCTAAGGCCAATTCCACATCAGATATTTCACTTGTGAGATGAATGTCACTTTGATAGAGTTCATTTAAAAATGCTTGCTCGTTAAAACCTTTAAAATTACGCTTAATGATGATTTTGGGTTGAGATTTTTTAAGATGAATACTTCTGATACAGGCCACCGGGCAGTGATCACTGATTCCAAGCTCAAAGACACCAGCAGAAACTATTTTATTGCTTTGATTTGATAATATTAAATCGATCAAAGTTGATTTTGCTGGGTTTTTTAGATTAGGTCTTGTGGGCTCAGTTATTATTTGTGTAAGATTTAGGTTGCTACATATTTCTTTAAAAGGTTCAGAGGCACCAGAAAGCCAGTCAATGTTAAAATCACCCATCATAATGACCTCTCTATTTACATATGGAGAGATTAAATGTGCTAGCTCACTCAAGGAGCTATTTACTGCTGAAGGGGGCCTGTACACACCAATTACAATAACACAATCATTTAACGATAAAGACAATTCCAAAGCAATAAATTCAAAGCAGCTTCGAACAGAGACAGCATGTAGTAATGATACAGAATAATGTGATTTAACATAGACAGCCACTCCCCCACCCCGTGTGGTCCTGTCTATTCTGAATAAACTATAATCATTTATTGCCACCATAGAGTCATGTGTACTGCTCTTCAACCATGATTCAGTCAGAACCAAGACATCAGGGTCAGCCTGAGATACTAAGATGTTAACATGGTCTAATTTATTGTGCTGAAGCAAACTTCTTATGTTTAAGTGAAGAAAACCCAAACCCTTTCTTGTTTTGAGGATGTTTGGTGAGTTTAGCTTTGATATGCTCATGTCCAGGTTATCAACAGCGGGGTGGTCCAACACAATTGACCTATTACACATAATAGGTACATTTTTCAAGTTACTTGTAATCCCAAGTGGTCTGTGGCGTGACCTGTAAAATCTATGAGGAGGGATTAATGATGATCTGACAGACTGACATACAGGGATTGGGTGAGTTTTTATAGTAATGGATGTTCCAGGCCTGGAGGGGGCGCTAGATGCATGGGGACTAGTGGTCATGGAGGCTGTGTCACGTGAGCTAACTACCTCTTGACTGACCAGGTGTGGAGATAGTCAATCATGCTGGACAGAGGCCGTGTCTGAACTGCCATACTAGCGTCCTACATCCTACATACTCATGCATACTCTCTACTCAAAGATCGATTGTGTATGCGAGCTGCGTCTAAACGTTCTCAGTTGAAGTATACTCAAGCAATGAAGAATTTCTTCTTCTTCTTATAAGATTCAGGCAGTTTAGACACTGTTAAGCTTATAACCGCCCTCTACAGGTTAGATATTGAACTAGATTTTTACAGTCCTGTGTTCATCATCTGTGTTTTAGACCTCTTGTTTTATAATAATGATGTTTTGAGGCGGAGGATCCCTCCGACGCTCTCTGTCCGGCTCATCGGCACTCAGCTGTCTGTGAGTTGGGCTGGACGAGCCGCGGTGTGTGGAACAGCGATCTGTTCTAATCTCTCTCCACTATCAGACTCACAACACTCATTTCACTTAGTGACTCTAATGTTGTTAGGTATTTATCTTCATCTCTTATCTATTGTAAGAGTGCATGAATGACTGCACGTACAGTTGTCAGATCACGGAACCCCAAACAATGTTGTTGCCTAGCAACTTGCTCGAAAATATTTCATTTTCCTGGGCGGGTAGAATTGACCCAGTGCATTGTGGGGCGGTTGAGTAGGAAAAGTATACCATCGATTCATACCCAAAATCTTCCCGGAAGTTAGTACTCATCCGGGAATTTCTCACATACCCAAACTCGCATACCCAACCGTCACATACTCAAATTGAAGTCAAAATGAGTATGAGTAGGACGTTAGTATGGCAGTTCAGACACGGCCAGAGTTTGCAAGAGGAGTGACGCTAGGAACCGATTTTATTGTTAAGAGCATATTGCTGGCCAGAAGATGTTTCCCTTGTTTGTTTAAATGCAAACCATCGCTGGCAAAGAAAGACGGTCTGTTCCAGAAAACGTTAAAATTGTCGACAAAGGGAATGCCCATGGAGAGACAATACTGTTTGAGCCAAACATGAAGTTGGCGTGCGCGGCTGAATTTGATGTTGAATTTATTTCATCAGATTCACCCCCTCCATCCATTTGTTATGATGTCCACTATGTTGTAAGCCAACAGTTGTAAACTAGAACTACACCACAAAACTCATGTAAACAGGCGCTTTTTATGATTTTCTTTTACCCATTTTTATTTACTTTTGTCTTATATTCTTCATTATTATTATGATTATTATTATGATTATAATATATATATATATATATATATATATATATATATATATATATATATATATATATATTCATATAATATATAGGAGAGAATGGGGTAATCTGAGCCACTTTTTACATTTGCTCCCCTCTAAGCGAGCTAAAATTATTTATCACTCAAATTTACACATTTCCCATTAATTCAGGATGTTTCCTAGAAATGGGCATTAGCAGAATTTTTTCAAGACAAAGGGCAGTGAAAATATGATTGTTTTAAAAAAAGTTGTCATGTGGCTCACTTTACCCCAGCTGTGGGGTAAACTGATCCACTTACTTTTTCCACTCTGAAACTACCATAACAACACATATTGTAACAGTAAGAATCCTGAAAGCTAGCCACACCATTCTAGAACTATTGTCGGACTAGTAAAAGAATGATGGGGTTTGGTCAATTAAGCAAAGCAAATTTTCTAAACACTTGAAAGTAACTCTGAACAAAATCAAATACAACATATTAAAATTCAAAAGGTTTTAATAAGATTCAAATGAAAGATAGAACCAGTTAGATTAGAACACAGTCTGGGGGTCAAGAACACAGGACCCTTAGAGCCAGCTAGTGTCTGGGGGTCAAAGCATAGGAAAATCAGAACCAGCGAGAACAGCCTGGGACTCAGAACACAGGAGAAGACCCAACTAGATCATAACATCAGCCTGTCATACTCTACAACTAGGCCTATACTCTACATTCCAGCCCTGAAGGTTACAGGGAAAGATGAGAAGGTGCTCTTTCCGTGTGGTTGCCCCAGGTCGTCTTCCTGGTGTATTTCCTTGGCATGATGGCTTTTCTACAATGTGTATGACATTAAAATAAGACATATGTCATGTAATATTACATTAAAATATGTTTAAGACTAAACTTAACTTGTGCCTCATGGTGGGGGAAAGTGAGACAGTGGCTCACTTTCCCCCACATCATTTGGCTCACTTTCCTCCACCACCACAATTTGAGAAAAAACTACCTCTCAGCATTTCAGGCTAATCTTCAGTTATCAGCATCACATGGTTTCATATGTTGGTAGTTCATCAACACGTATGATAGAAGTTTTTCTATGTGAATACATTTGCTTTGGCACAACAGTTGATTAAGTTGACAGCAAGAAAATTTACTTTTACATGCAAAATACCTATTTTGGTGAAAATAACATGCTTACCACAGCACCATGAGGTCCTCTCTTTCAGGGCCATGGGGAAATGAGAGGGGCTTGAAAACATATATCTCACATGACCACAAATGTTTTCCGTTGCCTAGATACAGGGGGTGGCTCACATTACCCGATGCCTCAGATTCCCCCGTTCTCCCCTATATATATATATAATATATATATATATATAATATATTATATATTATATATATATTCATATATATATATTATATATTATATATTCATATATATATATATATTCATATATATATATATATATATATATATATATATATATATATATATATATATATATATATATATATATATATATATATATATATATTCATATATATATATATATATATATATTCATATATATATATATTCATATATATTTATGGCTGCACCACTGCTGCGCATGGACGCACCGTGACCGGGGCCGTAGAAAGAGTGAACACTAACTCCCTACTCGTCAACTTTTTGCTTGCCATATTCTCTCAATAACTCCTAAATCCAGCTTCAGCATAAATAGCTTAGTGGCACACTATCTCCGATTTCGCACCCAACAACTGCGCGATTCATTTGCAGCCTGGACGCGGAGGTGTGTCACCTCTGTGCTCTGACGGCCGGTTCGGACTGCTCCGAGGGGCTGCTCTGAGATTGACCGCCTGTCAGTGCTTTTGGACGGGGAGGGGCTCGCGGCAGCACCCGCTGCTCGTTGAGCACAGTAACTGCAGAGTGATACGTGCTATCACGTCAGAGTCTCTAAATACCACAAAAGTCTTCAATAACACCAGAAAAAAATCGCTAGGAGGATATGACAAAAAAAAGTAAAGTTTGGATGGGATTTTTTTTTTTTTTTTGGGATGGGATTTCCGGTTTTCCTCGAATATTTTGCATTGAAGCATGACGTTTTTCTGAGCTAAGGTCTAGGTACGGGATGTCTGCCAACTAGTGGAGGGGAGTTTGAACAAAATATAACACTCTATTTAGAGAAAACAGCCGTTTGATTCAGTACAGCGTCATGTTGCAATTTTGCGACTTTGGCGCCTAAAGGGTTAAGCAATTTTTATCTTTATGGAATTATGTTGTCTGTTTTCTTTTTGCGTTTTTTATTTTTTAACAAAGATTATCACGCAAATAATAACAATTGTTCTAGGAAAGCGGAGAAGCATTCAGATAATGGTTACTGGATGGAGCAGAATTATTATAAAACCGTGGCTCATGTGGTAGAGCGGGTCGGGCAATGATCAGAGGGTTGGCAGTTCGATTCCCACCCTGCCACTAGTGTCATGGTTGTTGTGTCCCTGGGCAAGACACTCCACCCACCTTGCCTCGTGTGAATGTGTATGACTGCTGTATGTTTGAGGTGGTCTTCGGAGGGGCCGTAGGCGCTGAATGGCAGCCACGCTTCCGTCAGTCTGCCCCAGGGCAGCTGTGGCTACTATCGTAGCTTACCACCACTGGTATGACTGTGCGCTATTTAAATCCAATCCATTATTAAGTAGACAAATTTGAATCTGAACACATTTTCAGGGTTTTGTGTACATGGTAATCCTTTCACTAAACTATATGTTTTCTTCTATTTGTTGATGTTTTTCTGTGCTCAAATAAGACACTCATATAGTTCAATTGGTATTTCTCTATCTCCAGCTGAATGTCAACGGCCGCCACTTTATGGAATACAGACATCGCATACCTTTTCACCAGGTGGACACCATCTCCGTGGGTGGGAAAGTGGAAATTTCCAACATTTCCTTCCAGTCCTCTATGGTGAGGGCAATACCAGAACGAATGCAAAACACTATGGCATTCCTGTGCTGTATCTCATGCTCTTGCGACCGATACATTCCTAACTTTATACACAAGTCATAGTGTGTAGAGTATAGATAAACAGTATTACAGAAAGTTGAAAGAGATTCAAATGGTTTCCTTTTGTGTTTAGTTCCCAGGACAACCAGCATTTGTTGCTCCGCCTGCGTTTGCCTATCCGTCCCAGGCTGCATATCCGCCCCAGGCTGCCTTCCCTTCTCATCCAGCCTTTCCCCCTCAGCATGGGTTCCCCGCCATGCCTGGATTCCCTCCTGCAATGCCTGTGAGTGTCAGGCAGGTTCTGCTGCTCCGGAAGCCTCTCAAAGAATTTGCAAAAAAAAAAACAGGCATATGTTGCAATACATATGAAAGATGGAATAAATAGTTATGTCAAGAAGAAACAAAGTTATCTAGAAAAGTAAAGCCCAACCCCCGGTCTCCTATATCACCTCGGCACAGCAGAGCGATTAAGTGTGAAGTGGCTGGGAATGTCGAATGATCAGTTTTGGAAATGTACAGACATTTTCAAACACAGCCCAAGAGGTCTGGCAGGAAGAAGACAGTAACAATAATGTTTGACATCATACAAGCCATAAAACCTCACAAAAACATATATGTTTAACCATATGAAACTAGAAATTTGATTATTTTCTTTTTTTATTTATAGATGTAAATGTATGTAGGGGAGAGTGGCCTAAGTTGTGCATTTTGGAAGTTGTGCCACCCCTTGTTTCTAGAAAACCGTGGAAGAAATTGGAAATGTGACCACATATTTAAGAAGAGCCATCCATTTGACTCATCCTGTAAAGAAGGGAGACACAAGGAATAAGATATAGGCAAGGCAAGGCAAGGCAAGTTGGTAACGCTTTATATTAAGGTTCTTGTTATAAGCCTTAGTAAATAGGTAATAAGGACCTTATTAGATGCTTATTAACATTAATTTGTGTTAATAAGACTATATATAAGTGTTAATAATAACATAATAAACATGTTGACAGTGTGATTATAAGACTTTTATAAGCACTTATAAGACACTTCTTAACTATTAATTGATTGCTTAATATCATTAATAAAAGTCTTATGAGTTTCTGATAGCTGTTAATAAAAGCGTTACAAACCTATTTATTGAGTCTTACTAACTTGCCTATTATGTCATTGTTAAACCTTTACTAAGCATTGTTTGTTGCTTTATGAAGGTAAACACATCTTTATTAATCAATTAATTGCAGTTAACTATGCTCTATGAACAATGCTTATTAAGGTTAATAAGTCCTTTATTAAACACTTTTTAACAGTTCATAAGTACTATATCTTGTCAAGGAGGATACAATGAGAATTAGAAAAACGACATGTAAATACAATGTTAGAGCGGTGAAGGTATTTGATTAGTTTTAATGTTTTTCTTGTTGAAGTACCTTCAAAAATAAGTTTTCTGAGTTTGGTTTGCAGCGCCATATCTTAGTAGGCTAAAGTCACTGATTTTCATCCCTCTTTCCAAAATGTTGTCTTTTGGCATGTAGCATAATGAGTGCATAATATATTTGTTTTTGCTCTTAAGTGATTCTTTCACCTCTATGTGTGCGCACACATGTTGAGTGAGTGTTAAAATTAGATGCCCCGAGAACGTAGTGTTTTTTTCACAATCTATGATGAATATGACTCGTATGATCGGTTTGCTCAAATCAGATCCTTAAAGGGCTTTTATTTTGAAGGTAGTTGTAAAACCGGAAGTTCCGTGTATTCAAGTCGCTGATGGCTTGACGCCAGCTTGACGGCCATGCTTGACAAAGTGTTTCACGAAAGTAAGGAGAACATGTCGGAGTCGTCAGCACGGTCAGCACCCCAAACCAGGTCTCTGAAAAATAAGAGGGTGAGGTCCGAACTGGAGGATGACTCTTCTGGTAAGTTTAAGAATGTAATGTTATAGTAACGTTAGCTGGTTCTAGCTTGCTAGTTGTTTGCCTAGCTTACATTACTTTCTTTCAGAAGCTTTGGTGGGCTTCCTTTTTGAGCTAACGTTTAGCTTACACTATCATAAAAACTGCAACCAAACGTATCTATTAACAGTTGTGTCATGCTAGCTTGTCAGGAAGGGGCTAAGTAATGCTAAATTGTTATTTCTGTGCTGACCCAGATGCTGCCCAAATTGTCCCAACTGCCAAACTGGGTCTACAGAAATATAAACATGAGCTGGCCAGGTTTAAATTAGAATGCCAGGATGTAAAAATAAAAGACCTGACAACGGAGAGAGATTTATTTCTTGAAGGGACAACTATCTGAATGAAAGAAAATATTTACTTTTTTCAAACAATTTTCTTTGATACTGCACCCCTTTTTGCAGATTCCATGTCCAAATGACTTAAATGCTTAGTGTAACCTGTCTGCTATCTGTCTAATTGTGATCAATGTTTCTTTGTGTTGTCTTTATACAGTAACAAGATAGACCAGCCTGACTCAACCTTCCCCTGAGGCTAAGGAAAAGCCCGACTCAGAGTCAAGTCCGTTGTCGTCTGACTCCTCTGACCCCTCCTCAGACAATGGGAAGAGGAAGAGGAAGTATAGCAGAAGTCAGCATTGTACTGTTGCAGAGGGGGCCAGCAGAAGAAGGCTTTTTTTTTTTTTTTACCACATACTGTATATAAAATGATCTATTTTTGAATTGTATTACTTGATTTTATTTCAATACATTTTAAACATTTAAGCCTGACCAATTTTCTTACTATTTTGTTGACACAATCGGGGAACGGTGGGACTTGAAAATATTCCCAGCTCCAAAGTGGGGAATGACAAAAAAAGTTTGAGAAACACTGGGTTAGCATCTATTAGTTGCATGTGGTTTTCTGCTTGTCCTATCTGCAACAGTATAATGCTGACTTCTGATACAGCAACGTCTCGCCCAAATTCTTATAGTGATGATTGCCATCTCCATAAGGTTACAGATTCAATATGCAGAAGCAACTCATACAACCCCACGTCGTTTTATATTGTTTTACCTACAACAGAGTTTTTTTTATTATTGTTTGATGAAAGTTTTTTTTTGCTCTACTCATTTAATTGTTTTGTTGTTCTTATTCATTTAATATTTTAAATTAATAGTCTTCACCATTGGACACTTAAATTGATGTCAGGCAGCATTTTTATTTTACAAAGGTATTTATTTTTTTACATTTAGTAAAATGTTGTTCATGAAAGTTCTGGGAAACAAACAAACATGTTTACAATTGCACAGTTGTTAAGTGTTTTTTTTTTCTTTAAAAGTAAGTTTTTGTGCTTCACCTCTGTAACATTGTATTTACATGTAGCTTTTTTTAATTCACATTGTATCCATCTTGACAAGATATAGTACTTATTAAAGGATTTATTAACCTTAATAAGCATTGTTCTCGCTTTAGATCAGGTACCTTCAAAATGCATTATTACATGTTTAATAAAGGACTTATTGGCCTTAATAAGCATTGTTCTCGCTTTAGATCAGGTACCTTCAAAATGCATTATTACCTGTTTAATAAAGGACATATTAACCTTAATAAGCATCGTTCTTAGAACATAGTTAACTGCTAATAAACAAATAATAAAGGTGTGTTCACCTTCATAAAGCAACAAACAATCCTTAGTAAAGGTTTAACTATGACATAATAGGTAAGTTAGTAAGACTCAATACATGGGTTTGTAACGCTTTTATTAACAGCTATCAGAAACTCATGAGACTTTCATTAATGCTATTAAGCAATCAATAAATAGTTAAGAAGATTCTTATAAGTGCTTATAAAAGTCTTATAATCACACAGTAAACATGTTTATTGTGTTATTATTAACACTTAAATATAGTCTTATTAACACACACTGATGTTAATAAGCATCTTATAATGTTAATAAGCATCTTATAAGGTCCTTATTACCTATTAACTAAGGCTTATAACAAGAACCTTAATATAAAGCGTTACCGGCAAGTTTATTTATATAGCACAATTCAGACACAAGGCCACTCAAAGTGCTTTACAGGGGCAAGATTAGAATACATAAAACACATTATAAAACATTTAAAAGCGAATAAAAGAAGCAAATAATAAAAAAATAAATAAAATAAAACTCGATTTAAAAACATAATAAAAGAAGCAAATAAAATGAAAATTGCAAGTTAAAAAGGAAACAAAAAAGTCTTCAGACTCGATTTAAAAGAACTGAGAGTTGCAGCAGACCTCAAGTTCTCTGGGAGTTTGTTCCAGATTGTTGGTGCATAAAAACTAAAAGCTGCTTCTCCTCGTTTAGTCCTAACTCTAGGGACTGTAAGTAGACCTGTCCCAGACGACCTAAGGGCTCTGGACGGTTCATAACTTATCAGCATATCAGTAATGTATTTTGGCCCTAAACCATTTAGTGCTTTATAAACCAACATCAGAATTTTGAAATCAATTCTTTGAGTGACTGGAAGCCAATGTAAAGACCTCAGAACTGGGGTAATGTGATCCACCTTTTTGGTCCTAGTGAGGACTCGAGCAGCAGCGTTCTGAATTAGCTGAAGCTGTCTGATTGATTTTTTTGGAAGGCCAGCAAGGACACTGTTACAGTAGTCAAGTCTACTAAAGATAAATGCATGGACAAGTTTTTCTAAATCTTGCTGAGACATAAGCCCTTTAATTCTTGATATGTTTTTTAGGTGGTAGTAGGCTGATTTATTGATTGATTTTATGTGTTTCTTGAAATTCAAGTCAGAGTCTACAACAACACCAAGATTTCTGGCTTGGGGTGTAGTTTCTAACATAATGGATGTAAGCTGTGCGCTGACTTTTAATTTTTCATCTTTGGCACCAAAGACAATTACTTCAGTTTTATCGTTGTTTAATTGAAGGAAATTTTGGCACATCCAATCATTGATTTGTTCAATGCACTTACTCAGTGCCTGTATTGGACTGTAGTCTCCTGGTGATATGGTTATGTAAATTTGTGTGTCGTCTGCATAATTATGGTAGCATAATTTGTTCTTATTCATAATCTGAGCTAGTGGGACCATGTAGATGTTAAATAGAAGAGGGCCAAGAATGGAACCTTGGGGGACCCCGCATGTAATATTTGTCCGCTCAGATGTGAAATTGCCTATTGACACATAGTAGTCTCTATCCTTTAAGTAGGATTCAAACCAGCTTAGTACAGTTCCCGAAAGTCCAACCCAGTTTGCTAGTCGATCTAGTAATATGCTGTGGTCAACTGTGTCAAAAGCGGCACTGAGATCCAGTAAAACTAAGACAGAACTTTTGCCACTGTCTGTGTTTAAATGGATGTCATTGAGGACCTTAACCAGTGCAGTCTCAGTACTGTGGTGTTGTCGAAATCCTGACTGGAAGACATCAAAGCAGTTATTCATTGCTAAGTAGTTATTTAGCTGTTGATAAACAGCTTTTTCAATGATTTTACTTAAAAATGGTAGGTTAGATATGGGCCTATAATTTTTCATGAGTGATGTATCTAGATTGTTCTTTTTTAAGAGTGGCTTGATGACTGCTGTTTTCAGGGCCTTTGGGAATACCCCTGTCTGAAGGGACATATTGACAATTTGTAGAACATCTGAGGCCATACAGCTAAAAACAGTTTTAAAGAAGCCTGTGGGCAGAATGTCAAGGCAACAGGATGAGGAGTTCAGGTGTTGTATAATGTCCTCCAGGTGTTTGTGGTTTATAAGATAAAATTCTGTCATTGCATTTGAATTGATTTTAAGAGGGAACACATATGTTGAACTTGGTATTGATGCAGTGACAGCTTGTCTAATTTTGTGAATTTTCTCAGTAAAGAAGGAGGCAAATTCATTGCAGGCCCTCGTGGAAAGATGCTCAGACGCTACTGGCACAGGAGGGTTTGTTAATCTGTCGACAGTAGCAAACAGGGCACGTGCATTGTTGTTGTTTTTGGTGATGATGTCAGAAAAGAAAGAATGCCTTGCATTTCTCAGTTCTGAGTTAAACGTGCACAGTTTCTCTTTGAAGATGTCATAATGAACCTGGAGATTTGTTTTTCGCCACCTGCGTTCTGCTTTACGGCACTCTCTTCTTTCTATTCTGACCTGCGGGGCATTTCTCCAAGGAGATCTTTTCTTACCAGAGACAACCTTCATCTTAGTGGGCGCAATAGCATCTATAACACTTGTAAGTTTGCCGTTAAAGTTGTCTAAGAGCTCCTTAACTGACTTACAGGGGAGGGGTGGTATCGAAGAAAATGCTTGAATGAATGTTTCACTGGTATTTTCTGTAATATACCGCTTTTTGATTACTTTTGACTGATCAATTGTGTGAACAGACATTGTACTCTCAAAAAATAAACGGGAATGGTCCGTGAGGGGACCCATATCTGCCACTGTTAAGTCTGAAATGTTCATTCCTCTGGAAATGATAAGGTCCAGCGTGTGCCCTTTGTTATGAGTTGGTTTGTCAACATGCTGATTTAGTCCAAAGTTGTCAAGGACACAGCACAGTTCTTTCGCACATCTGTCCTCTGGTTTGTCAGTATGAATATTGAAATCTCCGACGATTAATACACAGTCAAACTCAGTACAGATTACAGACAGCAGTTCAGTAATTTCATCAAAAAAGCTTGCATTGTATTTTGGTGGCCGGTAGATATTGATGAAAATAGCTCTAGAGGCTGAATTTAACTGTAGAGCCACATACTCAAATGAATCAAAATTTCCATAATACATCTTTTTGCATTGTAGAGATTCTTTAAACAGAATAGCAACCCCCCCTCCTTTTTTATGCACTCTGGATTCACTCACAAAATTGTAATTTGCGGGGGCGGACTCTATAAGAACAGCTGAGCTGTTATCTTGGTCTAACCAAGTTTCAGTTAAAAACATAAAATTAAGATTGTGCCTAGTAATAAGATCATTAATTAAAAATGTTTTACCTGCCAAGGATCTGATGTTTAATAAAGCTAAATTTAGTGTGTTCGAAGCATTGTCAGCCCGATTTATTTCAGCACACTGTGGCTGAAGAGGAATGCTTATCAGATTTGATACATTTACAGGATTTAAGAGTTTCCTGTTACTTGAGATACACTTTGAGAAACAGGGCCCCAGCTTATCCTGTGAGTCGTAGGCGTTAACTATGTAGCCGCGGCCCGGCACATATCAACAAGTGCTGACATCATCAGTCTCCCTAGCCTGATGATGATGACGTCGCGGTGGGATCAGAGGGGGTTTGCGTGGCGGGGTGAAGAGCCGGGCGCTGTGGCTTAGATTGGCGAGTTGAGGGGGACGTTGACTGCTGGGGGTACATATGATTTCCTTAAATCCCAGATCAGGAGAGGATGGAGAAAGGGTGGTTGTAGGAGAGAAACGAGGAGAGAGAGGTCGGCTTGGTGTTGACCTGCGTGGTCCAGGGGAGACGGGGATGGGTGGAGCCCCCTCCTCTCTGCCCTGATATCTCTCCTGGGGCCGGTTGCACCAACTGGTCTTAACTAAGCCTGGTTGTAACTGCTAAGTAGGGCTTAACTAAGACCAGGCTTAAGAATGGACCTAACGCCGGTTGCACCAACGGGACTTACGCCTGGTCTTAACTACGCCCGGTCTTAGCCATGCGCGGCCATGTGAATGTTCCATGGAATGCGCATATCACTGCGTTGCTAAGATACCTCATGACGACATGCTATTTTGTTGAGACTGGACATCCAAAATGATGGAGGAAATGAGAAGAGAAATTTCACTTATTCAGAAATAAGAAAACTGATAGAAATAGACCAACAGCGAGAACAAGGCACACTGACTGCAAGCAGTCCAACGAGGCTACTAGTGAGGGGGAAAAAAGCAGCTTGGCGTGTGATTAGGTCTAGGCTACAGACAGCGTTAAAATAGGCCTAAATATTAGGCTACATATAGCGCTATAACCTATCTACTCGGCCCAGGCACGCAGCATGTCTTCCCGTGACCGGGACAAGATTTTACGTTTATAATGCCCCCTGCTTCCCATGCACAGAAAGACGAGAGCCTTCAGTAAAGCGCTGAGGTGCGCACTGATGCGCATTACCAATAGGTTCTCATTAGAAATTCAATCAAAACGTAGGTTTTACAAAATTAATAATAAAAATTGTATTGGAAAACAGAGTTTATGGCCAGTGACGTTGTTTTAACAAAAGCCAAGACATAACTGGTTTATGCGCACGCAGCACATTGTTTTGTAGGGAGTTTTTTCTTGTGCCTATGACTCTCAGCAGCGCTCTCTCTTTGACAAAAAATGACCAAAAGTTAGAGGAAAGCCCGTTTGTGGGAGAAGATTGGGTGCACACTTCTACATAGGCTTTTACAGTAGCATAGTATTTATTTTCTATTGTTTTTGTTTTTATAACGGATCGTTGCGCACACAGCCTATGTGACGACGAGCCTCCTCCTGTGATGGAGGAGGCTCGTAATTTTTGTGAAGGCTACATAAACGTGTTGTTAACATAGGTCTACCCTTTGTCATGCGGACAAAGCATGGGAATAGAAAACAGTAAACAGTAAAACCAGTGTCGATCATACTGTAGTCTACAGCGACAGTCGAGAATTACGATCAGATTTTTCATTCTCCCCCTCTCTCTTCCAGCGCACTTGATCCAAGCGCACCGCCACCGTTTATGCCCGTAAAAAGCTAGGTGTACACGGGCCCTTTATTAAAAAGTAACAAAATCACATTGAGACAACTTAAAGTTGGTAAAGTAGGCTATACAGGTGCCTGTCTGCGTGTTGCCTGACAGCCATCGCCGTATGCAATTAATGCCACAGCGCATCAAGTTAGGCTACTTCAGTGCATTATGCCAACAGCTGAGTCTTTTAACAAGGGATCCATGCAGAGCTGCAGGTGAAGGGATCGCCTCTCCCGATTAACCAGTTAACTTGATGCGCAATGGCAATAATTAAAAAGGAATAGCAGGTAGGCAGACACCTGTATGGCGTTTTACCTTGAGAGAGAGAGAGAGAGAGAGAGAGAATACGTGCGGCACACCATTTCTTTCCGCGAGCATTATTCATATTCTCTCATACCTTTGCTTTTGTTGACACAACTGGATGGATTTGATGTTTTTGGTATAAAAACAGCTTAGAATTTTGACTTTACGCCTGCCCCTGACCAGGCGTAGGATTTACGCCTAGTCTTAGTGAAAAGAACGCTAAGCCCAGTTGGTGCAACCGGCGTAACTGTTAGGTCGGACTTAGAACGCCAAGTTACGACCAGGCGCAGTTAAGACCAGGCTTACGCCCAGTTGGTGCAACCCAGCCCTGGTCTGAGCTGTCATCTGGGGCCGGCAGATGTCCTTCGGCGCTGCTGCTACGCTGTGTTATCTTCTTCTCCTGGGCCTTGTCCTTGGCACGAACAGATTGGTGACGTAGGACGTACATCACGTTGGATGTGAATAGTTTGACTCCAGCCTTATTTAGACAAAGTCCATCTGTCTTAAAAAGCTGCTTGCGGTTCCAGAAAATGTTAAAATTGTCAATAAAATGCACTGAGTGGTCAGGGCACACAGTTGAAAGCCATGTGTTCAGTGCTAACAGTCTAGTGAATCGCTCAGGTCCTCTTCTGATTGGTGGCAGAGGACCACTGATAAACACCTCAGCATTCAGTGAGCTGACCGTGTTCAGGAGATTCTTAAAGTCCTGTTTCAACATTTCAGACTCTTGTTTTACAACATCATTTGATCCGATGTGCAGAATGATGTTCTTTACAGTTGTGTGTGCAGCTGCAATTTCCAGGATTCTCTCTTCTAGGTCCGACACCATATCATTTGGATAGCAGAGTACTTTGGTATCAACACTAAACATGCTTTTCATATCTCTAACAGAACAGTCTCCAACAATCAGGTTTTCAGGCCCGGTCGTTAGCTTGGTTAGCCCGGTTGTTAGCTCTCTCTGTGGCTCTTGGCTTTCGGGCCTTACCTTGTTGTGTGAAGGCGCTATGCTATCTTGGTCATCAGAGGGAAATCCAGGGACTTGCATCAGTGGGGTAAACCGGTTCGACACTTGCACACTTGTTTGCTGTGGAAGTTTGTTGTTGTTACCTCTCTCCCTTGAAGTAATCCATTGCTGCGGCCTCCGAGGCGCGGGGGTTGAGGAGGCACCGTGCCTGAGTGATAACGCAGGCCAGCCATCCAGATCAGTCATCTCAAGGTGCTCGGCCCTTCCGGTTATCCGTCCTCCCTTTTCCAATCTCTTTGGCCTTCCACCAAGACGATTCCAGGGAGGGTTATCACTAACCTGGACACGGCCCTTTTGTTTCTTCATAGCCTTGTCGGTGCTAGTTAGCTGTGCGTTAGCTCGATCTTGTCCACTGTTTAAAGTCACTGATAGAGTGGTGTCGTTCCCACATAGTCCATTCACATCAATGTTCATTTCTATTCGATTCATTTTTGTTTCCAGTGCTGTAATCCTCTGTAGGAGTGCTTGATAGTCCTCGTTAGATAAGGGAGGCATCTTGCTGCTAATTAGCTTTAGCTGAGCGCCTCGCTTCCAGTCACCACAGGCTTGTCCTGTTGTTAGGCCCCCCCTCACGTTCTATTGAGAAGGTCGTAAAAGTGTCCAAAAATGCCTGTAGTATCTATAAAAGTAAAAATAAATTACAGTCCCTTTGATTTGTATGTATCCAGGACCTGCTGCTAAATTTATTATCGAGGAAAAATAAGAATGTAAGCAAAAAGTGCAAGAGGAGGAGAGAGCAAGCAGAAAAGCGTCTGCACAGTAGGAAAGCAGGAAGCAATCAGGATCATATAAGCACATTTAAGCTCAAAAAACTGTGTTTTGCCTTACAAAGTAAAATTTCCATGATCAAGGTTTTTTGATTATTGTGTCTGAACAATTATAGACAAGTTTGAAAACATTTGACACATGTTTTAGTGCTTTGGTATGCTACACTTTGAGCCTATACAGTTAGCACGATGTCAGCCCTAAACTGCTGCATCATGCCTATTATCCAAATTTCTGGGGTTGGGGTGATTTGTGCCAAAGGGCCTAGGTGAGTTATAAGTAAGTAAGTAAAATGTATTTAAAAAAGCACATTTATGACAGTTTGCACTGTCCAAAGTGCTGTACATAGTGCATTCAGTAGGTAAACAATGAAGGTAAAATAACAATAACCAAAATAAAAGACATAAAGCCCATACATCCACATAAACACAGATAGTAGTGCAGAGGTAAGATAGTTAATGGGGGGGAAACACCAGGGTGTACATATGGGTTTTGAGCCTTGATTTAAAGGCAGAAATGTAGGGGGAATCACATTTGTCAGGTGGCAGTTGGTTCCACAAGCACGGAGCAACTAGTGCAAAGTACAATTCTGAGAGTTGTGCCAGTGGCATGGCTGTATACGCTGGTCACCAAAAGAAAGTGATTGTCTACAGTAGCTCAGAAGAGAGTGACATCTCAATTCCACTTAACGACACCACTGATGAGAGTTCAGATGGCCAGAAAGATGATGATGGTGACTTTGTCATTGTGAGCTTTGCAGGTAAAACCATTAGATCTGCTAGGCCTTGTTTAAGAAAATTGTCCTTCAATCTTTGTCAACTATTTACTTTATTTACTTTAAATACACCTTAAATAAGTGATTGTCTAATGGATTTGTCTTGCATTACAGTTTATGAGATATATAGCAATGGCACAATTTACCCCATGGTATTCTCTCCAACTGCACAACTTACACCACACCGGGGGCAAGTTGTGCAACAAGACAACTTTTTTTCCGAAAGCTATATTTCTTTTCAACAGTTTATTCCAGATCCAAAGTTTTTATTGCCAGGGATGCACAACAACCTGAAATATATGTACATATTTGAGTTGGACACTTTACTGTCAAGGCCTCACTTTAAAGTCACTTTGAGTAAAAAGTTGCACAACTTAGGCCACTCTCCCCTATTTATTTTTAACCCTGTTAAATCAGGCCAGTAGTTTTCCATTTCTCTCTCTCTCCCACTGGCAGAGATAAATAAAAAACATGTGACAGCTTTGCTATCAACAATTATTCTCCTTTTCATGTCGTTTTAAATATCCACAGCCAATGCAAAATCAATGGAGATAGGGCTGACAGGTCCAGCACTGCGACACAGACACTGGAGCAAGTCGCTGCAGTTTCTCCCCACGGGCTGCGGGAGCGAAATGTTTGATGGGAAACGTCTTGCTGACAGGCGGAGCTGAGCGCTATTTGGGAGTTTAAACCCCGTGCCTTTGATGCGTTTCCCCAATTGGTTACGCAAAAGTCTGACATCATCGCTCAAAATTAAATTACGATCCATTCTTTTTGATTTTAATTTATGTTTAATCATTAGGCCGCCACAGTATATGCATTTAAGCAGAAATATACTTAATCAGAGTTAAACCCCTCTCCGGGAACCATCACCTTACCATGGTGGAGAGGTTTGTGTGCCCCTGTGAACCTGAGAGCTGTGTTGTCCGGAGCCTAGTGCTCCTGGTAGGGTCTCCCAAGGCAAAGTGGTCTCAGGTGAGGGGCCCGACTAAGAATGGTTCACAAAGACCTCATGGAACAACACAATAGAGGAAGAGTGACCCTGCCCGGAGGACGCCCGGGGCCCCCGTCTGGAGCCAGGCCCAGAAAGGGGGCCCGCCTGCGAGCGTCTGGTGGCCGGGTCTGCCACGGGGCCCGGCCGGGCACAGCCCGAATAAGCTACGTGGCAACACACTCCTCTGCAACTGATGGGCCCACCACTCATCAGAGGAGGCTGGCGGGAACTGGTGCGGGAGGTGGAGCGCTACCAATTAGATCTGGTGGGGCTTACCTCCACGCACAGTCTTGGCTCTGGAACCGTACTTCTGGACAGGGGTTGGACTCTATTCTTCTCTGGAGTTGCCCAAGGTGTGAGGCGCCGGGCCGGTGTGGGGATACTCACGAGCCCCCGGCTGGGCGCTACTACGTTAGAGTTTACCCCGGTGGACGAGAGGGTCGCCTCCCTACGCCTCCGGGTTGTGGGGGGGAAGACTCTGACTGTTGTCTGTGCATACGCACCGAACAGCAGTTCGGAGTATTCGGCCTTCTTGGAGACCCTGAACGGAGTCCTGCATGCTCCGGTAGGGGACTCCATAGTTCTGCTGGGAGACCTTAATGCGCACGTGGGCAATGATGGAGACACCTGGAGAGGCGTGATTGGGAGGAACGGCCTCCCCGATCTGAACCCGAGTGGTCGTTTGTTGTTAGACTTCTGTGCTGGTCATGGTTTGTCTATAACAAACACCATGTTCGAACATAAGGATGCTCATAAGTGTACATGGTACCAGAGCACCCTAGGCCGAAGGTCAATGATCGATTTCGTGATCGTATCATCTGATCTGAGGCCGCATGTTTTGGACACTCGGGTGAAGAGAGGGGCGGAGCTGTCAACTGATCACCATCTGGTTGTGAGTTGGGTCAAAGGATGGGGGAAGACTCTGGACAGACCTGGTAAGCCCAAACGAGTAGTGCGGGTGAACTGGGAACGTCTGGCGGAGGCCCCTGTTCAAGAGATCTTTAATTCGCACCTCCGGCAGAGCTTTTCTAGCATCCCTGTGGAGGTCGGAGGCATTGAACCCGAGTGGTCGATGTTCAAAACTTCCATTGCTGAAGCTGCAGCAGGCAGCTGTGGTCTCAAGGTCTTAGGTGCCTCAAGGGGCGGTAACCCTCGAACGCCGTGGTGGACCTCGGTGGTCAGGGAAGCCGTCCGACTGAAGAAGGAGTGCTTCCGGGATATGTTATCTTGGGGGACTCCTGAGGCAGTTGCAAGGTACCGACAGGCCCGAAGGGCTGCAGCCTCTGCCGTGACAGAGGCAAAGCAGCGGGTGTGGGAGAAGTTTGGAGAAACCATGGAGAAGGACTTTCGGTCGGCACCAAAGTGTTTCTGGAATACCGTCCGGCACCTCAGGAGGGGGAAGCGGGGAACCATCCAAGCTGTGTACAGTAAGGATGGGACGCTGTTGACCTCAACTGAGGAGGTAGTCGGTCGGTGGAAGGAGCACTTTGAGGAACTCCTGAATCCGACTAACACGCCCTCTATGTTGGAGGCAGAGCTGGAGGCTGATGGGGGGATCATCGTCAATTTCCCTGGTGGAAGTCACTGAGGTAGTCAAACAACTCCACAGTGGCAAAGCCCCGGGGGTTGATGAGATCCGTCCAGAAATGCTGAAAGCAATGGGTGTGGAGGGGCTGTCTTGGATGACACGCCTCTTCAACATTGCGTGGAAGTCGGGTACAATGCCGAAGGAGTGGCAGACCGGGGTGGTGGTTCCTATTTTCAAAAAGGGGGACCAGAGAGTGTGTTCCAACTACCGGGGTATCACACTTCTCAGCCTCCCCGGCAAAGTCTACTCCAAGGTGCTGGAAAGGAGGGTTCGGCCGATAGTCGAACCTCAGATTGAAGAGGAACAATGCAGATTCCGTCCTGGCCGTGGAACAACGGACCAGCTCTTCACTCTCGCAAGGATCCTAGAGGGAGCTTGGGAGTTTGCTCATACAGTCTACATGTGTTTTGTAGATCTGGAGAAGGCTTATGACCGGGTTCCCCGGAGATACTGTGGGGGGTGCTGCGGGAGTATGGGGTGAGGGGGTCCCTTCTCAGGGCCATCCAATATCTGTACACTCAAAGCAAGAGCTGTGTCCGGGTTCTCGGTAGTAAGTCGGACCCGTTTCCGGTGGGGGTTGGCCTCCGCCAGGGCTGCGCTTTATCACCAATCCTGTAATATTCATGGACAGGATATCAAGGCGTAGTCGTGGTGGGGAGGGGTTGCAGTTTGGTGGGCTGAGGATCTCATCTCTGCTGTTTGTGGATGATGTGGTTCTGATGGCATCATCGGCCTGTGACCTTCAGCTCTCATTGGATCGGTTCGCAGCCGAGTGTGAAGTGGTTGGGATGAGGATCAGCACCTCTAAATCTGAGGCCATGGTGCTCAGCAGGAAACTGATGGATTGTCTACTACAGGTAGGGAATGAGTCCTTACCCCAAGTGAAGGAGTTCAAGTACCTCGGGGTCTTGTTTGCGAGTGAGGGAACAATGGAGCGTGAGATTGGCCGGAGAATCGGAGCAGCAGGGGTGCTTTTGCACTCGTTTTACCGCACTGTTGTGACGAAAAGAGAGCTGAGTCGTAAGGCAAAGCTTTCGATCTACCGGTCGATCTTTGTTCCTACCCTCACCTATGGTCATGAAGGCTGGGTAATGACCGAAAGAACGAGATCGCGGGTACAAGCAGCCAAAATGGGCTTTCTCAGGAGGGTGGCTGGCGTCTCCCTTAGAGATAGGGTGAGAAGCTCAGTCATTCGTGAGGAACTCGGGGCAGAGCCGCTACTCCTTTGCATTGAAAGGAGCCAATTGAGGTGGTTCGGGCATCTGGTAAGGATGCCCCCAGGGCGCCTCCCTAGGGAGGTGTTCCAGGAGCGTCCAGCTGGAAGGAGGCCTCGGGGAAGACCCAGGACTAGGTGGAGAGATTATGTCTCCACGCTGGCCTGGGAACGCCTCGGGATCCCCCAGTCAGAGCTGGTTGATGTGGCCCGGGAAAGAGAAGTGTGGGGCTCCCTGCTCAAGCTGCTGCCCCCACGACCCGATTTCGGATAAGTGGTTGAAGATGATGATGATGATGATGAGAGTTAAACCTCCACTTATCTGAACCCTTGACAGAGAAATAATTTGGATGTTTAACTCTCATGTATAGATTTATTTAAAAGTGAACACAAACTTGAGTCACATAAGATCTTGGTGAAGTGATATCTTTTTACCATTAAGATTAAATCATAGGCTTATTTCCAGTGATCTAAATGGTCTGGGAATTGTATTTTACATGTAGGCCTAGTCTCGCAAAGCCAGACCAAAACTACAACAAGTAGTATGACGTTACACATCATAATAGAGTTCATCATATCCATCTTTACAATAATAATAAGGGGTCTTTTATTAGACCTTTAACTGTCTTTGGGCCGATCATATTCGTTATGTTTAGGGAGAAATACTAAACCTCCTTTATTTGGATTTGTAAATTATTTTTTATCACTTAAAAGTAGGTTTTCTAGTAAAATAACAAGAAAGATAAAGATTTGTGGTGAATGGGGAAATATCTCGTTTCTTGTTTTGAAAATGCCCCTCGCTTTAAAGTGTTTACTCGTCTTTGTGTTGTGTTCTGCTTCTAATCGGTTGTAGTATGTGTAGCTCTTCTAAGAATATGTTTCTAGTAGGCCTTCAAAATAAAACTAGAAAACGAACTGCATCCGCAACAAAGACGCTACGTCCTACGCCACATGCAAGTCGAGCCAACTCGGAGCTGTCCAGCTGCTGTCAGGCTTTTTCGTCACTCCACCGACTGCACTCGGCCACTCTCGTCTACTTTCCAGACGAGCCGAAACGGGGGTCGAACGAGCCTAATAGCGTGGGAGAGGCAGCAGTTGTTCCACGGCAGTCTGTTGCGTCTAGTGTGAACATGTTGTTACAAGGCAGCCAAACTAGTCAGCTAGTCCATTAAAAACATTGTGTTGGTTTCATTCCTGCAGAAGCTAACTCTAGAAACCTTTTAGCGATGGTTTGAGATAGACGAGATTCTCAGAAACATGCTTCCGCTCTGCTCTCTACAGATGTTCTTTGAAGCATGGTGTTCATTCACAGCAGGTGGATTTCATTAGCTCGTTCTAAGGCAGACCGTAGAACCATCTGGAGAAATAAAGCAAGTGTCTTCTCTCTGCTCTGTAAATAAACAGTACTCTTAGATTAAGGCGAGACACCCCAGGTGAATAGGGATTTTTTTTAAACTTATAGATATCATCATGAAACTTTGCCAGTTGATTACTGACACTAACACAATAATTTTTTGTATTACATGTTTTCTTTAATATTTTATTAAATATGCAAATATGGCAATATTTAACCAATTTTGGGTCATTTTTTGAGAAAAAAAACGAGATGTTGGATAAAGCCAGAGTTAAAATCTCTATTTTATTTTAACCACATATTAGTTTCTAAAGTTTTTACACAACAGATTTTGGATACAGCCTTTTTTCATTTAATAAATCAAAAAATACTATGTACATGTCTTAGAAATGCATTTTAGGCATGTTTTTAGGAGGAAAATGTATCATAAATCAGACAATTAACAATATATTAACAAATCCTTGTGTACAAACCTGTAAAATAGTGCTATGAATGATTATGGAAAGTTTGGTTGATGTCAGTGGTCTAGAAGTTGAGATATTTTTCTCAGAGTATTGGAAAAAGCTCATTTTGAGAAAACGGCCGTTAAAGATAAAAACGTGAATTCGGCTGATAATTACTGATTATAGCTAGAGTAATTTATTGAATTAGGCTACACCCCTCAATGCCATATAGGCCTACCACTGCTTAACATATAAACCATAGCATAGTAACATTTACATCCACATGCTAATTTAAACGTGATTCATTCATTATTAGCCACTGTCTGTCAACCTGCTCCGGAGTCGGCACAGACGCTCTCTCTCCCCACCATCTCCCCTCTGATCCTCTCACAGTCTGTGTCTCTCCGACGTGATCGGCGTGATTTACATGTCAAATGGCGATCATGTAATGTCCGTAGCCAATTGATTAAGTATTTTTTTTTGTTGGTTTGGCATATTTTCGACGTTTTTCCCATTTTATTTTGTGATTTTCGAGCTACCCGCGGCTAGCATCACGTGATGCCATTTAGCGAATCACATCGTCAGAAATGTGCATTAGCCAATGAGGTCGCGTTCCTAGCATTGAATCCCTCCTCACACTTTCACGATTGGTTACTAATACAAAGGAAATGACCATATTTGGATCCGATAACGTTGTTCTTGAGATTCAGAGCTTTCCAAACAGTACCATGGTTATTATGATTCATACAGCGGTCGCTGTATGTTACGTTAAAATGCTCACTTTTGACGAACTTAGGAGCAAAATACAGACTAAAGCAGTCAAAGTTTAGTCAAATAAACACCTAAAACGTATATTTTGGACCTTTTATCCATACTAGTATGAAAGAAGACATGTTATGGAAGCTAAATAGACACAAATCTCAAAATTGACCAGTGCTTAAAAAACAATGTTTTTGCCTGCCGTGTCTCGCCTTAAACAAAAAGGGATTATGATTGCATATGAATGTATTTGTCCCATCTCTATCCCTGTACAGACTGTTCCATACCAGAGCATAATCAGTGGTGGGCTGAAGCCTGGCAGGACCATCACTATCCAGGGGACTGTTCAACCCAACGCCACAAGGTCTGACTTGTATAGCCTGTTTCTGGAATTGACTGTGAAAGCAACATTATACATGATGAACAGCACACCCCTGATGACTGTTATGTGTACATAGAGCAGTTAAGAAAAATAGAATACAATGAAAGTCAACGGACAGAGAACACCATACAGCAATACAATAATAGCAAGTGATTGCAGGTTTCAACCAGAGAAGAATTTAAATGGCTTTTTGTAAATTTGGTTGGAATATCAACTGACTCTGCATGCCAGGTGGTAGCCCATTCCTGCCACCTTGATTTACACAGACAACATACATATCCTAGACCCTTTATATGGAACCACTTGACCCTTTATTGGAATCACGTGAGGTTTAATTGGGACCCTTATCTTTATCTTGGTTCTAGTGACATTTATAATATCTAATAATTATTGCAGTGGCAGTGGAAGACGGCCACACAGACTTATATCATGCGCATCGCAGGATTTCCTGCATGGTTGTTTTACTGGGGGTTTACGAAGGCATAAGAGCCCAAGCAAGTAATCTGCAAGCCGATTTAATGGGCTGTTTATAGCCTAGCTCAGAATAATCATCAAAAGTTGGCTGATTACGCAGATGTAAACACTTATTTTTCGCTCATAAAAAGCCTTTGTTTTACATACTAATGTCCTTGCACTATTTATCCAGCATAGCGCACTCTGACTCATTACTATAATTTGCCTATAATTTATATAAGGTTTCTAGTCATGTTTTGCATTCCTGCATACAGCTTGATTGTGTGCTCTGAAAACTGCAGACGTTTGTGTCCTCCCTTGCACTGAACAAAGCAGACAACTTGCTCCTCCTGTTGCTTCTGACAGCAACTGCTCCGGTCAGGACCAGGCTAAACATAAAGAAAGGGGCAGTTTACACGCTGGAAACGCAACAGTTTTCCCCTTTACGTTTTTTAAAAGTTTCCACGTTCAGACGCAATTGATTTGAAGACTTCACTCGTGCACATGGTTTCGGAGAAACTACTTAGCCTAGTAGATAGCTCTTCCGGTACAATTAGATGCATAAAACCCATAAAACCTTACTGTAACCGAAAATGAATGCCACTAAGCGGTTGGTGTAAGCTTAGGGTTACAAGTATTGCAAATGACAAGCTTTCTGTCTTCTTATTTCACCGCGTTGAACTCGTGAAAACAGAATACATGCTGTTAGAGACTGGAGCACTGCAGAGCTGTGAAGGGGCTGTGTGAGTGGCTACCTTCCTGTTAGGCCTACTTCAACATAAAAGTGAAGTTTGTCCAGTGAAATGCTTTTATTGTGAAACCGCAGGCTTAATGCTCTGTTTGGTTTAACAATAACTTAACTGCTGCACGCTGATCTATGGATAGTGTTTTTTAATGTATAAAGCCATATCCCTGGCATCACTGGTGGTGACACAAGTTAAATTTGCTACAAAAACCGTCAGAGCACAAATCTTTCCCCAGCCAAAGTGGCGGATTGTCTCAATAACTTACTTATCACTTAGACTAAATGTACCCGCATTTGGAGAGTTATATTTGAGCCCTGCACGATACTCTCCGCTGATCACAGTGATGGTGCCGCGGAGACACCGTGCATGTCTTCTCACTTTATGCGTGTGGGTATAATGACAGCAAATGTAATAGACTACGCATGTGTGAAGTGGAGCCGTGACGTCAGCGTTACCAGAGAGACCGGTTACGCTAGTTTACAAGATACCGAAACAGTTGTGTTTTCAAAAGATTCCTCCCTAGGAGGTGGTATCAGTAGTTTGCGTTTTCAAGCCTGCGTTTGCTGTTGTCATGTGAATGATAGGCATCGTTACGGTTTTTAGTGTAAACAGTCCCTAAATCTCCATGGTAACTCATGTACCTCTGCTTTTCTCCAACTGAATCATGACTAAAGCAGGCCAGTATAACCTAAATATCCCGGCTCAATCCCCTCTCTTGGTTGGAGCCCCCTGGTCTGGCTTGAATGGCTCAACTGTATTAGGGTTAGGAAACCACTTGAGGTCTACCCCTGAAACACACATCCAGCATCTACTGCGCGTCTGCGTCTGAATTTTTTTTTTTTCAGCGACTGTGTTAACACACTACAGCTGAGAGGTTGCATGTGTGGTCGACAACAGTAAGAGGGACGCAGCAGTAACAGACCCAGATGCGCTCCAGAGGTAGACGCAGGATGTGTGTCCTGGGCTTTAATATGGAGATGACGCTTGTATCAGCCTGGCTTTTTTAGGTGGTCTTGGATTTTACTTCAGCTACGTTGATGGAATCCTATGCCAGGCTGCAGTGATAAAAATTTTCAGCTACCACCAGTGGAACACTAACAGTGTATGAAGGAGCCAGATTTCCCTGAATTTGAGCTGGCCTGATTATCTCTGTGGATAGATGTGGCTTTCTGTGACAGAGACCTAGTCATATGAGTTGACAATGTTTCCACAGTAGCAATAGGAATGATGAGACAGCATGTGGATTTAGTACACAGTTCCTGATGTGGGAGCAACCTCTCTGCAGTCACCCTGGAGCCAAAGCTTAACTAGTTCTATTGAGAACTGATGATTTACAGTAAATAGAAATGTTTCACAACATCAGGTCACATGGTATACTGAACAGCAAAACCACATCATCAAAAGAGGGACTCTGAACTGTTGAACCTCCACTCTGACCGCAGCTCTAATGTGTTCAGTTATGAAGCAATTCAAATGTACTAGCATGGCAATAAAGGAATACATAATGCAGGATAAGGATTGTGTCCATGCCAAGACTGCATGAATCTGGTTGTGTGAAACATGTCTTAATTACATTTTTCTTTGGTAGTGTTAGTTCTCTTAAAGATGTAGTCCACCGCATTAACATCTAGCTTATTATCTTTTAAGTTCCTGTCTATGTAATAGTGGGTTAAACGATAGTGATTGAGCATATGACCCACTGATGAAAGCTCTTGTATTTGCTGCTTTGCCCTGTTATACTATCAGAGGGGCTATGTCGTATTAACCGCGCTGCAGCGGTGCAATCTTTTACTCAGGACGTGGGAGCTTCAGACTGTCTGTTATGATAGCGAGGTTGGACCCAAAAGCAGTACGGACACCAGGGGCCTATTGCATAAAACTAGGATAAGGGATTAACCTAGGATATTTCGGTTATCCTGGCTTGCGTTAGCCATGATCCGGTTGCATAAAAGCAGAGGGACATAAATTACCCTGGAGATTTATCCTTTACGTTTAGCCTGGTCCCGACCAGGCTAAACGTAAAGGATAAACTTATTCTGTTGCCTGATTGGCTCAGTCAGCTGTCACTCCGATCTGAAATCAAGGTGTTTAACAGTTATTCCATTATCTTCTTTTCATTAGCCTGTTTTAAGGTATCACATAAAAGACTGCATTGTCATTTAGTTAAATAGTCCTTCTTTTTTATTTATTTAACCTGAACCATTTTTAATTAACTTAATTACAATTAGATTAAGATGCAATTATATAAATTATAATAATTGATGTTCAATATTGCAGGCTATATTTATACAATTGATTATCGATGGCAGATGACGTTGCAAGTGTGGGTCAAATAAATTCACTTTGTACTTATCACTATATCGAGGTGCATCTAAAACAAAATTCAATATCAATGAAACATTCCTTTTTTCTGTAATTGAATTCAAAAAGTGAAACTTAAATATATTCTAGAAATTCATTAAACATGGAGTGAAATTAATCTAGAATAAACATACTTTTCAGAAGGTCGACATTTCTGTATTATAAATCCTTTTTCTGATTGGTTGTATGTGACATTCTAATATTTTGAGATACTGGATTTTTTATTCCATGATCAATCAATCATCCAAAAAAAGGCCTGACATATTTCACTTTGTGTAATGAATCTATGAAAGTTTAACTTTTTGAATGGACTTTCCATGATATTACATTTTTTAGATGCACCTGCAGACTGCTCACTGTCAACTATTTTATCATAAAACAATGCAGGGACATCAAAAACAGTTAGCAGAGAATACATCTCCTGTATGAAATGAACTGCCCCCTCACTTACGGTTTAAACTAGCAAGGCATTGTGGGAAAATGGGCCGTCTTTTCCATTTTTCCATCAGTAAATCTGTGTTCGATCTTTGGGTCTACTTCTGAAAGCTGTGGGCTGGCACTTAACAGAATTACTTACACCTGGCTTGACAAAGCAGCCCCTTTACATCCTGGATTGGCGTTTATGCAACTGACTAATCCAAAGTGCCCAGGCTAGACTTTGTCAAGGCTGGCTTTATCAATCATCCTGGATGTCTTTATTCCACTTTTATGCAATAGGCCCCAGGTAGTCAGTTAAGAACAATGTTTATTTAGGCTGGCAGGCCGGCAGGCAGGACACTGGACGGCTGAATGGCGTGGCGAGCAGAGGCAAGTGGATATCCGGAAACCCGCAGGCAGGCGAGCAGGTAAGGTGAACAGCGGAGGTAACTGGCACGGAAGAAAACAGGAACAGAGTTAGGACAAAACTCAAACTGGAGCGAGAAAGAAAACAATAAACAAAGATATCCGGATCTAGGATCATACCGCTCTGGAACGTAGTATACTCTGGCGCTGAATGACTGGAGTCCACAGGCTTAAGTAGAGAGACATTGATTAGCCAAACGATCCACACCTTTGGGCAATCAGCCCAGGAGTGCTGCCACGCCCACATGCCAACAGAGACAGACAAGAGAAAAACACATATAGAGAAGGAGGAGAGACTGCCAAGCCGTGAGTCATGACAGTACCCCCCCCTCAATGACCGCCTCCAGGAGGTCTACCAGGCTTATCTAGGTGTTTGGCATAGAACTCCCGGAGGAGTGTGGGGTCCAAGATGAGGCCCCTGGCGATCCAGCTCCTCTCCTCTGGCCCATAACCCTCCCAGTCCACCAAGTACTGGTAGCCCCTCCCTCTGCGCCGAACGTCCATCACCCGGCTGACCGTGAAGGCCGGGTGACCATCAATGAGACGGGGGGGTGGTGGGGCGACGGTAGGCGGGCACAACTCACTGGATGAGACTGGCTTCAGTTGGGAGACGTGAAACGTTGGGTGTATCCTGAGAGACCGGGGAAGCTTAAGGCGAATAGCAGCAGGGTTAATGACACTATCGACCTCGAATGGGCCAATAAATCGGGGAGATAGTTTCTTGGATTCACCACTAAGAGGGATGTCCCTGGAGTTAAGCCAAACCTTTTGGCCAGGTACGTACACTGGAGCTGGGATTCGCCGCCTATCGGCCAACCTCTGATTCTGCTCCCTAGTTCGTAGGAGGGCCGCTCTGGAATCCCTCCAGATCCTGCGGATCCTACGCAGGTTGTGCTGAACTGAAGGCACGGCGATCTCGATCTCCTGAGTGGGGAAGAGAGGTGGTAAGTAGCCCAGAGAAGCTTCGAAAGGTGTCATACCTGTAGCTGCCGACGTCAGGGAGTTGTGAGAGTATTCTACCCAGGTGAGATGGGAGCTCCACGAAGCTGGGTTGTGAGCACAGACGCATCTCAGAACCGTCTCCAGGTCCTGATTAGCCCTCTCAGTCTGGCCATTGGACTGGGGATGATGGCCGGAGGAAAGACTGACGGAGGCCCCCAACGCCTGGCAAAACGCTTTCCAAACTTGAGAGGTGAACTGAGGCCCTCGATCCGAGACAATGTCCAGGGGGATCCCGTGGATCCGAAAAACATGATTAACCACCAGCTCAGCAGTCTCCGCAGCCGAGGGTAGTTTGGGAAGGGCCACGAAATGCACCGCCTTGGAAAAACGATCTACAATGGTAAGAATGGTGTCATTACCTTCGGACGGTGGTAATCCAGTTACGAAGTCCAGAGCTATGTGCGACCACGGGCGACCAGGCACAGGGAGCGGATGCAGGAGCCCGGCTGGGGGGCGATGAGTCGACTTGCCACGAGCGCAGATGGTACACGCCTTCACATATTTGCGCGTGTCGGCAGCGACGGACGGCCACCAGAAGTGGCGTTGAATCAGGGCCAGGGTACGGGAAACTCCAGGATGACAGGCGAAACGTGAAGTGTGACCCCACTTCAGCACCTGAGGACGAACAGGAACAGGTACAAACAGACAACCCGGAGGCCCACCCCCAGGACCGGGGTCCCCTTGGAGAGCCCCCTTAACCACGGACTCAATCTCCCACGTCAGAGAGCCCACCTGGCAGGACTGGGGAAGAATTGTATCCGGAACTGAGGGACTGCCGTTATCAGGGTTAAACTGTCTGGAAAGGGCATCAGGTTTAACATTCTTGCTACCAGGTCTAAACGTGAGGTTAAAGTTAAACCGACCAAAAAACAGAGCCCAACGTGCTTGGCGTGAGTTTAACCGTTTAGCAGTCTGAATGTAAGCCAGGTTCTTGTGATCTGTCCATACCGTAAACGGAGACGCCGCACCCTCCAGCCAGTGACGCCACTCCTCCAGAGCCAGCTTAACGGCTAGCAACTCTCTGTTGCCGACATCGTAGTTCCTCTCCGCAGGAGACAGCTTCTTGGAGAAGAAGGCACAGGGATGAAGCTTGTTGTCTCCTTCGGCTCTCTGCGACAACACAGCTCCCACACCAAGATCCGAAGCGTCCACCTCGACGATGAACTGACGAGCTGGGTCGGGCTGCACCAGGATGGGAGCTGAGGAGAAGCGTCTCTTCAGCTCGCAGAACGCATCCTCGGCTGCAGGCGACCAGACAAATGGAACAGACGGAGAGGTTAGCTTAGTGAGTGGTGCTACTACCTGGCTGTAGTTCCTCACGAACCGTCTGTAGAAGTTGGCGAAGCCCAAGAATCTCTGGAGCTGCTTCCGTGAGCCAGGCTGCGGCCATTCCGTAACTGCCTGGACCTTGGCTGGGTCGGCCCGCACCTGTCCGCACTCCAGGATGTACCCCAGGAACGACACTGAGGAAACATGGAACTCACACTTCTCTTGTTTAACAAATAGCTTATTCTCCAACAACCTCTGGAGGACCTGGCACACGTGTACAACGTGCTCCTCAATGTTGCGGGAAAAAATCAGGATATCATCAAGGTAGACAAACACAGAGTGGTTCAAGTAGTCCCTAAGCACGTCATTTGTCAGGGCTTGGAAAACTGCTGGGGCATTGGTGAGACCAAAAGGCATGACCAGGTACTCGAAGTGACCCAAAGGGGTGTTAAACGCAGTCTTCCACTCGTCCCCCTCCCTGATGCGGACCAAATGATAGGCGTTGCGTAAATCCAACTTAGAAAAAACAGTAGCCCCATGGAGTGGATCAAAAGCAGGGTTAATCAGTGGCAGGGGATATTTGTTCTTTACCGTAATATTGTTCAAACCCCGAAAGTCAATACATGGTCTCAGAGTCTTATCCTTCTTAGCCACAAAGAAAAAACCAGCTCCTAATGGAGAGGAGGAAGAGCGGATAATACCTGAGTCCAACGAATCCGTGATGTATTTCTCCATGGACTCGCGTTCCGGAGCCGAGATATTGTAGAGCCGGCTGGTGGGATAGGTGGCGCCAGGCAGCAGGTCGATGGCGCAGTCGTAAGGTCTGTGAGGAGGTAAGGATAAGGCCCGGTGCTTGCTGAACACCTCGGCCAGGTTGTGATGCTCCCGAGGAACAGAGGACAAGTCAGGGGGTTCTGGTGAGGCGACACACTCCTTAACGGAACTTGGGGGCTGCGCTGATCTGAGACATGTAGCATGGCAGAAAGAGCTCCAACTAGCTATCTTCCCAGTGGCCCAGTCAATCACAGGGTTATGTACCTGTAGCCACGGAAGCCCGAGCACTAAGGGAGCATGTGTGGAGGGCATAACATGGAACGTTATCCTCTCTCTGTGGTTGCCAGCCAACAGGAGAGGCAACTGCTGCGTTTGCTCGGAAATAAGGGCCAACACCTCACCATTGAGTGCATTAACTTTGAGCGGTGGAACAATGGGATTAGTGACTATCTGACAGTGCTTCACAAAACTAGCGTCAAGTATATTAGAGTCAGAACCTGAATCAACTAGGGCCGTAAGTTGATAAGTATTCCCGTTAAGGAAAATACTAGCTTCAATGTTAATGCGTCTTCGGGGCAAACAGGGCAATACTGTGCTACTCACCAGAACCCCGTCTGCGACTGGTGAGGGCTTGGGTTTAACCGGCGGGAGCACCTAGCCCGTTGATGTCCAGGTTCTCCACAGTAGAGGCACAATCTACCCTCGAATCTCCTATTCCGTTCGGAAGGCGCGAGTCGGTTCCGACCCAACTGCATGGGCTCCTCTGTAGACGACGGAGGAAGAGCAGGAAACACAGGCGACTCACTGGTGCGATGGCTGGAGGCATATCCAGCGTCAGCTGAAGAGGAATGAAAAGGTCCAAGAGAGCGACCGCTCCTTTCCCTACGACGCTCTCGGAGGCGATTGTCCAGTCTAATAGCTAGAGCTATGAGTTCATCTAAATCAGCTGACTCATCTCGCACAGCTAACTCATCTTTAACGGAATCAACTAATCCGTTGAGAAAAACCCCCTGTAACGCCTCGTCGTTCCACCCCGTCTCCACTGCTAATGCCCTAAACTCCACCGAATATTCTGCAACACTGCGAGACCCCTGTCGTAGTTGAAGTAGGCGCTTAGTAGCGTCCCTACCCCGCACCGGGTGGTCAAAAACCTTCTTCATTTCAGCTACGAAGCTAGGAAACGAAAAACATACGGCGGACTGCCTCTCCCACACTGCAGACGCCCAAGTCAAAGCATGTCCAGAGAGTAAGCCTATGACGTAACTAATCTTGGCTCGGTCCGAGGCATACGAGCTGGGTTGTTGTTCAAAAACTAAAGAGCACTGGAGGAGAAACGACTTGCATACCCCAAAACTCCCGGCATAGCGCTCCGGTGCGGAGACACGAGGCTCTCGGGCAGGCAGAGTAACAGGTGCTGCACCTGGGTCGGGTTGACCAGGATCTAGATGCGTGACGACTCCGTGGAGCTGTCCTCCCAACGCTGCCACGTTCGCGGTGAGTACCTTCAGCGAGGAGATAACGTCTCGGAGAGCCACTTCATGTTGTCCCACAAGAGTGCCTTGCGCTCCCAACGCTTGGTGTAGCCTGTCCGTATCCGCTGGGTCCATGTTGGCCAGAGTATTCTGTTATGATAGCTCGAGGTTGGACCCAAAAGCAGTACGGACACCAGGTAGTCAGTTAAGAACAATGTTTATTTAGGCTGGCAGGCCGGCAGGCAGGACACTGGACGGCTGAATGGCGTGGCGAGCAGAGGCAAGTGGATATCCGGAAACCCGCAGGCAGGCGAGCAGGTAAGGTGAAAAGCGGAGGTAACTGGCACGGAAGAAAACAGGAACAGAGTTAGGACAAAACTCAAACTGGAGCGAGAAAGAAAACAATAAACAAAGATATCCGGATCTAGGATCATACCGCTCTGGAACGTAGTATACTCTGGCGCTGAATGACTGGAGTCCACAGGCTTAAGTAGAGAGACATTGATTAGCCAAACGATCCACACCTTTGGGCAATCAGCCCAGGAGTGCTGCCACGCCCACATGCCAACAGAAACAGACAAGAGAAAAACACATATAGAGAAGGAGGAGAGACTGCCAAGCCGTGAGTCATGACACTGTCTGCATTCCGGTACATCTTAGTTTTAAAATTTTGTTTTTATCTTAATATACAGTCTTTGGTTCGTATAAGACAGGGGTCGGCAACCCAAAATGTTGAAAGAGCCATATTGGACCAAAAAAACAAAAAACAAATATGTCTGGAGCCGCAAAAAATTAAAAGCCTTACATAAGCCTTATAATGAAGGCAACACATGCTGTATGTATCTATATTAGCCTACTATCAAAATGACTAAGTTGGCTACAAATACATTATGAGCCTTCACAATTAAATGTTTTTTTCCCCGCAGCGCATCCTAGAGAATGACGCACCATGTGACTACTCTGTTGTACGATGCCGCCTCAAGTTTAACTTCATTACAATATTAATGAATTATTTTTCATTGCTTTGATGAAATTAAAGAAATGCAATAAAGAAATCAGATTTTTTATGTCGTTTTTATTTTGAGGATTCGAAAACAACAACAACAAAATGGAACGTGCATAACGTGCCCCTTATCTGGGCAACAAACGGAGTGTAATAAAACGCAGCCTGCATTTATAAAAATAAAACAGCAGCCTTTTGAAAAGGTAAAGTATATAAAATCAAATTAAGACAGTTTAGTTTGATTTCTGTGCAAATGCCAAGCAAGTCAGTGCAAGGGTAAAACGCAGCAGCATCCTCTTCACTTTTGACACGCAACCAACGCAGCTATATCCTCGGACCTGAGCAACAAAACACAATAATGTCCCTAAGTGTCATTCCAAATATACACTGACAAAAATCAGAAATCACTTTATAAAAAAAAGCCACTTTGTTACTAAATATGTGCCTATGACAGGATTGTGTTCTTACCCGTTTAATGTGACTTCTGTTTTCGGACATCACCTGTCAGCTTCTCAACATCGGGCATGTAAAATGTAACTTTAATCTTGACGCAGGACTGCAAGCTGTCATCTGTGAGGCGGGTGCGATATTTTGATTTGATGTAGTTCATGTTTGAGAAGATCTGCTCGCACAGGTATGTTGATCCAAATATGGATAATACTCCAAATGCATATAACTTCATGTTCCTGTAACTGTCAGGAAGAGCATTCCATGTGTCATAGACAAGTTTCTCGGGTGTTGGGAGGCTTTCCATTTCGCTCCATTTGTGGCTTTGGGCAAGCTGGGCTTTCTGGCGAATGACGTCTTCAAGCTCGGCTGTCAGATGTTTGAATTTGGACACCCATAAATCTTTGTCGGCTATATCAGCCATTTCCATTTCAAGGTCAGCCTGATTTACTCCTGGGAATGTGCTCAACAAGGATGGGTCAATCTCCAGGGGTGTGACAGGGAAAGACAGTGTCATTTTTTCCTTTCGGAACTCACAAAATCTGCTCCCAAATGCAGTCTCCAGGGAGCCACCAGGGCAGCGCCAAAGAGCCGCATGCGGCTCCAGAGCCGCGGGTTGCCGACCCCTGGTATAAGACATGGTCCTAGGTCCCACATTTTCAAAATTTATGTAAAGTTCTTTCTGCACGATGTGTGTGCTACCATGTCTGAAGTTCCCGGTTTTTCACGTGCAATCGAACGCAGCAGGCATGCCTTGGCGAGTTCTCTCACTTCAGACACAACTGTTGAGAGCAATTATTCTTGCTATATAATATATAATAATACTACACTTATGGATCTGAGATGGCGCTAGATGACTCGCTGCTTGAAGACCGCAGTGCATTAATGTGGTGACGTAGGGACGAGGGAGGGGACTGCTAACTGCAGTAACTGACAGGATGTTAGCTAAACTGACCATTCAAATCCAACTGCGCAGGATAAATCATGCACGATCTGGAAGACCAAGCAGGGTTATTTTTTTAAATTGAGCAGTGATGGAAGAATTCGTTTTTTTTATAGAGCTTCATGGCTTGTTTGTATTATGATTGAAGTGGTTTTAATGTGCTCAGTTTGTGGTGGACTGATGCAGACAAATTGAAGCAGCAGAGGTCAAGGTTTCCTGACATTTTGCCCCAAGTTAGGGTCAAGCTTTAAAATATCTGGAACTTACAGTCAAAGACTTGAAGACTTAAAGAACTGATTTTGCCGGGCAAGTTGTAGCATTAACGCAAGAGGCCCTGTCTCATGTTGGACTCACACTTTCCTGTGTGTTTTCCTCTCAGATTCCATGTGAATTTGAGCCATCAGTCTGGTATCGCTCTGCATTACAATCCACGGTTTGACGAGAACATTGTGGTTCGTAACACCAAGCAGGCAGAGCAGTGGGGCGCGGAGGAACGCGGAGGAGGGATGCCCTTCCGTCGAGGACAAGCTTTCACGGTACGCATACAGGAATCATCTGATCTGACTGATTCACACAACAGTTCCCATGCTTAAGGGCATTCCAAGTGATTTTAATCCAGAACACTATTTGTCAAAAGCAGCTAAAATCCACTTTCCATCCGCTACCTGTCCATCCTGTGTGCACGCTAGGGTTGCCGCGGTGTGGACATTTTCATACCGAGTAATACACGTGCGTCAACACCGGTGTTACCGGTAACACCACCAGACAGGGTCTTAAAAAAATAAATTATTAGGCTTCACCGCAGATTTCAAGAGAAGACGGTCCGTCGGCTCTGTAGGCGCTTACTTTGATCTTAAACATTAGATCGCGCAATTTATTCTTGAACAAAACAAATGCTTAGTGTTTGTAGATCATTTGGTTAAATTATTATGTTTTCTGAGTAGCTTTATTATAACTTAGAATTTAGAGTAGCCTTAGACATACTAGTTATTTATTTAGCCGAATGAACTGCCGCCGTCACGCAAAATTGAACCAATTGGCTTTTATGTATATTTTTTTTTAATAGGCATATGCCTAGACTATCCTGTGTTGCTCGGTGTTGAGGCTCCCACCGGTGTGAGCCTCAACACCGAGCAACACCGGTAACACCTACTACCGCGGCAACCCTATTGCACGCTCAACAAAAGTAGTTTTTTTACACACAGCCACAGCTCTGCTAACGGTGATCTTAAAGCCTGGCCCAGAGCTAGCAGCTGCCCTGAATGTCATGGATCGATGTTACTAAATTAATGAAAAACTTATTTTTAGCAGAGGGTCTTTGAAATATGTGCTTATGAATTCCCCCCTTTTTCTTTCAGTTGACTTTCTGTTGTGAGAGTCACTCCTTCAGGATTGTGGCCAATGGGATGCAGACATCCAACTACAGGCATCGGTTCTCTCCCATCAAACGCATTACCAGCCTGGAGATAGGAGGGGACATCAGTCTGACCTCTGTCACGCTGTAAAGATCCAGGACCTGTAGCTTCTCTCAACATCTTAACAACCTGCTTTCACTGTTTTCAGGGGAGGGAATTCCAGATACTATAGTTTTGCGTCTTGTGTATTCATTACTTTTTTGATTTTTCTTTGCTATACATGTCTTAATTTCCTCAAAGCATTAAATGGAGGTCTTGTATTAAATGTTTGTCATTAAGATCATAAGTCGGGTTGTCTGTAGGCATTTTGTTAATTCAAATAGTCACTGAGGTGCAAGCATGCAAGATAAGTTAACAGCAAATTACAAAAACATACAAGCTCCTTGATTTCACTGAACAATGACTGAATGTGACTAACAAAGTCAAAATATAATTTGATAGTAACTTGCAGTGTAATTATTATTTCTTTTTGAATGATAAAAATTGAAAGGAAGTGTGGCAACATGTGCTATGGTGTCTTGAATTCTGGTCTCCTGGTACCTGATGAGATAAAAAGCACTAAAATGAACAATTAAACAACTGTAGATTGACAGTTTCCCATGATAAGCCTTTGCTTTATGTTTAATTTAATCTATTCTAGACTTCATGCAGAAGTTTAATATTCAGAGTTTAGAATTTAGTCATGGGCTAACTGTAATTTGTAAAACATCATTGACATTCTCTGATATTGCAGATGTTTCAATATTCAGCCTCTGGAGGTGCTCTTGTAGTGGCATTGTTGATCAATCCACTACTTTGGTCCAGAATGAAATATCTCCTCACTATTTCTAGTGAGATGGCTGATGTGTTTCACAGTGGATGAATCCTGATGGCTTTGGCGACTTTTCCTTAAGTGCCATCAACAGAACAACATGTAAATGTGTCTGACACGCTATTCACCTGAATGCTAATGACATCAACTTAAGCTTGACTTAGGGTTTAATGTGTTATACAACTGCTACTGAGCAAATGTTAAAATGGAGGATTTTGGTGTCTTCATTTATCTTGTGATTTGCATACATGGAAACAGACACTGTGTGTGTAGTTAAATCTTCAACTACACCATATATTACACAAGGGTTTAAAGGGAGACTATGCAGGATATTCCTTAAAAAACAAAGTATAGACTCACACAAAAATGATCGCTCACAATGATCACTTAGTTTATTTTATTTATTTATTTGTTTTGGGACAATACACATTAATGAACATGTACAGCAGTACATGTAAAAATGCCAGATTGTAGCCCGGGGGCTCATTTCCATCCGTAGTCCATTAGGCAGGTTGATGTTACATTAAAAATTACTAAGATTTACAATAAAAACATTTGCTATACAAATACGGAGGAGCAGAAAGAAAGAAAAGTAAAAAAAAAGTAAACAAGGATCATTCATCATTGTAGGATTAGTAGGTTAAAGGTGAAGTAAGCGGTTTATTTTAGTGCTGTCAGTTTATCGCGTTATTAACGGCGTTAACGCAAACCCATTTTAACGGCGTCAATTTTTTTATCGCGCGATTAACGCTCGTCATGGCCTAGGAAATGTTGTGGCCGTTGTTTCACATGCTGTTGTATCAACTAGTAATGTCAGAACAACTGAAACACCACAAACTACACATATGGCTCGCAATTAAGTTACTGTCAATTCAAACGGAACATGTCCTACAGCGTAATTTCACAATAAAATCATTTAACTGGCAAAACGGCGAAACGTCAAGTCAATTCTGACTTTTATTTTGAAGCAGAAACCGGAACCTAGCACTTCCTAGCTCAGCTACGCAACCTTCACTAGTCTTCCGTGTTTGACTTTGGGACCTCGCTGAAAAGAACAGTAAAGAAAGCCTGTCATTTGCAAAAGTCCTACTTATAACCCTGCGCGCACACCAAAACCTCCATGAATGTTGGTGGCAGCTGCCAGTCATTCATTTTCACTTTAATTTTCGCTACGAAGCCTCGGCTGCAGCAGCACCATGGCAACCATCTGCACGCAGGCATAGTGTGTGTCCACTCCACACAGTCTGAAATAAGCCGTGGATGAAAGACTCCCAAAACATTTAGGCCTA